>NC_057861.1:236692513-237892513 GCF_019393635.1 Dromiciops gliroides
ATTCCTGTGTCAGAAATTGGAAACCCTTGCAGTCAGTGGTCATGAGACCCTGACACTAACTTTTAAAAAAATGCATTTTATTTTAATTTATGGAATAAAATAAGTATTTCCATAACATAGTAAAAAGATGATTGCACGTGAAACTGTAAATCTACTATGCACAATTTGCTACTCCTTTCAAATATACAACAAAATTATCATGTAAATTTCCTTTTTTCCTTTTTTTCTACCCTACCCTCCTTCCCATCCTAGAGATGGCTACCATTAGACACAAATAGGTAAATATCTATATCTATATCCATGTCTATATCATCTATATCTATACACATATGTACATATATACATATGTAAAATTATTCTATACCTGTTTCTATTTATCAGTTCTTTCTGTGGATGCACATAGTGTTTTTCTTCATATGTCTTTTATAGTTATAATTTGGGTATTTATAATAGTCAAAATTATTTCTTTGCTGTATGGGGCTTAAATTCTAGCTAGACTGCCTAAAAATCTAATGAATGGTTGCCATCAATTATAAGTTTTATCAGGAGTTTAGACTTTTAAGTATTTATTAAGGAGAATAAAAATTTGGTGAGGAGAGAGAAAGAGGTCAAGATTCCTTCATCTATCTATCTCAGGGAGCCACTCAGAACGAGGTCCTGGGTGAAAGAGAGCTTGCTCGTTCCTTCCTCCTCCCAGAAACCTTCTCTCCAACAGGAAACAGGGCTTAACACTTACTAGCTGTGTGACCCTGGGCAAATCACTTAACCCCAACTGCCTCACTAAAATAAATAAATAAATAAATAAATAAATAAATAAATAAATAAATAAATAAATAAATAAATAAGAGGAATAGCAAGTTGTACCTAATAGTTATAACCACACACACACACAGCTCCAAGCTAACTGGCTGGTAGCTCTGATTGACAAATCCCACAGGTGGTTCTATAGATGTAACTTCTGGACATTAAAGTGACATGGTCTCTAAATCACATGTTTTCTCCTCATGGCGGAACTTCCCCATAGTATCTCTCCAGAAGGGGGTGCAATTCCAATTCTCACATTGCTCATAGTCATTCTTAAAATAATATTGCTGTTACTGTATACTATGTTCCCTTGGTTCTGCTCATTTCAAGTCTTTCCATGTTTATCTAAAATCATTGAACTTGCCACTTCTTATAGCACAATAGTATTCCATTACAATCAAGTACCACAAGTTCAGCCATTTCCCAAATGATGGGCATCCCTGCAATTTCCAGGTCTTTGCCACAACAAAGGGAGGTGCTATTAACATTTTAGAACACATAGGTTCTTTTCCTTTTTCCTTAATCATCTTTGGGAATTGAGCAAGTAGTGGTATTGCTGAGTCAGAGGGTATAGGCAGTTTAATAACTTTTTGAACATAATTTTAGATTGCTCTCCAAAATTATTGGATCAGTTCACAATTCCACCAACTTTTTGAAATCAACATCAGTGTAAAATTTACTTTTCAAAGAATGCTGATGATTCTTTCTCCTCTTCATCTCAAGTTGAAATAATTGCTTCTTCTGAAATTTCATAATTAGATTGTAAGGTCCTTAAGAGTTGGTGCTCTTGTTTCTTTTTTAATCCTCATATCTCATCTTAGTATCTAGCATAGTGCCTCACATAATTGTTGAATGAATGAAACCAACCTAGCAGGTTTTAGATATTGCCAGATCTGCTTCCTTTCAGTGCTATTTTCCTCTAAAATTTTAAAAACAGATTTCAAAAGTAAATTTATTAAAAAATGTGCTTGTTTTACATTGTTTATATTTTATACTGGTAGTTTCCTTGTGGAAAATAGAAAGATACATAGTCATATTGGAATCTTGTTCCTAAATCATACTGCTGGGTAGGTAATTTCTTGGAAGGTGTTCTATAAACCAGTAGTGTCAAACCAAAAATAGAAACAGATCCCAGTTCTTTGGGCCACATGTTGATGTAGAAAACCACAAATTAACATTCTCTATGTTGTATTGTATTTTTATTTATTTTGTTTACCACTTCCAGGTTACATTTTAATCTGGTTTCTCTGCACTTTGAGTACTGTGAGCTGCATGAGACACTTCTTCTATAAGCCATCAGAATTGTTTATGACTAGTGATTCTAGTTAGCCTAGGTCAGAGATTTCTCTGACAAGAGTCTTTTATTGAGCTTTCCCCCTCCACCTTAGATCTTTGGGTCTGCTTTATTTGGGGTCCTATTGTTTAATTTCTACAATGATTGTTTCAATACTTACTTGGACAACTCACTTTCTTAAAGGCCAAGTTGAGTGAAATGACTGCCCTTAGAATAAATGCATACCATTTGGATTTTTGGGGGGGGGAGGGAGGATATTTTCCCCTTTGGTTTCTCTGTCTTTCTTTGTGCTTTTTGCATTTTCAAACTTTCAGATTCCATTAGATTGTAAGCTCCTTGAGGATAGGGACTGTCTTTTGCCTCCTTTTATATCCCCAGCACTTAGCATAGTGCCTACTACATAGTAGGTGCTTAATAAATGTTTATTGTTTATCAATAGACTTTTCTAGATAGCATTTGTACAGCAGATTTATTTGGGAGGCAGGATGGTAGAGTAGAAAGAATATTGTCTTAGAAGTGAGGAGATCTGGCTTCATTTAAATCCTTTCTCTGCCACTTAATACGTATGTGACTTTGGGCAAATCACTTAAAGTTTCTGATTCTCAGTTTCCTTATCTGTAAAATGATGTTTGAATTCAATACCTCTCAAGACCCTTTTCTGGCTCTGATCTTTTAAAACTTTGTTTTTCTTCCTTTTTCCTTTTATAGGTGAAAAGGAGAAACTTTCTCTGAAGGACCAACACTGACAGCTGATAAATAAAACATGCTGTACATTCATTCAGCAAAGCTGTCTGCCGACAGAACAGTTTTATAGCTATTAAATACACACACACACACACACACACACACACACACACACACACACACACACACACACAGGAGGACCCCAAAGCCCTGGTATTCCTTGCAAACTTACTGCCATCTGGCTTCCCCTACTTCTTTCTCTGACAGCTTCTTTAAGAGGTTCCTTTCCACCGCCAACCTCTCTCTAGCTCTCCCATGACACTTAGGGAGACTCTTATGGGAAGAGGGGCAATTTATTTTCTCTGAATGACCGCATTGCTAACTCTACAGGGCAATTATACAGAGCAAATGTATCTACTTCTGCCACAGGAGGCAGGAGTTCCCTTACTCATCATTAATAATGGATGCTCTTCTGTAAGCGTTTACCATCATTTACCAACTAGAAGGGCACATTCTATAGGATCATCCCAGGACACTGAGAAATGGGGCGACCAGGGACTTTGAACCAAGCCAGGAAGGCAGCTTTGGTTGTCTGACCCCTGCTCCTCTGTTCTACAGGCGGCTCCAAAGCCAGCGGAAGAGCTGACCCACTGGCTCTCTGCTCTGAAATGTATTGTCCAAAAAGAAGTAGCCTAGCCTTTTCTATATGGGAATCCTATCACTTGCTTTCCTGGCAGCCACATGATTGGAAATACTGTGAAATAAAAAGGAGAAGGAAGTAAATAAGAACCGGGAAGTGTCCAATTGATCTACTACTATGATGGGGGAAGAGGTGTCAGTAAAATCAACTTCTCCCAGAGCTCTCCCCTTCTTTCCCCTCACTGATTGGAAACTTTGGCTTCCTAGGCACTTCTGCTATTCTCTGGTAACTACAGTTTGTTCTGATGCTTTGACCTGGAATGTGAGCTTCAGGGTGACTGGGCCAGGGCCCTATTATGTAGGCATTATGATGTGTAAAAAATCCTTGGAAAGGTGCTGACACTTTAATGACCCTTAATGATACAGTACATTATGATGTCAAGCTTAGTTCTATAGGCAAAGGCCTTTGGCAATCAGAGGGATCTGGTGTCTTGGCCATACCACACACAGGGACTGTAATTGGAAGTGAGTGGAGAATGGGATAACCTGCTACACCTTTATGCAACATGTTCATACTCCAGGCACCTTTGAACATTCACTAATTCATTTTCAACACCCTGGCAGAGTAGGTGAATAGTATCCCTAGTTCACAGATGGTGGACTGGAGGCAAAAAAGTTGCAAAATCCAAAGCCATACTTATAAGGATGGTGTTTCTAACATATTCTTTCTGGTGCACATCATACTGGTTAAATTAAAAAAATTCATTAGTAATAATTAATCAGAATCCAGGAAATTAGGTGGCATGGTGGATAAAATGTTGGACTTGGAGTCAGGAAGATCTACTTCATGCAATTACTGTGTGACCCTAGGCAAGTCACTTAACCTCTGTCTACCTCAGTTTCTCCAACCATAAAATGGCGATAATATCACCCACTTCCCAGATCTGTTGTGAGGATTAAGTGAGAAAACATATATAAAGAATGCTGCAAACCTTAAAGTGCTATATAAATTTATTATTATTTTTATCTTTTAATATCTCTGATCCAAGTTTGAAAAAAGTTCCTAGTTCTTGAAGATATGTAGCTTTGTATTCTTTTTTTGTCAATTTCAACAACAAATTGAACAAATATCCTTGTCCACCAAGTGCAAGGCCCTCTGCTAAGTGCGATGGAAAACAAAATTACACTCCAGTGAAAGATATGAGACAGGAATCCAGTATAGTACAAACTTGGAATGTGGTGATCACCTAAAGAGTGTTACAAATAATGTGTATCTAAAACAGGAGGGATCACTTCAGGCAGCAGGCAAGAGAGAAAATTTCATGGAAGAGGTCATACCTGAAATGGGCCTTGAAGGACAGGTAAGATTTAAAAAAAAAAATTTATTTCATTTATTTATTTTATTTTATTTATCTATATCTATCTATCTATTTATTTATTTATTGCAGGGCAATGAGGATTAAGTGACTTACCTAGGGTCATATAGTTAGTATGTGTCAAGTGTCTGAGGCTGGACTTGAATTCAAGTCCTCCCGAATCAAGGGCTGGTACTTTATCCACTGTACCACCTAGCTGCCTCAGGACAGGTAAGATTTTAACTGATGGTCGAGGTTTGGGGGCATGGAGAATGAGGACTCTAGAGGGGATGGGGACTGTGGGCAAAGGCCTGGAGTTAGGAAAGGACAGGACAAATTAAGAGTACATTGACTAGTGTCATTTGGCTGGAGGATATGGAGTAGGGAGGTGAGTGGTATGGCTAAAGCTTGAAAAATGAATTGGAGGGAGGCCTTGAAATGTCAGATTAGAGTTTGGAATTTATTCTGTAGGATTCAGGGATCTATCGAAGGTTTTTGAGTAGATGAGTGACAAGATCAGAGCTTATCATTAGATTACTTTGGTAGCAATGTGCAGAATGGCCTGGAGTGAGGGAAAAATTGTAAGTCCTTTAGAAAGGTACTGTGGCAGTCTAAGGAGAGATAGTGTGGGTCTGTATTGGCTTGCATGGGGCTTTAATTATCTTTTCTTAAAAAGTATCAGTTCAAACTGGGCACCCAACAAATATTACATATTAGCAAGCATTATTTTCTCCCCTATTTTACAAATTGAGAAAGGGAGGTATGAACCATCTTCTTCAGGCAAACTTTTGTGCAAATCCCCTCCTCTTATCTAAGGCTAATTCCATTGAGTAATGCTGGTACTTTGAGACAAAATTAGAATTTTTAACTCTTCTTCTTCTTCTTCTTCTTCTTCTTCTTCTTCTTCTTCTTCTTCTTCTTCTTCTTCTTCTTTTGGTGGGGTAATGAGAGTTAAGTGACTTACCTAGGGTCACATAGCTAGTAAGTGTCAAGTGCTTGAGGTCAGATTTGAACTCAGGTCCTCCTGAATCCAGGGCCATTGCTTTTTCAACGGCGCTACCTAGCTGCCCCATAACCCTTATTTCTTAGACATTTTAGGATTAATCCAAGAAAAAAATGTAAAGAAGACAAAGTTTGTTTTTCCCCCACGCTTAGCCTTTTCTTTTGATAGACTTCTGCCTCTCTTGAACCCTTTGCCTCAGGTGGCTCTCAGCAGCCCAGTTTTACCCCATTAAAACTCACTTTCAGAAAAGGAACTGATAAACTTAAGGGGATAAGGATAAAGAACTGATAAACTTATCAGAATGTCACTGACTAAGCTTATTTATCAGTGTGTTACAGACTGAGGATTGGTATTTTAACTGGGGATAAAGGGATATCTAATTGTTGAGTTGAATTAGAGTTCAGGATCATTTGACAGGCTAGAACATTGGGTCATATTTTTTAATAAAATGAAATAAATAAAAAGTCTTACATGGAGTGCAAAAAATCAACCTCACCAGTAGAGGATGGAAGAGACCCCGCTAGATTGCAGCTCTTCTGAAAACTGCAAACTCAATATGAGTCAACAAGGTGAGGTGACAGCCAAGGAGTCTAACGCCAGGGGTGTGCTGGAATCAGTTTGAAGGAGCTTGGTAGAGCTGATCATTAAATTTTCAGTGTGAACATTTACACTTCTGTTATTGGTAAACACCAAATTTGCAAATCAGTGCTTAATTTCTTTTTTGCTGATTATCTAGACTTAAGAAAGTGATAGCAAAAATGTTAGTAATGCAAATTAAACTTAAAAGTTTCCACAGTTCATTCCTGCCCCCCGCCCCCAAAAAGCTGGCTGTTAAAGATTTTTGGTATATCTTGGTTAATGCAATCTTAGGCTGAATTGAGAGGACATGTATTCAGGAAGAGAGAGGTAATAGTTCTCCCATGTTTTGTTTTGGTCAGGTAACATCTGGAGTGCTGCGCTCAGTTCCCAGGACTACATTTTAGGTAGGGATTGATAAATTGGTGGTGTTTCAGAGGAGGTAAGCCAGGATTTTGTCAGACCTCAAATTCAAGTCATGTGGAGATCAAGTGAAGGTACTGGGATTGGAGAAGAGGAAACTTGAAAGATAGGGTACGGTAGCAGTCTTCAAGTATTTGAAGAGTTGTAACTAAGAAGTGGTCATGAATCTCTTTTGCCTGATTCAGAAAGCAGAGAATTTACAGAGAGGCGACCTCTGTCTACCTTGGTTTACTCATCTGTAAAATGGACTTATTGATAGCACCTGCCTCCCAGGATTGTTGTGAAGATCAAATATGATCATATTTGCAAAATGTTTTGCAAACCTAAAAGAGCTATATAAATGTTAGCTATTATCATTATTATTATTAGCTGTAAGTTTATGCTTCGGGTAAAGTCATGGGGCAGGGATCCTTCCTAACATTTAGAGTTAGCAAAGAATGGATGGAGTGGTCTGCCTTGGGCGATAGTGGGTCACTTCCTCACTGGAGGTCTTTAAGCAAAAGCTAGAAGAATACAAGTTAAGTATATGGTAGAGAGGAAGGGGCAAGGAAGCAAGCATTTGTTAGTTGCTTACTATTGCCAAGCACTGTGCTAAATGCTTTACAAATATTTCTTTATTTCAGCCTCTCAACAACTCTGGGAGGTAGGATTTGTGGTGATTTCCATTTTACAGTTGAGGAAACTGAGTCAGACAGGTTAAATGACTCACTCAGGATCACACAGCTAGTAAGTGCTACATAAATACTAGCTATTATTATGGCTAACCTACCCACTGCTAAACTGAGGCAATACCAGAATGGATTAAGGTTGGACAGTGGGACACTTATGATTAGAATCTCTCATGGGGTGGGGGGAGGAAGGAACTGTTGACTTTCTTCTCTTCATAGTTGTTGTTTAGTTGTTACCTCTCTTTATGGCCCCATTTGGGGTTTTCTTGGCAGTGGAGTGGTTTGCCATTTCCTTCTCCAGCTCATTTTACAGATGAGGAAACTGAGGCAAACAAATTTAAGTGAATCCCTTGAAGTTATACTGATAGTAAGTGTCTGAAGTCAGATTTAAACTCAGGAAGATGAGTATTCCTGACTCCAGGCCTTACACTGAACCACCTAACTAATGTCTCTTGACACTGTGAGAAAATAATGGGATTTGGCAGATACTCAAAGGCCTCCCTGGAGATTAATCTAAACTGATTGAATTAAGTGAGAGTGATTGACTTTTCTGATTATCCCACTTAAAGTTAATTAGATTGTAAGCACAGCTGGCCAGCCCTTAAGAAGGTATTGTTCTCAGAAGCTAAGGACTTTGAACTTAACATGAGACCACCTTCAAGTCCAGTGAACCAATGGATTTGAATGACACTCACCAATCAGCTTGAATCAGTGTGTAAGGACTGCCTTTGCTCCGGACCTATACAAAACCTTTTCAGGTTGAAGCAGTCTTCTGGTGGAGGACTTGAAGAAGAACCAGACCAGGCTGGAACTCTAGGCTAGATAGGCCTTTTCTTAACTTTCTGAACTCCACATGTTCTACTTTTACTAATACCTAGTATGCTTAAATAAATGCTTAATGTCCAAAGACTGGTGCTAAAGCTTCTAATTTAAGGCGACCACACATTTTGATTTTAACCATCACAACACCAACCTAAAAGTGTGATCTTTACTGAAAGTAAGAGGGTGGAGTAGGTGACACATCCAAATTGTTTCAGGCCTCCTTTCAATGATAAACTTAAGTTTCCTTAATTCACTTTCACTTACCAGACATTATTCTGCTTCTGTCAGTAATTTCATGCTAATAAAGTCCTTCTTTCCTCCCTTCAGATTTCTAGTTACCTGTCACCAAGTATAGTTCTGGGAATAAACTTTAACATCTTCCAATTTAAATAAACAAACAAAAAAGCTACAGAGTTTTCAGAACTCTCTCCCATACATTATATTCCTTGAGTCTCAAAATAAATGGGAGGCAAACATGACAGATATTATTATCTCACAGTTATAGTTGAGAAGTTAAGAGACTTCCCCAAAGTTGCAGAGCTCATAGACTAGAGCCAGAACCTTCATCTTCTACAGAGTCAGGGAGATAGCACAGTGGATAGAGTGTTGGGTCTGGAGTCAGGAAAACATCTTTCTGAGTTTAGATCTGTCCTCAGACTTACTAGCTGTGTGACCCAGGGCAAGTCACTTAACCCTGTTTGCCTCAATTCCTCATCTGTAAAATGAGCTAGAGAAGAAAATGGTAAACTGCTCCCATATCTTTGCCAAGAAAGCCCCAAATGGGATCCAGAAGAGTGGATAACAACAACACTATTTATAGAACAATGTGCTCTATGCTGGAGGGGATGCAAAATATAGATAAGACCTTTCAGTTGCACTTGAATGGATTCTGTTTAACTACCCATGAGGGCCCTTGCCCTAGAATATCCTAGAGTAGATTCCTATGAATCTCAATACGGATTCTTTTTTTAAAAGGCTGCAGCTGTCTTTTAGAATCCCTAAATTCCTTCAAGGAGCCACTTCAAGAAACCTACCTACCTTGATCCCCCAGTAGCACCCCACAAAGTACATCAGATATATTTTAATTTTATATTTACTTTTACATGAACATGTTGTTCAACACTTCCCCCCCCTCCTGCAGAGTGAAAGTGTTTTTGAAAGCAGGATTGTTTTTGATTTTGTGTCTCCCCCGCCTAGCACAATGCCTGGCAAGTAGAAGGTGATTTACAAATTCTTGTTAAACTCAATGCTTATTGAATAATCAAATAAGAGGCTGATGAGTCTTGCATGTGAAGTGAAAACTGGGTTAAGTATATCTGTTGAATATAGGTCAGAGGTGCTAAGACCCTTTCTGATATCTGCATATCAGTGGGATAAATCTGAACTCTCATGCAAATGAATAATTAACCCAAGGCCAATTGCACATCCAAAATCATTAATGGAAATTGATTTTCCTCCTGTGTTGGGCTGCTTTTCTCTGTGGCATCATGATATTGTTTTCAGAGTCAACCAGGATTTAGAGAATGTTTATTCATCTTCCCACAGTCCCTTCCTTTTCCTGAATGAGGGGATCCTAGTGCTTTTTAATTTGGAAAGTTTGGGCTGGCTTGGCTTTTGAGTGGGGAAGAGGTGAAGACTGCATCACGATAATTCTATAAGACAGGGCACTCAACAGGGGACATCAAATTAACACGTAGTGAATAATGGGTCACTTAGGGAAGAGCCAGGAGGGAGTACAATAGACATCAGCTCTTTGGGCTGAGGTAGAATCCCTGCCAACTGACTTCATGGATTGTAATGGAGCAGGGTGGGAAATCGGCTTTGTTGGCAGCTGGTTAAATGCCTTTCCAGTAACATGGTGGAAATGGATTATATATAAATACAGTCACGTGCAATGATAAAGGGAACTTGGACAGAGGCACAAACCACCGGGACGCCAAGGGGCTTCCCAGTGGTTCTTGTGAATGCTATATTTCTGAGAGGGAAAAAAACTCCATGGTTCAAGTCCCCAACCAGGAGACCACTATTTGAATTGCATTCCATTTTTAACCAGATACCCTGCATGCCCCAGAAAGCAAATAAAGATCTATAGAGCCATCAGGATAATTGAAAAAAAGCTACTGTACATTAAACTTGCAGATCTCTATAAAGACTTACTGGAAGAGTCAGGGCTGGTTCCAGTGTAGGAAGGTATTTGCTGGAGCTGAAACTAGGACTTTTTGCACCCAGGGCAAAGACCACAAATAGTGCCTAGAGCAAATGACACAAAGGACACAATCTATTGGACATTTTCCAATTGAGTGTGTGTGTGTGTGTGTGTGTGTGTGTGTGAGTGTGAGTGAAGTGGAGATGCCAATATACCATCTTCAGATGATTGCTGGTGGGGAGGTCATTCTGTTTAGAATGGTAGAGTAATATGGAATAGAGTGAGAGGAATTTAATCCGCCATCTGGTGGTTTGGCATTCTAACTAATTACCTTTACTTACCAGGTACTGAATCCTGTTGTTTTTAACGTTGCTTAAAGATGAAAAAGGTTGTGGTTGGTCTCTAAATTTGGTGCCTCCTAAATTCAGGACTCAAGGGACAAAGCCCTGAATACACCATCTTGGTTCTGGCTCTGTCCTTTTGTATGGGATTCTGGAGGGGAAATGTGGACTTTGGCATTTTGACTACAAGGTTTGTTTCTAGTCATGCTTCCTCTTCTTTAACCAAGGAGGAAGTTTGGATCCTTTTGTATTTGCTATAGATTGTACACATAGTTCATGTGTACATGACAGGCAGAGTGACAAAAGAAGTTGTCAAAAGGGCATGCCCTTGCTCTCTCCTAATATTTCTTTCTTTCGGCATTGCAGGCTCTGAATGAAGCTCCTTATCCAACTAGGTGGTACAATAGATAGACCACTGGGCATGGAATCAGGAAGACCTGAATTCAAGTTCAGCCACAGGCACTAGCTATGCCACCTTGGGCAAGTCACTTCTGTTTGCCTCAGTTTTCTCACCTGTAAAATAAAGGTGACAATAGCACCTACCTCTCAGGGTTGTTGTGAGGATCAAATGAGCCAATATTTGTAAAAGACTTAAAACAGTGCCTGACACATAGTAGGTACTATATAAATGTTAGTTCTAGTGATGATGATGATGATCTGAATGATGTTAAAATAAATGTCTTTACTACATTAAATGAGAAGCAAAGTCAAACTCATACCAAAAAGCTCTGTCCTTTCCTTTCTTTCCTTATATGAGTCCTGTGCATTTCACTCTTCTCTAAGGAAAAAAAAAAAGCAGGAAAACCAAAACCACATGCAAACAGCACCAGGCTCAGGAAGGCCTTCATTTCATTAAAGTTCCCTGGAACCTGGACTCTCTGCTCAGTCAGCAAGCAGTTTATGGTCAGGGTCTCAATGACTAAAAAGAAAAGGCTTCAACAAGCAACAAGTGGAAAGAATGATCACGTGTACATTAGTTGCAACTGTGAAAAGTGAATCAGGCAATTTTGAACCACAATCACTACTTTGTAATGCGCCAATAAGGAAGGAGACAGCCCGGGGTATTACTGAGGATCAGGTGCACAAGTTCAACAGGAAGTCACATCAAAGCAGAGAGCTTAATGCCTTAAAGGCCGACAAAAGCAATGGTGTAAATGAGATGCCAGGCATTATGGGTGAAATGGTTCCCAGAGGGCAGGGTGCAGATTGTTCTTTGAGCATAGGGGTTGTTTCTTTATGTCTTTTTATTCCTGGCACTTGACACAGAGCCTTCCACGTATTAGGACCTCAATAAAAACTTATTTAATTGAATTGAGTCTACGTTTAGAATACCATGTCAGTTTCTCTCCACCCTCCATTAACATTGTATTCTAAAACATACATGATGTGCTTTCCTTACAATAAACCTGTAAAGTGGATACAAGTATCCACACCCCTAATTTATAGCAGTTTTATGTTATTGTATCATGTATTAAGCCTTTGTCAATATGTGTTTATGTTCAGTCATATCCAACTCTTTGTGACCGCACTTGGAGTTTTCTTGGCAAAGATACTGGAGTGGTTTGCCATTTCCTTGTCCAGCTCCCCTAGATGGGGAAACTGAGGCAAACAGTGTTAAGTGACTTGTTCGGGGTCACATAGCTAGTAAGTGTCTGAAGTTGCATTTGAACTCAGGTCTTCCTGATGCTAGACCTATCTATCCATGGCCTCAACTAGCTGCCCCAGTGTGTCTATGAGTCTTCTTTGATATAAGCCTTTAATTTGTAAGAAAAAAAAAACCCTCTCTTATACTTGATTTATATTGTAGATTAAGTACTTTTCTACTCCTCTTTGCCTAGACCCTAGGTTCAAACCAAACCTGGATTTTTTAAAGTGATTTTCCCCACAAATGAAACTCTAAGATGGCAGAGACAATGAGAAAGGTGTATGGTATCTCTTTTCTGAAGAGCAGATCCCCCAATGCTGAAATTAATATTTGCATGGGCCCAGTGCTAGGGGCCTCTTACTAGGAGAGGACAAGTTCTTCAGCCTACCTGGGCCTATTGTTACACAAAATAGTTACAAGATTCACATGACAGAGTTTTTGCAGGGAGAGTGTGTGTGGGGGGGGTGTGATAGGGAGGGGAGGCACTAATACTTGGAGGATATCCAATATAGAAGGAGTCCTTTTAGCTGAGCCTTGAAGGAACCTAGGAATTCTAGGAGGTAGAAGTGAAGAGGGAGTGAATTCTAGACATGGCACATAGCCAATTAAAAATTATAGAGATAAAGATGGAGTGCTTTGTGTGAAGAAGAGTAAGACAATGAATTGGCTAGAGGGTGTGTGTGTGTGTGTGCATGCTCACACACACACTTGCATGTGCATATACAAAAAAGGAAGTAAGATATAACAAAGCTGGAAATATTGGATGGGATCAGGTTGTAAAGGGCTTTACATTTTAAACTGAGGTATTTATATTTCATCCTAAAGAACTAGTGAACTAGTGAAGTTTATTCAGTAAGGTAGTGACATGGTGACCCATTTTTAAGGAAAATCACTTTGGAAAATAAGTGGAAAATGGATTGGAGAGGGGAGAGACTTAAGTCAGGGAGACCAATATGGAAACTATTTAAACCATTCAGGCAAAAGGTGATGAGGACCTGGCCTACCATAATGGCTGTTTGAGTGGAGAGAAGAATATGGTTTTGGGAGATATTGCAGAGGTAAAAAGGACAGCTAGGTGATGCGGTGGATAGAGCACTGGCCCTGGAATCAGGAGGACATGAGTTCAAATCTGACCTCAGACACTTAATAGCTGTGTGACCCTGAGTAAGTCAACTTAACCTTGATTGCCTCAAACATCTGGGGCCATCTCCAGTTGTCTTGATATATATTTTGCCACTGGACCCAGTTGACTTTGGAGAAGAGAGTGAGGCTGGTGACTTTGCACAACCCTCTCTCACTTAAATCCAATTCATTGCAAGTCATGATATCATCTCCTGATGTCATGGTCCTCTTCAAGAATGAAGGACAAAGGGGCAGCTAGGTGGTGCAGTGGCTAAAGCACTGGCCATGGATTCAGGAGGACCTGAGTTCAAATTCGACCTCAGACACTTGACACTTACTAGCTGTGTGACCCTGGCAAGTCATTTAACCCTCATTGCCTTACGAACCACCCCCCCAATCCAAACCCTGCCCCCCAAAAAAGAATGAAGGACAAACAACAGCAACAACTTAGAGGTTAAAATGACAAGATTTAGCAACTGATGGATTTATAGGGCAAGTGAGAGTGAGGAGCTAGGGAGGACACTTGGGTAGACTGGGAATATGGTAGTGCCCTTGACAAAAATAGGCAAATTTGGAAGAGAATTTGGCTTGAAGGTAAGATAATGGACTTTATTTTGGATATGTTGAGTTTAAAAAGCCTATGGAGACATGCAGTTCGAAATGCCTAAGACACGGTTAGTGATATATAACTGAAGCTTGGGGAAGAGAGTAGGGCTAGATGAATGAATGAAAAAAAATATTTATTAAGCACATGACACATACAAAGCACAGTGCTAAGTGCTATAACTACAAATAAAAGTAAGGGAGTCCCTGTTCTCAAGGAGCCCATATTTGAATAGAGGAAGACAACATATAGGAAGTTTCGGTTATAAGTTAGATGGAAAGGGCCCATGGTCCTTAGGGTATAAGTGACAAACCAAATGATAATGCATCTTATTTACTATTTTTCCATTGATAAAACTGTCTCTGGTTCTGAAGTTGAACCACTTGTTAGTATTAATGATTTAACTGTCAAGAACTTTGTTTTGTAGATCTTCAGTAGTTGTGACTGGTGAGGAGACAAATGCTAGGATACATTTCCACAAGGCTTGTTTTTCATGATAATGGCTATAAGGATTAGGTAGGAAACAGGTCTTGGGGTCAGTGCTGTCCCTGTTACTCTTGGGACAGGGGTCCAGCTTTCTGCACTGGAGACTGAGGGGAGATGGTGGTCAATGCGGAAGTGGTGGTTTGATCTGCTTGGCAAATTTTACCTCTAGTCTCACCTTTAAGGTTCTTTTCTGCTTCAATGAAGTCAGCTTGCCTGTCCCAGTCGTAGAAGTTGGTATTGGAAGTGACTGGCATGATAAGGTCTGGAAACCATCTATATAGAGAGATCATACATCTGGCATAGCAGATAGAACACAACACTTGGAATCAGGAAGACACGAGTTCAAATTCTGGCTCAGACATTAACTAGTTGTGTGACCATGGCATGTCATCTAATTTCTGTCTGCCTCAGTTTCCTCCACTATAAAATTGGGATAATAAATTCATCTACTTCCCAAGGTGATGTGAGAATCAAAATATCTTTAATGTACTTAGTATAGTGCCTGGCATATAATAGGTGCTTGATAAATGCATGTTCCTTCCCTCTCTCATTAAACCCATGAAATCACCAAGAGAATACAGAGAGTTGAAAAGAGGACCAGGATGGAGCCTTGGGGTAAATCTATAATTAAGGGCCCTGATATGAACAGTGATGATGTTCAGTTCTTTTCAGTCATGTACATCTTAATCCTGGCTTTCCAAACTTCAATAGCACAGGTATCTGGTTTTTTTTTTTAAACAAACATTTATTCCTTTTCCCCTTTTCCAAAGAACATTCTTTAAAAACTGCACAATAGGGGCAGCTAAGGTGGTATTGGGGCAGCTAGGTGGCACAGTGAATAAAGCACTGGCACTGGATTCAGGAGGTTCTGAGTTCAAATCCAGCCTCAGACATTTGACACTTACTAGCTGTGTAACCCTGGGAAAGTCACTTAACCCTTATTGCCTCGCAAAAAAAAAAAGACATATTTTAAAAATAAATAAAAACAACAACAACAAAAACCAAAACTGCACAACAGATATATGTGGTCCAGCAAAACAGACTCCTACATAGGACATGTCTGAAAATGTATGTCTCATTCTGTATTTTAAATCCATCACCCCTCTGTCAGGAGGTGGATGGTATGATTCATGTTAATTTCTCTGACCTCCTGGTTTACGATGATATTAATCAGATCTCTAAGGTTTTTTGAGCAGTCTTTAAAATGTTGCTGTATTTATATAAAGTATTCTAATTTTGCTTACTTTACTTAGCATCAGTTCACAGAGGTCTTCCTAGTTTCCTGTGAAACTGTCCATTTCATCGTTTCCTATGGCATTATATTTCCATTGAATTTCTTAGCCATAATTTGTTCAATCATGCATTCTCCAGTAAATGGGCACCCCCATTAGTGTTTGGTTTTAAAGCTACTAAGAAAAGAGCAGCTACAAATATTTTTATTTATTATTTGTGTGTGTGTGTGTGTGTGAGGCAATTGGGGTTAAGTGACTTGCCCAGGGTCACAGAGCTAGTAAGTGTCAAGTGTCTGAGGCCATATTTGAACTCAGGTCCTCCTGACTCCAGGGCTAATGCTCTATCCACTGCGCCACCTAGCTGCCCCAGCTACAAATATTTTTGAGTGAGCTCTCAAACTACATGATCGCTCCAAAAACCATCCAAATAATGCCATAGGACAATTCCTGAAGCATAAAAATCCACAGAAGAATGTACTGAAATCATCTTCCAACCAAGGACAGCTTGGAAGGTCGGAAGGAGGGAGCTGCTGTTCTGAGACAGGAGTGGAGCCCAACCCCACAGTCACCCTGACACAGATCCAGTCCCAGGAAGGCCTCACCAGAGAAAGAGACCCCCAGAGCCTCTGAATCCGCTGCAGCACCAGTGTCGTCTGGAACTAAGCTCACAATCTGGTGAGACGGCTGACTCCTTGGCAAGGGGGAGATTACAGGGGTCTATGCTGGTGCTGAGGCAGAACTTGGGTTTTTTTTTACCCCTGCTGGGAAACAGGAGGTAGTCTTGAGTAGCAGTGGCCCAGGTTGGGGAGGGACAAAGGCTCATTGGAGCTGTCAACACACAACACACAAAGCTGCTCAATTAGCAAGTTGGTCTGGGGTCATCTACAGACCAGGGAACAGGCCAGGCAAGTGAAGAACCTGATCATCCTTAAATCATACCACCTGGGACCTTCTGAAGCTTGGGATAGTGCAGCCTGGAAACACTGCCCCCACTTTAAGGAGCTAAAAGTCAAGTAAAATAAAGGCAAGATGAGCAGACAGAGAAAGGTAAGGACCATAGAAAGTTTCTTTCGTGACAAGGAAGATCGAGGTGCATCCTCAGAGAACAATGTCAACATCAGGGCCCATATATCTAAATCCAAGAAAAATATGAATTGGTCTCAGGCCATAGAGGTGCTCAAAAAGTACTTTGAAGATAAAGTTAGAGAGGTAGAGGAAAAAATGGAAAGAGAAATGAGGGTGATGCAGGAAAGACATGAGAAAAAAATCAACAGCTTTAAAAGCCAAATTGGCCAAATTGGCCAAATGGAAAAGGAGGTACAAAAGCTCTCTGACAAAAATAATTGCCTAAGAATTAGGATTGAACAAATGGAAGCTAGTGACTTTATAAGAAACCAAGACACAATAAAACAAATCCAAATGAATAAAAAAATAGAGGGCAATGTGAAATATCTTCTGGGAAAAACTGCTGACCTGGAAAATAGGTCCAGGAGAGATAATCTGAAAATTATTGGTCTACCTGAAAACCATGATCAAGAAAAGAGCTTAGACATCAACTTAAAAGATATTCTCAGGGAAAATTGCCCTGAAATTCTAGAAGAAGAAGGTAAAATAGAAATCAAAAGAATCCACCAATCACCTCCTGAAAGAGATCCCAAAAGGAAAACTCCTAGGAATATTATAGCCAAATTCCAGAGCTCTCAGGTCAAGGAGAAAATATTGCAAGCTGCCAAAAAGAAAGAATTCAAGTACCGTGAATCCCCAGTCAGGATAACACAAGACCTAGAAGCTTCTACATTAAAGGACCAGAGGGCAAAGGAATTGGGATTACAACCAAGAATCATGTATCCAGCAAAACTGAGTATAATCTTTCAGAGTTAAAAATGGGACTTCAATGAAAAAGAGGACTTTCAGGTATTCGTGATGAAAAGAACCGAACTGAATGGCAAATTTGACTTCCAAATACAATACCCTACAGAACCATAAAAAATTGGAGTTGGGGGACATATCTGGGGTCGTGTAGTGGGTGACTGTCTTGTGTCTGAGGCTGGGTTTTGGCTGGGATACCCCTGGGTCCAGGGTGGATGCTTTATCCACTGTGTCACCTAGCTGCCCCATGATGAAATCTTTAGAGTTAAACTGAGGGGTGAGGGGAATGCACTGGGGGAGGGGGAAGGGCAGAGGTAGCATGGGGTGAAATCCCACATGAAATAAATAGGAAAGGAAAGGGCTTATAGAGTGGGGGGAGAGATGGGGGAGGAGAAGGGCTGTAAATTAATTTTACACTCATCAGAGTTGCCTCAAAGAGGGCACATACTCAATTGGGTGGAGTAATCTATTTAATCTGGGCAGTAAATGAGCCTAACAATCATCAGAATTGGCTCAAAGACCTCAATCTCATTAGAATTGGCTAAAGGAGGTAATAACATATACACTCAATTGGGTGGAATAATCTATCTAACCTTGCAGGAAAATAGGAGGGGAAGGGGATAAAAAGAGAAGGGCAAAAGAAGGGAGGAAAACTTGGGGGAGGGGACAGACAGAAGCAAATATCTTTTGAAGAAGGATAGGGTGAAAAAAGATAGACAATAGAGTAAATATCATGGGGAAGGGAGTAGGATGGAGGGAAACAGTTAATAACAGTAATCTTGAAAAAGAGAAAAGGGGGGAAATTGTACAAAAAATATTTATAGCAACTCTTTGTGGTGGCTAAGAACTAGGAATCAAGGGAATGTCCATCAATTGAAGAATGACTGAAGAAGCTGTGGTATATGCTTGTAGTGGAATGGTATTGTGCTATAGGAAATGACAAACAGGATGATCCCAGAAAAACCTGGAAAGACTCATATGAACTGATGTATAGTGAAGTGAGTAGAACTGGGAGGACATTGTGCATAGTGACAGCAGTATTGTTCTATGAGCAATTGTGAATGACTTAACTACTCTCAGCTATACAATGATCCAAGACAATCCCAAGGGACTAATGACTATCTACCCCCATAGAAAGAACTGATAAAAAGAGCACTTGTAGATTGTACATATATAGCCTATATCAGATTGGTTGCTGTCTTGTGGAGGGAGGAGAAAAGGGAGGGAGGGAGAAAAATTTGGAACTCTAAATCTTATGAAAATGAATGTTGAAAACTACCCTTATATATAACTGGAACAAATAAAATAAATGTTTGTTGCACTGAAAAACAAACAAACAAACAAAACCCCCCAAAACCCCCAACATACAAATATTTTTGTACCTATGGATACTTTTCCTTCCTTTGATTTCTTTAAAGAGTATTCCTATAACAATATTGTGCTTTGAAGAATTGTAAATAACTTAACTATTCTCAACAATATAATGATCCAAGACAATCCCAAAGGACTAATGATGAAGCATACTATCTATCTCCAAAGAAAGAACTGATATTGATTGAACACAGACTAAAGCATGCTATTTTTCACTTTCTTTCATTTTTTTCTTTTATTCGGGTTTTCTTATACAAAATGGAAATGTTTCATGTAATTTCAGCTGTATAACCTATATCTGATTGCTTACTGCCTCAGGGAGAGGGGAGGGGAAGGAGGGAGGTATAGAATTTGGAACTCAAAACTTTAAATAAAAATGTTGATTATTATTATTTTAAAAAATAGTTGTAGTGGTATAATTGGGTCAAAGGATATGCATAGGTTGGTAACTTTGGGGGCATAGTTCCAAATTGTTTTCTAGAATAACTGGACCAATTCACCACTCTCAATACTTTAGTGGGCTTCTTTTAATGGGTAGGATTTTGATAAGCACAGTTTACGAGAGGGAAGACAACATTCCACGCATTGGAACCAACAGTGATTCAGTCTTTACATTCTCCCTTCACAAGGTGCATGCCAGAGAGCAAGCACCAGCATGGATAGAACACTAGAACATTAGATGTTATAATGTTTATAGCTCTGACCAGGTCAACCCTGGGTTCTAGTGCAGAGCTATTGCTTTTTCAATGCAATTCAGGCCAAGAGGGCCTAGGAATTCCTTGTACCTACTAGGTTATTTCATCAGCTTCCATTTGTAAAATAGGACCTCTCCCTCGATCACCATCTTAATTTACTCCAAGAAATCATTAGAGGCTTATGCACAAAAGGAAGGGGAGATGCATATTATGACCTACTACCACTGCTGGCTTTCTTGTTTACATTGTCAGATGGAGAAGTGAGCTCACAGGCAGTGAAGGGCACAGAGATGTGGGTGCCAGGTTTTCCATCTTTTGTTATTATCCTGACTTGCCAGCACGTTTTCCAAACATAATCATTTTTATTATTTTTTAAAGAGGAGTTGAGATAATGGTTGGTCTCTCAGAGAGCAAAGGCTAAACCTACTGATAAACTTCGGTTGCTACCCCAGGAGAAAGGCTGACCTCAACTGCCAAAAAAAGCATGGCCTCACTTCCTGCATGGGCCCTGCTAAATGCTTCACCAGGAACTTAGGAAACTTGGGAGGCTAGACAGAGCTCTGTGTGGGCCAAAGGGGGAGATAAATGAGCAATACAAACAATCCCTTGGCCAACTCTTTAAGGAAGAAAACAATGGAACAGCTCTTTCTCCAGCTCCTCCCCATTCATCAGTTATATTTTAGCAATGCTTCAGCAAGAAAGAAAGGGGATTTGTCCAACATCAAAACATCAAGACATGTGCCCAATACCCATTGCTCTTATCAGTGAAAATTACTTTTAGACTTTCAAGAGCCCAAGGCAAAGCTTTAGAGAACCTAGGAATCCATTTTTTTTCCTTTCCCACTGATGACTTTTTAGGGTGTGGTGCAAAATTTCCCTCTGGAGCACCAGCTGGCCAGAGGACCAGAATTCTAATTTGTTTCCTCGATTCTCCTTCTCTCTAGTGAATAGTTATGGCCTCCTACAAGCATGAGATTGGGTGACTGAGTCCAGGAGTATTTCTGTGTTGCACTTAGAGGTCCAAAGGGCAAAAATAACATCTGCATGGTTTCTCATGTCTTGGAAATCTGAGGACAGATAAAGACCTAGAATTTGGATACCCAATATCTGTAAACTCCAGAGATGGAAATTTATCTTCTTTTGCTTAGGTCTCTCCACACAGAGGCTTTTTTGTACACTAGGCATTTTTTCTCTCTCATTGAATTGTTTATGGTGGGCAGATATCTTTGCAAACCTTCATATGCTACAGAAAAGGGGCAGCTAGGTGGCATAGTGGATAGAATGCTGTGCCTGGACTTAGGAAGATTCATCTTTGTGAATTCAGACATGACTGAATGACTGGACAACAACAACCATAACATATTCTAGGTACTGGGCTCCATTTTGGGAATACAAATATAAAGGAAAATACAACCTATTAGGTTCATCAAACTGCTTACTTGACACATCATCCCCATGATGTTAGAAATTGTGAGAAAGGTGGGAGGCAATCATGTGCCAGAATAAGCTCATACAAACTTGTAAGAGCTGATTGTTAAAATTTCAGCATGAGCATACCTCTAGAATTGGCAAAAGCTACAAACACAGGCTTGATTTATTATTTTGTTGACTGTCTAGACTTAATAAAGTGTAGAGAAAATATTAATAAGATAGATTAATCCTAGAAGTGAGATGTATTCCTCCCCTTCTACCCCTCAGAAAGCCAGTTGTTAAACATTTACCAGCATATCCCTGGTTTGGTGATCTTAAAAGATGCTTTAAATGATTTGTGGATATCAAGATTCTTCCAAGCCTCTCTTCAAGTAAAGGTAAAAAATCTTATTTTTCCACTGTAATTCATGGAATTATAAAGTTAGACCTAGGAGGGATATTAGAAATCAAATACTCTGACTTCTCATTTTACAAAAAAAAAAAAATGAAGTCTAGAATGATTATTTACCCAGGTCACAAAGGAAGTAAAAGACAGATTTTGTCGTTTTTGTTGTTCAGTCATTTCAGTTATGTCTGACTCTTCATGACCTTATTTGGAGATTTCTTGGCAGAGATACTGGAGTGGTTTGCCATTTCCTTCTCTAGTTCATTTTACAGATGAAGAAATTGAGGCAAGCAGGGTTAAGTGACTTACCCAGGGTCACACCACTAATAAGTTTCTGAGGCAGGATTTGAACTCAGGAATTCCTAATTCTATGCTCTTAACTCTATCTACTGAACCACCTAATTGCTCTGGCAGTGTTGGGTGTTAAAAACAAGTCCTCTGATGTCCAAATATGGTGCTCCATTTCTAGAAAGCATTTAACCTGAATTTTGAGTTCTATACACTAGTCTTTGATGATATGAGACTTTCTTACTAAAAGTTGCTTCAGTAAATCCCTCTATGAGTAGACGGTTATATACAACAGTAATAAAAACAGGACTTTTAAAAATTTTAATAATTCTTTGAATATTCAAAATGTCCTACTGTGGTTATAGCCCTTTACTAGAACTAATTCAATCAATGTATAAATAGGGGATAAGATGCTTCCACAAAATAGGCATATAAAAGTCCATTTCTTTTTCTTTTGGCTTTTACTGAGGTCTGAGAGGATGGGCAATGGGGAGGGGCAGGGTAGAGTGGTAAAGAGAGCCTAGTCTACTCTTCTGGCTGAGAGAACAGAAATGATTCATAGCCCCAAAAGCTTTGTCAGATGGAGGAAACTAACTCACTTGAATTTCTCTGGCAACTCAAGGTCACCTTTAGTATTTCGAAAATACTCCTGGCTGAAAACGACTGTGCCTATGTGTAGCTAGTGAGAGACTCCTTACAATTACTTCCTGAGAGATGATTTCTTTCAGCTCAAGAAATGGGTACTAGTTAGCACATGTCTCTGCCAGTTGTTTTGGAAGAAACAAAAGATGAGTAAGACATAGCATTAATTCACTAGGAAAATAACGACCAGAGTGATTATGGGAAGAGTTACTCATGCACAATAACACATATTCATTGCTATCCAGCCTGTCTAGCTTCTTATTGATACCCAGGTTGCTATTAATGAAGTTAGTGGGAATTATACATATGTATTAGGGAGAGAATAGGTCCCTAAGGGTGTGTGGTATATGTCAGTGCCAGGGTCCTCCATAGGTAGCTGACTAGAATTATCTGGGAAACGGTTGAGTAATGGTGGAAAAGAGATATTACAAATGGATTAGTCAATATGTCCATTAAACTCATTATATTTCTGATTGTAGACACTTCTGAGAAAACGGCAGTCATCAAAGTAATTTGGACCAATGGATGCAATTTCCTGGTGTGATTTCCTTCAATATTATCTTCTAAACCAGTAGAAAGTAAAGTACTTTTCAATAAAAGTGTGGATAAAGTAAAATGATGTTGGTTCTACATTAATGCTATATGTCAACTAAAAAAATTCGCTATCTTATGGTCGGTCTGTTTTGTAAAGAAATGTCCTTATAATGTTTTACATAATTGCACATATATAGCCTATATCTGATTGCTTACTGCCTTGGGAAGAGGGAAGGGGAGGGAAGGAAGGAGGGATAAAATTTGGAATTCAAAACTTTAAGTAAAAATGTTTATTATTAAAAAAGAAATATATTTAAATGGTAAAATATACTAAAAGTGCATACTTTCTTCATGCTTCAAGCAGATAGAGGTACATCTTGTTTTATTGTAGTTTGCTTTATTGCACTTCACATTTTTTCCCCACAAATTGAAGTTTTATGGCAATGCTACATTGAGTCTGGCAGAACCATTTTTCTAACAGCATGGGCTCACATCATGTCTCTCTGTCACATCTTGATAATTCTCATTATATATATATATATATATATATATATATATATATATATATATATATATATATATATATATATATATATATATATATATATATATAAAATTTTTGTGGGGCAATGGGGGTTAAGTAATTTGTCCAGGGTCACACAGCTAGTAAGTGTCAAGTGTCTGAGGCCAGATTTGAACTCTGGTCCTCCTGAATCCAGGGCCGGTGCTTTATCCACTGTGCCACCTAGATGCCCCCAGTTCTCACAATATTTGCAACTTTTTCATTGATATTATATTTGTTATGGTGATCTGCAATCATTATTGTTTGATGTTACTATCATAATTGGTTTGGGGTGCCATGAACCTCACCCATGTAATAGAGTAAACTTAATCAATAAGTGGTGTGGGTTCTGACTGCTCCACTGACCTCTCCCTTTCCCCTGAGACACAATAATATTGTAGAATGTTATATAAACTTAGTTAATAAAACAGAGGCAGGGTTCAAGAGGATTGACTCCAATTTTGAAAGAAGTTCTGCTGTGTGTACAATGCTATGAGACAGCATCACACACTACAGAGAAATCTTTCATGAAAGGAAGAGTCGAAGAGTCAAAATCCATTGTCTTATTTTAAGAAATTGCTACAGCCACCCCAACCTTCAGCAACCATTACCTTGGTCAGTTAGCAGCCATTAACATTGAGGCAAGATGCTCCACCAGTAAAAAAATATTATGCCTTGCTGAAGGCTCAGATGATGGTTAGCATTTTTTAACAATAAATGTTTTTTTTAAATTAAGATATATAGGGGGCAGCTAGGTGGTACAGTGGATAAAGCAATGGCCCTGGATTCAGGAGGACCTGAGTTCAAATCCTACCTTAGAAACTTGACACTCACTAGCTGTATGACCCTGGGCAAGTCGCTTAACCACCATTGCCTTGCCAAAAAATTAAATTAAATTAAATTAAGGTATACACACACACACACACACACACATATACATACACACATATATATTTTAGACATAATACTATTGCACACTTCATAGACTATGGTATAGGGTAAACATAACTTTTGTATGCAATAAGAAACCAAAAAATTCATGTGACTCTCATTGTAATATTTGCTTTATTGTGATATTGGCTTTATTGCAATATTTACTTTACTGCAGTGGTCTGGAACTGAATCACAATATCCTTGAGGTATGCCTATATCTATATCTATATTTATATCTATATATCTACATCTACATCTATATGTATATGTATATGTATATCTATACACACATATACATACACACATATATAAATATACAGCTGGACTCTTTCACTTAAATTATCAGGGTATGAATGACAGGCAACATGGTATGGTAGATGAAAGGCTAATTATGGAGTCAGAAAGACTTGAATTCAAGTGCTACCCCTGCCGCATAATAGCTGGGTGACCAGAGGTCTGTTTCACATTATCAATGCCCCCAATCTATTCTCTAGGAATACAAGTTATAGATAATTCATGATTTGTATTGGTGGAAATAATTCCTACACTGAGAGTTTACCACATTGATGAAATCCTGGGTCCAGATATCTCTCCAACTATGCCCCTCCAAATAACATGGTGCCCACTTTTGGAACCTGGATCTTTGTTATGGAAAATCAGATATATAGCTCTAGGACAAATGGTCAAAACATGCCATCATCACTTAGATTCCCCTCTTTAATCTCCTTTAAGTTTAAGCTGCCAAGAAGCACAGGACCTTAAGTAGGCATCCTTGGGAAAACAGACATATAACTCAAGCTTGTGACTGCCTTCCCAAAGGGTGATATAGCCACAAATATATTGAGGAAAGGAAGGATATAAGGATAAAAGGAATGTACCTATATACATGTATATATTATAAAATATATTATATATAAAAGGAAGAAGGATATAAGAATGAAAGGAATAAAAAAAAGGAAAGGAGAAGGAAATAAGTATTTAAATAGTGACTCCTATGTGTCAGGCACCATGCTAAGCACTTTCCTCACAGGAACCTGTAAGGCAGGTGATATTATTATCCCCATTTTACAGTTGAGGAAACTGAGGCAAACAGAGATTAAGTGACTTGCCCAAGGACAAATTTGAACTCAGGTCTTCCTGATCCCAGGTCCAGTGCTCTATCACTAGCTACCTCTGGCAATGGGGACCAGATCCCCATAGTGGAGCTGTTGAAAACTTTCTGGAGCTTTGCCTGACTATTGATCATCACACTCTTCTACCCATTGTTCCTCAAATCTTATGAAAGATAGGTCAGCTTGACAAATAGACAACTATGCTGACTGCAGCATGGACCTTGATGAACTATGCTCTTCTCTAATTGAGACCTCAAAGTGGGTGGAACCTACAGAGTTCATATCCGATAAACTGTCTCAGCTATGTTCTTCAACCCCTGAACCTATTGTTACAGCACAGTAGTACCCTGGGAAGCTAGAATAGTTACAGCTGAATCCTCAAGATAAAAAGACAAAACATCCTTACAAAGTAAAAATATCAAGAATGAGGGAACTTAGAACTACTCACAACTGATAACCCTGTTCTGGTGGTGAGCTTGCATATTTGTTAGGTGGTGTAGTGGATATAGTGCTGCACTTGGAGTTAGGAAGACTCATCTTCATGCGTTCCAATCCAGCCTCAGACACTTAGTAGCTATGTTACCCTGAGCAAGTCGCTTAACCCTGTTTGCCTCAGTTTCCTCCTGTAAAATGAGCTGGAGAAAGAAATGGCAAACCATTCCAGTGTCTTTGCAAAGAAAACCCCAAAAGAGGTCATAAAGAGTCTGACACGACTGAAGAACCCTGACCATTATGCTCCATTAATTAATGAATTATTCATTTAATACCTATGTGGTAGAATATATATATATATATATTATATTCTTAGCATTAGACATAATTATCATGAGTTATGTCAAGGCATTATATCAATAGCGTTCCTCAGACATGCTAATGTATAATTGGGTTGCTGAACAGGTCTTGTTGAGACCTAGCATAGATGTTAAGCTGATGCTTTATTACTCTCTAGCTATATCCAAACACTTATAACACACTGGTGTTAACATAAATATTGTGACTTTATTGAGTTAAGAACAGAAGATATTAGATGGAGCCCACTAGTCACACAAATACAATTATGTCCCTTTGGAGTTTCATTGTTCCAATTTTTCAGCCTGTCTCTAGTTTCCATTAAGCTACACATCAGAAAAGGCTTCTGTTCTTTATCAGGTGAAAATTCAGTGCATTTATCTAATGCTGTAGCTCTATGACAGATGCCAAAACATCGGGTTAGTTTACTTAGTTATTAAGAGCCCTGTCTATATGATGCCAAACAGCCAGTTTAACTTAATTTAACAAAGCAAGTATTTAGTGAGTACCTATGCTATGGCCAGCACCATGTTAAACACAATGGGGAACTAAAAAAAAAACACTTTTCATTTAAAGAAGTAATAAATGACTCTTTCCAGGAAAAAAATATGGCCTATGCAATGAAAAAGAATTTACACTCAGGAAAGTTGTATTGTAACACAAAAGTCAATAGCAATGTGGCCAAGTAGATACTCCAAGTTTCTCCATCCCCCAAAACTTTGGTGTGGGGGGGAGGGAATTAGAAGGAAAATTATCAGGAAAAAAGGAATTATAGAGTAATTACAGCTAGCTCTTAAAAAGACAAAATCCCCTTACAAAGTAAAAATGTCAAGAATGAGAAAACTTAGAACTCACATTACACATCCCTACCCACAACTGACATCTCTCTTCTGGCTGTGAGTACAAGCAAACTTACATACTTCTGACTCAAGGTCTGGCTATGAAAACTCTTCTCCCATAGCAATGACTCCACTTAACCAACCTTTTTGCCAAGAAAATCTCAACTGGGGACATGAAGAATCAGACATGACTTATTGACTAAACAACAACAAAAAACCAACCTCTATTCCCTTTTCCTACAGGAAGAGGTAGAAACTGATTCTACCTTGACCTATAAGGAAAAAAGGGAAAAGAATAGAAATTGGAAGAGGAAAGGTAGAAAGACTGAGGCAGGGTGGAAGACAAGTGAAACTTTCAGAGACACAGGCTAGAAGGGAATGAGAGCTGGACCTGAGAGAAAAGAGACTGGAAAACCTGTTAGAGTGAGTCCTCTACTCTCAGATGTGTTAATCAGGCAGGGACCCTGACCAGCCAACCCCCATGTTCTCCAATATGAGAAAACTGAGGACACTCAATTGCCTAGTCCTGGGGTTCTGTGCATCGGTGGAAGGGAGAGAGACCTAAGAATGAAAAAGATTCCCCAAAGTGAGAGGAAACCTGTCAAAAAAAAGCTAACAAGTAGATAAACCATGAGGGAAGATCATAAGGATAAAAAAGCGAACAAGCAAAACTTCAAAAAGAAAATTACACACTTTGAGCAAATATTGTAATATGAAGAAAAATGTTACCTAATGAAAGAGAATCCTATGGACTGTTGAGAGATCATGGAACAATAGAAAGGAACTCTCAGAATGGTACAGAAATAGAGATAGACAGAGACAGAAAGGAGAAGGAGAAGAGAGGAGAGAGACAGAGACAGAGAGAGACAGAGAGACAGAGAGACAGAGAGAGGCAGGCGGAGATAAAGAGATAGAGACAGAGAGAAGAAAGAGAAGAGGAGAAGAGAGAAGCAAAGAGAGTCAAACAGATATAGAAAGGGACAGACAGAGACAAAGAGGGATAGAAAGATGGACAGAGACAGAGAGACAGAGACAAAGAAGAGAAGGAGGGGGGAGAGAGATAGAGAAAGACAGAGACAGAGACAGAGAGGGACAGAGAGAGAGAGAAAGAGAGACAGACCGAGAAAGAGAGGGATAGAGAGACAGACAGAGAGAAAGAGAAAGACAGCGACACACAGAGAGAAATGGAGACACAAAGACAGAGAGAGACAGAGAAAGAGAAAAACAATGACAGAAACAGAGGGCAGAAGGAAAAGTAGTAGGGGAAAGGGGAAGGAAAGGTAGCCACCAAAGAACATTGCAGTGGGAAAGGATGTATGTATTTGCACTAAGAGAAAAGAACCCTTTAATGGGTTGTATCTAGAAAACTTAACGCATTAGGAAACTATTTTCTCTGAGAAAGGTTTGTATTTTCCTAGAGAACATCCTGACCCAGGAGAGCTGATGTATAAATTTATGCCTTGAAGGTATTTGGGAGGAGTTTACATATTTGTTTTTGCTATGTGTCTTTAAAATAAATAATCCTTTGTAAAAGCTAATATGGTCATAAGTTGCTAAATGGAACTGGAGGGCTGGTCACTGGGCCTCTAAAGTGAGAACACAATCAGTCCCGGCTTGATCGAATGGCAAGAGAATTTTTTTTTAACCTCTTCAGACTAGCAGAGAACGCTAGGGGCAAGAGATGGTAAAATGTAACAGACCTGGCCCTCGACGCCGGGGCCAGAGACAAATCCAAGTTATAGAAGAAACTAAGAAGGAGAGAAATAAAAAGTACTAAACAATTTAATTAAATTCAAAGAGCTTGGTGTAAGGCAGTCAAATGAGAATGGGGAGGAGGTAAGGAAGCCTATGAGAATGGAATAGCATCAAAATAGGACAGGCAAAGTTAATCAGAGGATCAATATCCTGACTTAAAAGAGGGAGATATTATTGTTTATCATTTATTTTTTTGGGGGGGAGATATTATTTTAAGTGGAGAAAAATACAACCCTAATAATAACTACTTGAAATGTGCATTGATTAAAAAATTCAACCCAATGAAAGTAACAGGACAGACAAGAAAATAAAATCACAAATTTTTGGCATACAAGAAATATATATAAAATATGGACAAATGAAGAATGAAAATGAGAAACTGGAACAAAATTTACATTATATGAAATGCATAAAAAGTAGGAGTTGCACTGGGGCTACCAGACAAAGCAAAAATAAAAATTCTGAATATTAAAAGAAACATATAGAAAACTATGTTATGCTTAAGAAATTATCCTCAATGAACAAATATCAAAACCATACATATATGCACCAAATATCATAGAATCTCAATTGATTAAAATATGTAGTTAGTTGGATCACACACACCAAAAAAAGGTGTTGAAAGTAACATAATTGGTATAAGATGAAATGTTCCATTTCAGAGCTGGATAGATCTAACAGAAAGGTAAATATGGAAGTCAATAAACTCCTGGAAAATGTAGAGCTAAAAGACAAGCTTTTAATGACAACATTAAAGAATAAAGAATATGTATGTAAATATTTCTTAGCACCATAAAGTACTTTTACAAAAACAGATCACATACTTGAACTAACTACTTGAACAAATTAATTCAAAAAGGGGAAATACTAAAAACATTCTTTATAGATAACAGTGCAATCAAAATAATAATTGGTAAAGGAAACACAAGCAAAACATTATAGAAATAAAAGGAGCTTAATGATGACATACAGAATGATGATTTGATCAAAGAAAAAAGCTTAGAAACAATAAATAATTATTTGAAAGCAAATGTTAACCATGAAATAAACCCGCAATTCCTTGAGAGCTATTAAAGTAATCCTTGCAAAAAAAAAAAGGAATCCTTGGAAGCAAAATTATATCTCTGAAAATATATCCATTAATAAATAGGAAAAGGGAGGATTAATAGATTGAATATGCAATTTTAGTAGAAAATTAACACAAAAATTCAAAAAGGATGCAAAAGAGGAAATCTTGAAAGTTAGATGAATAGAAAGAAGGAAAACAAAAGACAGCAATAATTAATCAAATTTAAATCTTTGAAAAAAATTAAAATTGACAAACTTTTACCTAACATCAAAAAGAAGAGAGAAGACCATGTTATCAAAGTAATAAATGAACATGATGAACTCACAAAAGAAAAAAATGAAATTATTTACTAGGATCTACTATACATAATTATGTCAATACAATTGAGAATTTAAAAGAAATAGAGAATTATGTGTTAAAACCAGAAAATACCCAAATTAATAGAACATGAAACTGAAATATTAATCCAATCACAGAAAATGAAATCGAACAATCCAAAACTGGGGGGAAAACAATGGTAAAGATGATTTATAGGTGATTTATAACAAATGTTTGAGGATAATCAAAATCTAAGCTACATAAATTATTCTTAGAAATTGAGAGAGGGATAAAAATTGGAACCCCAAACTATAAATAAAAATGTTTATAAAAAAAGAATTTAAACCCAAGATAAGCAAAGAACTATGCAAAATTATCTTCAATAAGTTCAAGTTTGTCAGCTCACCCAGATGTACCACTTGCCATGATGTTGAAAGAACTTATGATTGTGATTCTTGAATTGCTTTTAATTATCAGAGAACTCATGTCAAATGAGAGAAGAGCCACAGGACTCAAAATGGACAAATGTCCCAATTTTCAATAAAAGTATAATATGGATACTATGGAAAAAAAAGAAATTGAGAAAAAAAACCACTCTACTAAATTTCCTTTATGAGAAAAACATAGTTCCCATACCAAAAACAAGAAAGGTTAAAGCAAAGAAAAAAGACTATAAGACAATATCATTATTGAATATTGATGCAAATATCTTAAATAAAATCTTGATAAAATGATTATAAAAATACATCAAAAAAGTATTCACTATGATAAAGGTGAAATTATACCAGGAATACAGGGATGGTTTAATATTCATAAAATAATTTACATTATTAAGCATATTAAAAGCAAAACAATAAACACATGATTGTATCAGTAGACAACAGAGAAAATTGACAAAATAAAACATTTATTTATACTAAACCCCCTACAAAACACAAACATAGAAAGAGAATTTTCATTATGATGAAATATATACATATGCATATATATATATATGAGAAACCAAAAGTAAAAATAATTTACTTCTTAATTTATAGATTTATTGCTGCAATACCAATCAAATTACCAAAGGACTCTTATTGTGCTTAATAAAATTCACTTGGGCAAAAAGTTTACAATCTCAAGAGACATGATGAAAAAATGAGAAATAAAGGGAAGAGTATTTCCAGGCTTCTTTACATTATAAATTACATTATAAAGCAGCAATTGTCAAATGATAGAATGGGCAGCTGGGTGGGTTAGAGTGGCAGGCCTGGAGCAAGGAAGACTCATTTTCCTGAGTTCAAATCTAACCTCAAACATTTGCTAGCTGTGTGACTTTGGGCAAGTCATTTAACCCTATTTGCCTCAGCTTACTCATCTGTAAAATCAACTGGAGAAGGAAATGGCCAACTACTATAGTATCACTGCTAAGAAAACCCCAAATGGGGTCACAAAGAATTGTATACAAGCAAAATGATTAAAAAACAAACAAACAAAAAAATAAAAGTATATCAGGAACAGATGAAATAAAGAACCAGAAACAATTGCAATCAGCAACTCACTTTGATAAATCAAAAGCTTAAATAACCTGGAAGAGAACTCCTCATTTTCAAGTGGGTTTTGTCATTTCATGATCACATCGGAAAGATAAATACGGTTAAAAAGAAAGAGAGGTCATTAAAAATGGAAACATTCATAATTACCCTGAATAAAGTCCTTTGTGGCTCTAAAATTATATAGCTCTCATGTGTGTGTATATATGTATGTGGTAGTGGTGGGGTGCGGTGTAGGGAGGGCAGGATACAGGGAGGGAAAAGAGATATTTAGGTCTTGGCAGCTATTCACAGATTCCACCATTTCCCTAGGACACAGGTTGAAAGATTAGATGAGGAAAGGACAGCATGTACTAGTCACATCCCAAAGTGGTCGGGAATCCCCTGCTGTTTGGGGGGCCCTGGGAGGCAAGACAGTGATGTCAAACAATGGCTATTGTGGATCTTTGCCACTGAAGTAAGTGAGGCATGTGCTTACTTTGGCCCTGGTGTAAAGAGGCCTTTCAGGGGTTCTAGCCCATTCCACTGTAGTCCGGTAGGACGAACCTTGTCCCTAGCCCCATAATTTCTAATTTTCAAATAATAGCTAAACTGTATAGTATATTTTATGGTTGACAAAGCACATTAGATACATGATGTTCTAGAGTTCTCATCTCAAGCCTACATGGTGATTAGAGTCCTGGATTGTTTTGTCCTTCTTTCTCAAAGAGGACCATGACATTGGGGTGATGTCATGACTCGCAGTGAATTGTATTTAAGTAGGGGAGGGCTGTGCAGGGTCACCAACTTCACTTTCTCCTCCAGAGCCATTTGGGTCCAGTGGCAAATTATTTATTAGGATGACTAGAGATGGCCCTGGCTGTTTTTTTTAAGGCAATTGGAGTTAAGTGACTTGCGCAGGGTGATGTAGCTAATAAGTGTCTGAGGTGAGATTTGAACTCAGTTCCTCCTAACTTCAGGGCCAGTGCTCTATCCACTGAGCCACCTAACTGCAAATTCTTAGGAAGGACTGGATTCAAAACCTACCTCTGATATTTATTACCTGTGTGACAAGTCATTTATTCCTCCTGGTTCTCAGTTCCCTCATCTATAAAGTGAAGGGGTTGTATGAGATGGTCTCTGAGATCTCTTAAATTTGTGAGCCTTTGAGGGTATGATTCTTAAAAGAAGCCAGCTTGGAGGGCTAGACCTGGATTCAAGAAGACCCTTACAGGGTGGTTGTAAAGAACAAGTGACCTATGCTGTGCTACGCACCCATGGGTGTACTGGTGGAGGTAGCTGGGTGGCTCAGTGATAAAGGGCTGGGCCTGGAGTCTGGAAGACCCAAGTTCAAATATGAGCTAGCTATATGACACTGGGCCAATCTTGCTCCTGTGTTTTGGGAAAGAGACCTGCAGATTTATGCATTTGGTGGTTGTTTAGAATAGGACTTCTCTTTCTATTTTTAAGTTTTGTTATTATATAGAAATACAACTGAGGTTTGAGGGTTTATTTTGCAGCCTGCAGCCAAAGCTATGAATTATCTCATTTAGTATCTTGGTTGATTTTCTATGGTTTCCCAAATATGACATCGGGTCATCAGCAAATGGGGATAGGGTCACATGTCCTATTTACTTTTTTATGCTTTTAATTTCTTTTCTTTTATTGCTATTGCTAGCACTTCTAGAACTAAAATAAATAATAGGGGGGAAAGCAGGCATTCTTACTTTACTCCTGTATTTATTAGAAAAGGTTTTAGGGTATCACCATTGCACATAATGCTTTTTGTATTTCAAAAATTACTTTAGAGGGGTTTAATTTTTATTTATTTATTTATTTTTGCCCGGCAAGAAGGGTTAAGTGACTGGCCAAGGGTCACACAACTAGTAAGTGTCAAGTATCTGAGACTGGATTTGAACTCAGGTCCTCCTGAATCCAGGGCTGGTACTTTATCCACTGCACCACCTAGTAGCCCCCAAGGGATTGAATTTGTTAAACATAAATGAGTGTTGTACTTTGTCAAATGCTTTTCCTGAATTTATTAGATGATGATCATGTGGTTTGGCATGTTTTGGTTTTTGATATGATTAATTATACTGACTGTTTTCCTAATCCTGAAGGATCCTTACATTCATAACGAGTGATTTCTTGGATAAATCCCTAAAGTCTTTTTTTTTTTTTTTAGTGAGGCAGTTGGGGTTAAGTGACTTGCCCAGGGTCACACAGCTAGTAAGTGTTAAGTGTCTGAGGCCGGATTTGAACTCAGGTACTCCTGACTCTAGGGCCAGTGCTCTATCCACTGCGCCACCTAGCTGCCCTCCCCATAGTCTTTTTGATAGGATTTTGTTTAAAACTTTTGAGTCAATATTCATTAATGATATTGGCCTTATAATTTTCTGTCTGTATTTTATCCTTCCCTGGTTTAGGTACAAGGACTATATTTGTTTCATAAAAAGGATTCTGTCAATTTTTGATAATAATCTGTGTAGATGTAATAACTTCTTACTCACTACTTTTTACATTTAATTCTCCTTGAATTGTACCTCTTAGCCTTGGAGAATATCAATGCTTTTAAAGGCAGATGATCATTTTTTATAAGAAGCCACTCTGGATCCTTCTGCCAGCCTAATTCATAGTTATATTATTTTACAGGCTTTGCTTTGTGCACTCCTCACCCCTGCAAGTTGAGATCACTTAATAACTCATTCACAACTTTTCAGAGACTTGTTAGGTAATTTGGTGAAGAATGGTGTTCAGAGGAAGTGGAAACTTATTCAACCATTTGATTATTGGTAAGAGTTCTAGAATTAGTTTAGTAAGCAAGCAAATATCACTACCCCAGTCCTTCTCCAAAAGGCAGACTATGACAATGTCTACATAAAATAACAGAAGCTGTGGTCCCAATGGGATTGATATTGATTGCTGCCTACATATGATGCATGTGAAAATTCTAAGATTTTTTTTCAGTATATGTGTATTTTGGAAATTATAAGATATCCTAGATCATCATATGGTGTTAAGCAGAAAAAAAAGAACCTACTAAGAGTAAGGAAGGACCTGAGTTAAAATTCCACCTCTAATATTTATGGGTTGTGTTCACATACATAAGTCACTTAACCTCTCAGCCTCAATTTCCTCATCTATAAAATGGGCATTATTTGTAGCATAGATCTCACATGGTTGTTATAGGGACCAAATGAGAAAATGTATGAAAAGTGCTTTGCAAAACTTTAAAAAAAAGTTAATTAGGTTGGTGATTTCATTGTTCCAGGGAGCTCTCACTGAGAAAACTCCTACTAATGCAAATGGCCACTTACTTTGCCACTTATCATATTAGAGATTACCTGGGCCACCTAGCCAAGCAAGATGAGTCAGAGATAGGATTTGAACCAGGACTACTTGCTCTGAGGTCACTGCACTATCTATTATACTATCTTGCCTCCTTTTCAAATCCAAAAGCAATATCTAAAGTCACTTGTATGCTATTATCAGTTGTGAAGGTGTTGCTGGTTTGGTTATTGTTGACGTTATCATTGTTGATGTCACTACTATATGTGTACTTTATATGCCTCTAAAACAATTTTCTACTTCCCCATCAGTGTTTTTTTTTTTGTTTTTTATTTATTTTTTTAGTTTCCTGAAATATAGACTGGACTTCACATAGAGAAAACCTTTATTCTCTGATCACTGCCATCTGCCCCCCATTCCCAACCAATTTTCTTGGGTACATGATCTTTAGTCACCAATGGGCAGGTAGGTGGTGCAGTGGGTAGAGTAGCAATCCTGGAGACCAGAAGACTCATCTTTCTGAGTTAAAATCTGGCCTCAGACACTTACTAGCTGTGTGACCCTGGGCAAATCACTTAACCCTGTTTGCCTCAGTTTCCTCATCTGTAAAATGAGCAGAAGAAGGAAACGGCAAACCACTCCAGTATCTTTGCCAAGAAAAATGGGGTCATGAAGAGTTGGACATCATTAAAACAACTGAACAACAAGCTAGTCCCCAAGAGGACTGGATTCAGAAAAACCTATCACTACTACTAGGAAAATAACTGTCACTGATGGTGGGTGGAAGTACCATTTGTGTGCATGAAGGACAGTACTTTTCAAAGTGTCTTCTTTCATCGAGGTTTCAGGGACATCCTTGTGAATGATTTGGTACTTGAAAGATTTAGTACTATTTCTGAGGGAACAAAAACTGAAAAAGGTGATTGCTTCTTCTCCAAATCTGCACCACTGTCCTCCTGTTCCCTCTCCTCATGCAAGCTACTCTACCTCATCTCACCTTCTGCAAAAGGCCTTTCCCTACCCTTCCCATTTGCCATTTGCACATATGTACTTTGCACGCACAGAGTTGCTTGAATTCTGTCTCCCTCTTTACAATGTGAACTCTCTGAGAGCAGAGCCTATTTTTTTTTTTTTTTTGCCTTTCCTTGTATTTCTAGCACATAGCTCAGTGGTTGGCAATGAATAAATTCCGGTTGATTAACTGCTGCTTGTTTCCACATGTGGCCATTTCCACATATAATCATCCTATGCAGCTAGGATTTACCCTCTCAGAAGCAGTCACATCAGATCTTCAGCATTTTCTCTGGACATGTTTTATAGCAACTTAATTTGCAATTACCTACACTGCCTGCTTTAAGATAAAGAATTTGATGAATTTCAGCTACCTCCAGCCAAAGGGTTATTGCAAGAGTCCTGGCTGTTTTGTTGAACTAGCTTTATATGATGCTGTCCCATCTCAGTAAGTAGCTCAGTTTAAGGTTTAAAAAGTGCTGGGCATGTTATTCCACTTGATCCTCACATGAGAGGTAGGTGCTATCATCACTCCCATTTTATAGATGAGGAAACTGAGGCTGAGAGATGTTAAATGAGTTGTCTAAAGTCTCACAGCTAAGGAAGTATCTGAGTCAGGATGTGAACTCAGGCCTTTCCCAACTCATATACTTTGCTATCTAGCTGCCAAGGTGAGGTAAGATCACTAAGCTTAGTGAGGGGAAAAAATAAATACACCCTTCCAAACAGGATGATAGTGCAGAAGTAGACCTTAGAGGCTATCTAACCCCCTCCCCATTTCATAGATGAGCAAACTGAGGCCCAAGGTGGTTAAGGGACTTTCCAAAGGTCACACAGGTAGTAAGCATCAGAGGTAGTCCTCTGCCTCCAGATCCAAGTTGTTGTTCAGTTGTTTTTCTCAGTCACTCTTTGTGACCCCATTTGGAGTTTTCTTGGCAAAGATACTGAAGAGGTTTGCTATTTCCAAATCCATTGCTCTTTCCATTACTAAGTTCACAAAGATGAAATCACCTTATAACTTCTCCTGGACAAGATGATACTTACTTCATATTGCCTCACTCCCATCAGCCCATGCTTGATGATCAAGAATATGGGACTTTGTAATACTATGTTTTTCCACATAACTGTGAGTAGTATAATAGTAACCAGGTCCGGCCAAGTCATACTGAGGTAAATTAAGATAAACATGGCTTTTATTCACCTGCCAATGTTTGCCAGGCTCAGTTGAGGATTGAGATATTTAATTTTGGGTTCAGCACCAACCTGAAGTATGTGGCAATAAGCTCATCAGTATGGCTAGCTTAATGCCAAAGTAATCCTTAGTTCAGTGGCCATACATGTCCTAAGAACTCAATGGGCCTGGGAAGGCACCAATATTCTAGTCACTTCCATTTCCTTGAACAGAGCCTGAAAATACAGAGACTCACCTCCTTACCGCTGTACTTATGGGTGGTCACCAAGGAAGTGATTAAGAAAGCACATTCTTTCTAACCATATTATTCTTGTTCCTACAATGTCTGCTGTCTTATTCCTCTGGGGAGATAGGGCTTCTTATTCCCTACAAAAGAAGCCAGGAGTCCTGGGTGACTTCCCAAACCAAAGGACTTGAAGTCTAGGAGACCTCCTTTTCCTGGGCAGCCCCTATAGTTTACGGCTATGAGACAGGCCATGATGAATAGGTTGAACGTTTCTGCAGCTTCTGCAATCTGGTATTGATTTAATATCTTCATCCCAGGCCCTGCCAAATTATTATTTTATTGGGGAGGAAAACAGGAATACCACAGAGTGACACATATTCCTGAGAAAGCTTGGCGGGCAGCCCTCCCCAAACCAGGAGACTGCCGTGGCCCCTGCGTGGTTCTCCCTGTGGGACGGTGAGCCCGACAGGGTTCCCTTGCAGGGATACAGCAGATCAGATGAGTGATTGTTCTTGTCCTTGTGTGCTAGTAGGGAGAGCATGAAAAAAGCTATTAGTTTAGGCTTCTGTCATCACTGGGACCTGGTACTCTACCTGGGGGCTTTTACTATCACCTAGCTACTGACGATGAATGGCAAAATTCTGTTCATAGATGGTAGCTGGCAATGGCTTTAGGGAAGGTCCTGTCATCAGGGTAAGAATTAAAAATGAAACAAAACTATTACAGATGTCTAAAACTATTCGCCGGGGGACTAATTAGCATCATTTTAGATTCATAGCATTAGAGATCGAGAACTGGGCACCTAAATAGTCATTTAGTCCAAAACCCTTATTTCACAAAATGAGGAAACTGAGGCCCAGAGAGGGGTTAAGTGACTTGTCCCAAGTACCATCGGTAACAAGTGAGATTCTAACTCAGGTCTTATGACTCTAGGTTCAACGTTTTCCCCACGAATGCAAAATACAAATTGCAAAAGGATTTATTATGAAGTCCCTTGTGAGTGACAATGAAAGTAAAGGAGCAACTTAGAGTTAACTCTAGTCATGGTTATTAATGAGATGATAGATGGTAACCTGAAAATACCAGTTGGGAGAGAGCACTGATTATAAGGTCCACAAGAAGGGGAGGCAGTCACAACCTATGCCATAGAATATAGGTATTGTTGATAGTTATAAAAGGCAGGTTTTAGGCAGTAAAATCTAACAGCCTCAGTTAGCAATAAGTAGACTTCACTGAAAGGAACAATAGAAGTAATCAGGGATAGTTTGTAGGGGCAGCTAGGGGACATAGTGGATAGAATGCCAGACTTGGAGTCAGAAGGACTCATCTTCCAGATTTCAAATCTGGCCTTAGAGACACACTAGCTGTGTGACCCTGGGCAAGTCACTTAACCCTGTTTGCCTTGGTTTCTTCATCTATTAAATGAACTAGAGAAGGAAATGGCAAAACTACTCTACTATCTTTGCCAAGAAAACCCCAAATTGGGTCATGAAGAGGCAGACACGACTGAAATGGTTGAACAATGACATAGTTTGCAAGAGATTTCATCAATGGCTGAACCAAACCTTCAGTTGGCAAACCCAAGAAGCTTCTGGGAATGAAAGACCTTAAAAGGGTAATCGGTCACAAGAAGCCCTAATACAGTTGTTACTAAATGGGTGTGAGTGAGTTGGCAGCAGGCATAGTATTTCATGTGAATTATTAAACAGAGGTTCTGTCTACTTATGTAGTTTACAAAGATCCGGGGGCCTTTCTTTTTCTCCCTTTGTAAGACGAGGGATATTTATTCCTGTTCCTGTCAGATCCAGTTGAGGTAATTCAGTTTCCCTTATTTCTTTGACTCAATGAACTGGATATAACTCTTCCTGACCTGAAACTGTTGTGTTGTTTATGACTCATACTTAAATTCTGAATCCCACCCTAGAGTTGAATATAAGCTCTATTATCATCTGTTTATGCATCTTGTTTTATAGCCTGCTTTCCAATCTGACTGGATCTCTCTGCTGATTGGCTTACTATTGTCCCTGGAAAGAACCAATGCAAGAAACCTAGTCTGAGGCCTAGTACACAGTAGATGTGTCAAAATTGTATTGTGACTGATTTCCCCAGTTTTTTCTAACCTGAAGATTTCAGGCAAAATTGTAGTTGTTGCTTCATTTACATTTATCCCAAAGAAATATCTGTTGTCATTAAAAATCTGGAAGAAAAAGATTTTTATTTTCATAGATCTTTTTACTTCAGAGGTATATTGGACAGCAAAAAGGTTTATAATGTTTTCCTGAAGGCTAAGTGTGTGTGTGTGTGTGTGTGTGTGTGTGTGTTTTATTTTGCTTTAAATTCTGGGCTGTCTGATGCATATGTGCACTAATAATCAATTATTAGGATAAAAAACAGAATTGAGATTATCCCATCTACAGCTGGAGAGCATAGCAGATAGAGTGCTAGATCTAGAGTCAAAAAATCTGAGTTCAAAGCTGAACTCAGATACTAGCAGTGTGACCCTGGGCAAGTCACTTAACATCTGTCTGTCTCCTAAAACATAGGTCTAATCATGCCATTACCCTTTTATAATAAATTCTAATGACTCCTTGTCACCTGTAGGATTAAATATAAACCCTCCTATTTAGCATTTTAAAACCTTTATGATCTGGCCCCTGCCTACCTCTCCATCATTATTGTACCTTACTCCCTTTTGGGTCCCTTAAGGCTTGGTCAAACTGGCTTTTTGTTCTTCCTCATACATGACATTCTGTGCCTTTGAATAAGCTGTCTTTGATCTTGAGATGCACTCCTTCCTCATCTCCAAGTCTTAAATTCCTATTTTCCTTTAAAGCTCAGCTCATATCCCACCTCCTCCACAACTACCTTGTAATATTATTATATATATATATATATATATAATATATATATATATAATATATCAATAGATAAGTACTCAAATACAGTGTAAACTCCTTGAGGACAAGGATTGCTTCATTTGTGCCTTTCTATCTAATCCTCACACCTATCACATTTTGGAACATATAGCAAGTACTTGATCTGTGATTGATGGATGCTTATTCATATTTGAAAATCTTGTCTTTATGTAAACCTCTATTTCTGCTGGGGGGGGGGAGGGGTTTAGACTGTAAGTACCTAGAAGTTAGTGTATTTACCATTTTGGTGTCCAGAACCACAAATGCTCAGTCATTGCCAGTGATAAAGAAGATGATAGTAAATGTGAGAAAATCAAGGGGAAAGTGACAGCCTTGGTCTCAGTGATCAGAATCTTCAACATTGGCCTGTGTTACTGAGCAGAGAAGCATAGTGTTGTGTGAATGTCATCAGAGACCACAGCTGCCTCTGGGGTTAATATTCAGGGAATCAATTGGAGAGTTTAGTCTATCCCTTTCTTCTCATTGTCCTAGTCCTCACCTTCCTCATTATATATTCCCTCTTCCAATCTCCAATATAATAATTATATGTTGTATATATACTATGGTTGGGTTGTCACTACTGGGTTGTCTCATTGATCCTCATAAGAATCTTATAGAGAGACTTCATGGAGTATTCGATAGAGAACTGTCTTCAGAACTCGTCTTACCTCTGACACTACTGATTGTATGACCCTGGTCAAGTCATTTGACATCTTGTTTCTGGTCTATAGTATCATATCATATCAGATATCATATCATCTCACATCATATCATAGCATCATATCATATCACATATGATATCATATCATCACATCACATCATATATCATCTCTTTCTGTGATCCTTCTGTTGTCTGTCTGATCTATCCATCTGCTTTATCTATCTATTCTATCTACTTGTCTAATCCATCTGCTCTATCTAGCTATCTGATCTTTCTATCTATTCTATTCTATCTACCTATTTATTTGATCTATTCTATCTACCTGTCTGCCTATCTCTCTATCAATTACAGAAAAGGTTCCAATTTTCATTGATAGATAAAATTCCTTACCCTGATCCCTCTCTACACAAATGAAATTGCTGGTATAGCAACAACAATCAAACAACCCACTGAAGAAGGCTCATCTCCATTTTACAGATGATTAAGCCAAGATTCCAAGAGGTGTGAGAATTTAATCACCACTACTTAGCATAGTACTAGCCTAGCACACAGGAAGTGCTTAATAAATGTCTATAAGTTCGAGTTCTTAACCTGGAGTCAGTTCATACATCCCAGTAGACTTTGGAAGGTCTGTCTGTGAACTTGAATGGGGGGAAAATACATATTTCTTTTTGTCATAATTGGTTTCCTTTGTAATCCTGTCTATTTTATTTTATGCATTTAAAAATATTATTCTAAGAAGGACCATAGGCTCCACCAGACTGCCAGAGGCATCTCTGACCAAGAAATGGTTTCAGAAGCCCTGCCACAAACAAAGACCTAACAATAAACAGAAGGCGCTGTCCTGAACTCATTGTGAAAAAGACCCAGTTCCAGCCCTTTAGAAGCATCCAGTCTAAGGTCCCACAGTGTGCTTGTATGGGTCACAGAAACTTTGGAAAGGTATTTGGAGCCCAGGAGGCCTTTAACACAGAGCGTGAACTCATCCAATCCTGAGTGTGGAAGAAGAAGGTTGGAGGGTCTTAGAAGGCATTCCAATCAAGGAGCAGCAGTCAGCATTTCCTTTAACAATTAAGCCTGCCAGGAATAAGAACCATCCACTGGGCTTGGAGAACTCTGAACTGAAAGACACTGCTAATGAAAATGGAGATTGGGAGAGGGAAACAGAAAGGAATAACAGTATAAAGGTTAGGTACAGCTTGCAGGGAAAAGATAAGGTTAGAAAAAAAGTGGAGAGTTAATGTCAGCCAAAGGCAATAAACACGGCTTTCACAAGTGTCTCAGAGAAATACTTGGGAGTAAAAAGAAAGTAAACCCATTAATAAATGAGGAAAGGAAGGAAATGACCAACTCAGGAATGACTGAGGCATTAAACAATTTTAAAAATATCATCTTTAACAAGAAAAATAGAGAGGCACTTTAGAAAGGAAAGGAAAGGGTAACAACTTGTCAGCCTACTTGTAAAATCCAAGTAGAACTTAGAGAATGGGAACGTGTCCACTCCTCCAGTGATTGAGAAGCCCCATCTGATTTTCTTTTACTCATTCAAACTGACTTCCCTCCTCCCGCTTCGTTCAGTCCTTTTAAAAACTGAAGGCTTGGGGCAGCTAGGTGGCTCAGTGGATAGAGCACCAGCCCTGGAGTCACAGGACCTGAGTTCAAATCCAGTCTCAGACACTCACTAACTGTGTGACCCTGGACAAGTCACTTAACCTTCATTGCCCCTCAAAATAAATAAATAAAAATAAATAAATTTTTTAAAAAAGAAGCACTTTCCAAATATAAACATTTGTCACTTTTTACTTTTGATGTGTTCCATTTTAAATATATTTCCCCTAGGGAAGAGAAAAGCATTGATTAAGTACCTATTATGTGTCAGACCCAGTGCTAAGTGTTTTACAAATATTTTCTTATCTGAGATGTCAAAAGAAATAAAATGAGATAATGATTTGTAAAATGAGGAGGTTTGGCTTGTTGACCTTTAAGGTCCCTTCCAACTCAATTTATAATCCTCTGACTATTTGCCCTCTGAGATCCCTTATAACACCAAATTTATAATCCAATAATGTAGATTTAAATCTGAGTTTTCCCACTTGCTACTTGGGAACTTGGGAAAAATCACAACCTCTGTGAGCCTCAGTTTCTTGAGCTTCCCAATGAGGGAGCTGGATTAGATGTTTAGAGGCTGGGGAAACAATTAGCAAATATAACAATAACTTCTCCCATGAAGCATCCCCTCTGACTTTCTAGGGCTCCTAAGAGCTCTCTGTGCCTGCTTATAACAAGCTAGTCATTACCACATTCCCAGATCTGATGATTGCCTGAGATACATCTTCCCCTCTCCAGTCCTCCCAATATAGTCTCATAGGTGGAAGAAACACACACAGGCCACCAATGATATTGGAAGAGAATAGTCATTTAATAGCTCTGATGTACCAAGTCAGGGAAGTGTGTTCAAAATAAAAATATTCTTCGGGTCACTTTGTCTCCTCTACCTACCTCTTCTCCAGATGGTGTCAACTTTTGCCAAGGCCTGATATAGGCTAATTAGCTTGTCTGCAGTCCCAGGTGGTGTTAACAATATTCCTATCATTGCTTCAGCATTAATCACTGCCATATACCAACTTAGAGGCCCAAAGACCTTCCTCTAAGTGCTCTTGCTTGTTATATAATGATTCAGGGGGATTTTGGCTCCAGTTTTGCAAAAGCATCACTCTACCTGGGGTGTGTATTTTCCTCCTACAAAGTAGGCAGGAAATTTAAATAGTCACCAAGAAGTAGCTGGACTATGGCTGTGTGCTCGCACCAGTTTAGTTTCCCATGGGAGTATTTATCTGCATCACCTGTATCTGTTGTTGTTCAGTGGTTTTAATTGTATTTGACTCTTTGTGACCCCGCTCGTGAGAGATTTGCTATTTCCTTCTCCAGCTCATTTTACAGATGAGGAAACTGAGGTAAACAGGGTGAAGTGCCTTGTCCAGAGTTTTTGCAGCTAGTAAATGTCTGTGCTAAACCCTAAGAGGAAGGGAAGAGCATTTATCATACCTACAATATGCCTGCTGCTGGTGCTCAGCACATTACAGATTTTAATTCTCATGACAATAGATGCTAATGCCACCCCCATTTTACAGCTGAGGAAACTGAGGCAAGCTGAGGTTAAGTGACTTGCCCAGAGTCACACAATTAATTAAGTATCTGGGGCTGGCTTTGAACTCAGGTCTTCCAGACTCCGGACCCAGTGATTTATCCACTGGACCCTGTTGTTGTCATGGTCTGGCCCCTTTCTGGGTTTTCTTGGTAGAAATACTAGAGTGGTTTGCCATTTCCTTCTCCAGCTCATTTTACATTTTACTGAGGCAAACAGAAGTAAGTGACTTGCCCAGGGTCACACAGCTAGTGTCCAGGGCCATATTTGAGCTCAGGAAGATGAGTCTTCTTGACTCCAGGCCTAGAATTCTATCCACTATGCCACTTTAGGTGCTTAATAAATGCTAGTCAGCTGACTAGAAGATGACTTGAAGTAGAGAGAACCTTGAGGCAGGGAGACCAATTAGAAAACTATTACAATCGTCAAGGCCAGGGGGCCAAATCCTGCCCTCAGCCTGTTTTTGTGTATCTATGAGCTAAGAATGGTTTTTTTTTTCATTTTCAGTACAATTAAATTTTATTTTAAAATGTAAAAACCATTCTTAGCTTGCAGGCCATAGAAAAACAGGCTGCATTTGGCCCCTGTTCTAGGTGAAAGGTGATAAGGCTCTATACTAGGGTTGTGTCTGTGTAAATACAGAGAAGAGGACATATAGAAGAGATGCAGAGGCAAACATGACACAGTTTGATAACAGATTCAATATGTGGGGTGAATGCAAGTGAAAAGTTGAGAAAACACTGAGGTTGCAGGCTTGCGTGCCTGGGAAGATGACAGTGTTCTTTACAGTAATAGAAAAATCGGGAAGAAGGGAAAATTAGGATAGGTCTGTTTTAGACATGTTTACTTAAAGATGCCTATGACATATCCAGTTGGAGATGTTCAGAAGGCACTTGGTGAGGCATAACTAGAGTTGAGAAGAAACTAGGGATAGATTTATACATTTGGGAATCATCTTCAGAGAACCGATAAGTGATCCCATAATCAAACCCACTTTCTTTTTTTTTAAGTAATATTTTTTCTGATTACACGTAAAGATAATTTTTAACATTCTTTTTTTATATAAAATTTTGAGTTCCAAGTTTTTTCTCTTCCTCCCTTCATTCCCTCCCTGCTAAGATGGTAAGCAATTTGACATAGGTTATATATGTGTGATCATGTAAAACATATTTCTATGATGGTCATTTTATGAAAGAAGAAACAGAACTAAAGGAAAAAATATGAAAAAATAAAATAAAAACAGTATGCTTCAATCTGCATTCAGACTCCATCAGTTCCTTCTTTGGATTTAAACCCAATTTTTTTGGGGGGGGGGCAATGAGGGTTAAGTGACTTGCCCAGGGTCACACAGCTAGTAAGTGTCAAGTTTCAGAGGCTGGATTTGAACTCAGGTCCTCCTGAATTCAGGGCTGGTACCTTATCCACTGCACCACCTAGCGGCCTCCAAACCCATTTTCAAACTGAAATTAAACCATTAATGATGACCCTTTGTTTGTCTGTTCAACCAGTTCTGAATCCTTATACTTTTTCTACAGACTTCATTCTCCATCTTTTCCACAACAATAGTATGGGATAATACAAGATACTTCATGTAGTAGAATCCAGGTAAAATATATTCATAACATTCACCTGATCTATAAGTTAAACAAAAACTATCAAACCAAGAAATAAGTTTAGTCTAATATGATCAGTTCTTGACAAATCCATGCTCATTCTATATGATCATAGCTTCCTTTTCTAATTGTTCATTAAACATCTATTTTTATAATCCATCTTGTAATTTTGACAGGAATAGAATTCAAGCTCAAAACCCTATCATTGGGGGCAGTCAGGTGGCACAGTGGATAAAACACTAGCCCTGGATTCAGAAGGATCTGAGTTCAAATCTGGCCTCAGACACTTGACATGTACTAGCTGTATGACCCTGGGCAAGTCACTTAACCCTCATTGACCTGCCAAAAAACAAAACCAAACCAAACCCTATCATTGAAGGGTACTATGCTCTTCCCATTTTTGAGCAGGAAAACATTTCATTTTCTCCAGGGCTACGGTGCCTTTCCCATTCTCTGTAATCTTACATATATTAGCAACAGTGTTTCAGCAATCATATCTGTCAGTTCTTTCATGATCCAGGTACAAAGTTCACTTTGTCAAGGTGACTAGAATATATAAAGGATACACTCTTATTACTTATCTTGAGTCTTAATTTATTAGGCATTTTACTTCTGCCCCTTCCCAGCTAAAGGTTATTCTCCTTGACAAGGAAAAGAGAAGGGGGGGGCAGTTAGGTGGCATAGTGGATAAAGTACCAGCCCTGGATTCAGGAGGACCTGAGTTCAAATCTGGGCTGAGACACTTGACACTTACTAGTTGTGTGACCTTGGGCAAGTCACTTAACCCTCACTGCTCCAAAGGAAGAGGAAGGAAGGAAGGAAGGAAGGAAGGAAGGAAGGAAGGAAGGAAGGAAGGAAGAAAATAGACACAAAATAAAAATCAAGTATAGGAGTCACACTTCTGGGGACCCCGAAACACAAGTGTTATAAGGTGTGTCTTCAGAGGTAACTGCTGCACTATCAACAAATATTCATTTAATACCTACTATGTTACTTTGCCTTAGAATATTTATAGCTAATGGTGAATTATCCATGATAACAGTGGACAAAATAGTTCAGACAACTGTAATCCATAGACAATCCTCAAATCTTATATCAGCCAATTATTGGAGTTTTTATTCCAACTCTTTTCACCAGAGTTGAGTTGCTTTTCTTTCTTTCTTTCTTTCTTTCTTTCTTTCTTTCTTTCTTTCTTTCTTTCTTTCTTTCTTTCTTTCTTTCTTTCTTTCTTTCTTTCTTTTTTTCTTCCTTCCTTCCTTCCTTCCTTCCTTCCTTCCTTCCTTCCTTCCTTCCTTCCTTCCTTCCTTCCTTCCTTCCTTCCTTCCTTCCTTCCTTCCTTCCTTCCTTCCTTCCTTCCTTCCTTCCTTCCTTTCCTTCTCTATCATCTATGTATCTATGTATCTATCTATCTAATCTATTATGCCTTTTATTTCCTCTCTGTACTCTTGTCTCCTACTCTGATGGAAGTTCTAATAAGAGGGGAAATGGCTAAAATGTGGGGAACTCAGGAGAGACAAAAAAAGAAAGAAGGAATCTAGATAATTCACAGACCTTTTATTTCCCTAAAAAATAATTATGTAACAGACAGTGAACACATGTAGTGGGTGCCATGAGGAGTAAAAAGGTGCATGTAAACTTCTTGAGATCAGAGAATATGGAATTCTGTTTCAAACTAGTGGGATTCTTGTCTACTGAGGGCCAAGGAAAGTTTTCTGTAAAGATGACGACTTGGCTAAATAAATCTTTTGATCTCTATTAAGAGTATAACTATTTGATTCCTTTTTGTTTTCAGAAAGAAAAACAATCTGTTCAATGTCTCCAAAGGTTTAAAAAAAATGGGCAAAACACCAAGCACTAGGATTGTTGTGGTACATTTTTTTTGAGAGTGGACAACACTATGTTATTACTTTTTTCTGAGCTATTATGACTTCGTCAAATATTTGAAGGATAGATGACCCTTAAACTGCTTTTTTGGCTATATTGCCAACTTATCCTACTAAAGTAAGATCACAGATGCAAAAGAAAAGACCTAGGTTGAGGTAAAGCAGTTCCAAGTCCCATAATCAATACAATGACCTTTGGAAGGAACCAGTAAAATGATTAAAACAGTTAATACTATTAATAGCTTAATTCTTGACTCAAGAAAAGGAAATTGTGAGAACAAAACACCAGCTGAGGAAGTCTCATCAACTACATAGCCTTACTGACCTTTTTCAATATTAAAGAAGGAGAGAAAATAATAGCAAACTAATGAAATTCTGGCACAATAGACAGTAATGTGAACTCCAAGGAGAAGAAATATCATAAGATTGAGGATTAAGCAGTATGAAAGGTGATCATTATCCAAATTTGTAGAATATTTACACTCTTTGTTTTTTAGTATTTTTTTTTAGTGAGGCAATTGGGGTTAAGTGACTTGCCCAGGGTCACACAGTTAGTAAATGTTAAGTGTCTGAGGCCGGATTTGAACTCAGGTACTCCTGACTCCAGGGCTGGTGTTCTATCCACTGTGCCACCTAGCTGCCCCATTTTTTTTAGTATATTTTTAATTGCCCTGCTCTTTAGAGCTGCCACCAGAATAAGGAACAAAAACAGAGAAAAGACATGAAAAACATTGCACATAATAGAGTCATATCTTGTTTTATTGTACTTTGTAGGCATTATGTTTTGTATAAATTGAAGGTCTGCAGCAATCCTGTGTTTAGCAAGTCTATCAGGGACATTTTTTTTCCAACAGCATGCACTCATATCATGTTTCTGTGTCATATTTAGGTAATTCTCATAATATTTTAACCTTTTTCATTATTATTATTATATCTCTTATGGTGATCCATAATTAGTGATTTTGGATGTTACTAATATAATTGTTTTGGATTGCCATGAATCATATCCATATAATATGTTGAATTTAATTGGTAAATGGTGTGTGTGTGTGTGTGTGTGTGTGTGTGTGTGTGCGTGTGACTATTCTGCTTACCAGCCATTCCTCCACCTCTCCCCCTCTCCTCTGGCCCCTTATTCCCTGAGACAAAACAATATTGAAATTAGGCCAATTAACAACCCTACAATGGTCTCTAAGTGTTCAAGTAAAAGGAAGAGTCAATTGATGAGGCAAACTCCACTGCTGTCTTATTTTAAGAAATTGCCACAGTTACCCCAACCTTTAGCAACCACTACCCTGAGAAGTCAGCAGCCTTGAGCCAAGGTCCTCCACCAGCAAAAAGATTATGACTTGCTGGAGGCTTAGATGATGCTTAGCATTTATTAGTGTGAGGACCAATTTTTAATTGGGGAGTGTTAGCTTAGTGGCTCGCCGCAATATTGGGGCAAGGAAGGAGACCGGCAGCCTCCCTCAAAACAGAACAAGATTTATTTTAACAAGAACGAACTTAAAAAAAAAAAAACAAACACAAACAGGATCAGTAGGATCCAGGGAAAGGAAATAAAATGGGGAAAGGGAAATTATAATACCTGAAAAAATACCACCGCCCAGGAATCAGCTGAAAATACGCAGCAGAATCCCATTCGCTTTCCAGCTCCCACCTAGAATGCCCAATTCTCCTCCCCCAAACCTAGAAACACCCCCCACAGCCCCAGCCAATGGGATGGCCGCTCTGACAGTCACATGACTGCCCTCACTAGGCTTCCAATCATTATAATTTTGCCAGCCCCATGTAGGCATCGGTGAGTGGTGATGATGTAAGGTGCCAGAGCACTGGCAAGGGCTACAACCAATGGGTGGAGCACCATGCGGTTTGCGGAGCCCCAGGCCAGTGCTCACTGAGGCATAAAAACCTCAAATAACAATTAATTCTTTACATTAGCAATAAAGTACTTTTAAATTAAGGTATGTACATTGGTGTTTTTTACATAATACAATTCATACTTCATAGACTACAGTATAGTGTAAATATAACTTTTATTTGCACTGGGAAACCAAAAAATTCATGTGACTTGCTTTATTGCAATATTCACCTTATTGAGGTGGTCTGGAACAGAACCTGCCTATCTCTGAGATATGCCTGTATGGTTGCTTTATAGCAGTGGCCTCAAACTTCAGCAGAACCTCCAGGGGCCACTAATCCATATAGAGATCCTTACTGGCCATGTATTAACTTAATTTTAAAATAAGGTATCTATTTTTATTAAATATTTCCAAATTATATTTTATTCTGGTTTAGGGGCACTGGGCCACAAACCATGGGGCAAATGTTTAATATCTCTGTTTTCACCTCTGGTGAAAGGACTGGTGACTTAGGAACTTAAAAATATCAGCTAACATGAAGTCGGGGGTATCTTCTATGAAATCCATTTATTCAGGCAAATAATTTACCACCCACCCCCTCTACTTGTAGACATTTTGGTCATAGTCTTCAAATGAATCTAGGGGATAATAATAAAAGGGAGACATTTAGAAAACAATTGTGCAAGCTTTGTAATCCTGGATGAAGGCTGGTGATTTATAGTTTAAATATGTAATGATTGGCAGTATAATGGTGGAATTATCTGCCTGTAATGTCTCCATGTAACTCTGAACATCATTGTACCTAGATAAGTTTAAGGGTGTTCAGTGAAGGACAATAAATCCAATTAGAAGATTGATGGAATTGAATAGATAAAAAAAATCCATCTCAGATTCTTGATGAGGAAAGATATAACCATTGTTTTATGAACATTTGAGGGATGTAAACACAGAAATTCATAGGATTCATAGAATCTTAGACTTGGAAGGGACCTGAAAAGTCATTTCATCCAAATCACTGCCATATGTTTGCATTACTTCTAAAATAATCTTAGCAAGTGGTTATACAGATAAGAAGCAGTCAATCAGGGGCAGCTAGGTGGCGAGTGGATAGAGCGCCGGCCCTGGAGTCAGGAGTACCTAGGTTCAAATCTGGCCTCAGACATTTACCACTTACTAGCTGTGTGACCCTGGGCAAGTCACTTAACCCCAATTGCCTCACTTAAAAAAAAAAAGAAGCAGTCAATCAGAAGTGTGGAGAGTTGCTGCTGAGACAGGCACATAGATAGTAGTGATTGATGATAGCTAAAAACCTGACAATGAGGGGGGTGGGGTGGGGGGAAGGAACCTGTAAAATGCAAACAAAAGAATTCTAAAATCACAGCATTTGATGCCCATTTAGAACAGGGACAAATAGTCTTCTACATCTTGCTGGTCTGTACAGCACAACAATAAATGAATGGGAGCATTATTAAGAGTTTACTATGTGGAGCAGCTAGGTGGCGCAGTGGATAAAGCACTGGCCCTGGAGTCAGGAGTACCTGAGTTCAAATCCAACCTCAGACACTTGAGACTTACTAGCTGTGTGACCCTGGGCAAGTCACTTAACCCCCATTGCCCTGCAAAAACAACAACAACAACAACCAAAAAACAAAAAACAAAACAAACAAAAAAAAGAGTTTACTATGTGCCAAGTCCTGATCTCAGTACTAAGAATACAAACAACTTTGAAGATAATCCTTGTCTTCAAGGAAGTTGCAATCTAATGGGGAGATAGAGTGGAGTATTTTGTTTCCCAAAGTTATAGGTCTGGGGAATGAAATTATCAGGATATAGACTGACATACCTTTTTTAGTATAAGTGGCACTATTGATTTGGCTCTGTTTACAGAATCAGAAAAGGGGCAATAGATTTTTGTTGGTTAGCAAGGTAACTGGTAGAAGATATGCTAGTCTTTGGGTACTGGCAACAAGACTGCTGGAGAGAAGATGGTGAGGAATAATGTCATGACATTACCCTGAGTCATTAGAAAAAAAGTAAATTGTACTCGGTATACTTTAAGAAATGAGGTGAGTAACATATTTTGGAAATATTTCCATAAATGTGGTTATAATTGTTTAAGTATTTAAATATGTAGATCTTTAGCTAGTTAGAAAGCTTACTTATCCCAAAGCAGTGAGAGTTCTGATTTCTTTAATGTTGGGTAGTATTGTAGGGGACTGATTTCCTCTTTACTCTTATTGCAGAGGTAGAGCTGGAAGTGGAGAGAAGAAAGAGAAGATTTGAATTCTCCCAGCTCTATTGAAAAGATCCTCTCATGAGCAGAAGTGTAAGGCTAAGCATTCAGGGAAAAGTAACTCATATGTTCCTTTGAAGTGTCAGGGTCCAACAAAATGGTGGCCTTCACTAGGAAAGGTTTTGGAATCTAGTCAGAAAATTCTGCTACTTTTGCACCAAACTGTGAGGCATTCACATCAGTAATGCCCTTCACAGTCACTACATCTCAATAAAAGGCCTAGAGAAGGGCAGCTAAAATGATGAAGAGGATGGAATGATGTACACATGAGGGCAGGTTTAAACCATGCCCATCTGGAAAAATAACATATCAACTAAGCAAATAAGTATTGGAGCCCACTACAGTATATGTCATGTACTGTGAAGGCTGCTAGAAAGAGGGTTGATTTAAGAACTCATCTCAACAGCTTAATAGACATTTATTAGGACCCTACTGTGTGCTAGGTACTGGATTTAGGTCCAATGGATGGACAAAGTGAACAAAGGGACATGGGATCCCAAAAGTGTCTTTTTGATTAATAGGCAAATAACTCAGCCAGAAACAGGAGACCCTAAATTTAAACCAGTCATCAACAAGGTAAACAAACCCACAGAGGGACAAAGCAATGGGCTTAGTGAAACCAGACCAGGCCTGGCTTCCTTGGTTCTTCATTTTTGATTCCAGGAGAGGATCCAGTCATCCCTACAGCACACATACCAGCACCAGCACCTAAATTGCAGTATTCTAGGAAGAGGAGGCACGCTGTGTATCTTTCCCTTGGGATGGAAAATCTTAAGTTAAATCACTGGGGCAGCTATAGCTTGGATCTGACGACAGCTTAATGACCACTTTATTTCTCCAAAGTCTAGAATTCTGTGAGTGTGTGTGTGTGTGTGTGTGTGTGTGTGTGTGTGTGTGTGTGAGAGAGAGAGAGAGAGAGAGAGAGTGTTCTGGAACACATAAATCACTTTCCTAGACTAACACAGGTACTCATGAACACCCAAACTCATCATCATGATAATACAAGAGAAGAAAGACACAGTTCTCATTATGGTGCACTGGTTTTCCAAGTGTCAACTAGTCTCTTCTGTGCACTCACTCTATTTCCTTATATAACATTTGATGAAAAATGCACTGACTTCCCTTCCCACTAACTGAATCCCCTCAATACTCTGGAAGAAGTTCTAGTGCTATCAACTGCCACTTAATTTGGTATTTCCTTGAAGCTTAGTGTCCCTTGGATTATCCTGAACAATCTCTTGCAAGCTATGAATGGTGATGCCTATACCCCCCTCTATCTTCCACCCTGGGTTCTCACCATTACTGTAATATTGATGCTTAGGCTTAAGAATGAGTAAATGTTAATGCCACTATATACTTCCCAAGAATGAAGAGATTTTCTCCAATTATTAATGTTTCTTTGAAAAATTGAACAGGTGCAAAAAGTTGTCGCCTCAGCAAGCACACTGAAAGTATTTGGAAACCACCTCAGCTAGCACACATTTAATCTCTGTAAGTAGCTGAAAGTCATGGCAGCCAGTGGCTGCTCTGACTTGGAAGGCGAGTTTATTTGCAAAACATTATGTAGGAAGAAGATGGAAAACTTACAAATTGACAATTTTCTTTGCCTTACAAAGCAGCAGAAAGCAATCAAGAAGAAAATGAGTCAGTGAAGAGTTTGGCATGAGACTCGGTAAAGATAGATCACCCAGAGAGCATTTACAGATGAAACTGAAGAGAATGCATACAACCAAAACTGGAACCATCCTGCTATCATTTCTATGATAATCTGTCCTAAATGGCAAGAAAAGTAGAGTCATGATATTTGGGCTGCATCATCTCAGGATCCATGTACTATGTGAGGAAGGGACCAATAGTATCTAAGAAGATGACGTCTACAAGAGTGGTTGGACTTGGCCAAATACATATACAGAAGAAACCTGTATTGGGAACAAAACCATTTTCATGGGAATTCAGAGTTAAATTTCCTTGAAGGGAAGATGCCAGAAGAATGGAAAAAATTATGAAAAGTGTTTTTTTAATCAAAAAACAAGATCCCTCAAATATATTAATGGATAATAGATGAAAAGATATTGAAGAAGACATTAGCAACTAATGATTGATACACTTGCTTACTTATCCACGTATAATCTTCATGAAGATGTTCAACAAACATAGATAGTACTGATGAAAATACAAGAAATGCCAGACAATTTTCAATAGTAGCCTATGCTTTTAAGGTCATACCACTGACAGGCATAAAGAATATAAGATTCTGATATTTATTTAGCTACTTCACCATTTTAGTTTTGTGAAAGTTGAAAGTTCATCAGTTTCATGCCGTGACTGACATATCTGGAGAATCAGAATTCTGAGGGCATATGATTTATATGATGGGTGCATTAGAAAAGGCATAGTTTTGAGTTAGAGTGTTGTACTGTATTTAAAATAGAAAATTCATTTGTCAACTACATGAATATAGACTTGTTGTGAGTTAAATATTGGAACAATATGTTCAGCCCAGTTTCAACTTTTCATTGGCAATTGAAGGGTAAACATTCCGAAGCTTTAATTCATCCTATATGTTGTATTATTTGGGGGATTTTAGGAGATTTCCCATGACAGTTATTCCAGCTAGGGATTGATGAATGTTAAAGTTAGGAATTTAATTCTGCATGCTGGTAAATAAAACAATCTGAAATTCAAGAAATTACATATAAGATGTGCTACTGATGTAATGTACTCACCTGGCTTAGTACGCAGGTTACTGTGAAAAAAGAGAAAAGCCAGGCATGGAGGTACATGTCTGTAGCCCCTGCTTTAGGAGAGGATGAGACGGGCAGATCTCTTGAGCCTGTGGTCTCTGAGCTGCAGTGGGCTAGACTGATAGGGTGTCTGCAAAAGGTTTGGTATAAATAAGGTGAGTCCTGGGGGAGGGGGTGCCAGCCAGGTTACCCAAGGAAGTACCAATTAGTTAAGGTTAGAAATGGAGCAGGTCAAAATTTCCACAGTGATTGGAATGGGACCCACGCACTTCCAGGCTGGGTGATATAGAGAAAGCTGATCTAAAAAAGAGAAGAAATGGAGGGGGAGAGAGAGATAGATAGACAGAGAGAGACAGAGACGGAGAAACACAGAAAAAGACAAAGACACAGAGACAGAGACAGAGAGATAGGAAAACAAGAGAGACAGGAAAACAAGAGAGACAGACACATACAGAGAAAAAGAGGGAGGGAAAAGGGGAAGGAGAGAAAGAGGAAGGAAGAGAGAGATGGAGAAAGAGGGAGAGGGGGAGAAGAAGGGAGGGAGGAAGGAAGGGAAAGAGAGAGATAGAGACAGAGAGACAGAGGAGAGAGAGGGAGAGAGAAAAGAAGTCTAAAAATAACATCCATTGAACAATAAATCTGGAGAGTGACCATGTCATTTTTGCCTTTTCATTGTTGTTGTGTTGTTGTTGTTAATTACTAATAACAATCAGTTGTTTTGTGGATATTGGGAATTCCCAATGTAGATACTTCCTTCACTGATGGAGATTAGCATCTCATCTGTGAGTTATATTTTCAGAGATTTTCTTTCTTTCTTTCTTTCCTTCTTTCTTTCTTTCTTTCTTTCTTTCTTTCTTTCTTTCTTTCTTTCTTTCTTTCTTTCTTTCTTTCTTTTTTTGCAGGGCAATGAGGGTTAAGTGACCTGCTCAGGGTCACACAGCCAGTAAGTGTCAAGTGTCTGAGGCCGGATCTGAACTCAGGCCCTCCTGAATGCAGGGCTGGTGTTTTATCCACTGCGCCACCTAGCTGCCCCCAGAGACTTTTCTAGTGACACTGAAAGTTTAAATGACTTAATTATGGTCACATAATAGCATACGTAAGAGACTGGACTTGAACCTAGGTTTTCTTAACTCTAATATTAGCCCTTTATCAAATACAATATATTGTTTCTCTTTTATTATTAATACATTTAAAAATAAGAGATAAAGAAATCCCCTTTAAAATAACTGTAGACCATATAAAATACTTGGGAGTCTACCTGCCAAGACAAACCCAGAAACTATATGAGCACAACTATAAAACACTTCTCACACAAATAAAGTCAGATCTAAGAAACTGGAAAAATATTAATTGTTCATGGTTAGGCCAAGCCAATATAATAAAAATTACAATCCTACCTAAATTAATCTATTTATATAGTGACATAGCAATCAAACTATCAAAAATTATTTTATAGATCTAGAAAAAATAATGACAAAATTCATCTGGAAGAACAAAAGCTTAAGGATATCAAGAGAATCAATGAAAGAAAATATGAACAAAGGTGATCTAGCCATACCAGATCTCAAACCATATTACAAAGTGGTAGTTATCAAAACAATCTGGTATCAGCCAAGAAAGAGAGTGGTGGATCAGTAGAATAGAATAAGTATGACTTACACTATAGTAGATGACTATAGTAATCTAGCATACAATAAACCCAAAGATCCAAGCTTTTAGAATTTTATTTGATGAAGAACTGTGAAAGACTTAACTATTCTCAGTAATACAATGATCCAAGACAATCCCAAAGGACTAATGATGAAGCATGCTATCTACCTCCAAAGAAAGAACTGATATTGATTGAACACAGACTGAAGCATGCTATCTTTCACTTTCTTTTTTTTCTTTTATTCATCTTCTTATATAGAAATTTTATATAATGGCATATGCATAACCTTTATCTGATTGCTTATCGCCCCAGGAAAGGGGAAAGGCAGGGAGGAAAGGACGGATAGAATTTGGAACTCATAATTTTAAATCAAAATGCTTATTAAAATTTAAAAAAGAAACAAATGAAAAAAATAAGGGTTGAGGAATAAGATGTGGAAAAGGAGAGTGTGTCAAGAGAAACTCATACAGTCAATTAGTACTTTGCTAATCTTGTAAGCAACCAGCCTGGTTTGCTGGGGGTAAAATGGGAGAGGGGAGTCAATTTTGTTGATTCTCTGCAAAGCTGTCAATTACATATTCCTAAAACGTAAATATGATCATGCGAACCCCCTCCCCCAATATTTACTACTTCCTACTGGTTTTTAGGATAAAATACAAAGTCTTCAGCCTGCCTTTTAAGATCTGTCCTAATCAGGCTCCCACCTAACTCTCCAGGTTTATTTCATATTACCCCACTTTATGCCTTCTCCATTCCAGTCAAACTGGCCTTCCCCATACATAACATTTCATTTTCTTCCTGTGCACATTCATACAGATGGTCCTCTATGTCTAGACTATCCCCAGCATTCCTTGCCTCCATTTCTTAGAATCCCTAGCTTCCTTCAAAGTACAGCTCAGATGCTATATCCCATATGAAGCTTTTCCTGAAACTTCCAAGTGTTAGAATTCTCTCCCTCTTTAAATTACATTATATCGCTTTGCACATACATACCTGTATACACGTGGTATTGCATTAGTTAAATGTCAGCTTCTTTGATAACTGCTGTGAAATCTGGTAGCTTGGCATGTGGCAGATGACACCAATAGTTTGCCCCTTACACAGCTCTAGTATAAAATGTCACACTATTGCTGTTGTTTTCACATTTAGAAAAGAACAAATACCTTTCACAGATAGGGCTAGGGAGAGAACTTTTTCAACTAAACAAGTGACTAAATTGCCAGATTAGGGAGTAACTTAATTTCCCCCTATTTCTAGTTACCCCTGACCCCAACTCTGGTCTCTTCATTCTATCTAGGACACCACCAGTACAAACAACTTCCTGTCTCTTTCATGGTTCAAACAACTTAGGCTGACTTTCTTTTTTTTTTTTTTTTTTTTGGTGAGGCAATTGGGGTTAAGTGACTTGCCCAGGGTTACACAGCTAGTAAGTGTCAAGGGTCTGAGGCCGGATTTGAATTCAGGTCCTCCTGAATCCAGGGCCGGTGCTCTATCCACTGTGCCACCTAGCTTCCCCCTTAGGCTGACTTTCAAGGCCTTCTACAGTCTTCTCCCATTCTATCTTCCCTACTTTGTTTTGGAATATTCCACTCTCTGTTCTCCATGCCCCAGACCTACTTTGCACACTCTCTACACACATCCCACTCTTTCCCTACTCAGTCTCCTAAACATGAAATGTCATCCATGTCTCCCCATACTCAATTGAAAATCTCCATATCCTTTAGAACTCACTTCTAATGTTACTTGATCCTCCCTAATGATGATCTTGAACTTTGCACAATATTTCACTGGCACCTTCCATGGACTTGTTTTGTATTTTAGGTATTTATATGTGTCATACCCCTCTGCAAGTGTGTAAACTCCGTGGGAACAGGGACCGTGTTTGACTTAAACTTTGTATCTCCCTCAAATCTGAGTGGTATGCTCTGCACATAGTAGGCATTTTAGGAGTGGGGGAGAGAGAATAAACATTTACTAAGCACATTCTATGTGTCAGGCACTGCTCCAAGTGCTTTACAAATATGATCTCATTTGATCCTCACAACAACCCTGTGAAGTAGGTGCTCTTATTATCCTCATTTTACAGTTGAGGAAACTAAGGCAGACAGAGGTTAAGTGATTTTTCCACGGTTTTACTAGACATATCTGAGGCCATAACCGAGCTGAACTCAGGTCTTTCTGATTGCAAGCCCAATGCTGGGTATTTGCATTGACTGGGATCGTTCACATTTGCCTAAATTTCCTTCTAATAAAGCCTTGGGAAAAAAAGCAAAAGTTTCCCAAGACAGAAAGGACTAGTCATCTGCTCCATAACAACCATATTTTACAATATACAGACCATGCTACAGTTGTTAATACTGATGGTATGTGTGCTTTTTGTGTTTGTGGGTTTTTTCCCTCCTAATAATCCAACAATAGTTTACATCTGTATGTTGGCCAGAAGCCAGAGTGAAGAGCATCCAAACAAGATGGGGGAGGGGGAAAGGGGCGGTATGGCTAGACTGGCAAGTCTCAAGGATGGGAAAGAAAACCCAGATATCCAGGAATTTCTTTCTGTGGATGAAAGAATGTAAAGTGTGCTATGGGGGAAGGGGAAGGAAAGAGGTTCTTAAGCAAGTAATCATGGGTACAAATGACCTCTTTAGAAGCCAGTTTTCAACAGTCTCAACTTGGGTTAGTGAATCTCTACCTTGAAGAGCACCTGAGAGGTCAGATGTTTGAAGGAAGGGAGTAAGAGAGAAGGCAGAGTCAGGCCAGAAAGGAATGGGAGGGATGGGGAATGCGTGAGCCCTGCAGCCTGCTGGCCCCAAGAGCATGTAAAATATTGAACAATATACAGATGATTTACCAGGACTGCTGTCAGGGTTCCCAGAAGAGATCATTTCCATTTCTGGCACCAGTCAAAGGGATTTCAGGCCTTTCGTTGTCAGAACTTAAAGGGTCTTAGTAAATCAGGGTCCTCATTTGGGCATAGCCCTTGAACTTCAGGGCTGTAGACAGTCTTTTCGTGCAATGTGGCAGAGACCTTCCAGACTTTCTGAATATAATTTTCTGCTGACCATAACTTTAAGTTGAACTGATCGGCATCAGCCTGTCTACATTGTCATGGAAGGAGCAGAAACTTAAGAGTATGTCTGTCTCTCCAATCACAACAGTACTATTTGGAAAAGAACATACCAATCAATGTGTCTAAAGGTTAAAGTTAAAAAAGTTTCTGGAACTGGCTGTTTTTCTAGATAGTCTTCAATATAATCGAGATTTACCAGTAGGTAAACAGTTTGAATCTGAGTCAATATATAACTGGCTAACTGAAGCATTTTGGGTCAAAGATGTGTGTGTGTGTGTGTGTGTGTGTGTGTGTGTGTGTGTAGGGTGTCCCAAAAACTTTGATAGTTTAAAGCTGAACTAAGAATTTTGGAACACTGTATATTTGTCTATACATATACATTAATATATATCACAATCATATATACTTCTATACCATAGATGTATGTGTATTATCTATATCTCTTTATCTCTATCATGTGTCATCTATAGATATGTATGTAAATGCATGTTGTTTAGTTGTTTTCAGTCATGTCTAACTCTTCATAACCTCTTTGGAAATTCTCTTGGCAAAGATGTTGGAGTGCTTTGCCATTTCCTTCTCCAGCTCATTTTACAAGAGAGAAAACTGAGGCAAATAGGGTTAAGTGATTTGTCCAAGGTCACACAGCTAGTAAGTATCTGAGGCCAGATTTGAACTCAAGTCTTCTTGACTCTGGGCCCAATGCTCTATCCACTGAGTAATCTACTAGTTCTATGAAGAGGTGTGTGTGTATACAAATGTGTATGTATGTATGTGTATATAGAAATATATGTATATAAATATGTAAGTTTATGTATAGATGGATATATACATATAGCTACATATGTATTTGTATTGTTATCACATATATAAATTGAATAAAGACAACATCTAGTCTTTCCAGAGGATATTTCTTCATGAAGTCTGAGATGTTCTTTTGAGCTTAGGTATTGAACAGGGCAGCTAGGAAATACAATGGATAGAACACTGCCCCTGGAGTCAGGAGGATCTGAGTTCAAATATGATCTTAGACACTAACTAGCTGTGTGGCAAGTTACTCAACCCCTGATTGCCTAAAAAGAAAAAAAAAGAGAGAGAATTTAGGTATTAAGGCATAGGCTGCTGAGTCAATTTTTAAAACCTCTTAGAAACTGTTAGAGTTTTTTTAAAAATAAGCAGAAATATTTTAGGATAACACACAGCACTGAATAACGATAAGAATGTTGATGGAGATGAAGGAGTCAAAGAGAAGCAGCAGAAGAGGCAGAAACAGAAAGAAGAGAGGAGGAAGGCAGACCAGCTCCTACATACTTTTCCAGACCTTTTTCATATATCTTTACTTCACACACTCTTCATTCCAGTCAAAGTGGCTTTTGAGTTGTTGCTCCCCACACACATTCCCTGACCCACCTCTGGCTTTGTGTCTGGAGCACCCTTCCTCCTCACCTTGCTGTTTTAGAATTTCTAGTTTTCCTCAAGACACACGTCAGCTGCTGTCTCTTTTCTCATTAAAAAAATTTTATTGGCTCCCCCTGTAGAATGGAATCTCCTAGAAAATATCACTATTTAATTTTTGTACCTTACGCTTAGGAAGCATTTATTAACTATCCAATTGGCTTGAATTCATGGTAGGTCTAATTGCAAGCTGTATTGAGTGGTTGGTGTTCATCACAGATTTACTTCAAGAATTCAAGGCACATCTATTAACCCCTGGTGTAAATTCTTCTCAAACTTATCTAGGGTGGTTCTTGGGCGGCAGACATACAAGCCATCCCTGGGCCCATATCTGAAAACTTCTTAGATTGGTAAGACCACAATAAGACTTCAGGGTAAGACTTTGGTAGATGTATTCATTCCACCTTTCAGCCTTCCACCATTTAAGTATTTTTTTTAATGGCAGGAAAGTTACAGATGATCCAGTAACAGCAGTCCATTATCTGGAAACAAAATTAGTATCATGGAACCCACACACACTATCTTTACAAAAACAATGCAAATTCTGTGATTCATGGCTAGACCCCAAACCTCTGTTTGGTGAGCTTGAGTTGAGGACACTTATTGGTGTTGCAGGTACATGATGTTGGAAAACAAGATTGACAGAATATACTGATAATATAGAGTGGTCAAGAAAATGAATAATAATAATTAGCATTTATTTAGCAGAGTGACTTATATATGTTATCTCATTGGATCTTCATAACAACCCTATGAGACAGATGAAGAAACTGAGGCTGAAAGTGATTTGCCCAGGAGGTCACACCATTAGTAAATGTCTGAGGCAGAATTTGAACTCAGGTCTTTTTGACTCCAAGTCCAATATTTTATTCCCTGTGCCTTCTACTTACCTCAACTGAGCATGTCATTTGAAGAATGGACCATTCTTGTTGCTTGGACATAAATATACATAGGAGGTTGTTGGTGTTTTTTAAACAAGAATGTTGCACTAATAGAGTCTCAGAAAATGTTTATAGGTAGAGATCTCTCTCTCTTCCCCTCTAAATTGACATCGCTGACTGATTGAACTGTACTGATCAGTGTCAAACCAGTTGTTAATGGCTTTGATTGGTTCTTAAACTCTACTGGCTAGTGCAACGCTGACTGACAGCTCAACCGGTCAGTGACAGGGTGAAGGAACACTGGTGGTCAGTGGACATAGCTTCTTCTTCTTCTTCTTCTTCTTCTTCTTCTTCTTCTTCTTCTTCTTCTTCTTCTTCTTCTTCTTCTTCTTCTTCTTCTTCTTCTTCTTCCAGATTTAACATAAGAAGTAGGTTCTTGGCAGGAGGATAGGGTGCACAGTTTGTGATGAAATGTCAGTGAGATGACAGGTGCTGCTGGATTCTCACACTGATGCCTTCCCCATCAATGTGTAAATAATTTGGTGATGGGGGACAGGAGGGACTTTCCTCTGGGGCTCAAGCATCTCCAAATGGGGCAATACCCAACCCTTTGAATTGTTCCAATGTAGTTATAGTCCTAACTATATCTACCCCCTCCAGTACATACATATATATGTGTGTGTGTATAAATGCATATATATGCACATACGTAGCATATAAAAGTACTTTGTAAACCTTAAAGCACTTTATGTCAGCTATTCTTGTCATGTATGTGTATATTTCACTGATTGCATGCTTATATTTAATTGCCCACTTATAAATTAATTTAGCATTGTATTTTACATAGGAATCCTAGAAAAATGTAGGAAATTAGTTTTTTTACAAAGTGAAACTATCTCAAAGATCCTTTTTTCCTTCTTTCTTTTCAGTCCAGGCCTATGATTTCTTTGGTGTAGGGGACCCCCACTGAAGAAGCCCCATCTCCCAGAGCAGATCTGGAGCTTTGGGGACACATAGACATTTAGGGAATTGCCGAAAGTCTCTGGCACAGATGGTATGGGTCAGAGGCAGGACTAGAATGCACACTGTCCTGCTGCTGAGACCGACCCTCTCTCCACAGCCAAAGCTCTTTGATTCTAGAGTGCATAAATTCTTTATTCCTTTATTTAGTGAAACTCCGAGCTTTATTGATGTCGTTCCAGAAAGCAAAACTTCCTAAGAACTCAGGCTAAGAAGATAAATAGTACTTAAGGAGAAGAACTGAGCCAGCCTAGAGACTGATGGACATCAAACTTAAGCTAATTATGTCATTGGCTGGAGTGGTTCCCTCTTACACTACTTAAACATTTCAAGGACCAGGGAATTTAGCATACGTTGGTATTAATAGGCTTCTGCCAGATTAACTTGGAGATGGTTATCTAAACACTAAATGATTATAATGCACTTTGCTAATAAGACCAGGCTAATCTATGTAATAAAAAATACTGTCTTTCTTCCCCAGAGCTCTTTAGTCACAATGTTGAACCATTCAAGATTGTTCCTCCCCCCCTCCCCAGTTAATATCCTTCCTTTGTCCTCTGAAGTCTCAGATGGTCCTACTTCTGACCTTGGTGGACATTTAAATGCCAAAACTTTTAAATTCTGTTTCTTTACCAGGTGATTCCGTGTGTGTGTGTGTGTGTGTGTGTGTGTGTGTGTGTGTGTGTGTGTGTGTGTGTATTTTCAGGGGTGGGGGCATTGTTCTGAGCCATTTTGTCTAGAAAACAAAATTGTTTCAGATGGAATACCATCAATGCCTCTCACTAAGCTAATATCAGTTCATGATGGTTTACCCTCCCCCTCCCCTGCTTTTTAGAACCCAGACCCCAGTCTTGATTTGCAGGTCTCTGGTCTCACCTTACTTGTTGTGATTTGGGGTTGACCTGAGTGAGGTTTAAACTCAGATGAATGTCAGGTGAGTTCATAAAGCTGAAATGCAGTATTCCTAGCAAGGAAGGGAGTGTGATTCTATAGCAGAAAATGTTTCTCCTTGACTCACTAACCATTCCAATGTGCAGCTTCACCAATTATTCAAGAATTCATCTCTTGTGAGGCAAAGGTAATCACAGAATTACAGTCCGTCTCTTTAGAGCAGGGATTCTTAACCTAGAGGCTGTGAACTTTTCTTTAACATTTTTATAACTGTATCTCAATATAATTTGTTTCCTTTGTAATCCTATGTATTTTATTTTCTTCCTTTACATTGTTCTGAGAAGAGATCCATTTTATTGTTGTTGTTTAGTTGTTTTTCAATCATTCCTGACTCTTTGTGACCCCATTTGGTGTTTTCTTGGCAAAGATATTGGAGTGGTTTGCCATTTCCTTCTCCAGCTTATTTTACAGATGAGGAAACTGAGGCAAACAGGGTTACGTGACTTGACCTGGGTCACACAGCTAGTAAGTGTCTGAGGCTGGATTTGAACCCAGGAAGATGAGTCTTAATGACTTCAGGTCTGGCAGTCTATCCACTTTACCACCCAAGCTGCCCCTTAAATTGATCTGTAGGCTTCACCAAATAGCCAGAGGGGTCTATGACAAACAAACAAACAAAAAGGTTAAGAACACTTGCCATAAAGAAAGAGTCAGAGTGGAAGGTACTGTATAGAATGAGGCATTCAAGGCTACTGAATTCTCAACATCCTTCAGATTGAACAAGGCCTACTCCCTCCATCCCTTTCCCTTCTCCCGTAATTGTTCTTCCATGCCATTTCTAGAAAGCATCATGTGCAACATCTTTGTCTCCAGGGGCTTTCCACCCTCCCTGTCCTCCTTTCCCTTCCCCTCACACTCTCTAATTTTTTGTTTTATATAGTACTTCTATGCACACCAGACATCAAAGTTTCTTAGGATTTCCCCAAGAATGAATGAGGACTTGAATTCTTCTACCTCAGATTTAGGGAAAAGGCCCCCTGCTTACAAGGGTCTCTCCATTGTTAGAACGCTACAGTTCATTGTCTCAGGGCCCAAGCCACCTAAGTCTTCACTATGCCTGGACTTCTTTTCTCCAAAGACCTTTTCTTAAAATGTTTTTTTCTTAAGCCTCCAAGGGCTCCTTTGCACACCCAACGCATGTTCTATTTATATGTCTCTTTGTCCCGAACAAGACCTGGCCTCATTGTGTGGGAGAAACACCAGAAAAGAAAAACAAAATATGTTCACAGAGAGCAAATGGATATTGTGGGAGCTTGCAGAAATTTACATACTTTGCAGATTCCATTTTTGATGATGTCAGAGTCAAAGAATATGCCTTTTAAAAAACACACACGTTAAACATACACAAGCAACTTGGCCTTCTCAGATCTGTCCATTGAGTAGACTGTCTTTAAAAAAAAAGAAATATAAACAATCTCTGGACTGTACCCTCTCCCCTCTCTTCTGTCCCTCATCATCGTCTCCCCCCCGCCCAAATCCAACAAATTAGCCCTGGCTCCACTTGGCTGGCACTTAGGGAGAGAGGGGGTATTAATGGAGATGGGGCAGGGAGAAGGGAGTGGAAGGGGGTGGGGAATGTGATGTGGACAGTCTGGGGGATGCAGAGACTCTGGCTCCAGCATTTTATGGAGGTTGGTGAGAAAGGCTGACTGACACTTTACAGATTGGGTGTAAGGTACAAGAGATTTGGCATTTGGGCCATAGGAATCAGGCTGCCCTTGCTCACCACCTCTTCCCACCCCCCCTGGTAAAAGCACAGGAGAAAAGGGTTAAATAAATGTTTGTGATATGATAAGGTGCTTGTTTATTCAAGGGATGACAGATTATTGGCTCCAAAGGCAGCAGTGAAAAATAGTACAAAGGAACTGGCTCTCCCTTCGAGGATGATGTGATTTCCTCCTAAGGGGTTGCTCTTTACTAGGAACAATGTGCTTTGGGAATTAAAAGGGATGATTTTCCTTCACATAGAGACTGACAGCATCAAGGGTGATTGTTGGAGCCTGAGAAACCTTTCCAGGAGGAGGGGGGATGGGAATCCCATGAGGTGCTTAGCTTGGAAAAGCAATTTTCCCTCATGTGGTTGGACTCCCAGGGGCCACTGCACTGGCCTGCCTTGGGGAATGATGCTAGGCCAATGGGTCACAGAACCAGTAAAAAGCTCAAGCTAATAAGGAGGCAGGAGGTGGGTCAGGGATGGGTGTATGTGTGTATGTGTGTGTATCCCCAATCTCCACTGGGCTTTCTATCTATCTTAGCTGGTGGGTTCTGTGCATTCCCCTCCGCAGCCCCTTAATGAAGGAACAATAATAATGGCTTGAAGTTATATAGACCCTTTAAGATTTGGAGGGAATTGTGTTTTATATATATTATATCATTTGAACCTCACAACAATCATATGAGGAAGCTATTATTATCCCTCCTTTACAAACAAGAAAACTGAGGCTGAGAAAGGTTACATAACTCTCCAAGGTCTCATAGCTAGGAATTATCTGAGACAGGTGTTTTTGTTGTTGTTGTTGTTGTTGTTGTTGTTTTGTTTTTAGTGAGGCAATTGGGGTTAAGTGACTTGCTCAGGGTCACACAGCTAGTAAGTATTAAGTGTCTGAGGCTGGATTTGAACTCAGGTACTCCTGACTCCAGGGCTGGTGCTCTTTCTACTGCGCCACCTAGCTGCCCTGAGACAGGTTTTTAAACTCAAGTCCTGAGTTCAAATTCCAAGTTTGGTACTCTAACCACTTCACTATGTGTAACTCTATGTCACGGTGGTCTATCATTCCTGAAAACTCTCTAGAGCTCTGGTCTCATGGGAATGTTCCAAATTAGCCTAGAGGGGCAAGTTTGATTCTTGTGCATAAATATCAATCTCCTATTTATATGACAGAGGCATCCTAAGGCCAGTGTATTTTTTAAAAATAAAATTCTATTGATTGTTTTTGTTTTTACATCACTTACATTTCCTATGATATCCTTCCTCTCACTCCTTTCCAGAGAAGCAATTCTTATTTGTTTTTTTTACATTTTTTTTTTATTTTTAGTGAGGCAATTGGGGTTAAGTGACTTGCCCAGGGTCACACAGCTAGTAAGTGTTAAGTGTCTGAGGTCGAATTTGAACCCAGGTACTCCTGACTCCAGGGCCAGTGCTCTATCCATTGCGCCACCTAGCTGCCCCCAGAAGCAATTCTTATAATGAAAAAGAAAAAGTGGTTAGAAAAAAAAGTTCACAAAAGTAACCCAAATATTGAAAATGTTTGACATAACATGCAGTGTTCCATCGACAGGATCCCCAAACCCAATGAAGAAGTGAGGGAAGGTTAACACCAGTATCTGATGAACCCTCAGGTCCTTAGGATGCTGAAGTACTGGGGTTTTGGGGAAAGGGGAGGGAGATCAGGGAGGCTGGGACAGACCACTACACCCAATGACATTAGTATTTATTCATACCATCTCTCCCCTGCCACACACTCAACTAGCTCTCATTTGCCACTCCCATAAGCTGTAAAGAGGTTCCAAAGCCTCTAGTGCTTTCTGCAAAGACTGAAAGGAGAGCCAATGCTTTTGGCCCTCCAAAACTAGATTGTTCACATACTTGTACAGAAGGGATCCCAAAAGATGCTTGGCATAGTTTGAGTCTGAAAAGAACTCCATGCCAAATCTAAACATCCAGGGAGGAAAAAAAAATTGTGGTTTAACGGTCCTTTCTCTGGGATCCTGGGAACTGCTGAATGATTTTTATGCTAGCCTGATGGCCATCTCAGTTAATATTCTCAGCTGTAATGCATGTTGGTGAGCACAATAGTCCTCCGTCTGTAATGACTAAGATTTTGGCGGGTGGCATGGATGTTATCAGATGTTATGAATTAGGGCTATTTTAACTATTCACTATTAATAGAGTTCTATAAGTGCTTATAACCACGTAGCCATGGTTAAATACTGTGAATTCTAAGATCCCTACCTCAAGGAGCTTAGTGTCTGTTGTAGAAAACAAATGGACGGAAATGCTTTTCCACTTTCTCCTGGAAGTGACTCATGACACATTTCTCCCCTTTCTACACTCAACCTGGCCTTCTTTCTGTGCTTTATATAATACCATCTCTAAACTCTACCTTTGTACAAAATGTCCCCCATGCCTGGAATGTACCCCCTTCTCACTATTTCTTAGAATCTTTCTCTGTTCAGTTCAAGCCCCATCTCCAGCATGAGACTTATCCTAATCCCCTCTGCCCCAGCTTCTAGTGCCTCCTTACTTCTAGCTGTTCCTCATACAATATTCTACATTTCATCTTCATACCCCTTTGCATAGGATGGTTAATTGATTGGCCCTAAGAAAGAGGTGAAGTCAATTTTCAGTTATCCAAACATACATTATGTACTAGGAGATTAATCCACCATGTATGTTTAATCATGGACTCCAGTGACCCCTACACCATTCAAGACACTTATACTCAGGGGATGAAAGTCACTTTTCACATTAGCCTATGTAAAACAAAATCATGGGGGCAGCTAGGTGGCACAGTGGATAAAGCACCAGCCCTGGATTCAGGAGGAGGACCTGAGTTCAAATCCAGCCTCAAATACTGGATACTTACTCGCTGTGTGACCCTGGGCAAGTCACTTAATCCTCATTGCCTTGCAAAACAAAACAAAGCAAAATCATACCAAGAATTCTTAAGTCAAATATAAGTGACTTTTGGATTTTTTTTCATCACAACTGTAATTCACTAATCTAGATAATTGAGAGTTGGCTCTATTTTAGGCAGTCAGTTGTGGAAATCATATGTTTTGGATTGGGGCAAGAAGAGAATCAGAATGGAAGGTCAATTACTTCAGAAATACTCAACATGTGTCTATATCAAGAACTTCAAACCTTGTGTGTGTGTGTATGTGTAGCATAACCACAAACTAAATGCTAGGAGAAAGACATACCTATCATGTTTCTGGCTGCTTTTTGGAAGGCATCAAAAGACCAGGAGGGTGCAAAAATTACAAAGAGAAGGGAATACTCAGATTGTAAGCTCTTTGAAAGTAGGGTCTGTCTTTTGCCTCTTTATGATACCAAGTGCTCAACACAGTGTATGACACATAGAAGGCACTTAGTAAAATGACTGTTCCCTCCCTCCCTTTCCCATTCATAGATTCAATTTCTCCAAGTTCCTAACACTTCCTCACAATCACATGAAATGCTTATTCACACCAGTTTTCTCTTTTTTTGTCCACTCCTCTTCTCAGAAGACGTTCAGTGGCCCTGACCACAGTCATAGCTCTTAGTCTACACTCTTTTCTTCGTCACACCCAGGGACAAATGAAAATGACCACAGGGTCAGGGGTTTGTGGCAAAGTGTCTTTAAAAAGCCCAGGACATAGCTGCTCACTATGGAAAGTTTAGCCCCCTCACCCCCACCCAACTCCCTCTCTCCTGCCCCCATGAAGGAATTCTTTGCCATTGTGTTCAGACCCAGGCTGGATGATTGAATGCATATTTCACATTTTGTCTAGATGTTTGGCATTGTGTAGATACAAACATAGAAAACTGAGTAAGCTCTAACCAGAATCACGTAATTTCAGAGTTGGAAGGGCTTGTCAAGGTCAATTGGCATAACAATGGTAAAAGACCCCCTCCATCACATCCCCAAGTGGTCTCCCAGCCTTTGCTCGAAAACATCTAACCATATAAAAATGTTCCAAATCACCAGTAATTAGAAAAATACACATTAAAGCAATTTTGAGTGTCCATCAAATGCTCATCAGATTGACAAAGATGATAAAAAAGGAAAATGATAAATGTTAAAGGGTCTGTAGAAAAATAAGCACATTGATGCACTGTTAATTGACATATGCATGGGTACAACCATTCTGGAAAGCAATTCAGAATTATGCAGAAAAGTTTACTAAATGTGTATATTCGTTTTTCTTTTTTTCCTGCTAATAAAAAGTATTTTTTAAAAAAGCAGATAGATGAGAAGATATCCCTTTCAATACCTTTTATAGCAGTAGACAGGTTCATGGGCATGCAGCACTTTATATGTTATTTTCCTCTTTTTTTTAGCCATTTTTAGGAAGGTTGGTTCCCTGAAAAAGAGGAGGGAAATGGGGAGAATATAGCCAATGTAAAATAAAAAAATGATCAATAAAATTATTTTTAGAAATTTAAACATGCATTGAAGAGAATAGTTCAAGGAAAGCACAGAAAGAAGCCCAAAGAAGTGCAATTGTATTGAAAGTATCATATGAAATGATATATATAAATATAAAATATTAAAACAACCAATATGAAATGGAGATGAACTGTTTCATATGTAATCTTCATTTTGTGTTCTGATATATGCATATATGTATATGTGTATGTATGTGTATATATGTATATATCTATATCTATCTATCTGGAAATGAAGTTTTGGGTACTTAAGTTCAGAATGAACACACGAAATGTTTCAAAAGAAAAGGAGACTCTCTATTGAGGAATTCACATTCATCTACCTAAGTCCACTTGTCAGAAAGTTGACTCTCTTCATTTTTTAGACACTGTTTTTTAGTTTACAGGGAAGACCCTTTTTTCCATAGACAGCCATTGAAATATTTTAAGACAGTTTTAATGTCCCTTCTAAGTCTTCTCTTCTCTAGGTAAAACTTTTCTGGTTTCTTTAACCAGTCCTTACACAGCACAGTATCCTCTCTCTATTCTGGTCACCTTCCTCTGGAGTCAATGTTTCAATATGATAGTCCTTCCTAAAATGTAGTACTCAGAATTGAATCTCAATACTTCACATGTAGTGAGACCAGGGAAGAATACAGCAAGTCAGTCCTCTTCCTCATTTTGTTGATCATAGAAGTAATTAATTAAAAAGGTTAAATCAAATACTTAAATCATATCAAAGTAAGGCACTAATAGGTTTCATGGACTACACTATAACCCCTACTCTCAAGAAGTTCACAGTCTTATAAGGGAGACAACATGCAAACTACTATGTATGTCTCATTAGACCTAGCCAGGATAAAATGGAGACAATTACCAGAGAGAAGGCACTAGTATTATAGAAAATCAGGAAAGTTTTCTCATAGAAGACAGGATTTTAGCAAAGATTTGATGGAAACCAGGAAATCCAGGAGGAAGTGATGAAGATGGAGAATATTTCACATTTTCACAGCCAATGGAAACGTGTGAAGTCTGGATATTGAATGTCCTGTTTGGGGGACAGCGAGGAGTCTAGTGCCACTGCATCAAAGAATACCATGCAGGAGGTGGGAGTAAAGTGTAAGAAGACTGGTAAGGTAGAAGGGAGTCAGATTGTGAAGCACTCTGAAGGAGGACTCCATATTTGATGCAGGAGGTGATAGAGAGAACTGGAGTTTATTAAATGGGGTGGGGGGAGGGGAGAAGGTGGTGTGTGTGACATAGACCTGTGCTTTAGGAAGATTACTTTGACAGCTGAGGGGAGGATGGATGGGAGTGGGGGGATTCTCAAGGCAGGAAGATCAACCAACAGGTTATAGTAATATTCCCAGGGATAAGGTGATGAGGACATGCATCAATCTGGTGGCAATGTCATAAAAGAGAAAGGGGTATATGGAAGAGATATTATGAAATTAAAATGGACATAATTTGGCCACAAATTAGCTATGGGGGGTGAGAAAGACTGAGGAGTAGAAGATGACACCTAATTGCACATATATAATTTACATCAAATTGCTTTCTGTCTTGGGGAGGAGGGAGGGAAGGGAAGGTAGACAAATTTGGAACTAAAAATTCCATGAAAACAAATGTTGAAAACTATCCTTACATGTAACTGGAAAATAATAAAATGCTTTTATTTTTTTAAAAAAGAAGAAAATGACACCTAGATGGTGATTCTAGGGTATTAGGAGGATGGTGGGACTCTCAAGAAAGGGAAAGTTTGGGGGGAAATAATGAATTCAATTTTGGTTAAGTAGTGTTTGAGATATCTAGTTTACATCCAATTTGAGATGTCCAATAAGCAGTTGTAGATGTGAGTTTGGAGGTTAGGAGAGAGGTTAGGACTGCATGAGAAGTTCTGAGAATTATCATCATGGAAATGATCATTGAATCCATGGAAGCTGATGAGATCGCCAAGTGAAATAGTACAGAGGGAGAAGTGAAGGTGGCCCAGAATACACTTCTGTGGGACACCCACTTTCAGAGGCATCCCCTAGGTAAAGATGCAGCAAAGGAGCAGTCAGGTAGAAAAAGCTGGGTAGAGTAATGTCATGGAAACCAAGAGAAAAGAGGGTGATTGACAGAGTCAGTGGATGCAGAGAGATCAAGAACAATGAGCACTGAGAAAAGACCATTGGATTTAGTAATTAAGAGATCACTGGTAACTTGGGAGAGAAGTTTCTTTGAATGATGAGGTCAGAAGCCACATTGTTGAAAATTAAGAAGAGAGTGAGAGGAAAGAAAGTGGAGACTGATTATAACGAGCATTCTCAAGGAGTCTAACCACAAAAGGGAGGAGAGATATGAGGTGAAAAGAGAGAAGTTTGAAGATTGGAGGGTCTCCAGCCTTTCTTATAGAGAATAAGTGAGTGTTTTTGTGAGGCTTTCAAAACTAGAATGCACTCAGTGGTCGGGTGAAATACAAACTAGGAATTAGTGAGCATTTTCTTTTAAAAATTTTTAATATTTTTATTTAAAGTTTTAAATTTCAAAGTCTGTCCCTCCCTCCTTCCCCTCCCCTCTCCCTGAGACGGTAAGCAATCAGATATAGGTTATACATGCACAATTATGTAAAACATGACCATATTAGTCATTTTGTATAAGATTCAAATAAAAGAAAAAAAGAAAGAAAGTGAAAAATAGCATTCTTCAGTCTGTATTCAAACAACATCAGTTCTTTCTCTTTTGGGATTGCACTGGATAGTGAGCATTTTCTAGGGAGTGTTTTTTCTGAAATGTAAAAGAAATTGTCTTTGGATATTTTCAGCTTTCTTTGAGAAGTTAGTAGAAAATCAAGCTGTGTTCTTAATAAAGTAGTTTTCTACATTCTCTACTGCGTTTTGAGAGGTTGCCTAATTTATTTCTAGCCAAGCACATAAAAGGGAACAAATGTTTATTAAATGCCTACTATGTTCCAGGCACTATGCTAAGTGCTTTTATGACTATTACTTCATTTGATCCTCACAAGATACCAGTGAGGTAGGTGTTGTTACCATGCTCATTCTACAGTCAAGAAAACTGAGGCAGAGGTTAAGTGACTTGCCCAAGGTCAGATACATAAAAATCAATAACCTTTTTTTTTTGGTGGGGCAATGAGGGTTAAGTGACTTGCCCAAGGTCACACAGCTAGTGTCAAGTGTCTGAAGCCGGATTTGAACTCAGGTCCTCCTGAATCCAGGGCCAGTGTTTTATCCATTGCACCACCTAGCTGCCCCAACATTTTTTTAAATCTTCTATCTAAACCTCTCCCTACTTCCCACATGTAATGTGTGTCCTGTATCTGATTCTAAACAACAAAATCAGGCAACTGCCTAATCATTTGTCTTGTATGATTAATGATAGCATTAGGTAGAAATTTAGGGAATGGCTTTGATCCCTTTACAAATACAGAAGACACATCCTTGTCTTAGTGTGGGGAGGCAGGGTGGCCACTGGCCCCATTTAGATTTTTCACACTGCAAGAGATGTGCTATAATCATACCCCTAAGCCAATGCAAGTTCTCTAAAAACAGAAAAGCATATAGATAGACACAATTCATACACACACACACACAATATGTTATACACACACATACACACATGTATATATGTGAGTGTGCGTATACACACACACAGGTGGACACGCGTGCACGTGCATATGTGTACATGTATGTATACAACACATGTGCACATACATTTAGACACATATGCAATACATATACATACACATACATATATATATATATATATATATATACGCATATACATATACATATACATAGTCAAATATGAACTCAGTCGAGTAAAGCCCAGTATCTCATGAGGCCCTCATATTCCATGGAACAGAAAAAATTGTCCAAGTGATGTGTCCGTTCACCCATTGCACATGGCTGATGAATTTCCCCCTGTACTTCTATTAGATACCATGGGACCTTTTTCAGTCATCCCCATTTAGGCAGATAAAATTTCAGATACTGGGTGAAATGAGGCAACAGAGGGCCTATATTATTTGTGCATAGATTATCCAACTTTGAAGCAATCAGAACCACTCCTCAGAGAACCCCTTATAAGCAACATGTGGGGTATCTCCCTCCTATATTATCCCCCCATCACAGACTGTAAGTATTTTTAAAGCAAAATATTTATTAGAATGCACTGCACTTGGAAGTACTCAGGTAATATTGACTAACAAGGAATGAATGGGAGTAGGTGCTATCTAATATGCAGTGTGGCTAGGGAGGCAGGGAAGAAAAATAAGATCAAGAAGTCCAGGAAGAATCGAGACAAGATAAGAGGGAAAATATATGTGATTCTGATCACATTGATCTCTATAGAAACCAGAAACACCTTAACACATCAAACTCTCTCAAAGGAAGAATGAATCCTCAGCTCTCTCTCTCTCTCTCTCTCTCTCTCTCTCTCTCTCTCTCTCTCTCTCTCTCTCTCTCTCTCTCTCACACACACACACACACACACACACACACACACACACACACACACACAACACACACATCTGGCAAATCAGAAGAAAACAGCGGAAGAGATGCTTGAAGGAATTTTTATAACTTTGTAAACAGTGAAATGTTGAGGAAGGTGAGGCAGTAAGTGGTCCCTATAAATCAGTCCACTAACTACAATGGGGCTGAATCTAGTCAGCTTGTTTTCTGAATTTTCATACATACTTTATTCGTTTTCTGTTTTTACCTATGAGGAACATAAATATAACTGAGAACTCAGGAGAGATGGCTTATCAAAAGGACAAGAATTTGTGTCAGTGAATTCCAGACCAGGATTTGGAACTCAGTATTGGGAGCAGGAAAAAATACAGTATTAAGGAAAAGAAAGGCTTTGTCCATGATGGAATTCCCAGAATTGCCAAGCAGGATGCATTTATAACTTGACATCTTTTCTGCTTAGCGGGCAGGGACAGAGGCAGAAGTGAAAGCCTCTTTCCACATGCAGTTAATATTTATAGCCCACAGTTTCAGGATGGAATTTCTTCCTTGCACCAATTTGGTTTTATTACTTACTGCCCATTTATAGCAGCACATCCAAGAATGCTGATTAGGGCCAGGATGTCCCTTTGAGCAGTGGTTGAACACTGGGCTTTGGCTCTTGGAAGAAAAGTCAGGATAATGAAACCACTGCTATTTGGTGAACTCCACTGAGGTGACAACAGGCAGAGGAAGGGTGTGTAGAAGACAAGAGTGTATGGAAACACAAGGTCCAGTGATGACTTATCCCTATGGCCTCCTGGGAGATGACCAGAGTCAAAAGGCCATTTTGACATAGAGTAGCCAGAGATGAGGCAGCTGTTTTTTAGCCAAAGGCAGAAGGCAAGCAGTCAACAGGGCAGGGTTTAGCCAAGTGTAGTACCGCCACAATCCAGCTACAACCACCTGTAGTATTTGGATACCATGGGACCTTTTTGAGTCATCCACATTTAGGCAGATAAAATTTCAGATACTGGGTGAAATGAGGCAACAGAGGGCCTATTATTTGTGCATAGATTATCCAACTTTCCTCTTGTCACTCAGCATACATTTCAACCACCACTATTTGAGTTGTGGCCAGCTAAAGCACACTTAACATTCAATAATATACATAAAGTTCTTTGTACATCTTGAAGAGCTATGTAAATACTAGCATTTGTATTAGTGGCAGTATTCAAAATGTATGTGACAATGGCATCAGTGAAAAGATATGATCATGCATAGTCCTGCTGAGAGAAACTATGAGCCTCATTGAATTGAAACCCAGTCAAAAACACCCAGTAAAAAATAATAATAATAAAAAAGAAAAATACCCAGCTAAAAATAATAATAATAAAAAAAGACAAATACCCAGCTAATGTATAGGTTCATCTAACATAATAATTAGAGACTTTGATGAAGTTGGGATTTTGTCAGAGAGGATACTCCCTCAACCAACATGACCCACAACCCCTTTTCACTTTCTCCTTCTGTGTAGTTCTTGCCCATGTTTTTCCATACATCCTTCATAGAGGAATCTACCCCAGTATTGGAAAGTTTTTTTTCTGATTCTTTAAACACCCCAGCAGCATTGGTATATCACTTAATTTGTTCATTGATCGCCTCTCCTCTTGCTACAATTCCTAGATCAACTCTCTTTCTGGGGCTTTTATGCCATGTTCTTACATTCTTCAGGCATTCTTCATGCCTGGAAAGACATGTATGAAATGATGCATTGTGAAGTGAGCAGAACCAAGAGAACATTGTGCACAGGGACAGCAATATTGTTTGATGAAGAACTGTGAATGACTTAACTATTCTCAACAATACAATGATCCAAGACTATCCAAAGGACTAATGATGAAACATACTATTCACCTCCAAAGAAAGAACTAATATTGATGGAACAGAAACTGAAGCATGCTATTTTTCACTTTCTTTCAGTTTTTTATTTGTTTTCTTATATAAAATGACTAATATGGTGATGTTTTACATAATCGCACATGTACAACCTATATCTGATTGCTTAACACTTCAGGGAGGGGAAAGAAGAGGGAGGTAAGGAAGGATAAAAATTGGAACCTAAAACTATAAATAAAAATGTTTATTACTTTAAAAAAATCATACAAAAGTTTCCATTTCCCTTGTGGATGCATGTAATTTGGTCTTTCCCAATACTATGGCAGTCCATGACTTGTTACCATATAATCTACTAGGAAAATACCAATGTTAAGGAGAAGGGCTTGGGTATAGGTGAGCATTTTGAGATCCATGAAAGCACTAGGCAGTCCAGCCTAATTTTTCCCTTCTAATCATTTCTAAGCCTGGCTTATTATCTACCTAGAACATCCATTAGATTGTGTGCTCCTCTAGGGTAGGGACTACCTTTGGCATTTCTTTGTATCCCTAGCACTTAGCACAGTACATGGCACATAATAGGCACTAAATAAATGTTTATTGACTGATTATTTCACCTACCTGAGATATGTACATACACACACATTTATATGTATAGGACAGTGTTGTTGTTTGTCCTTTGGTTTTGAAGAAGAACAGTCTCATGATGGGGGTGGTATTGATTTGTGCGTGAATTAGATTTAAGTGAGGCATAGTTGCACAAAGTCACCAGCCTCATTGTCTCTTGGCAACACAAAAGTCAAGGTGATTGGTGATGGCCCAGGTTGCAGTGGATAACTTTGGTATCTTTCAAGACTGACCAAGTTCTAAGGTCTCCAAAGTGCCTGCTTCAGCGGCTTTCATGGCCACGGAAACAAATTGTTTTTATCTGCCCATTATGCCAGGGGAAGTCTTCACTTGTTTGGGACAAAGATCCCCTTAACTCACCAATGGGTTTGAGTTCTGTTGGTTGCAATGGAGCCATTAAATTTTTAAAATGTCCATTATGAGAGTTTACACCTCAGAGGTCAGCAACTGCTACAAATTAAGGTTCTGTTTATAGTCTAGACCTAAGAAAGAAATGGAGAAAATATTAATAAGCAGGTTAAACTTAAAAGTGTGTTCCATATACATTTTCTTCACAGAGTCAATTATTAAACATTTATCAGTGTGTGTATAATATAATATAATATAATATATATATATATATATATATATTAATTGGACTGATGATTTCATGGATGTAGGAATCCCCCCATACCACCCCAGAACCTTTCTTTCCTAATACAAGTTAATATCTTCTCTTCAAACTTAGAATCTTAGAGAGTTGCCTAAAGTGTTGAGAGGTTATATGACTTCCCTGAGGTCATACAGACAGGATGTGACAGGGAGAGGTCTTCCACCCAGGTCTTCCTGATTTCAAAGTCAACTCTCTACACACCATGCCTTAGTTATTATATCACATTGTGTTATGTTGTATTATGTTATATTATGTGATAATGTAATAAAACTATAACAATTATACCATATATTGTAACAAGATTATGTGCAATTAGATTTTGGTCCTGACCTATGATTTCATTGGCAGAGGGAATACCTAGTGAGGAAATTCCTTTTGCTGATGAAAGTTTTGCAACCTATAGTCTTCAGGGTCAAACAGTGAGTATGTGGCAGAAGTGGGACTTTAATTCAGATCTTCCTAAATCCATAGTCAACTTTCTACCTACAATGTTTGCTACTGTATACATATGCACAAATATATATATGTACAAATTATATTGATGTATAGTCTCTGTTTTAGGATCAGTGTTTCCCTGACATATATTCTTTCCTTCTATCCACCATGTGAGGTTAACCCTGGCTTCTTTCTCTCCCCCCCCCCCCACCTCTATCTCCCAGACAAAATGGAGTAGGCCTAAAACAAACAGATCCTTGGGGGATATAGTTAGCTGACATGACAGAGTTCAGTTGTTTCAGTCATGTCTGACTCTTCATGACACCTTTTGGGGTTTTCTTGACAAAGACACTGGAGTGGTTTGCCATTTTCTTCTTCACCTCATTTTACAGATGAAGAAAATAAGGCAAACAGGGTGAAATGACTTGCTCAGGGTCACACATCTAGTAGGTGTTTAAGACTGGATTTGAACTCATGTTTTCCTAACTCCAGGCCTGTACCACCTAATTGTCTTTGATTTAATAGAAAAGAAACAGCAAACATATGGAGAAGGAGCTATAAGGTAGATATGAGGATAACCAGTATGATATTACAAATATCATAAGAGGAGAAAGACTCCAGGAATAGATGAGGATCAGCAGTATTAAATGCTGCAGAAAGATCAAGGAAAATGACTAAGGAAAGATCTATAAATTTGGCATTTAATTGATCATTGCTAACTTTAGAGACAGGAGCTTCAGTTGAATGATGAGGTTGGGAGCCATATTTGTGTGGATTTAGAAGAGACCAAGAAGGGAGGAAGCATAGGTTACACAGCCGTCTCAAGGAATTTAGCTGTGAAGGAAAGGCCCACTGCTAGCTAGAATGATAGGGTCAAGTCATGAGAAGTAGTGTTTGTAGATACCTAGGAAGGAGTCAGCAGATAGCGGGGACTGAAGATAAGAGAGAATGGTAGGGTAACCTGCTGAAGAAGACAGAAGGGGGTGGGATCAAAGGCTTAGGTAGTGGGGTTGTTCCTGAAAGGGAAAAGGACCACCTCATTATGTATGTACACAAATATATGGATATGCAAATATATGTATGTATTTGTGTGTATACATTAAATGTATGCATTTGTATGTATACATATTTGTGTGTATCCAAATTTTATTTTAGGACAATATATACTTTTAATGCATTTTAATCTGCCCCCTCCCCCATGTATTATTAGACTAATCTTTTTTATATGGCTGTGAATTTGACTAAAGAGGCTTTGTAGTGTTTTGGGGTTGCATTTCAGAAAACCTTGTGTAAAGTTTGGATTTAGCCTCAAAACAGTAGGCAATAAAGACTTTGTACTTAAGGGCAGAATTAGGTTTGGACAGAAACCAGCCATTGAAAATGAGTGAAACATCAGCTGTTTCTATTTGTACTTTCAAATTAAACCATGAACCTAAGACAAAGGATATAATACTATTACATTGGGGGCAGTTACGTGGTGCAGTGGATAAAGCACCAGCCCTGGATTCAGGAGGACCTGAGTTCAAATCCCACCTCAGACACTTGACACTTACTAGCTCTGTGTGACTCTGGGCAAGTCACCAAACCCTCATTGCCCTGCAAAAACAAAAAAACAAAACAAAATAATACTATTGCATCTGTAAAATGGGGCTATTACATTATCTACCTCCTATAGTTGTTGTGAGGAATGCATTTTCTAAGCTGTCAAATTCGATTCTTTAGGAGTGTGGGATTTCATCAATGGGGTATTCCTTCCACTGATAGGGACTGTGACACCTCTGTGATTTGAAGCGAGGCAAACCTGGGCAAAGTCTCACTCACTCTCCTCCAAAGTCATCAAAGTTCTCTGGCAAAACAGAAGTCAAGATGCCTGGTGACGGCTCAGAATGCAGTAGATGAGCGTAGTCTTTCTAAACTAAGGTCTTTTCAAGGTCCTCTCCAACTTAATAGATGGTCTTTGAGAGCATCTATTAGAAAAATTAATCACTTCAGCAAATCTAGTGATGACCCTTTTGGAATTTAGTTAAGCTAGTCTTTGGAAATATACAGACAATCTGAACATCTAAGCCTAAACTCCTAGTCTTTCAAAGTTTGGCAGGACCTGTGGAGAGCTTAAGTGACCTTGAAGAGCACAGTGACACCATGATAAGATGTTAGTTGAAGCAAAATATAAAGCACTATATAAATGTCAGCTATTGCTATTATTGTCATCGTTTCCATCATATAGCAAAATGAGAAGTGTACTATTATAATTAATAGATTATAATTGGATTGTAATATGCTATATTAATAATTAATGATTAATTTATGATCTATCCTTCTATTTCCTTTTATTTCTGTTAAGAACCAACTCTTGAAAAGATCAATCAGTCTCTGAAGGGCTCAACTGAGGGATAAGATTACTCCTAGCCCCCAAGGTACACGCTCTTTAACTGTTGTTATTAGTCCTTTATTCTCAAATTGGACCATGACATTGGGAGGTGTTGTCATGACTTTCAATGAATTGGATTTAAGTGAAGGGGGGCTGTGTAAAGTCACCAGCCTCACTCTCTCCTCCAGAGCCATCTCAGTCCAATGGCAAGATATACATCAGGATGAGTGGAAGTGGCTCAGGATGTTTTAGGCAATTGGGGTTAAGTGACTTGCCCAGCATCACGTGGCTAGTAAGTGTCAAGTGTCTGAGGATGGATTTGAGCTCACATCCTCCTGACTCTTGGGCCAGTGCTCTATCCACTGTGCTACCTGGCTTCCTCTGCTCTTTAACTAGGTTCCTTAGGATCCCACTATCCTTGATCACCTCCACTGGAGTTTAGGGTGACCCAGCTCATGAAGGAGAAAACTAGTTAGAGAGGTCCAAATGGAGACGGCTTCTCTTGTCCAGGTTGCTGGAGGCTGCTGAGTCTCATGATGAAGCTATGTTCTGGGCAGGAAGAGCTTTTGAAGACTTTTAGCCCATCTCCTCATTAAGTGTCCACCAATCAGGGTTGAGTTTCATTTGTCAGGGGAGTTGCCTGTCAGAAGGTACACACTTGATTTGAGGTGTTTCAGAGTCTCCCTTGGCATCTTTGGTTACAGAGAGAAACCACTGACCACTGATTTATTGAATATTATCTATCATGATTAATAAATTTATTATTAATTACCTGGAAACTCTGCCTCTTAGAATTTTCATTTGCCACATTAGTCTATAGCAGGTTGATCACTACTATTAAATCCTTTGCCATGGCAGCTCTTGAAGCAAAGAACAATATTAAAAAACCTCCAACTATTACAACAACACTCATGGAGTCCAGAAAAAGGGGCCAAGCAAGACCATTTATAAACATGAAGTTAACTGTTGATACTCTTAATATAAGTTTCTTGTGTAATGACCATTGAGTTGACATGTATGTGGAGGAACTTAATTATATAAATATTGATATTTTCATAACAATAATAATAGTTAACATTTATATAGCATATTAAAGTTTATAAAGCATTTAATATATAGAATCTCATTTGATACAACATTCCTATGAGATAAATACTATTATTATAGCCCCATTTTACAGATAAGGAAACTGAGGCTGGGGGAGTTAAGTGGCTTGCAGACAACTACTAAGCAACTGAGGCAGGATTTAAATTTAGGTGTTCTTGACCCCAAGTTTCGTGCTCAAGTTGCCGCTAAATGGAAGGATGCCTTCTAGGTCAGTCCTAAGAGAGGTTTTTATCATATAATTGGAGGCAATACAAATATAATTTCATTGGGTACTTTGTTATCTAACATCGCAGCGTTAGTTGTAAGTTTAAGCACAAAGATAACCAGACTGAAAATTAATCTGTTCCCAGTTCTGGTATTAACTATGTTGTGACTCATCAGAAAATCCATTAAATTCTCTGGGCTTCAGTTTTCTTATCCTTAAAATAAGAACTGGATGACATCCATGAGTTGTACTAGCTGGCCTCTGAACTCTTAGATTTTGTGTGCATATTATATTCCTGGACAGTTGAAAGATTAAATAAGATAAAATATAAAACACTATAAAATGGATGTGGGCAGGTGGTGACATAGTGGACAGTGTGCTAAGCCTGAAGTCAGAAAGACTCATCATCCTGAATTCAAATCTGGGCTCAGACACTTACTAGCTGGGTGACCTTGGTCAAGTTACTTAATTATATTTGCCTTCATTCCTCATCTGTAAAATGGGATGGAGAAGGAAATAGCAAACCACTCCAGTATCTTTGCCAAGAAAACCCCAAATGGGGTGGTGAAGAGTCAGCCACGATTAAAAACAACAACAAAACAAATGTAAATTATTTTCACCTTGAGTTATTCTCCTGCCTGGAATGCCCTTTCCCCTATTCTTTTTTTTTTTTTTTTCAGGGCAATGGGGGTTAAGTGACTTGCCCGGGATCACACAGCTAGTAAGTGTCAAGTGTCTGAGGCCAGATTTGAACTCAGGTCTTCCTGAATCCAGGGCCGGTGCTTTATCCACTGCGCCACCTAGCTGCCCCTTTTCCCCTATTCTTAAAGTATCCAACTTCTACCTCTTCTTTAAGGCCTAACTCAAGTCCTAACTTCTCCAGGAAACTCCCTTGGCTTTTTCCTAATCACAGTGATCTCTTTCTCCTGTGAGCTCTTATCATATAACCTCATTGTTTGTGAGTCACATGTGTGTCTTCATCTTAAACTGTCTTATAATGTTACCTCATTGTGTGTGTATGTATGTGTGTGGTGTGTGTGTGTGTGACTCCAATGGTCCTTGAGACCAGAAAACTTGTATTATATATGTTTGTCTATACCACAATACTTAGCATAGTGCTAAGCCTGTAATAAGAGTACAATATTTTTTTTGAATGATTGATTGTTGCTCAAAACCTGGAAAAGGAAAATGTTACCAAAAATTGGTTAATGAAAATTGATTATTTTAATTATTCACCAACCCCTTTGTCTTTCATCACTCTGTATTGTACTATATAAACCGGTATTATGATTGCTGAAATCTACAGTGGAAAGTCACCCTTGTTCTTATCATTTTCAAGTAACTAAAAAAGAGAAAGATGTTCTTTTGAATTTACTCAGTGGTGGCAAATCTTAGTCTCATGATAATGGATTTGGTTTTTGGAAACCAAATGAAAGTAATCAGAAACCAATTCTGGGGGAAAGTGTGGGTAATCAGGTTGGTTGGAAATTAGATGTTCCTCCTTGGCTTATAATATCCTAAGTGGACTACTTCGAAGGACAATATTTATTTTTATGTATAAGTTTTGGACTGTTTATTATAAAATCATCATTACTTTATATACCCTTTCTATTGAATAGGGTAGGAAGGGAAGATGTAAGGAATATGCAGGGACAGAGGGTCAGAATAAGAACAAGATGATCTACCAATTACTTTTCCAGTCTTTTCCTAATTTTAACAAAGACAAGCTTGTCTACATGTACTTCATTTTACACTATGGATTTTAAAGCCTAAAGCTTAAATATTTGTGATTTGAATGACTTTAAATTTATCATGAGAGCTTCCTAGCTAAAGGAGTTCTGTGGAAGAATATTTTTGTAGAGTGAATAACAACTTCCTTTATTTGTTGAGAATACAGATTTTCATTTAACAAGTTTACTTAAAATGAGGTACACCCAAAGTTCTTTTCCTGGATTGGAGAAGCAATGCCAGACACTCCTGATGAGAGCCATGCTTTGGGAACAGCTACCCTGGCCTCCTAAGATCCCTAGGGAAAGTAGATGAAGATGAGGACCACACTTGTAATCCAGAATTGGACTTAGAATGGGACTTTGGCCAAAATAGACCCAAAATCTCACCCGAGAAAAAACATTGACCAAATTTGAAAACTGATTCAAAGCCAAATCATCTTGGATCCTTCAGCCCTCTCCTGCAGGACTGACAGCCAGACAGGCTTAGCTTTTCTCTTGTTAGATGCTCACAGGGCTCCAGGGAGGAAATGCTAAGAGGAAACTTTGAGCCAGACAGGGTACAAGGCACCAAAAAGGAAAAGAACAGTCATAGCTTCAGATGAACTCTGAGATAGGGGTTGGCTGGGAGGAAGGAGGGGAGGATTAGAGAGATGGGATAAGAGGGTGGGGAAGGAGAAAAGACCAACCAAAGTGGGGCCACACATGAAGACCCAGCATGAAGAGGAAAGAAAAGCCTGGGGGGAAGTTTAGGAAACATAGAGCCAGAAGAGAAAGACAAGGGTAAACTGGGGATCCTTGAGAAAGAAAAAAAGTATCCCACAGAGACACAGAACAGAACAGAAGGGAAATGGGGAAGGGAAAACCATGACAAAAGATGAGGTGGGGGGGGGGTAATGAACACATGAGTTCAGAAGAAAAAAAAAGCAAAGAATTGATCTAGATTTTAGCCAAAACCCTAAATTCAAGTATTTTAAATACAATAAAATGTGCTTTGAATATCTCTTCATTCAGTGAGCATGGATTTTCTTATGGAAGTCCTTTTATTTTCTCCAGTCATCATGATGTTCAAGATGCCCACTGGCTCAGGCCAGAGTGATTTATTACCTTGGCAGGGAGGCTCATCTTTATCTTAATAGCATTTAAACAACAATATTGTGCTAAATTCTATAGTCTAAGTATTTGCTTGATTGGGAAAGCCAAGGAATGGAGAAATCTGTTTTTTGCCTTTCTTTGTATCCGGAGTGATTAGTATAGTGCCTGATACAAATAAACCCTTGTTATTAATTTAACTTGACATTAAGATTTGGGCTCACAGTTATCCATTATTAAGCATCCAACCTCTAGTATTATTATTATTTTTTTAGGGCAATGGGGGTTAAGTGACTTGCCCAGGGTCACACAGCTAGTAAGTGACAAGTGTCTGAGGCCGAATTTGAACTCAGGTCCTCCTGAATCCAGGGCTGGTGCTTTATCCACTGTACCATCTAGCTGCCCCCTAGTATTATTAGTTATACATAGTCCTAGGAGGCCAGGAGAGGATAAAGGAATGGAAGCTACAAAAGAACCCCACATCAAACAACAACAATAACAAAATCAAACAAGAGTTTTACTCCTTTTTTTCTGTGGAACAATGGGGGTTAAGTGGCTTGCCCAGGGTCACACAACTAGCAAGTGTCAAGTGTCTGAGGCCAGACTTGAACTCAGGTACTCCTGAATCCAGGGCCGGTGCTTTATTCACTGTACCACCTAGCTGTCCCTAGAGTTTTACTTCTTTCCAATGCAGTCTTGTCCTTCCTCTAGTTCAGGGGCTTATCTTCTATAAAAGGACCTGCAGTTTCACTGAATGACTTTTAGAGCTTAGAAGGATCTTAGGTACCTTCTCAGGTTTGCTTTGAAGGTAAAATGAGATCCTGTTTAATGTCCTTTGCAAATTTTAAAGCACTATATAAATGCTAACTATGTTGTTGTAATTTCTTTTGTGTGAAAGTTAACTATGATTACTTCATAATGTAGCTAAGTCATCTAGAAATTTTTGACTGTGCTAAAGTCACCCACCATTGTTGTCTAAGGTCTATTTTCTAATGCGTTTTAATTTCATTGAAATAGTGTTCAGCGGAAGTCCAGCATTTTGCAATATAAAAGATGTTTTCTGACCTTCTGCAGCAAAGATTATTGCTAAAGAAGAGATGTACAAGACATTAGGGAAACACCTGAGACTCTTGGCTCTCCTAGTATTTTGCATATTTTTTTTATGGTAGAAATCTACATCAGCAATGCAACTGTTTTCATGAAATCCTAGAATCATGGAGTTGGAGAGAATGCAAGTCCCTTATATCAGATGAGAAAACAAAACCCCAGAGCAGTTCAGACTTGCCCCCAAGTCATCTAGAGAGTTAGTAACAGAATAAAGTCTAAAATCAAAATCTCCTGACTCCCAGTGAATTGTTATGTTTAGCACTTTATTGAGTGAGAGAAATTTCACACGAGTTCCTTCTGAACTCTTTCTCTTTTACTCAGGAATGGAACCAGCCTCTTAATAGGCCAGTTTCATAGCCTAGTTTAATTGAAAAGTCTTTTAGGAATTAAATGTAATTTCTTTCCAGTGGAGTAATCCACAGGAGCCAGAAGACTATATGGCTATAATTTCCTGTATCTCAGTACAGTTAACAGTTATTATTGCTGGTTAACATTTAATAAGCTCCCACCATGTGCAGAATGCTATGTAGGGCAAAGAAAGTGTATTAACACCCATGTCTTTAGAGAATTTATGATAAAATGATGGTGGATACAATGTCTAGAGCATTGAATAGCATGGCTTATTGGGAAAAGCACCGAACCTGGAGTCACAGAACCTGGGCTTGAACCCCAAGTTCATTCCTTGAACCCAAGTGAAAGCATTTCCTATACATTTTATCCTGTTATATTGGCCCAGTGTTCTAGTCTATCAATATCTTTTAGATCATTACTCTGTTATTCAGAATTTAGTTATATCTCCCAACTTTATTTCTTCTGCAAATTTGATAAGCATAGTATACACACACACACACACACACACACACACACATATATATATATATATATATATATATATATATATATACATATACATATATTTAAGACACTATTCAGTGGCTACTGAACACCTAGGCTGGGTGAAATAGGGATAAATAGTTGCAAAAAGAAAAAGAAAAAGTTAAGACATTTTCTTCTGGTACTATTGACTTAAAGTTATTAAGGTTATCTCTTACTACCTTCCTATTAATTATAGATTTCAAATACCTATCTGCCATTTTTGTTCTTTCCTTTCCAATTCAAATATATTCTCCTTGAGTGGCAAAACAGAAGCAAAATAAAAGGTGAAGAGTTTATTCATCCTGAGAAATGGTCCTATCTTCTTTGATCCTCCCCTTTTGTCCTAATAATACAGCTCAAAATACAAATCCTGTGCAGCTACATTGACCTCCTTAAATAGCTTTAACCTTTTCTTCTCACTGGAATTGTTTCTATTTGTATCTTTAGAATTTGATTCTTGAGATATTCCCATATCTCTTGGGTTGATGTTCCTACAGAAGTTTAGGCCTCTCTAAATCTAGGGAGTATGTCAGACTGTTCCTGGATTTCTCTCTTCTTCCTTCTCACAAATTCTAAGATGGAATAGCTACTCCCTCCCCCACCCCCCCAGGCTACCATCATTTCTACCCAAGCATTAGATTACTCCTTGTTAAGAATCAAATACAAAATAGAATTTCTATGCCTTTTTATGTTTAGAATTTTATTTTCCAAATTATATGTAAAAACAAATTTTGACATGAATTTTTCAAAACTTTGTGTTCCAACTTCTCTTCCTCCCTCCCTTACCACCCCCTCCCCAATATGCCGTTTGAAGGATGAGGTTATTGTTGTGTCAAGAAATCATTAACTGTTCTATGTCCCTAGTTAATTTTTCCCCCTTCAATTCAACAGGAAGAGAAGAAGGAAGGAAGGAAGGAAGAAGGAAAACACTTCTTCCCCTACTGGGCACCTTGTATTCTCATGTGTAATATGAAATACTTCATATTACACCAAAACTAACTTCTAGAAATATATTTTATAATTCATTCAAACTAAGGTGTAAATGATAAAGGTTTCTCATGAAGATGAACTAACAGGGGAAAGGGATATTGTTTCAGCTCTGTTTCTTGCATTATCTGCATAACTCAATGCCTCAGTTTCTTCAGGGTGGCTCACTTCAGTTTCTTCTGTTTTAATAGGTGATAAAGACCCTTTGGGGCTCCAACTAAAGATATTCAGCTTTACCCATTGGATTTCACAGATCAGTGAGTTAAGTCCAGTGGTGGGAGGATTGGGGGGTAAAGGGTAGGAGGGCTTTTTTGGTACTCCTGAAATCACATCAACTAGGTGGTCACCTATCTCATCTACAATATTTTAAAAGCTGGTCTTTCATGTGACTAAGCAAAGTAAAACCTGGGTGGCTCAACCATCATGAGTTCTCACGAAGAAAAGTGTCCAATTTGACACAAGGGCAACCCAGAGAGTTCTGGCAGCTGTGCAGGGGAGAGCAAATGCATTATGCAGATGCTAGAAGGACATTAGCACATGCACTGCTTAGGCAGGGAGCTCTATTTTGGGTTGCTATGTCGGAAACACTGAGATCAGAGTGGCCAGTGAGAGGCTGAGGATCAAATGGTGAGCTGAAGAAACCGAGGAGTTGAGCCACACAGATAATGTGTGCAACAGGGCAGGAACAATGGCCCTTTCCCCTTCCAGGTCATCTCCATGGGAAACCTTTCTTTGTTTGACAATGCTTTTGCTATTGTGAAAACGATGACATGGTGGAGTAATCGTTAGGTTCTGGTGGAGAGCAGAATGGTTTTTATTTATCATGACCTCAGGGCTTCCTTCATGCCTGGGAACATGCATTCTCCATGAGAGGAGGGGAAAAAAGCACTCTCTCTCTTGTCTCTGGCATCCTCTGCTCAGTCAAGGTATCTGCCCTGTCAAAGGGGAAGCCTGAACCCTCCCAGCTCTGCGTGCTGACTTGGCATAGAGCAATATTCCCCAAATTGTGCTGTGCATTTAGGAGAAGAGATGATGCTAAAGAAGATTTTTCTCTCCTAAAAACTTAAATATGAAATGATGTATGTATCAAAAAACCCTTAGCTTGGGTGGCAGGGGTTTTTTTCCCCCAGCAAAGAATCTTAATTATTTCCATTTTGTTTCCCAGTTCTTTCAAACTCTTCATCCTGAGGGCATTCTACACTCCCACAATTTTTGGACCCCTGCTTGTGGGTTCCATCAATACGTTATAAGCTCAGGGCAGCTAGGTGGTGCAGTGGATAAAGCACCAGCCCTGGATTCAGGAAGACCTGAGTTCAAATCTGGCCTCAGACACTTGACACTTGCTAGCTGTGTGACACCCTGGGCAAGTCACTTAACTCTCATTGCCCTGCAAATATATATATATATATATATATATATATATAGTAAGTATCTGAGGTCAGATTTGAACTTAAGTCTTCCTGACTCTAGGATAGACACTCTATCCACTATGCCAGCTAGCTGTTCTTCAAAGCATTAAGCACTATATAAATGTAAGACAGACATTGTATATATGAGGTGTATGTACTAAGTCAAGTATATACATGCATATATATGTATATATACATATATTCTAATTATTCATTACTCTCTTCATTTTTACTAGGTTTGAGACTTTCAAGAAACAGAGACATAGCTCAAGCTAGCAGCAGGGCAAATATTATATAAATTATATAAAAAGCATCTGGGCTACTCATACATAAACGATACAAGGAGCTATGTGCAATAATATATTGTTATCCTATGGGTCTCTCTTATTGGCCAAGGGAAATGAAGTTATATGTGTAATTGCTCCCAGTCCAATCACTGGATGGGCCAAAGATTTTAAGGACCAAATGGCTTTACAAATTCACGTATCTCACATAGATCAAACAAAGCTAAACACAAGGATTGGTAGAATTCCTTTGGACCCTGGGGCTATTATCACAGGTACCACTCAATCACTTTAGTCATCTGTATTTGCATGTCCCTCATTTTCCCACTGAGACTGTTCTGGTGGATCATTCTAATAATATGATAGTAATTCCAATCACTGGTCACCATAGAGAAAGGAAGAAAACATTTCAAAGAGATGTTGATGCAGTTTATAAAAACAGCTTAGAGACAGAAGTGGAATACAAGTCTCCAAAGAATTAAAAATGAAAATCACACAGAAGGCAATGAATGGGTGTGGTGGGTGTGAGCAGGTTGCAACATAGAGTCAATAAGCAACTTGAAAGAAGTGCTGAAGTAAAAGATGTCATCAGAAATTTAAAGAAGAGAATTTAAAGAAGAGAAGTTGACTTGATCATGAGGCAAAAGCAAAGGATGATAGGTAGACAGCCAAAATGCCCTGCTGGTACCTCACAATTCTAGGAGGAAGACCTCTTGTATTTTGGGTAGGCACATATGATATACTTATGAACTAACTGCATCACTGGAGGAAACACCTAAATCAATGAGACCACAGATTCATTTGAGTAATTGAGAACAATAGCTGACATATATAATAGGAATTCTCTAGCCCCTAATGCCTGAGGACCCAGTGCTATATTTTACTCTCACCCACGGTTCTCTGGTACCCTTAGGGGTTTGGGGTCTCTTGTTGTCTGCCCTAGGCTCAAACACCTAACAAATATGTTCCCCTACAATTAGTCTATAGGCATTTATTAAATGACTACTCTATGCCAGGTACTGTACTAAGTACTGGATCCAAGCATCCCAGTTCTTTAACCACTCCATAGCCAATTTATCATTTTTAAAGGAATATTTACTTCAAAGGCATTGTAAGAACAAATCTATCAACATTCTTCCCCTAAATACCGTTAGTCCTACTGCCTTTACTGCCCTGCATTCTGGCTTCTCAGAACTTCCATGCTGGGCTGGTTGCAACCTCTGGCTTAGAATCATCATGGATTCTAACATTCTCTTGCCTTGAGGTTCTGGTTCTCAGAGCTATTATACCTAGAACTGAGGACAAGTGAAACAGATCAAAACTCTGAGCCCATTTCTCAGGGTCACAGGGCCTAAGTTGAGGGGAAGGTGGCCTTTCTCTCACCCATCTTACTGCACATTGTTCATTTTGTGAGTGAACAAGACCTTCATCCCTGGATTCCACTGGATGCCACTGGGGAAGAGAAGAGAGGAGGGCAAGAGAAGGAGGTGAGGAGAGAGAGATAGAAACAGAGAGACAGATTCAGAGAGAGAGAGAGAGAGACGGAAGGAGGGAGGGAGAGAGAGGGAGGAAGGGAGGGGAGATGAGAAGAGATGGGAAGGGAAGGGAAGGGAAGGGAAGGGAAGGGAAGGGAAGGGAAGGGAAGGGAAGGGAAGGGAAGGGAAGGGAAGGGAAGGGAAGGGAAGGGAAGGGAAGGGAAGGGAAGGGAAGGGAAGGGAAGGGAAGGGAAGGGAAGGGAAGGGAAGGGAAGGGAAGGGAAGGGAAGGGAAGGGAAGGGAAGGGAAGGGAAGGGAAGGGAAGGGAAGGGAAGGGAAGGGAAGGGAAGGGAAGGGAAGGGAACGGGAAGTCTTCACATACTTGGGATAGATCCATCCCACCCTCCAACTCACCAATGGGTTTGAGTGCCATTGGTTACCCTCTACCTGGTTTAGCCTGTCTGCCAAGAGAGTTTACTGGGGTGTGACCACTGTGCATGCCAGAGCTTCTTAGAGCCACAGGTGAGAGTGCCAGGTGGACACCAAAAGTGTATGAGCATCCCTCAAAAGGGCTCAGGAAGCCCTAATAGCAGACATGTAAGCCCTGCCTGAACACTCCATACACCCCAATACAATAATGATGATGATGGTGGTGGTGGTGATGGTGATGATGAGAATGGCTAATATTTACATATCTCTTAGTATGTACCAGTCACTGTACTAAGTACTAAGTACTTGGCAATCATGATCTCATTTGGGTCTTACAACCCTGTGAAGTGAATGCTCTAAGTGGCATGGTCTCTATTTTTCAGAGAGGCTCAGTGGCTTGCCCACGATGAGCTAATTACTGTAGGATCTGAAGCAAGATTCTCATTTTTAGGTTTCTTTCCTGTCCTAGCACTTGACTATTCTCAAAAATGCACAGGATGGCTGGAAGGTTGGCCCTTCCTTCATCTAAACTTCATCCTCAACTCCCATATTCAGCACACACTTTGGATTGTTGACTTGTACACTACCTCTTGTGCAAGCATGCTTCTCCTCCCTTAAGAAATAGGCCTGGAGGAGGAAGAGAAGTTGGAACACAATTTTTTTTTTAAAAATTGATGTTAAAATTTGTTTTTACATATATTTTAGAAAATAAAATTCTATTCAATTAAAAAAAAAGAAATAGGCCCATTTTTGTGTTTTATTTTCCCCTTCTGATCTGAAGAGGGTGAGTCCAAAGTGCTCATGTTTCATTTAATCGCAAATTGTGAACTTTCCCATGAATATATATGCTTGAGTATCTGCAGTATTCTACCCAACACCCTTCCTTTTCTCCACCCCCACCCCCTCCTGTAGTCCACTTCCTCTACTTACAGCCCTGGGCTTTGTGGCAATAAAAATTCAGTCCTCAAAATAGTCCCACATTGCTTGACTGAAGAGGCCCAGTCAAGTCAAATTACAAAATCCATTGGCCCTTCAGCTCCTTGTTTGCTCTTGATTGACCATTTCTGATCCCAGAACATGTGATCCAGGGACATAGGGATGACCTTTCTCCATGAATTTCTGCAAGTGTTCTTCAAGTTTCCTTGTCAAGCAGAAGGTAAACTGCTGGCCTGTGCATTTTAGGGAGCTAGGAAAGAGGGCTGGAGAAAGTAGAGATTTCTGACAATGTCCTTGCAGAGTTTTGAATTAATGTGCATTTAGCTCTTCTGCAAAAAAAGTTATATTATTAACCTGAGTGTCTCTACACTTTAGCAAGAAAACACTGAATTCTTCGATCTGACATGTTGTTGATGTCCAGTCATTTCAATCGTGTCTGACTCTTTATGACCCCATTTGGAGTTTTCTTGGCAAAAATACTGGAGTGGTTTACTATTTCCTTCTCCAGCTCATTTGACAGATGAGAAATATAAAGCAAACAGGGTTAAGTGACTTGCCCAGGGTCACACATATCTGAGGTCTGATTTGAACTCACAAAAATGAGTCTTCCTAGGTCTAGGCCGCCACTCAATCCACTGTACCACCAATCTACTCTGCTCTGGCCTGTGGGTTTGCGTTATTAGAGCAAACTAACTTCTCCAGCACTTTTACGTGCCATGGAGCATCCTCATATTTCTCTCTTCCTTTTGGAGAAGGGGTATAAGTCTCATGCTAGCTTACTTTAAAAGTTTCTCTATTTGGAGCTCACCCCATCCAGATCCACAGGACCACAGAGATCTGCCTCCTCCCTCCCCTCCCCCAGCAGCTCAAAGTGGGACCATTGGCTTTCTCTTTAGCATTCAGTTCTTTAGGGAGAACATTCCACAGATAAGCTGATTTCAGGATATTGGAACCTTTGAAGGGGAATATATTAAATTAAAAGGATGCCATGTAAATAATGAGTTACAGACCAATAGAAGCTGTCAAGGAGAAATCTCTGGCTCACCTACAATGAAGGGATAAATAGATGAATATTTCACCAAACATGCCAAACAAATAAATACACAAGTTTTAAACATACACTTTTCTCACCCTCAACCTGAAAAAGAAGAAAGATGGATTTTTTTCTCCAAGAGAATTGCAGACATTTATGTGAAGTGCACTGGGGCTATGTTTACATAACCCAGAATTTTCAGCTCTCCAGCCTTTGCTTACTGAACCACTCTGGCTCCAAAAAAAATCCCCCTTCAGTCTCTTTCTCAGCTGTTCCCTCCCAGGCCAAATGTTACATGTCAAGAACACCAAAGGATGTGTCTGTCCTGAAGACTTAATCAGCAAAAATTCACCAGAGACATCTCTGCCTTCCCAGGATGATGTAAAGTTTTGGAGCTTCCCATTCCTATGAACTGTGGGAGACATCACAGGCCTAGACCTGAAAGGGACCTGAAGATTCATCTTGCACCTTTGGATGGGAATGGGTCTGCATCCATGATTTCCTTGGAATGAAGAACTCCCCGTGTGTGGGAAACTCCTACTGCTAACATAGGTTGTTTCCTTCTCTACATCTTTTGATCTTAAAGAGTTGTGTAGAGGGGCAGCTAGGTGGCACAGTGGATAAAGCACCGGGCTTGGATTCAGGAGGACCTGAGTTCAAATCTGACCTCAAACACTTGACACTTACTAGCTGTGTGACCCTGGGCAAGTCACTTAACCCCCATGGCCCTGCCCCCCCCCAAAAAAAAGAGTTGTGTAGAGCACTGAGAAGTGAAATGATTTGTTTTAAAGTCATGAAGTCAGTAAGTGTCAGAGGCAGGACTTAAGGTCTCCCCCAACCCTGGGTTTCAAGGCCAAATCTTACTCTACTCCAACTCAATGCTAAAATCTTCCACTGAGATGAGAATCTATTTCCTTGATAAGAAACGTCAGAGAAGCCAAGTCCAAGCCTCTCTTGGCAACATAGTTCCAGATCTAAACTTCCCCTGACCCCCAGCTTTGACACAATTCTATTTTTTCCTAACAAAATCCCTCTTGCTATGGTGTCTACACACCTGCCCACTTTCTCTACTGTCCTTGGTAGAGTATGTATGGCTTTGCTTATATGTAGTTCAAACTTCTGGGAAGGAAGGAAGAAAAGAAGAAAGGAAGGAAGGAATGGCATGAGAGGAAGAATAAGGGGAAGAGGAAAGGAAGGATGAACAATGGAATGAAGGAAGGAATTGGAGTGATGAAGGGAGAGAATAAGGGAATAAGGAAGGAATGGAGTAAGGGAGAGAGAATGAGGAAGAAAGGAACTAAGGAATGAAGGAACAAAGGAAGGAAAGAAGAGAAGGAAGGAAGGAAAGAGGAAAGGAGAGAAGGAAAGAGGGAAGGAAGGAAAAATGACTGGTCTAAATGTTTATCACAAAGTTCATTCACTTTGTTGGAAAGGCCCACAACTTCTCAATCCAATCCTATTTACTCCTATTTTACATACAATTCTGGCAAATGTAGTCTGTGAGTTTCCCAGCCAGCAGAAGATTTAAACCAGGAGAAGCTAAAAGTATAGGATGACTGACCAGGGTGCATGGAAGGATGATAACTACTAATCATAAAAAGCAGAACTTCTTGACTCTTAATTTTGTTTCCTATTTTTCTGCCAAAAATGATCTCTGGACTGGAAAAGACAGAACAAAAATGACTAATAGGGAATTGATACCCAAGATGAGTAGGGAGACAGATAATAAGAGAGCACCTAGCTGCTATTGATTGGTTCAAGTCACTTGGCTCAGATGAATTACAGCTTAACATAATGAAAAGAATGCTATATTATCAGAGTTCTTTGAAAGATCATGGAGACTAAGAGTAGAATTAACTACAGGAGAGGGCAGATATTGTCCAGATTATCCTCTCCCCACCCCCATTCCAAAAAAGTTGGGGGGGGGGGAGAAAAGAGTCTACAAACTATTGGTGAGTGAGCTGAACTACACTTCATGACAGAATTCCAAAATCTATTATTAAAGGTGGGATTAGGTAATATTTAGAAAAGACAGTAGAGATCACAAAGTGCCAACATAACTTCATCAAGTGAAGGTGATGCCAGCCTAACCCTATTTTTTTTTGACAAGGTGACTATACCCACAGATCAGGGGAATACTGTAGCTACAGCTTACCTAGATTGTAGGAAAATGTAAGACAAAATGTTTCCTGAAGTTTTTATGGACAGGATGGAGAAATGTGGGTTCATTGATAATACAGTTAAGTGAGTTTGGAACTGTCTAAATGTACTGGCCCCCAAAGTAGTTAAGGATTTGATATTATCAAGGAAGGTCTCTAGCAGAGGGCTCCAGAGATCTGTTCTTGACCCTGCTCTGTTGAACATTTCTATCAATTATTTTGATAAAGGCATAGATGGCATGTTCTTAAAATTTATGGATAAAGCAAAGCTGGGAGGGATGGCTAATGTACTCAGTCAGTATCAACATACAAAACATATCCTGGAAAGTTTAGAACATTGGGCTGAAATGAATGTGATGCAATTTGATAGGGATAAATGTAAACTTGGGTTCAAAAATTAATTTCCCAAGGAGAAGATGGGGGAAGCATAGCTTGATTACCATTCATATTAAAAAGATATCTGAGGATTTTAAGGGACTACAAGCTCCAATTAAGTCACCAGATATGGTAGCCAAGAATGCTAATGTCATCTTTGGCTCCATTAACAGAAGCATAGTTTCCATGATCAGGAAGGCAATACTGGACTCTAAATAACATTTGGGAAAGGATATTGATGGGCTAGAGATCATCTTGAGGAGAGTCAGCAAAATGGTGAAAGGCTTGAGATTATGACATATGAGGATCAGTTAATGGAGACAGGAATGTTTAGCAGATAAAAGAGAAGACTTTGTGGGAAGCATGTAATAGCTATCGTCAAGGACTGAAAAATGGAAGAGGGAATGAATTTGACTCTTTTCAGTCTTTATCCCCCTTGCCCCACTGTTGTAAACCCCATTTCCCACCCCTGAACTTTTTAGTTCCCTTTTGTGTAGTTTTTCCCATTAGAAGGTAAATTCCCTGCAGGGAAGGAACTATATGCTTGTTTTTATATGCCTGGCACTTAGCATGACACCTGGAAGATAGCAAGTGCTTAATAAATGTTCATTGTCTGTTTGTGTGTTTGAGCATTGTGCAAAAGTTGCAAAGAGGCAAATTGAGGCTTGATGTGCTAAAACATTTCCCAGCAATCAGAGCTAGCCAAAAGCTGAGTAGGCTGCCTCAGAGGGAGTAGGTTCTTCCCTCCAGGGGGGTCTTTAGGCAAAGGCTTAAGACCGACTTGTCCAGGATGAGTAGAGGAGGTTTTTGTTCAGTCATGAATTGGGCTAGTTTGTCACTGAGGTTCCAAATCGGAGACTCCGAGATTTTGTTATTCTGTGCTAAACCTTTATAAGGCCAAATAAACGGTCACATCAGGCTGGAAAACAATAGATTTGGCTTTCAATCCCTGACTCTGCTATTAACTAACTACATATACAACTTTGTACAAATGTCCTAACTTCTGGGCCTCAACTGCTAAATCTCTGAGATGTAGATGTCAAACTAAATGACCTTCAAGACCTTCTTCAATTTTGAAGTTCTATGGGTAGTTGATTAAACAATGAAATGGCAAATTAATCAGCATGTATTTTTGATGGCCATCTTAGAAGCAATATGGTACCATGGAGGGAATGCTGGTCTTAGAGTCAGGGAGATCTGGGGTCTAATCCAATCTCAGACCCTTACTGGCTATGGTATCCTGAGCAAGGCATGGAAGTTTTTTGAGTCTCCGTTTCCTTATCTGTAAAATGAGGATTATGACAACTCCTACCTTCCTGGGTTGCCATGAGGTCCAAAATGAGAAGATGTATATAAAACATTTTGCAAAACTTAAAATACTATATAATTATGAGCTCCTTTATTATTATTATTGAAGAATCTGAGTAATTGACCAATCAGTGCTCAATGCAGCCTCTGAAGCTGAGATGCAACAAAGCATAGATTAATTCTCTGCTGATTGTGCTAATTGAAGCCAACAATTAACACCAAAATACCCCAGGTGCTCCACCAGTCAGCACCACACCATCCATACATGAAATCATCATTTTCAGCAAATGGACAAGTGTTGAATACTGTGGATAAGTTTACTTACCTTGACAATATACTTTCCAGAGATGTACACATTGATAATGAGGTTGATGCACGAATTACCAGACCTAGCTCAGTGTTCTGGAGGCTCTGCTGGAAAGTGTGGGAGAGAAGTATTAGTCTGACTACCAAACTGAAAGTCTACAGAGCTATTGTATGCCTGTGAAACCTGAACAGTCTATCAGTGCCATGCCAGACAACTGAATCACTTCCATTTGAGTTTTCTTAGGAAGATTCTGAAGATCACCTGGCAGGATAAGGTACCAGACACTGAGGTCCTTTCTTGAACTAAACTGCCAAGCATTCAAACTCTATTGCAGAGCGCGCAACTCTGATGGGCTGGCCACATTGTTCAAATTCCAAAAATAAGCTTGCTTAAAAAAATATTTTTTTTTGGAGAATTTGCACAAGGCAAGCACTCACAAGGTAGCCAGAAGGAGTGATATGAGGGTACTCTCAAGGTCTCTCTGAAAAACTTTGGATTTGATTTCATGACATGGGAGACACTGGCACAGAACTGCCCAGTATGCTGTGCCCTCATCAAGGAAGGTGCCATACTCTATGAGCAAAGCAAAATTGAAGTAGCTCAAAAGAAACATGAGATGCACAAATTTAGAGAACCCACCCCAAATGTTCACATGGATTATTTGTGTCTGACCTGTGGTAGAACAGTCCAAGTTCATATTGGTCTGATCAGCCACAGTAGGACACACTGTAACTTGACTCTAATATAGGGATGCCATTTTGATCCTCTTTGAAAACAAAGGACAATGACCATCAACCATAGGGTATCCAGTCAGACTACATAAAGCAGTCATTATGAAATATACTGTCTCCTCCTGTGTTATGGATTACGTATTTCAAACTTGATGGTCTATGATGTAGTTTCATCAATTTATATTGGGATAAGATTGCCTACTACATTGATTGCTTTTAAAATCATTAACTAAAATATCTTATTACTCTGTACTCCACTCATTTGGAATTTCTGATCATTTGAGTAGGGATTGGACTCTGCCTTACCTTTTTATTTTTAATAAAAGAAAGGACTGGAAAATAAATTAATAGTGTAAAAAGGATTACTGGAAATGTACTTAAACTAAGTAAGAACAGTTTTTAAATTCCTCACAAACACTTTAGGAATACTGACTATGCTCATACATATAATTGATATGATTATTACAATTCACTATCATCTCTTCATTAAACAAATAAATAAAGGACTTCAAAAATAATACTTTTTTTGTCAGTTTGAATTATGACATGAATTTGAAAAGGCAGCATAGCTTATCAGATGTAGTAATGGATTTGGAAATCATGAAGGCCTGAATTCAAATTTTGCCTCTTACACTTAACTAGCTACATACAAGGCACTTAACTCCTAAGCACTGCAGGCTCCTTCCTGGGATTTATCTACTATTCCAAAAATCGACTGATATCTACTTTGGTGAACCAGAGATCATTTTGGTACATATGCTTTTTAAAATTGTTTCATAATTTCTTTTCTTTTCTCTTTTCTTTGTAAAACTTTACCAAGTTGCTTTCAGATTTACAAATTAAAAGAGTTGTAGAGGTCAGACTTGGCTTTCTTGGGCCCCTGGGAAAGGGGTACTGTCCACGGGAATCCTGCTTTCCTTACTCGAGTTGATCAGAGTGGGTCTCACGCCTGTTCCCACAAGCCTCTGTCACCTCAGGCTTTAACTGTCCCAACCCAGGCCCCAACCACAACCATCTTCCAGGTATGGGGTGGTATATTGGTCAATCTCCCCTCTGACATCCTTAAAACCTGGCTCTCCAGACTCTATTTTATGACCTTCAATAAATAATAAGTTCACTAGCTCCCAAAATGACCCATACCGTTACTGGATAACTCTAATTATTAGGAAGTCTTTTTTAAGTTGACATAGGTTTGTGGGACCAGGCTTGAGGCCCACTCTGATCATCTCGAGTAAGGAGAGCAGGAATCTAATTCTCTGCAATACTTATCTATTGCTCCTAGTCCTTACCTCTGGGATTAAGTAAAACAGCTTGACTGCCTGATAGGCTCTAAAATATTTGGAGAAAGAGTTCATGTTCCTCCTGTCTTTTCATCTCAAGTTCATTTGACTGATCCTTGTATAATGTGGTCTTGAGTCCCTTCACCATGCTTGCATCTTTGGAGATGGGTTCCACCTTGTCAATATCCTTTCTAAACTATGATGCCCATAACTGACCACAATGTTCATTAGCTTTAGTTGGTTGCCAAGCCACCCTATTGGCCCATATGTGCTGGGTTTGAGTCCACTAATGCTTCCAGATGTTTTTCTATCCAAATTATCTGAATATGCCTGCCCAATTCTGTACTTCTCTAGTAGATTTTAAAAATATATATATATATATATATATATATATATTTAGGACTTACTATATCTCTTTTCCTATTACATTTATCCATTTCATTTCATGCTTTCTTCTGTCTGATTAATCTGAATGAGATAAGAAAAAGAAGTTTATGGAACATTTTTAAAGCACCAGGTACAGAATATTATCTAATTACTGACTAATTTTGGAAATTTTTTAATGGATTATAAGCTATACAAATACTATATACAACAAATAACAAATAGTAACAAACTTTTAATCTGAAGATCAATATGTTCAGATATGGTACACTTTAATTAGGTTCATAGGACCGTAGATTTTTATTTTATTTTTTTGCAGGGCAATTGATGTTAAGTGACTTGCCCAGGGTGACACAGCTATTAAGTGTCAAGTATCTAAGATTTGAATTCAGGTCCTCTTGAATCCAGGTCCGGTGCTTTATCCATTGTGCCACCTAGCTGCCCCAGGACTGTAGATTTAATATTGGAAAAGGCCCAAGAAGCCATATAGTACAACCTCATTTTACAGATGAGGAAACTGAGGCCCAGAAAAGTGGAGCAACTTGCTCCAATTATCAGAGATAAATGGCAGGTTGGCAGAGTGGGCAGAGGTCTGATCTTGGTGCCAAAAGACCTGGGTCTGAGTCCTGCCTCTGAAACATACTTTTAGTACCACAGGCAATTTTCTAAGATGTTAATTTACAAGTGAATTGCTAATTTCCATTATTGGAAGTAATTTCCACAATAGGAATTCCTTATGCTCATGCTCTGGACCACCTGCTCCTAATTTTTTAAAAAAAGCAAAATCAGAGACAAATGGAAAGTCTGCCTGGCTTGCCATTAGCAAGATCTGGCTTCCTGAATTAATTATCTGATTTGTGATCCCTTGTCATCATAGAATCTTTGGCAATGACAAGGACCATCACTGGATGTGTATGATCATGAGCCCCTTCCTAAGAGACAAGCAATGGGGAACTGGTGAGCAGGCATCAGCATGTTTGGTTGACACAAGAGGCGTGATGACAGGCAATGGAGGCGTCTTTCTCCATTGAGTTGGAGTATATGCATAATTCTATAACTAGTTCTGATCTGCTAATCACATGATAAAGAGGCAGGTTGTTAATTTGTGTGTAGCCAGAACTAGGGAGCATTCAAAGGGCACTAGTAAACCAGATAGGCAGTTCTTCTTTCATTCTCACCCCTTCCAGTACAGCTGCATTCTGGTAAGAGAAGAGAGATGATGCCATAAGTTCTTAGAGGACTTCGGCTACCACATCCTAGACAAGCACATGATCTGTAACTATAAAGCCCTTGGTACTTTGCTTTGGCATCTTTTTTTTTTTATAAAAGAGATTGGAGATGAATTTGACTTGTGAGCTGTGAAAGATCAGGAGAAGAAGCCAGCAGAAGATCTAAGAGTGGAGTGCAAGATGGGTTTTGTAGCCAGCCACTCTAGGACCAAGGAATGGGGGGGAAGGGAGTGAATAGGTGAAGAATGATGTCCGGAGTCAGCCCAGCAGTAGCTGGGACTAGGACTCATAGCAGTATGCCACATTTGGATTTTAATCTGGTGCAATCTAAACCAGGTAGAAACTGCATGAAGTCTGAGGTCACTCTCCCATGGTGTAGGGGAGAGTGTATCTCCTAACTGTTGGGCAAAAATCTTTATCCCTCTGCTCTCTAATCCTAGTAAATAGGGCAGATAGGTGGCACAGTGTATAGAGCACTGGCCTAGAGTCAGGAGGACCTGGGTTCAAATCTCACCTCAGACACTAACTGTGACCTTGAGGAAGTCACTTAAACCCAATTGCCTTAAAACATCAGGGGCCATCGCAATATGTATCTTTTGCGAGCAGCTGAAATTAGCCTTGGGAGCCCCAAACGGGCTGCCCCTCCCCCATCACAGCTTTCCTCAGAAACCATCCCAGGTACCTAAGCCTTGAACGCCACACCCAACCCAAGTCCTGCAGGGAGGTGCACAAAGAGCCTCAGGAACACCTCAGCTTCCTCCACCCAGCCCCCAGCTCCGGGAGTACCCAGCATAGGGCTCTTTGAGGCCTGGGGGCATCAGCGAATTAGCTTGGCATGCATGGGTATGGTCAGCCCAAGTTTTAGGAGGACAAAGAAGGGTTATATAGCCTGGGGGGGCGGACAGTGAAAGAGGGAGATGATGAGAGGTAGTGAAGCAAAGGAGGTGGCAGGAGAGAAAGTTAAAACACAGTCAGGTCATATATTTCTTGCTTTTATTTCTAAGTTTGTTCCTTATCAGTAAACCCTGTATTTGCTTTAATTGAAAAGGAGGCTGTTTAATTTTTTTCTAATCAGGCTGGGAGAGACAGTGGGGGAGAGAGAGCTTCCCAATTGGCTCTTCCCATATTAAATTAAAAGCAGTCAGATAGCCAGCCAGGAGTCAACAGATTAAGGGCCAGTCAAATATTTTTTACACTTGCCACTAAACCCACATGGCTCTGGAGGAGAGAGTGAGTTTGGTGACCTTGTACAGTCTTCCCTCACTCAAATCCATTTCAGTGCAAGGATGACATCATCCTGATGTCATGGTCTTCTTCAAGAGAGAATAAAGGGGGCAGCTAGGTGGTACAGTGGATAGAGCACCGGCCCTGAAGTCAGTAGTACCTGAGTTCAAATCTGGCCTCAGACACTTAACACTTACTAGCTGTGTGACCCTGAGCAAGTCACTTAACCCCAATTGCCTCACTGAAAAAGAGAGAGAGAGAGAGAGAGAGAGAGAGAGAGAGAGAGAGAGAGAGAGAATAAAGGACCAATAACACAATAAATATTCCTTTGTAAAAGCTAATCAATGTTAATAGGTTAACTGGAAGTGAAGGGTTAATCTCACTTGTGGTTAACAACTGGGGGGAGGAAGAACACACTCTAGAAGGGATACACTGCCTGCTTACTAGCTGCTCACTTTACAGAAACATCAAGTGTTGTGATGGGGCTTATCTGGGCTTCCTAGTCAATTTCAGATTTAGCACTCCTTTCTCTATGAGAAGTTTGCCCTTTTTTGAAAGTTGCTTCTTCACATGTTTCTTCTTTGAAGACCAATTCCTCCTGGTGACCCAGAGCTCTGGGGAACAATAGTACAGGAGAATTCTGTGTCTGGTTTCTCCTTTGTCAGAAGGAAAATTTCTTCTGTATTTGGGAGCTAATGTGAAATCTTGTCAGAACTAAATAAAAGTTTTGCTTCTTGACTTCATTGTACATGATCCTCTCGGAAGCTAGACAAACCAGCCAACCACTCTGAAAGAAGTCCTTGGGCTGATTGTAGGAATGGTTAAACCCCAATCTCTTAGGTTTTAACTAGACCTTTGAGGGCTGATGCATGAGAGTGTCTTGGTACCTACTTTGTGAAACCTGTTGATTTATTATGTAGTCAGCACTACTGCAGATCTGTGAAAGGTCTATCAGCATCTCCATTAAACACACATGTTCAAGGATTCAGAAACTGCTTAATAACCATCTGTAACAGATCTGTTTGCCCATTTCAGATGGCAAGACCTAGGCGCAACAAAAAGGGGAATTTAAGATTTTCTTTTAGATTTCTTCAACAATAAAAGTCTATTTGCTTCCTTTCTTCATCCCCCTCCCTACCATTTTATTACCTGTCTTTTTCTTTGGAATAAAGAAGTCTAAAGATGGATACTCTCCTTGTACTTTCTAACATTCCCTTCTTTACCTCCATTACTTTACCTCCATTATTGTCCCCACTAGAAAACTCTGGAAAAATATTTTCTTGTCTAACACCTCCCATGATGCCAGCACTGGCTGCTATTGTAACTTTGATCAAATGCTTATGGGGAATGATTGCTATTAGTGATCTGAATAAAATTGTATGAATTTAAAGTGCATGGTAGGGGCAGCTAGATGGCACAGGAGATAAAGCACTGGCCCTAGGTTCAGGAGTACCTAAGTTCAAATCTGACCTTGGACACTTGACACTTACTCCCTGAACAAGTCACTTAACCCTCATTGCCCTGCAAAAGCAAAACGAAAATAAAAACAAGAAGTCATTTCCTAATTTGAAGTGCATGGGCTCTGAGGACAAATCATGCGGCTGGGTTTTTGTTGTTTTTTTTTGTTTTTGGTGAGGCAATTGGGGTTAAGTGACTTTCCCAGGGTCACACAGCTAGTAAGTGTCAAGTGTCTAAGGTCAGATTCGAACTCAGGTCCTCCCGACTCCAGGGCCGGTACTCTATCCACTGCGCCATCCCCCCCCCCAATTATGTTTGGAATACCTAATAGTTTTACATAAGAACAAAAGGCTATCTAGCCAGATGGAAAACAGTAGAAAGCAGCTTTGGTGTAGGTAGCATTTTGAATAAGTAGATATTGATTAAATGAGGTTACACAGCTTGGTATTAATGTTAGTAACCTTCCTAAATTGTGAATCAATAACATTAACAGTCATTATGTTAAGCTCATACTAATAAAAAGAATGACAGAGCTATTTTTTAAAAGCACTTTGCAGAGACTACACTGTAATATCAAACCCTTGCCCCACCAAAGGCTTTTTTTTATCTTTTCTGCACTGCCCACATATACCAGGTATGGTAAGTCAGCTGACATACTGAGCGTATGCCAGATTTCACATGAACTCAAGGGCTGATCATGCCCTCCCCACTCTGTCTCTGGCTAGGCCCAGACACCAGACTGGGTTTGTCTCTGCCCTCAATGTTACCATCTCTGGTGTCAAGAGTCCAATGTGGAAACGATTCTTCCATTACTGTTTACAGGAGCCTCACAATATAACACCCTCAATGGGTCCAGATCTTTCATTATCTACCCTTTGATCTAAAACAGTGTTTGAGGTTTGTCAAAACACAGAGGGCCAGTGATGTGCTATTCAGGCTACTATAAAAAAGGCCCCAGGCTCATTAAGCTTTTTAGCCCTTCATAAAAATAATCCAGTAGACAGTATTCATTTGATGGAATAAAATCATAAAATTCTATTATGATGAGAAATCAAAGTCTAAATGAGGCACTTATCTTCTCTATTTTCCTTTTGTTTTCCACTTTTAAAATAAGCAGTTAGATTTCCAGCTAAGAAGTTGGGAGCTTTCCAAGCCATAGAGTAAAGGAGATTCTCCAGCTGCTCCCTATCACAGATTCTCAGTCCTAAGTGGGCTTCAGGTTCACCAGCTATGGCTATAGGACCCTCAGATCACTGCCTGAATCTATGTGCCCTACTGTCATTGTTCCCAGAAATTAAGAAGTCTGAGTTTTAGCCTGGGATCTTTACTAACTGGCTGCATGACCTTAGGCAGAAGTCTTAATGTGTTCTGACTGTGTGTTCCTCACTTACTCAGTAAATTCAGGTGCTCCCTATTGTTACTGTTTGTCCTTTGTTATTGAAGGGGATCAATGACGTCACAGGATAATACCTTGACTTGCTTATGAATTGGATTTAAGTGAGATGGGATTGTACAAAGTTACTGATAAACCTCCCTCTTTTTTTCAGTCATAGAAGCCCGGTGGCAAAACAAAAGTCAGGATGACTGGTAATGGCCCAGAATGCAATGGATGATTTTGGCATCTTTGATGTCTAACCAAACTCTAAGAGCTTGCTTCAACAACCTTCATGGCCATTGGAATAAATCATTCTCATTGGCCCATTTCATAGGAAAATGTCTTCATATGCTTGGGGTAGATATTCCCCTAACTCACCACAGAGTTTGAGGTCTATCAGTTACCCTCAACCTGGTTTAGTTGTCTGATGAGACAGTTTTACCAGGGTGTGGCTACTACACATGCTATAGCTTCTTGGAGCCATAGGTGAGACTTGGGGAACTGGTCAGACACCAAAAGTGGATGGATGAGCAGTCCTGAAAGGGGCTTGGCAAGCCCTCACACCAGAGGTGCTAGTCTTCCCTGAGTATTCCCGACACCCCCAAGGGGCTCCCTATTAATTCCAGGATGAAAAAACAACTTGATTTTGTTTGGTTTTTTTTTCGGGACAATGAGGGTTAAGTGACTTTCCCAGGGTCACATAGCTAGTAAGTGTCAAGTGTCTGAAGCCATATTTGAACTCAGGTCCTCCTGAATCCAGGGCCGATGTTTTAGCCACTGTACCACTTAGCTTCCCCTGAAAGAACAACTTGTATTGAAGGCCCTTTACAACCGAGCCCCAATCTCCTTTTCCAGCTTTATTACTTCTCTTCACACAAACTGTGCTACAATCAAAGTGGCTGTTTTACTGTTTCCTCATATGTGACATTTTGTCTAAGCTGTTCCCCATGTCTTGAATACATTCTTTCCATCTTTGGAATTCTCTAGTTTCCTTCAAGACTCAGCTGCAATGCCACCTTATACTTAAAGATGAACTGATATCCTCAATGGCTAATGCCCACCCTTTGAATTAACTTGTATCTACTTTAAATATATTGTATCTATTTATATGGGTCTGTATTTATTTTAAATATAATCAGATGTATTTATATTATATTTTAAGTATATGTTGTCTCTCCAGCTAGATTTATAGAAGCCAGGAACTGTTCTGTCTTTGTATCCCATAAGTACCTAATAAAATTTTGATTGATTAATTGATTCAAGACTCATTTTCCTCACCTATAAAATAAAATGATTGAATTAAATGATCACCAAGATCTCTTTCAGCTCTATCATTCTATGGTTTACTAATTGTTTCTTCTAATAGCTTTTTGGCAAAATAGTTCCTGGATCCCATGGAAGGTATTTTAGGTAACTTCTCCATATGTACAGGCAGATTGTACATCTTAGGGAAGAGGAGGGGGAGGGAGCAGGAAAGGTAGACCAGAGTTCAAGGTTAATTAAAACTCAAGCTCTGATTTCCTGCCTATCCCGAAATGGGGATTTCCCAAGTTTCAGAGTTAGTCACAGTCTGACAATTTGTTACTCTAGTATAAGAAGTAACATAATTAACAATAGGTTCACACAGTGGAGCCAGAAGGACCTACATGATTTTGGTTTTTGTTTTGCTTTGGTTTTGGTTTAATTTTATAAATGCCTCTTAAAATGACCTATTAATTTGTTTCTGCCTTTAGCTAAGTATGATTGAATATGGAAGCATCCTGTTATAATACAGATGTTCAAAGTATCTGAGAGATCCCCTTGTCATTCTTTTAAAAACACACACGCACACCAAATAATGCTAATTACCATGTGGTATTGAAGACACTAACTGAAATACCTTGGTGCTTGCAGGATGTTTACTTGATACTATGAAAAGACATAGTCGATTAATTAACCTCTTCAGTCCAGAAAATACAGTGACTACCTACAGAATAGTGCACAGGGAACATATTTTCACAAAATGCAGAGGGGACACTCCTATTTCCCTTTGTAAGTTGCTATGTTGGAGCATTCTTACCCACAGGTCAGATAAGAGCCATAACTATGAATCCAGGTAGTTGGGTAAAATTCAATTAGGAGTAAAAGTGTAGGCTGACCCTGGAATTAATAACTAAACCAGACTATGGATGTTGTCAGTCCTAGAAAGGGGTTGTTAATACTACCTCATTCCTCCCTTCACCTCTACTGGCCCAAGGTCCTACTTCATCTCCCTTTTCTATAACTCACTTTCTCCTTATCCCCCTGAGAACACATTGATGGAGGCCTGTGTGGCATAGAAAAGAATGAAACAAAAATTTATTAAATACCTGGATTCATAGTTATGGAATAGATACTGGAATGGTTTGTCATTTCCTTCTCCAGCTCATTTTACAAATGAGGAACTGAGGCAAATGGGGTTAAGTGACATGCCCAGGTCATATAGCTAGTAAGTGTCTGTAGAAGGATTTGAACACAGATCTTCTTTACTCCAGGGCCAACACTCCATCCACTATGCCACCTAGCTGCCCATAAAAACTAGAACAGATCAAATAGAAAGACTCCATGAGACAGCAAGAAATATTAGAAAAAATAGTTCTATGTTGAAAAATCAGATTGTTGAAATGTTGAATGCTGCAAAAAAAAAAATAGAAGATCTGAATGTTGAACAAATAAAAGAGAATGTAGGATATTTTCTGTCAAGAAAATAATTGACCTGGGAAATGGGTCAAGGAGAGAGAATTTAAGAACCATTAGATTCTGAAAACCATCATTTTAAAAAATTCTGTATACAATACTTTAGAGAATAATAAATGAAAACTTCCTAGATATATAAAAAAACTAAAAGGCAAAATATAGATAAAAAGTGTCCACTGATCACCTTCTGAAAGAAATCCAAAAAGGAAAAGTTCCAGGAATATCATAGCTAAAACCCAGAGCTCTCATGTCAAAGAAAAGATGTTGTAAGTATTCAGAAAAGATCAGTTCAGATAACAAGGAACCATACTCAGGATCATGGAAGACATAAAAACTTGTCAAAGAGGAGATATTATAACACAGTATTTCAAAAGTCAAAAGGTCTAGACTTACAATCAAGAATCCTTTGCCCTGTAAGGCTCAGTATAATCCTGTAGATCACAAACATGGATCTTTAATGGAATAGAGGATTTTCAAAGATTTTTAATGAAAAATCCAGAGCTGAAAAGGGACTTTGAAATGCAAATAAAAGCCAAGAGAAACCTGGAAAATTAAAATAAGTTGAACAACTTGAAGGGTTTCTTGGACAAAGCGGTACTAATATACTAATAAGGGGACAAGAAATAGGTATTCCTTCAAAGCCTTTAATGTCTTCAAAGAGTATTGAAGGAGTCATAAGAAACAAAGAGGACCAAATAGATAGGGGATTTTAAGAAGGTAAAGAGAAGGGAGGGTAAAAGGAATACATGAGTAGAGAAAGGAGAAAGAAAGGGGTGGAAGTTAATATGTCTTTTTTCATTTTTAAAAATATTTTCTTAACTGAGGTATATGAGGGGAAAAGTATATAAATGTGATTGAAGAGGTTGGGGGAACTGGCATCAGATCTACCCCACTCTTCTCTGAACTAACAAAGGAGGGTTTAACACTGACATGTACACACAGAAACAGACAGACACAAAAAGGCTGGTACATAAACACAACAAATAATAAGGGAAAAAGCAGGGTAGAGAGTATAGAGTTAATAGGAAAGATTTACCAGGGAGGGAATAGTTACAAAACAAAATAAACTTCCTAAAAAGAATGGGAATTTAAAAGGAGGAGAAAGAACCAAAATGCAATGTCTATCATTTGATTAATACCTGGACAAATTATGAGATACAAATGTAATAAAATACTATTTCCTAAGAAATTATGAAAGACAATTTCAGAGAATTCTGCAGAGTGAAGTGAACAAAACCAGGAGAAAAAAAATTTATACAAAGATAAAAATACTATAAAGAAAATCAACTTTAAAGACATGAACTCTGATCAAAATAATGACCAATAGTTTGTCCATAGGACATATGATGGACTCAGTGTGCAGGAAGAGACATATATATAGCCACTACATAGATTTGTTTTCCTTGACTAAGCACAGTTGTCACAAACTTTTTCCTCTTTGTTTCTCTCTCTTCTTTTTCTTTTCTTTCTTTCCTTCCTCCCTCCTTCCTTTTTTCCTCCCAGTTTTTCATAGGAGTTTGGAGAATAGAGATTAGCAATAAAGATGCCCCAAAAGAGGGCTATTGAAACATTTTTAATGCAAAAATTGAATAGAAGAAAGCACAAATATGACAGTTTTGAAAGTAATTTGTGGATTTTATGATATTTATTTAAAGCAACTGATATGAACCATAGATACATGGTTTTATGTACAGTCCTTTTTTTTGTTGTTTTGTGCCTTATATGTGGCAATGGTTTTTTAGTGTTTAAATTCAGAATTTAAAATTTTTTAAACCTTAGCTAGAAATGTAATAAGAGCTGATTTTCAGCAACTAATTTGCTCTCCCCTTTCCCCCTTAATTATCCAGGTCAGCAGGCATTTTATAAACCCTCATTTTCTTCCCTAAACTGAAAAATAAAATGAATGTTATTTTCTTAGATGCATATAAAAGCAGATATGCTAAGTAAGACAGGGACTAATTTGAAAAATGAGAATGGAAATTTCTGAAAATGGGCAGCTAGGCAGCACACTAGATAGGGTGCTGAGCCTTAAATCAGAAATACCTGAGCTCAAATCCAGCCTTCAGACACTTATTAGCTCTGTGATCCTGGGCAAGTCATTTAACCCTGTTTGCCTCAGTTCCTCATCTGTAAAATGAGCTGAAGAAGGAAATGACAAACCACTCTAGTATCTTTGCCAAGAAAACCTCAAATAGGGTCATGAAGAGTTAGACCTAATTGAATGTGAACATAATAGAAAATGTCTGACAAGTCACAGTACTGCTACAGAAAATTGTACAAATTTTATGTCTTTTAAGTTACCCTTAGATATTTCAGAGTTGTTTTTTATCTTAAAAAATTACAAAATTAGAAAGAAATGTATTTGAACCTGCAGTACCCTCCATGTAGTGTTATCCATCAATTTACCCACTTTACCTTTTCTTAAAAATATCTAACATACTTAATCTTCCAAGGGTTGGCCACCACATGATGAAGTGGTTCTTATGAGAAGGCAATATAACAGAATGGAAAGAGTTTTAGATCTGAGGTCAGAAGTCTTGAATTTGAATTCTGGCTTTGCTATTTACTACCTATGTGATCTTGGATAGGCACTTCACCTGTCCGGGCCTCAATTTCTAGCTTGGGTCAAATATTATTGCTTATGTTAGCTTGAAGGCCTTAAAAAAAAAACAACAAAAAAAACCAGGCTGTAGGGAGGATTTGCCATGGGACTTAGTTTTGCTGTTTCCTAGAAAAGACAATCTCTAAAGTCTCTTCCAGTTAGAAATCCGGTGTCCACTTTCTAGATCCTCATAGGTAGAAGAGAAGCCACAAACATGCAATGGATCCTCAGTAGTACTCAAGCAAGGAGGAGAGCTTGACAAAAAAAAAAAAAAAAACAGGCCAGGAAAAGATTGAGAAATCTTGGTCATATCCAAGCTCTTTCTGGAGGGGTGAGATGTATGAAAAGGCACAAGGAAGAATAGGGAGAGTGATTCACATCGACAACAATAGTTGTCCTTTAAACCTGAAGTTTTCAGAATGCCAAAAATAAGCCATTGTCCAAGGAGCTTTAAAATTGCATAAATCTTTCCAATGCCTCTTAAATTACCATCAGGTATTTCAGAGTTGGGTTGGTTTTTTTCTTCTTTCCATCTTATAAAAAAGGAGACTTCATTACATTCTCTTCCAAATAACACTTAACTTCTTGACTTAAGGTCAGTTGAAGGTATTTGGGGTTTTATTGAATATGGGGGGAGGGGTGAATAGAGGGAGGGAGAGGATTTTTCATTACACGCCCCCCCTCCACTCTTAAATCTATGAGCAATTTCCACCGAGACACGTGAGAGCAAACGCTGGGGCTTGTCTGCTGACATGTTTGCCACAGCTGATCCATTAGAATCCTACTTTCCTAGCCTTCTTGGCACCCCTTTGATCATTGAGGGCTTTTTTTTTCTTTTTTAAGGAAGTGGGGGAGGGATTCTTCTCTGATCAGGCTTCCTTCTCCTTCACTAAATCATCCCAAGCATTTGAAAGCTCCGGGAATCAGACTATGGGCTCCCTGGGTCTAGGAGGCTTCCTGACAGCTTTATATTAAGGCATCTAAACAGCAGCCCTGTTTTACCCCTGTTCTATTCCCTTACTCAAGGTTCTATTTTTAACCCCTTGGCAGCCATTGGATCTCAGGATCCAGTCTATCTTTGAAGAAGTATTTATGGCTAATATTTATAAAGCACTTTAAGGTTTTCAAAACACTCCCACTAGAGCCAAACAAAAACATGGTGAGGAACAGACTGTTCATTATCACCATTTTCACTCCTTTTTTTACAGATAAAGGAAAGTGTAGCCTAGAAGGGTAAATCCACTTACTGGGCATCACATTGTTAACATACGGGGAAGGAATGGCGGGATTTGAACCCAGGTCTTCCTGACTCCAAGTCCAGTGGCCGGATACATTGGACCCCACTGCTTCTCTAAGAGAGCAGGATTGTTTTATCAGCATCATAAAAGATAGTAAAGAACCTAATTGTCCTAAGAAAACACTTACCAACAATTGTTATTCAGTAGTTTTTGGTCTGTCTGACTCTTCTTGTCCCCATTTGGGGTTTTCTTGACAAACATACTGGAATGGTTTGCCATTTCCTTCTCCACCTCATTACAGATGAGGAAACTGAGGCAAACAGGGTGAAGTGACTTGTCCAGGGTGACATAGTTAGTAGGTGTCTGAGGCCAGATTTGAAGTCAGGAAGATGAGTCTTCCTGACTCCAGTCCTAGAACTCTAGCCATTGTGCCACCCAGCTGCCCTTCCCAACATCTAGAATTTTTTCAGAGTAGAATGGTGGGGGATAGCAAGGTTGCTCAGTAGATAGAGTGCCAGGCCTGGAATCAGGAAGACCTGAGTTCAAATGTGACCTCAGATATTTACTAGCTGTGTGACCCTGGGCATGTCACTTACCCCTGTTTGCCTCAGTTTCCTCATCTTTAAAATGAGTTGGAGAAGGGAATGGCAAACCACTCCAATATTTTTGCCAAGGAAACCCCAAATGGGGTTCAAAAAGAGTTGGACATGACTAAAAAAGACTAGCCAACAACAAAGTGGGGGACACTGTCCAGATGAGCAGTGAATGCCTGATTATTTGAACAGAATTTGTAGAAGTACTCTTAGGGGGGTGTTGTTGAAGAAATCAATGAAGAATTGAACTAGATAACCTCTGATGGATGTCAGGTCTATGATCCTATGGATAGAAATTTACCACAATCAGCAATGGGGTGCTTTGTTTAAAAAAGAAAGCACAATATTAGGTTGCAAAATATTCAGCATTGGTCAGGTTCAGATTTTAATTAAAGAAAAATGTCAGGCAGAAAATGGAAGCTTTGGGGACAGTCATAAAAAGAGTAAGATAGGTACCCATAAAGAACAGCAAAAAGAATGGGCATGTTTTAGTCTAGCAAACAAAAGGCCACAGAGTGCTGATGATCTTTGGGCTTAACCAGAGTTGTTAGAAAGTAAAGGAAGAGTCTTTTAAAGGCATTAAGCCTAGAAGACTGAAGGGGAAAACAGGAAGTGAATTGTTTCCCCCCAAACTCTTACCCACATATCATACCCATCCATAATCTATTTTATTAGAAGGAAAAGGAGTTAGCAATAAAAAGGGAGACAGACTGCTGGAAGGAGAGGAATTACAACAAAAAAGTAGGTGGATTGGGGGCAAGATGGACAGTCTCCCGCTGTTTGCACCCACTTGGGTAAATGAGGAAGAAGAGTGAAGCATCCATTTGAATGATTAAGAATCCACTGGTCAGGGCAGCTAGGTGGTATAGTGGATAGAGCACTGGCCCTGGAGTCAGGAGTACCTGAGTTCAAATCCGGCCTCGGACACTTGACACTTACTAGCTGTGTGACCCTGGGCAAGTCACTTAACCCCAATTGCCTCACTAAAAAAAAAAAAAAATTTTTTTAATTAAAAGATTCCACTGGTGATCACGTCCCCTGTAATGTTGACTCCGTGCCAGGGTCTTTGGGTTAAAAGTTTTTCATGGAAGGATCCCTCCCTCTCAAGAATAAATACATACCAGACAACATAAGCAATGAGTATGTGCTGTCTGCCACAGACCCTATCTTTGGAAATCCCCTGAACCACAGTATGAAAAATATTCCAATCCATAGCACCTGCAAAATTCTACTGGTTCAACCATTTTTCTTAAAGTCATAGGCATAAAGGATGTCCAGCCAGTCTTAAGTTTTTATTTAAGTTAGCAGTAGCACACACTCTATAGTTGTTTGAATTGACTGACTTGTTCCATTTTAAGGATAACCATCCTCCAGCTGGAATCTGTCATCTAAAATTCTAAGGACTGGATTAGATCTTTAAAGTTTCTGTGGATTGTACTCCTACCTAGATTACAATTCCAAGCCCCACTGATTTTCTGATGAAAAAGTGTTATGCTCTTTCTTTAGTAAAACATGAAACCTGGCCTCCCCAAAGGCAAAGTAAACAGTAGGGACAGACCTTCTCTCTCAAGAATTATTTTACCAAGATGAAACAAAAGAAGGAAGTTGATTCCCCTTTGCCATATAACTCTAAATAAGTTCCTAAACCCAACTCGCATTGGCAGGTAGAGTGTTCAGAACTCCAGGTGGCTACTTGTCTCTTACTGAGTTTAGGGGTAGCCCTGAGCAATTGGGAGGTTGGTTTCCTAATACCATATTGCATACCAGCTCCCATGATTATCAGTTGATAACAATTAGTCAGTCAGACATAATTAGATTTACTAAGGTGGCAGAGTTAGTACAAAACATCTCTCCAAAAGTCCATGACTCACTCTCACTCTCCTACCAATATCTTTTCCAAGGAAACCCCAAATGGGGTCATGAAGAGTTGGACATGACTGAAAAGGACTAACCATCAATGAAGTGGGACAGACCATCCAAATAAGTGGTGAACGCCTGATTATTTGAGCAGAATTTGTAGAACTACTCTTTTTTTTTTTTGCAGGGCAATGAGGATTAAGTGACTTGCCCAGGGTCACACAGCTAGTAAATGTCAAGTGTCTGATATTGGATTTGAACTCAGGTCCTCCTGAATTCAGGGCTGGTGATCTAACCACTGTGCCACCTAGCTGCCCCCTGTAGAACTACTCTTAAAAAGCCATGACTCACTCTCCTACCAATGTATACAGAGACCAGGAGAAAGTGGGCTCAAGCCCACATCCAGAGAACATGTGATAAAGGGGTAACTCATAATTCTAGGAAGTCCTTTTCATGGAGTCCTCAACATGTATGGTGTGGCATAGCTTTTTTTTTTTTAAATGGACTATTTATGGAATCTTGAATCTGCATTCATTTGATCCATGACTCCCAGTGCAGACACTGCCATCATCTCTTTCAAGGATATTGTTAAGATGCTGATTGGAAATCCAAGATTGACTGGACCCCTTGAAACCGACAAGACCTTTATCCAAACAGTGGGAGCAGAAGAAGATCTAGGATATAGTTACAGTATTCTCTCCTTGTCCCAAGTGATTTTCAGGATGATCCTGTCCTCTTTACTGACAGTCAAATATCTTCATCCTGGACTGGCTTAATATTTTATAGACAACCTTCAGGTTGTGACCAGGTTTTCTCAGCCTATCTGAACATACTTCCTATTGCATATAGGGAAGGATCCAGGCCCTATTTACATGTAATGAACAATTGAAGTGTGTTCTCATCTGACAAATGCCTCAAGCTAAGAGGTTCTGGTGTGTTCTCAATGTGATAAAGTTATCAGGACATAGCATCTTATCACTTACTCTTGGTGGGGTGGGATAATTTACTCAAGCTATGACCTTGAAGTATATAGTGTAGCAACTACTCTAAGTTAAAGGGGATTATTAAGAGAAAAATGCATGTTCTAAAGCTTGAAGAAACTTAATAAATTATCTAGTTTAACCAGGCACATGTTGGTAAATGTTTAACAAATAGCTTGAGGGGGAAGGCTGCACAATGCACTTTTAGGTTTTATTTGTATTATTAACATTTTCCCATCACTTTCTTAAGTGTAGAAATCAACAATATGATAAACCAAGCTCTGATTTGTAGTCAGTCAACAAGCATTCATTAAATATCTACTGTATGCTGGGCACTGTGATCACTGCTAGGTATACAAATATAAAGAGACAGACAGTTTCTACCCTCAAGGAGCTTACATTATAATGGGCAAAAACAACACACAAAAGGGGGGTGGGGCAGGTGGGAAGGCAATCTGTGTGTAGGTAAGATGGAGAAGACCACAGGAGTGCAACAGGGTGGGAAATGAAGAGATGGCTGGCTTGGGTACCTTTTTAAATGGATGTTTGGGATGAGCTCTCTGCTCCACCCTCCAATCCAAGAGGCTCAGAGGCAAAGGGTACTGATGGGGTGTGAGTACTAGAGTTGATATGATCTTGAAGGATGATGAGGTTCCTGGGGGCATGTCCAAAAGAGTACAGTTGGAAATAAAGGGAAATCTGAAGTGGAGCTGAACCAGCTCCAGCACACTCATGAATATAGCCTTGTCTTTCATTTTACAGTCAAATAACTAAAGTCCAGAAAAATTAATTGACTTACCAAGTTACATGCAACCAATTGGTAGGAAGAGCTGAGGCTAGAACCTGCTTGTGCTGACACCTAGTCTAATGTTCTTCCAGGATCTCACTCAACTCATGGCTGCTGCTATTGGGTACCTATTGTCTTTTTTTTTTCCTATAAATTAGAAGTGGGCTGCACTAACAGCTCCTCTTACAATATACCTTCTAAGAAGTCAGCTGATAGTAAGAAATCCTTTGTAGCCTTCTAACTATGCAGACCTTTTGAAGAAAAACTTTTGGAAAGGACTTAAACTGGGAGGCTGCATGGCACTATGGGTAATTGGACTGGTTTTTAAGAATCTCACTTCAAATCTCAGCTACCATTTACTACCCATGGAACCATGGGCAAATCACTTACCTTTTGGGGGCTTCATTTTTTTCATCTGTGAGATTTAAAATTGGATATTAGATCATAAATCTCCCCTACTTAACCCTTCCCTTAACTCATCTCCCAGACTAGTAAATGGAAGAAGCTTCTGGTTTTCTAGATAGAGCCTTTATTGTATATAAGGTGTTGTTGATTAGAAGGATAGGAAAACAGAAATACAGTACAAATCGTCTTAAATCTAGGCTTAGTCTATATTCCTTATAAAAACTCACCAAACCGATTTAGGCCACCTTTGGAGTGAGTCAGACCGTCTGTGCCGCGCCGCCCTTCCCGCCAAGCCGGCAAAAAAAAAAGGCTACTCCCCTTCTCTCCACCCCGGAAGTCCAAAAAACCCGGCAGGCAGTCTGACATGCGCAGCAGGCGGACTGTACCCGGCAGGCAGTCTGACATGCGCAGCAGGCGGACTGTTCATCTCCTCCCCAAAAGGGTGGTCCTTGAAAAACTGGCGTCTTTCAGTTATCCTAGCCGACTGTTAAAAACTTTCATATTTTACCACATTTCCCCCCTTTGCTTCCTCAAGAAATGGAATGTTTCCTTGATGGAACAGTAAAAAGAATATAATAACTTCTGCTGACTAATAATATGCGAACAACAATACAGAAAAGGAAGAGAGGAAAGTTTTGTCCAGAGGGACGATTTTTTTTTTTTTTCTCATGAACCGACGCTTTGACATTAGTCTTGCAAAGGGAGAGCCTCTGCAGAGAGTACATGTTACCGATAGTATATAACAGAAAGGAGATAGTAAAAGCTAATAAAGCAAAACAGTTCATATAAAGTCTCTGAGTTCTCTTGTCTTCTTGAAGTGGTAAGATGTCATCAGGAGGAAACTGGATTCTGGTCTGGAAAACTGGATTCTGGACTCTGGTCTGGATTCTGGATTCTGGACTCTGGTCTGGAAAGCTGGATTTCTTCTTTAACTGTTTGAATTGCTGTATTTTTTTTTTTTTTTACTAAACCTTAGCATAGCATTTTGCAATCAGTAACACTTTTTACCACCATGTGTCTGGATCAAAGTCAAATTTAGTATGTGTTCATGACACCTGAAAATGTTATGGAAAGGTTATCATACCATATCTCATGGTTCTGAGACAGCCAGTGATTGTGCTAGGCCACAGGTGAATTCAACTGAGTGAGATAAAAAGATAAGTAAGTTCAGTTAAATTAGGTTAAATTAGGAGGGAGAGAGGATGAATACTGGACTGTGCCTAGTAATTGTGCTCTACATAGTCACCATCATAAGCAAACCATGGACTTATGTATACCTGTCTCTCCTTTTGTTGCACATATATTCTCTCCAGGGCCTGCATCAGAGTTCACAGCAAGTTAGTCTCTGAAATGATAAGTTTCCATATTTCTGAAATCTCATTAATTTCACCAAAGACAATATGATGGTAAAAATGTGTGCTATGCTGCATAACTGAGAATATATTAGTGATATATACAATAATTCCAAACCATACCCAGAGTATAATGACATATAAATAATAAACGAATGTAAATAGCTGATTATATTAGACATTGTTACATAATCTTCTTTTAGACATTATTACATAATCTTCTTTTAGCAAGTAGACCACATCATCTTATACATGAATTCTCTAGTATAACAGTAGCAGATACTTAAAGTGGTGATTAATTCATCAAAAAGAAATAAGACTTCAATAAGCAAGATTCAATATTCAATAGCATATACTTAAAATGCCTTTGAAAAGGCACTTAGTTTACAAAATCGGGTTTTTAAAGAAAAGCAAAAGAAACAAAAGTAAAAAAAAAAAAAAACAAAGCAAAACCAAAAACCAAAAATAAAAGGCAAAAGATTCGCTAAGCACCCTTTTGTGCTCTTAAAGAATTTAAAGGTGTGGTGAATTCCAGGTCTTTTCAGTGCCTTTCAAAAGTCAAAACAAAACAAAAAGCAAAAAGGATAAAAAAAAAAAATAGGTATAGGGTAGGGAAAAGGGTGGGAGAAATTGAGGTGGGCCAGAAAACTAGGCCATGTGCTTCAGTGCTTTTGCCTGTGGAAGGAAATGCTTGTTAAATTTTAAGGTATTTAAGCTGCTAGAGTTTGGGGTATGCCACATTGTTTTAACTGGTTCCCCAATTCTCTGCATGCCAAAGTGGCAGGGGTTTCTGAATTGTCATTGATCTTTCTAATGCTGTCATAATGTTCTTTATGGTAGAAAATGTGGAGTTCTCTAGCATCAGTTTTGTCTGTGCCACTGATTTTCAATAAAGGCTGATTTAATTGATGAACCACAACATTCAGCTGATGCTGCTTAGCAAATGCTACAATTGAATCATTTCCTCCCCACTTTCCAAATTTCTTTAATTCATCAACATATTCTTCAAAAGGGGAGTCATTTACTATAAAAGACTCAAACTCTTGTCTATGGTTAATCATATAAGAAGCAGCTTCTTGTCTGTGTCTGAGATGATTTCTACAGTGACCTTCTAGCTGGTCTGCTAAAGCCCTAAAAAGGCAATTTCCGTCTCCTGATACTTTACGAAGACTGAGTCCCAAAGCATTTAACTGATCAGTGGGATTATTAAATGGGAACTGCCTTTTTCCTCTGAACTCTCTTTGCTCTTTAACAGTTGCTATCTTTAGGGTTTTTACCTCTTTAGCGTCTACCTCAGGTCTATCTGAAATCTCTTCACCTATGAATGGTGCAGGCTTTATATGAGAGCAATGAATCCATGAGTCTTTTTCACCAATTTTAATGGCAGTAGGAGTTGTCAATAATACCTGAAAAGGTCCTTCCCAGGCAGGTTGAGTTCCACTGGTTTTCTGAAAATTCTTTACATATATTTTATCTCCTGGGTTGAAGTTATGCAATGAAAAGTCTAATGGTCCTGCCTGGACCACAGCTCCTGCCTCATGGAGTTCACGTAGCCTGGTCTGTAATTCCTGTATATAGGAAGCAACAGAAGTATCACCTCCCACCAGTGATGTATAAACTGGGGAAAAAGTTTTAGCTTGGATAGGAGGGTGACCAAAAAGCATTTCATAAGGAGATATATGAAGTTCTCCTCTTGGTCTACTTCGTAGATAGAATAATGCCAATGGTAGAACATCAGGCCATTTCAAATGGGTTTCAGTACATAATTTGCCAATCATACTCTTAAGCTCTTTATTCATACGTTCGACTTGGCCTGAACTTTGTGGATGGTAGGGCGTGTGGAATTTTGGAGTCACTCCCAAGAAAGAGTAGATTTGGGATAAAATCGAATCAGTGAAATGTGTGCCTTTGTCAGAATCGATGCGGGCTGGTGGGCCAAAACGAGGTACTATCTCTTTAAGAAGAATTTTGGCAACAAAGGCAGCTGTGGCTCGGGGGCTGGGAAAGGCCTCCACCCACCGAGTGAGCTGATCAACTATAACAAGGCAAAATTTATAATGTCCTGCTTTTGGCATAGTAATATAATCAATTTGTAAGTGCTCAAAAGGTGTATATGCTAGAGGACGCCCTCCATAAGCTTTGGCCTTAAAAGCATACTGATTATATGACTGACATGTGGAGCAGCCCGAGCAGATTCGAGATGCTGTATTAGTCACACCTGGTGCTATCCAGGTTCTCTTAATAGAGTCTACAATGCCTTGTGTACCAAAATGGCCTTTTCTGTGAACAGAGAGGCATACCTGGTGGTAGAATTTCCGGGGAAGAAATGGCTTACCTTCCGGAGACACCCAGATGCCATTGATCTGTTTCGCCTTAAATTTCTTTTTCCACTTTTCTACTTCAGAATCGTCATAGGTTAGGTTGGAAGGAATATCCTCAGAAGGTGAAAGGTTAAATACATGTTCAGGAGCTTCTAATGCAGCTAGCTTGGCTGCAGAATCGGCTCGTGCATTTCCCTTTGAAACAGGATCACTATTCCCTGTGTGGGCAGGGCAATGTACAACGGCTAGGGAAGAAGGCAGTTTTAGGGCATCTAAGAGGTCCTTGATAAGGTCCCCATTGGCAATAGCCTTGCCCGAGGATGTTAGAAAGCCTCGTTGACGCCAAATCATACCAATAAAGTGGCATATGCCAAAGCCATATTTCGAGTCAGTAAAAATGGTGGCACTCTTATCTTTAGCTATATTACAGGCCTGTGTAAGAGCCACAAGTTCAGCAGCCTGTGCACTAAAATGGGAAGGCAGAGAAGCTGCCCAGAGGGTGTCATAATCAGAAACTACAGCAGCTCCAGTAAAACGGGTTCCCTCTCTCATAAATGAGGAACCATCTGTATAGAGGACAAGATCAGGATTTTCTAAAGGTGTATCAAAAAGATTGTCACGGGGTTTTTCAGCCATATCAACTAAAGAAGCACAGTCATGCAACGGTTCCCCCGAGAATGGTAAGTTAGGGAGTAGTGTTGCTGGATTAAGAACTGTGCAGCGTTTTAAAGTGATATTCTCATTACCTAACAGGGTTATTTCATACTTAGCCAGCCTTTGATCTGAAAAGGCTTGTGTCCTGTGACGTAGTAAGAGAGCCTCCACTTCGTGAGGGCATTGCACAGTTAGAGGGTTACCTAGGACCAAATCAGAGGCTTTTTCTACCAAAAGCGCTGTGGCCGCCACTGCTCTAAGGCAAGGTGGCGCTCCAGCCGCTACAGGGTCCAGCTGAATTGAATAGTAGGCTATAGGACGTTGGTTAGGCCCCAGTGACTGAGTCAGGACTCCAGAAGCCACCCCCCTTTGTTCATGCACAAAGAGAGTGAAAGGCTTACTATAATCTGGCAGTCCTAGGGCAGGTGCTGATAACAAGGCCCGTTTTAATTCTTTTATGGCTGAGAGATGCTGGGGATCCAACTGTAAACTGTCTGGAACAGAACTTTTTGTAAGAGCTATGAGGGGTTTAGTAATTTCACCAAAAGAGGGTATCCATTGTCTACAGTACCCAGCTGCTCCCAGAATGGCTCTCAACTGCCTCTTAGTAGTGGGGGCAGAGAGTTGTTGAATGGCCTGGACTCTCTTAGAAGAGACAGAGCGAGTTCCAGCAGCCAAAATAAATCCTAAATATTCTACCTGGGGCAAACACCATTGTACCTTTGTCTTGGAAACCTTGTGTCCTCTCTTGTGCAGCTCCAGCAGTAAGTGACGGCTATCTTCCTGACAAATTTCAGCATTAGGAGAGGCCAAAAGTAAGTCATCAACATATTGTACTAGTATGGAGCCCTTAAAGGTAATAGAGGCCAGATCCTGCTGTAAAATTTGGGAAAATAATGTGGGACTGTCTACAAATCCCTGTGGGAGTCTAGTCCAGGTCCACTGTCTATTTTTCCAGGTAAAAGCAAATAAATATTGGAAGTCCTCATGTACTGGTATGGAGAAAAAGGCAGAGCAAAGGTCTACCACTGTGAAACATGTAGATTCATAGGGAATCGATGAAATTATCGTAGCCGGGTTTGGAACTATGGAATGTCTAGGAATAACATAATTATTAATCGCTCTAAGATCTTGCACAAAACGATAAACAGGTTTACCATCTGGCCCAGGCTTGGGTTTTTTAACTGGCAAAATGGGAGTATTGCATGGAGAGTGATGACATGGAATAATAATACCCTGGCTTTTCAAAGCCTCAATTATAGGGGTGATCCCTTCTATTGCTTCCCTAGACAATGGATACTGTGGAATGGAGGGGGGTGGTCCCCCCTTAACTTTAAAGGTAACAGGCATGGCAGACTTAAGGAGCCCCACCTCATTAGGGGATGAGGCCCATAAAGACTCAGGAATGTCAGAGGGGATTTTGGATACCTCCCCTGCTGTTCCTTGAGCTTCTGTAAGTAAAATTGGTAATAAATGAACAGTATCCTCTGGCAATTGTAAGGAGACAGCCCCATCTGGAGCACAAGATATGGTTGCTCTAAGCTTGCAAAGGAGATCACGACCTAATAAATTTACAGGGGCATCAGGCATGAGTAAAAATGAATGTTCCACTGTTAAGGGCCCCATAGATACCATGCGAGGATTCAATTTTGCCACTCTCTGGCTCTTTCCTGAGACTCCCACTACATTCAAAAATCCTACAGGTCTACACCCAGCATCTGGTTTGCTTACTAATACTGATTTAGAGGCTCCTGTGTCTAGCAGACAATCATAATAAGTCTCCCCCACTTTTAAGGTGACATGTGGTTCATTACTCTGGGGAGGTGAATGGACTGGCACAAGTGCATTCAAAAAATCCGGATCTGGGAATATATGGCTTTCATTATCTATGTTCCATTCCTCCCCAAGACACCATCATTCCTGTGTCCTCTTCTGAGGGGGGTCTTGGTTACCATTATTCTGGTACTGCCTTTCTGTATTCCTCCAAAAAGATCTATTTCTATTTTGATTTCGCCTGTAATTAGAATTAGAATTTCTTCTCCAAGTCCTACATTCTCTCAATTCATGCCCCTCCTTACGACAGTAACAACACACCTTAGTGTCCTTGTTCCGGTGTCCACATGGCTGACTAGGAATCGCTGGTGCCAGAATGCTCTGTTTAGGGTGATCTGGATCTTCCTCACGTGAGTCAAAGACATAATTTGCAAGTTCCTTAATTCTATCTACTGAGAGATTTCTCCAGTCTGGACATTGTTTCAGAAAGTATCTGCGTATTTCTGGCAGTGAATTATAAACAAATGTGTTGAGAATGATACAGGAATCTCTTAAATCTACTGGATCCAATCTGGTGTACTGTCTAGCGGCCTCACAAAGTCTATCATAAAATCTGTTTGGTCTTTCATTAGCCTCCTGAGGTAGGCTTAAAAATTTCTGCCAGTTTTCCGGTTTTCTAGAGCAAGATTCCATTCCCTTCAGAAGTGTTTCTCTAGCATCTTTTAATCTTTGGAAATCCCTATCATCATTATAATTCCACTCTGGATCCTTTAGAGGCCATTCCACATCGGCCTTACCTTTCGCAACAAGGGCATTTCCTGCTGAGATAATATCTGTAATCTCAGTTGGGGACAGTAAAGTTTCCAAAAGGCAAGTAACATCAGCCCAACTGGGTTGATATGCATTAAATATAGTCCTTAACTGTGAAATTACAGTGTTTGGATTTTTCTCAAAACTAGGGATGATTGATTTCCATGCGCTCAAGTCACTTGGTCTAAAGGGGCTATATTTTCTGACTTGAATTGGCACTCCCTTCTTACTATGTTCTATAGCTTCCTGCAGAGGGAGTAGTTTCTGCTGATCTGATTCTGAACTTGGATCATCTCTAGTAGAAACAGCCATTTTGAGGTCTCTCTCCATATGTGAGAGTTTCCCCCACATCATAACAATGATAATAACAAAAACAATGATAATAACAAAAACAAAAAAAAACAACAAAAAAAAATAAAATCCTTAGTCGTATGAACTATGGATGTGGTATTAAAAGGTATTTCAATTGCAGGCATAAAATTTCTACTTATATTAAACGTATTTTCCCAAAGATTCTCACGTATACTATTATACAAAAAACCTTTTGCTGCCTGAATGAGGAAAAAACCAATAATGTTATGAAGGACCATTGAGTAAACTATTCCTCTAAGTCGGGATGTTATGCTGTCCCAATACATTCCGATGAGAAAAATCAAAGGGATGGTAGAATATTCGAGCATCTTGCCCTTTAAACTGGGCTGGCTTTTCTGTTTAAAGCAAGACTTTTAGAGGCTTAAAGTCTCTAAGGGAGATTAGACAAAGGGAAAGTCCGCGGGGGGGGGGGGGGGGGGGTGTATTTGGAAAATCCACCGAATTAGCCGGCTTATGGCCAAACTAGGGAGGGTGGGAGGGTCCTTAAGGTCCCTTCGGGGTCGCCAAACTGTGAGATTTAAAATTGGATATTAGATCATAAATCTCCCCTACTTAACCCTTCCCTTAACTCATCTCCCAGACTAGTAAATGGAAGAAGCTTCTGGTTTTCTAGATAGAGCCTTTATTGTATATAAGGTGTTGTTGATTAGAAGGATAGGAAAACAGAAATACAGTACAAATCGTCTTAAATCTAGGCTTAGTCTATATTCCTTATAAAAACTCACCAAACCGATTTAGGCCACCTTTGGAGTGAGTCAGACCGTCTGTGCCGCGCCGCCCTTCCCGCCAAGCCGGCAAAAAAAAAAGGCTACTCCCCTTCTCTCCACCCCGGAAGTCCAAAAAACCCGGCAGGCAGTCTGACATGCGCAGCAGGCGGACTGTACCCGGCAGGCAGTCTGACATGCGCAGCAGGCGGACTGTTCATCTCCTCCCCAAAAGGGTGGTCCTTGAAAAACTGGCGTCTTTCAGTTATCCTAGCCGACTGTTAAAAACTTTCATATTTTACCACACATCTATAAAATGAAGGTATTGGATTAATTAATCCATATGATTCCTTTCAGTTCTAAATCTATGATCATGTGCTTCCAAGTCTTCTAGAGTTATATTAGGAAAGCGACTTTTTGTAATTCTATATTGTATGACATTATTAGCTTCCTATTCATGAAATGATGGAAAGAACCATCAATTGGGTGTCAAAGGATGTGAGTTCAAATCCTGGTTTTGATACCATCTACACGAGTGAACAGATCACTTAACTTTTCCGGGTCTCATTTTCCTCCCCTGTAAAATGAGGGGTGGTACCAGCTAATTTCTAAGGCCTTTCCTACTTGTATATCCTAAGAACAAATTCTAACCTGTGCTCCCTTTGGCCACAGTCCACTGCCTAGGAGTGGCTTCTCACTTTACCAAAGGTTTACTCTTACACCTGCCCTGTCCCTCAAGCTGTTGCTATACAAGAGTATCATTCTCATAGGCACATGAGCTAATTCCAACCCCAGGAATACTTCTCCTATAAGGTAGGCTATCAAACTAAATTTTGCTAACATGCCTGGGTTGCATGCATTTTTAACGTAATTCTTCTAGCCCTTCTTCAAAGGGCCATTCAGCAATAAAGCTATTCTTCTTATTATAATATTTTCTATAGATTTACAACAAAACCACAATTAATGAATGGAATGCTAAGGGAAATGAGTATCTTGAAACTCTTTTGTGTTCCAATCACTGTTGTTGAAAATATCTCTAGAGCAGAACAATTCATTTTTGATGATGCTGCAAGTGCAGTATGTTGAACATGAATGAATTTTTCTCTGATGATTTGAAATCCTGGAGTGCCTCCAGGTCATTCTTTATTCAAATGAGGGTTATTTTGCGCCTCTAATGCATTGCTGTGTATGAGTTATCTGTGGGTTTTATCACCTTACCACATTATAAGCTCCATGAGAACAGACATCATTTTAACCTATTTTTTGGTGCCTAGAATAGTACTTTGCACAAAGCATGTCCTAAATAAATGTTTCTTGAAGTAATAACCATTATATAGGCCTACGGATTTGATGGGCAGCTAGGTGGCATAGTGAGTAGAGTGCAGAGCCTGGAGAGTCAGGAAGCCCTGAATTTAAATCTGGCTTTAGATACTTCCTAGTTTGTGACCCTGGGCAAGTCACTTCACACTGTTTGCCTCAGTTTCCTCATCTGTAAAATGAGTTGGAGAAGGAAATGGCAAACCACCCCAGTATTGCTGCTAAGGATCCCCCAAATGGGGTCGTGAAAACTTGGCCACTACTGAACAACAAAAAGCAGATTTGTTAGAAGGTATAGAAGATTAAACTGAATGTATTGAATCCAGTATAGACCCTGGGAATCGGTATTCAGAACATATCCCTCACCAGAGCCTGGACTCTTACAGGTTTATTTTTTTCCTTGTGAAACATAAGGAAAAAATACAGTTAATAGAGTGTTTCAGTGGTGTAGCAGAAAAGGAATTGTTTTGGACTTGGAGTCAGAACACCTGGGTTTAACTCCTAACTGTGACACCTAATTGTGGGGCAAGTAAGATGTGACCGATAATCAGTTCACAACCAACTTCACAGGAATTGGGTTGTTGTGAGAACGGCACTTTATAAAACTTAAAGTATGGTAGAAATAAGTTATTATAAATAAATTTCACTTAATTGAGCTTTTATTATGCTTTATGTTTTTTCCTAGGTTTTTTTCTTCTTCCCCTTTGCTCTTAGCCATGTACTTTGCCTCAGTATTAAGTATGAATACTTAGGTATTACGTTTTCTCGTGATTTAATCCCTTCAAACTTTTTCCTTCCCTTTACCGCCTAGTAACTCTTCCAAGTTTCCTTATGTTTCAAGTACTAGATTTCCTTAAATTGAAAACAGTACTCAAGGTGTGGTCACCACTCAGAAAGCAGGGACCATAACTTTTCTGCATATCTGATGCCCTAATTATTCAATAATTGTGCTCTTCTTATAGAATCTGCTGCCTATTTTCTCCCATAGGTCTTTTTTGGCATGGCTCCTTCCCAATGAAGGACTATGTTTCTGATTAGTTTTTCCCAGGCCTCTTCCCTTGCATTTTTTTTCAAAGTTGAATCTTACTTTGTTTTTCATTTTCCCACCCTTTTCCAACATCTGCCGATCCCTGTTTAAAATGACTCTACCTATACAGTGGAAAATTTTCTGGGAAACTCACATTTTCCAACTTAGGGTTCAAGACCTTCACCTGACACATTCATAGATTTAAAAACCAAGTGAAAATTCCCACTCGCTTTCTGGGAATTGTTCAAAAGAAACCTCCAAAGCCTGGTCACTGAGACATAGGGCCTTAGTGGAAGATACTTCATCAAAATCAAGATTCTATACTAATAATCACAGTAATTACTTCCCCCATAGACAGTATATTATAGTGGAAAGAGAATTTTATGGAAAGAGCTGTGGACCAGGGGACATAAAACCTGGGTTTGAATCCTTATTGTACCACTAAATGCCATTAGTTTAGAGATTAACTAGGGCAAGCCATAGGATGTCAAGCAAGCCATTCAATCTCTTGGAGTTCCCAGTTTCACGGTCTCTAAAATGGGGCTAATAATCCCTCCCCAGCCAATTTAACAAGACAATTGTGCAGATCAATGGATGTGAAATCAATGGGTATAGGAGCCATTTATAAGCAGTAAGTCCTATAAAAATATATGGTACTAATAACCTTCTCTGCTAAAGTCCCAGTGATAGCTGATCAGGGTGTGGAGATGGGTTCTTGAAGGTTATGTTAAATTGAGCGTGAGCTGTCCAGATTCTACCATGCTGAAAAGGCTTCTAGTACAAGTCCAGCAGCAAACAGTGTGCCTGCCCCCTGATGACTACCACAGATGATCATAGATGAGTTTATCCTCATTTGTTTGGCCACTAGAAGATGAATCCTCGGGCCACTGAAATCCATAGCAAAAGAAATCTTTTTAAATGGTCTTCATTTCCTGTTAGCACAGGAAAGGTGACTTTGTGGCACATAATGGGGCAGAGTGCTAAGTAAGATTCCCACAGTCTTTAGACCATCTGTAAATGATGATACCTTAAATATGAGACCCTTTTCTCATGACCAGTGAGTCAACAAATGACTGAGGGAATTGATCAGATCAATATTGACATTCTCAATAAAAATGAAATCAGAGGAATGTGGGCTCATAGAAGCAGAGATCTTGAGGGAATGCAAAGGGAATCTAGTCCAGGTTCCTTATTTTGCAAATGAGGAAAATAAGGCCCAGGGAGGTTAAGTGAGTTGCCATAATAGTCACAACGACAATATACATCAGAGGTAAAATTTGAATACCGGTCTTCTCACTGAAGAGATGTAAAGAGGTGGCAGCTAAGTGGAAACATGATTCAGAGGTTTTACTTTGTCATACAAAGGACTTAGGGGAATTGGTTTTGTCATGTCATGTTCCTAGGGTCAGACTTCAAGTTTTGCTACATAGTCAATGCTGAAGCATTTTTTTCATGGGATGTTTAAACATCTTAGTGTACAATAGTGTGTTGAGCTTGAAGAAAGAGACTGGCATGAAGATAATAGTGGTTTATAGACTGAAATATCTTGCGAAGAATTGGGACATTGAAATATTCTGTTGTTGTTTGTCTTTTGTTCTCAAAGAGGCATGACATTGGGGTGATGTCATGACTTGCATTGAATTGGATTTAAGTGAGGGAGGGCTGTGCAAAGTCACCAGCCTCACTCTCTCCTCCAGAACCATCTGGTTCCAGTGGCAAGATATACATCAGGATGAGTGGAGGTGGCCCTGGATGTTTTAAGGCAATTGAGGTTAAGCGACTTGCCCAGGGTCACACAGCTAGTAAGGCCAGATTTGAACTCAGGTCTTCCTGACTCCAGGGTCAGTGCACATACGACATATACTTTTTAAAACTTTTTTTGAAATGGAACTTGTATAAAAGTTCAACTTATGTCTTTTGTTTTTTTAATACTACATTCATTTTTTTCATATATTCTACCCTATACCACCACTGAACTCTCCTTTATAAGAATAACAAAAGGTTTAATGAAACTGACAAAAAGACCATTTGGTACATTATATTATATACCATATTCCACATCCATAGACATCCGCTACAATACTAAGGGGAATAAAGTCTATTTCATCATCTGTTCCCCAGGACCAAGACTGCTGATTGCAATTAATCTGAATTTGGCTGCCTTTTAGTATTGTTTTCATTTGCATCGCTGTGGATGTTTTCAGAGTTATAATTAGGAATTTTTGAGCCTGGAGAGCCCTGGGGCAAATAGCTCAAAGTAGACCCTTAGTTCGGAGGTAAATAAGGCAGGCTTTTATGGGAATGGGAAGGTGGGGAGACAGATGCTCTTGAGCAAGCCAATACTTGGTAAACTACTGCATTATGGTATGAGGAAGGGGAAAGGACGGAGCTCATTCCCAGATCAAAATTTGGAATCCTTTTATTTTAATGTGTTATACTTGCTATTTAGATTTGACAGAAAGGAAAAATTCCTAACCATTAAAGATATCCAAGAATAGAATGGATTTCCTTGCTAGATTGTTGGTTCTCCCTAATTGGAACTATTCAGTGAATTAACAATAATATATTAAACACTTACTATGTGCCAGGTACTGTGTTAGGTAACAGTAATACAAAAAACCCCAGTGTAAACAATGCTATTGAGGGAAACAACATGCATACATTTAAGTATATATTCTATATAAGATTATACTACATATAAATATTATATAGCACATAAAGGCATGTGACATATCAATCTATAAGACATCTTATGTGATGTGTGATATATAATTATATATTATAATATACTTATATTATGATGTTCTATTATATATTATTCATTATATATATGTGTATATATATATATATACACATTTATATATATACACACACATTTATAGATACATACATACATATATATATATAAAACATAAAAGAATTTTGAAAGTGGAAGGCATTGTAAGGATCAGTAAAGGATTCTTGTAGGGGGTAGAATGTCAGCCAAAGCCTGGGTAATCACTTGTCAGATATGTTGCAGAAATTGTTTTCAGACATAAATTAGACTAGATAGACCAAAGTCCCTTCCAAGTGTAAACTTCTGTGATTCTGTGAACTAGGTGCTAAGCTCCATTGTTTTTATGCTGCTAAAGGACTCCAAGTGCTTCTAGCTCCTTATCAGTTTGGCACACAAAAGCAAGACTTCAGTCCCTCTGCTCTAGCCCTGGTTCCGAACATTCTATATGTCATTCTCCTGGTTTTGCTTACTTCACTCTTCATCAGTTCCTACAAGTACTCCCATGTTTCTCTGAATTCCACATACTTGTTATTTTTAATAGGCAGCAATTTTCCATTATATTCATTTTATTATTTACTGTTTCATTTCTTTGCTAACATAGAAAGTGCTGCTAAAGCAATTTAGAGGAATCACCACCACCACCATTTTTTAAATTTTACAACATCAGGGGCTGGGTCTGTCAGGCCCCAATTTGTGCTGTGCACTCACTGTAAGTTGTGCTTATAGTCATCATATCTTACTCACATGGATCTGCAACTGATTGGGGGAAATTACCAAGAGTTATCACAACCTGTTATCCATGTCTGCCCATCTTATGTGATTCTTTTCCATGTTATCCCCAAAGTTCACCACAATAGGCCAACCAAACATAAGGAGACCCTCCTTACTTTTTTCTGACAGGTACTTGTGGAACAACGACAAGTCTGCCTGTCATTATTCAATTTTTCCATATTACTGGCTCATCTTTTCTTATTATTGTATAATTCCTTGATGATATCCTTACTCTTGTTCTTTTGAGATCCTCTTTAGTTATATGTTACAGCCTATACATACCCACCAGGTATCTCTCCATTGTGCTTTCTGAGATAATCACTTTTTGTTCTTTGTAGGTAATGGTGTTCCATGACTCACTGTCAAAAAGCAATAATGGTAAACTGATAGCACTGAAAATGGCTTTTTTTGCTTGGGGTCATTAGAAGAATTTTGCAAATTCCTATAGGAATGAATTTATATATCATCCCAGTGCTTCCTTGAAAGTCTCTCTCTTTTTGTTAATTAAGTCAAATGTTTGCTAAGTACTTTTGTGCTCTTTTGATCTTTCCATTGTAGTAATTAATTTACCTTGGTCAAATTTGTGAATAAAATGGCTTCCTCCTCCTCCTCCTCCTCCTCCTCCTCTTCCTCTTCCTCTTCTTCTCCCAGCTCTGTTGAATGGATAGTCTGAATATACACAACCAACTAATTCAGAGATGACTCCCACATCAATAGTAAATCTTTTTCTATCCATTGAAATATAGTCTTTTTCATTCTTTGTGGTGTTAATTGGAGCTTGCCATGCCTAACATCTAGCAATACCTTTTTAAAGAAATTTTCATGATATAGACTTATGAGTCTTCTATGTAATCTACAAGTCTTTGTCATCTCTTATGGCTTCTTCCTGAACAACACTTTCCCATATATTTCTTCCCATCCTTACCTCTTCTCACCTTTGCACTAAAGTCAAAAGTATCAGAATGTTATGTTTTCTTTATTTGGAGAGGCTTATCTAGTTCTTCATTTTATAAATTTCTCTCTTACTTCATCATCAGCAACCAGTGTTAGCAATTATTTCCATGGTGGTCTTTTTGCAAATATTTATTGTAAGTATGACAACGTATGATAACCAACTTCCTTCTTTCTACTCATTTGGTTTATAGGAAGAATGTCAAGATTGACGTGATTCAGGTCCTTTAGCAACACATCTATTCATTCATCAGTAGACCACATTTAGAGTGCCAACAGTCAAATTTAGGTTATTATTGGCCTAAAATCTTTATGACTCTTAGCAGCCTCTGTTCCTTTTTCTGCCATTCTTCTGCTTCTTAGAGAAGTAGAAGGGAGACATACAGGACCAAAGGCAATTTAAAATTTTTTCTTTGTATTTATGATTTTCCATGGCCAAAAATAAAAATTCTTAACTATGTAGCCAGAATAATTAGTTGCATTGGTCTTGGCCATTAGAAAATATATTTGGTTTGCTACCAGGCTCATACTGAAAGCCTTTTCAACATGATAAAACCTTCCAGAGCTTATGCTCCATCGGCATTGTATTTAAGAACCCAGGGCCACATCAATGCCATTTTGAGGCATAAGAGTAGGACTTAATTGTCATTTAGAGGCTTGCAATTATAGGCTGTTACATTTATGTTTCATAATTTGCATGTTCATATCTATAATTTACAGTCACAATTATTTCTTTTCCCAACTGATTCATACCCATTTTATTTCCAGTTTTTAGCTACCATTTTTTAACATGCTGCTACAAATAGTTTGGCAAACGTATGGCCTTTGTGTCTTTAACCATACTGGGGTGAATGCCTAGTAATTGAATTTCTAGGTTAAAGAGAATGAATGGTTTAGTGACTTTTCTCCTCTAATTCAAAACTGTTTTTTTTCCATAATTTTTGTACCAATTCACAACTCTACCAACAATGTAATTGTGGTCTTGTCTTCCTTCAGTGATTCCACAGTAATAATTTCTATTTTTTATTATATTTACCAAGTTACTGGATAAGAAAAAACATTTCACAGTTGTTTTGGTTTGTATTTCTCTTTTTATTAGCAATTTGGGCCATTTTTTTCAAATTATTGCTGATAATTTGTATTTCTTCTTTTGAAAACCATTTATATCCTTTTGCTTTTTCTTTTGGTCTATTGACAAATGGCTCTTGGTCCTAATTTCCTATGAATTTTAGAGCTCAGGCCTTTTATAGATCTATTTGAGTCAAAGATTTTTTTTCCCATTCAACTATACATCTTCTTACTCTATTTATATTAATTTTGTTTGTACAAGAGACTTAGTTTTATGTCATTGAAATAATCTATTTTGTCTTCAATGATCACTTCTATCTTGTTGGTTTTTTTTAAACATCTCTCTGAGAATACAATACTTCGACTTTAACTTCACAGTATGTTAAGTGTTTATAGAGAAGAATGAAATAGTACCAATGAGTTCAAATATCTTCAAATTGAGGACATTGTAATTGAAATCATTAGGAGAAAACAAGTAGTCTTTGGCAAATGATATTCAACAATGCAATATATCTTTGGCTTCAAAAGATAAGTCCTGCAAATAGGTAGAGGAAAGGGCTTCAGCAATAAAGGATAATCAACTCAGATCTATTATGCTGCCACAAGAAATCCAAGAAAAGAATAAATAACACATCCCCTAAAAAGTAAGAATTTGTGAGAAAATAATGCGTTTTGGGGATCCCAGAGGCCCCCTCACTTGAGGGCCTAACTGCCCGACCTTTTAAGACCAGCCTAGAGTCAGTCAAGTTGCACCTTGGACTGTGAATAGAGGCAATAGAGATTAAAACCACACCTACCTGAAAGCCTTTCCCCCCAGAGGGTCTGTCCTCTGGACTCTCACCTCAGCACATATTGCTCATGGACCACCCTCAAGTCCAGTAAACCAATAGATTTGAATAATGCTAGCGAATTAGCTTGAAACAGTGTGTAAGGAGCTTAGTCTCTCTGACTCACTCTCTTGGCCTGGGAACACTGGAGGAAGCAGCCACAACCCTCTCTCTCTCCACTTCTGAACTTTCAGAGGCATGTGCTCCCTCTTTACTAATATTTATTATGCTTTAATAAATGCTCATGCCCAAAACTGATGCTAAAGCCTCTAATTAATAAGTAGCAATATATTAGAAACCCCAGTTAAGTTCCCTAAAACTTGGAACAGATAGGCACCCCCATGTAATTTCAAATGACACAAATTGAACTATAGTGACAAATAATTTCTTCAAAGATGAGTCTAACAACCAATGGGGGAGGGGGAGGGGAGAAAAGATAGACCATCAACAAAAGAAAAGCATTGAAGACATTCTTGCAAAAAACAAAACAAAACAAAACCAACAACTCCAAAAGTAAAAACATAGGTGAGCAGAATATTCAACTTGTAAACACTGTGATCAACTATAAAATGAGGTAGCTGTATTGATGGCCTCTGCATTCCCTTCCCCACTACACCTATGATCACATGACTCTATGAAAGGTAAATAAGCACAATGATTGAGAAAGACTAATCAATGAATAAATCCTATCATGTTTCTAAGCTATGTTCATACATAATATTAAAGGGGCAAAAGAAAGCACAAAGCAGGATCATCCAGGAATAAAAATGCATATAAGGGGCTAAAGACTTAAGGGGTCTTAAAGAAACAAAGAAATTGAGGCAAATTGATATTCTATGGACTAAAGCCCATACTCCTTTATACCCTAGAAATGAACCAGTAAGGTCTGTGAAAGAGATAAGAGAGTGAAATTGCCTGAGTGTGGAGAGGGGAAGCAAAAGAGAGACGACAGATAGAAACACTATCACCACACCCCAAAGTGAGCTAAAAAGGGAAGGTAACTCCTTTTGTCTCTAAAAAAGATTGGGATTGTGGAAAAATAAGGAAAAAAAAAACAATAGGAGAAGGGACTAAGATGAGGGGAAAATTAGAAGGTAAGCCTCACCCTTAAAATATAAGTGAAATAGTACTGTTAAAAATTACACACATGGTGGTGGGGAGAAGTAGGTCTGTGCTAAGAAACAGGGGTCTTACAATATAGTTCATTTGGTTGTAATGGGTATAGTTGGGGACTATCTTTTATAAAAAAGGGTTAAGCCTACTAGGACTGTATCCTAACCCAGGAGAAGGAATTTTTGGGTCCCTTCGAACTGTTAGCACCCAGGGTGGTAGGAAAAACAGAACTGGACTAAAAATAACTTGACTTTAGAAACAGCAGGTGATAATAAATTTAGATATAGAATAACTTCCAACATATAAAATTGATTCATTCATGAATTGCTATTTCTAAGAATACTTACTATTAAGTATACAGTAGATAAAGGCCCTAACCAAAACTAGAACTATAAAATTAAATATGAATAAATAAATCCACAAACAGAAGGGAGACTATGATAAGGTCTTCATATGCAATGACACAGAAATGGGATAGAGGAGGGAGCTCAAATTCGGTACTCCAGAAGTCCTGCCTCCATGAACAATGTAGAGAAAATAGAAGGATAACAAGGAAGGATATAGCCTAGGAATGTGAGAATAAAAACCCAAAGACACTGAAAGAGAATAAAAGTAAGGAGGACAAAGTAAATGAGAGCATCTTGGGAAAATGAGCCACAAAGATAATATTACTTAATCTAAGGGGTTGGAGATGGTTTGAACCACACACTTATCTGAGAAGGTAAAAGAAAGAGTCAAAAAAGAGAGGGCTGATAAATAAATTAAATAAAGGTATTTACAACTTAAAGAAATTCTAAGAACTTGAGTTAGGAAAGGTAAACAATTGTACCTAGCTAGTTCTTTCCCTATTCTCACCTACTTCCATGTATGTCTTGTTTGTACATGGTTATTTAAAATATTGTCTCCTCCATTAGAATATGAGCTCCTTGAATACAGCAACTGTTTTTACTTTTCTTTGTTTCTCCAGAACTTAGCACAGTGTCTTGAAAATATTAAATGACATTAAGCTAACTTAATAGATGCTTTTTGATTGATGCTTGCCTTGAGTTGGTTTAGAAGCATTTTATGCAGGGGGCAGATAGGTGGCACAGTGGATAAAGCACTGGCTCTGGATCCAGGAAGAACTGAGTTCAAATCCTGCCTCAGACACATGACACTTACTAGCTGTGTGACCCTAGGCAAGTCACTTAGCCCTCACTGCCCCGCAAAAAAAAAAAAAAGAAAAAAGAAGCATTTTATGCGGCTTGAAAAGAATCTTGTAAAGAGCAGAATAGTTGGGTAAGTTGTGGAAACACAAAGATACTTATGCATTATTGATGGAACTGTGAATTGGTCCAACAATTCTGCAACGCAAATTGAAGTCACCCTTTGAGCCAGAGATCTTCAGTGAATATATTCCAAGGAGTTAAATGATAAAAAGAAAACACCCAAATATACAAAAGCAGCACTCTTTATAACAGCATAGTACTTACTGAAACCTATATGACCATTGATTACAGAATGGTTAAACAAGTCACCTTATATAAATGTAATGGAATATTACTGTGCTGTAAAAAAATGAATAAAGCAGGGAAAGATTTATTTGAACCAATGCAAAATAGAGTAAAGAAAATCAAGAAAACTATACACACACACACACACACACACACACATATATATATATAAAATTACTTCAACAATATAAATGGGAGCAACAGTAACAAAGCAATCGAAACTGAATTGACTCCAAAGAATAAATATAAGAAAACATCTCCCCCCAGATAAGAGTAGTAGGCTATGGATTGGCAACCAGGTGGAACAGTGGATAGACTGCCAGGTCTGGAGTTAGGAGGACTCATCTCTGTGAATTCAAATCTGGCCTCAGACATTTATTAGCTGTGTGACCATGGGCAAAGTCACTTAACTTTGTTTGCCTCAGTTTCCTCATCTGTCAAATGAACTGGAGAAGTAAATGGCAAACCACTCCAGTATCTTTGCCAAGAAAACACCAAATGGGGTGATGAAAAGTTGAACATGAATGAAATGATTGAACAATAACAGGCTATAGATAACCTCATGCTGCATGTAACCTCAAATTGTTTTGTTGTGTTGGCTGGTTTTGCTAGATTTTTTTTCACTTTTTCCCTTAATGAATGGCTTTCTGGGAGGAAGAGAGGGAGGCATGCTTTGGGAAATGTAGGTGATATAAAAAATAAAGCAAAAAATAATTTTTAGAAAAAGAATATTATCACCACAGCTTTACTCAGCCTCTATTTGTTTTTACTAAATGGATTTTCCAGGGTGGTTGGAAGGATCTCAGGCTAATGACAAGAGACATGAAATGGATTCATTTTTCTAACTCCAAAGTCAGAAAAATAACAGGGAACCCAAGTTTAGTGAAAAGAACACAACTCAAAAGTCCTCAAAAGCATAAGAACTCTTCTCTCTTTCTTGTTGGGTGCTCCTGGCTGGGATTCACATCATAAAAATAAAACAAAATGGAAGATGGTCCCTTTCTCTCTACAAGGGAAGAGGTCAAAAGCAAGAAAATGATAGAAAAGGGCAGTTTCAGTAGGAGTCAAGATACCAAGAGGGAATTGTCGTCAGCAGCAGCAACAGCAGCAGCAGCAAAGACACAGCAAGGGAGGGTTGTTGTTGTTTGTCCTTCATTCTCCAAGAGGACCGTGACAGATGTCATGACTTGCAATGAACTGGATTTAAGTAATGAAGGGATGTGCAATGTTACCAACCTCACTCTTTCCTCCAGAGCCATCTGGGTCCAGTGGCAAGTTATATTATCAGTATGACTGGAGATGGCCCCTGATGTTTGAGGAAATTGGGGTTAAGTGACTTACCCAGGGTCACACAACTAGTAAGGTGACATTTGAACTCAGGTCCTTCCAACTTCAGGGCCAGTGCTTTATCCAATGTGCCACCTAGCTGCCCTGTAAGGGAAGGAGAATAAAACAACAGAGAACATTGGCTCAGCAAATAAAATAACTCACCTGATGGCATTAATGGGCATCATTAGTACCTCTATAGCATCAGTAGTGTGCATTACCTTAGACATGCATGGAACTATGAGTTAACCTTTCATCTGTGTTTTGTGGGTATAGATCTTCCCTTTTCCCACTGGTGGTATGATTGATTACCTATGGGAAGATGTTCTTCTGGGTATATGGGGAATCTTCTTGTTACTTATTTTATTATGCTGATTAATTATTTTCTGTTTTGAAACAATATGACCTCTAGTAGTCCAGTGAAAGAAATGTATCAGGGGGCCCATGAACTGCAGTTCTGAGGAAATGCAGACCAGGTTCTCAATGTGCCTTAAATCTGAGCTAGCATTCAGAGGGGCTTATGCATGAAGAATGCGCCAGATACTATAAAAATCTTACAATGACACACTTTATTCTTCATCTATAGCACCATTTCATTTTAACTCAAATGTCTCAGTACTCATGTACAGCATCAATCAATTAATAAACATTTATGAAGTATGTACCATGTAGGCACAGTGCCAGGCATTGCACTGAGCACTAGAATTGCAAAAGGAGGCAAAAAGTCCCTGCCCTCAAAGAGCTTACAATCTAACGAGGGAGAGAATATGCGAACAAATATATGTAAAGCAATCTATATACAGTATAAGTAGGAAATAATTAACAGAGGGAAGATACCAAAATAGACAGGGATTGGTGAAAGCTTCCAGTAAAAGATAGGATTTCAGTTGGGACTTAAAAGAAGCCAGATGAGGCTTAGGTAAGAGAATATTTGAACCATGGGGAATAGCCAGGAAAAAAAATGCCCAGAGCCAAGAGAAGGAGTGTCTCATTCTTGGAACAGCCTGGAGGCCAGTGTCACTGGATCAAAGAGTTTATGTTGAGGAGTAAGGTGTAAGATGACTGAAAGATAGGAGGGAGTTAGATTGTACAGGCATAGCTCACTTTATTGCACTTGGCAATATTGGGGTTTGTTTTTTTAAACAAATTGAAGGTTTGTGGCAACCCCGCATTGACCAAATCTTTTGGAGCCATTTTTTCCAACATGTGCTTCCATTGTGACTCCATGTCACATTTTGGTAATTCTCTCAATGTTTCAAATTTTTTCATTAGTTGTATATCTCTTGTTGTAATCTTTGATCAATAGTCTTTGATATTACGATTTGGGGGGGGCAGGGCAATGAAGGTTAAGTGACTTGCCCAGGGTCACCCAGCTAGTAAGTGTCAAGCGTCTGAGGCTGAATTTGAACTCAGGTCCTCCTGAATCCAGGGCCAGTGCTTTATCCTGCTGCCCCGCGATGTTACTATTGTAATTGTTTGGGGGGTCCATGAACTATGCCCATATAAGACAGAGAATTTAATTGATAAATGTCGTATGTATTGTGACTGCTCCACCAACCTGCCATTCCCCCTTCTCTCTTTTTAGTCCTCCCTATTCCCTGAGACACAACATTATTAAAATTAGTCCAATCAATAACCCTCCAATGGCCTCTAAGTGTTCAAGTGAAAGGAAGACTCAATTGTGTCATTTGAAAATATATACATGTGCCTATCTCTGTTCTAGGTTTTAGGGAACTTAGCTGGGGTTTCTAATATATTGCTACTTATAAATTAGAGGCTACTACACCAGTCTTTGACACTAAGTTTTTATTAAAGCATATTAAATGGCAGTAAAGAGAGAGAGAGAGAGAGAGAGAGAGAGAGAACACATTGCTCAGAATTAAAATCCCTACATACCTAAGTAGAAAAGAGAGAGAGTGGGGGGGCTGCTTGGCTGTCTGCTCCAGTGTCCCAGGCCCACCATAAAATCCCAGGATGGGGAGAGGTGCAGTGAGAAGAGTGGGGGTGAGAAGAGGGCAATCCCCCTCTCCCAAGGGTTTTTATCCTTTCTTAGGTAGAGGTAGGTCACTGCATATTGATCCAAGCTATTTGGCCAGTCCATTGATTGACATGACTTGGGGGGGGGGCGTCGCTGAAGTGAGTTAACTTCCTTTCGGTAGTAAGGAAGATCAATCTACATTTCTTTTGCAATTCTCCTGACTCTGGGCTGGCCTTAAAAGAGGTTAAGCAGGGCTCCCTCGAGTGGGGGGGCCTCTGGGTCCCCCAGAACCCTATTATTTTCTCACACAATCAATGTAGCAAACTTAATTGTTGTTATTTTAAGAAATTGCCACAGCCACCCCAACCTTCAGCAACCTGATGGTTATCAGCAAAAAGATTATGACTCAGTGAAGGCTCAGATAATGGTTAGCATTTTTAGCAGTAAAGCATTTTTGATTAACATATAAAGGTTTTTTAAAACATAATACTAATTTTAATTTTAAAAAATTTTATTTATTTATAATTTCCCCCAAGTTACATATATGGACAAATTTTCAGATTGTTTTTTAAAACTTTGTGTTCCAAATTCTCTTCCTCCCTCCCTCCCCACCCCCACTTAAGAACTAAAGCAATTCAATGTAAGTTATGCATCTGCAGACATGCAAAACGTTTCCACTTTACTCAGGTTGTGAAAGAAAACAGACAAAAAAACTTTAGAAAGCGGAACTAGCAGGGCAGCTAGGTGGCATGGTAGATAAAGCACTGGCCCTGCATTCAGGAGAACCTGAGTTCAAATCCAGCCTCAGACATTTGACACTTACTAGCTGTGTGACCCTGGGCAAGTCACTTAACCCTCATTGCTCTGCAAAAAAAAAAAAAAAGGAAGGAAGGAAGGAAGGAAGGAAGGAAGGAAGGAAGGAAGGAAGGAAGGAAGGAAGGAAGGAAGGAAGGAAGGAAGGAAGGAAGGAAGGAAGGAAGAAAGGAAGAAAGGAAGGAAGGAAGGAAGAAAGGAAGAAAGGAAGAAAGGAAGAAAGAAAGAAAGAAAGAAAGAAAGAAAGAAAGAAAGAAAGAAAGAAAGAAAGAAAGAAAGAAAGAAAGAAAGAAAGAAAGAAAGAAAGAAAGAAAAGAAACTAACAAAAAATATACTTCAATCTGTATTCAGATACCATCAGTTCTTTCTCTGCAGATGGATTACATTTTTCATAAGTCCTGCTCATAAGTTCTTACAGCACAATACTGTTCCATCATAATCTCATCCCACAATTTGTTCAGCCATTCCCCAAGTGATGGACATTACCCCAATTTCAAATTCAACTTTTTTTAAATCTCTTTTAGGATACGAACTTAGTAGTGGTATTGCTAGGCGAAAGATTAAGACATAATACTATTGCACACTTATAGACTATAATAGTATAAACATAATTTTATATGCACTGGGAAATAAAAAAATTGTATGACTTACTTTATTGTAATATTTGGTTTATTGCAATTATGTGGAAACAAATCAGCAATATCTCAAGGTAAAGGTAGAGGACTCTGAATGACAGAGTATTTTGTGTTTGATCTAAGAGGCAATAGGGATCTACTGGAGTTTATTGAGCAGAGGGGGTAATATCAAATTAATGCTATAGGAAATCACTTTGTTGGGTGAATGGAGGATGGATTTGATTGGGGAGAGACTTGAGGCAGGTAAAGCCACCAATAGGCTATTATAATTATCCTGGTGTAAGGTAATGAGCACCTACACTAGAGTCGTAGCAGTGTCAGAGAAGAGAAATAAGCATATTTGATGGGAGTTGCAAAGGTGAAATCAGCAGGCCTTGGCAACAGATTGGATAGAGGGGGTGATAAATAATGAGAAGTCCAGAATAACTCCTAGGTTGGGAATCTGAGGGACTGAGAGGGTGGTGTTGCCCTCTACAGTAACAGGGAAGGTAGGAGATGGAGAGGATTTAGGGGAAAAGATAATGAGTTAAATTAGGGACATATTGAGTTTAAGATGTCTACTGGACATCTAGTTTAAGATGACTGAAAGGCAGTTGGAAATGCAAGATTGAAAGTCAGCATACAGGCTGGGGCAGGATGGGTAGATTTAAGAATCATCAATATAGAAATGGTAATTAAATCCATGGGAGCTGATGATATCACCAAATGAAGTAGTATTAAGGGAGAAAAGAAGAGGCCCCAGGAAAAATCTTGAGAGACACTGACAGTTAGAAGCTGTGATCTGGAAAAAGATACAGATAGGGAATGGTCAGATGGGAAGGAGGAGAACCAGGAGAGAATGGTACCCTAAAAACCTAGAGAGAAGAAAGTATCAGTGAATAAATAGTGATCAACAGTGTCAAAGGCTGCTTACAGAGAGGTCAAAGAGAATAAGAATTGAGAAAATACCATTGGACTTAGAAACTAAGATAGATAGATATGTATGTATATATACATATATGTATATATGTATATGTATACACACATATATGTAACTTTAAGCAAGAGAAGTTTCAGTGGAATGATAAGCTTGGGAGTGGGATTATAAGGGGCTGACAATAGAGTAAGAGGACAAAAAGTAGAGACCTATTGTCATGGACATTTCAAAGAGTTTAGCTATGAAGAGCAGAAGAAAAATAGGATGATGGTTGCAGGGGTACAAAAATCAAGTAAGTGTTTTTTCAGGATCGGGGAGACATAAGCATGTTTGCAGGCAGTAGAAAATAATCCAGTAGACAGTGAAAGAAAATATGTGAAAGAGTAGGGATGACAAAGGGGACAATCTGTTGGAGGTAATGGGATGGAGTGGCAATCACTCAACCAAGTGGAGGGGTAAGCCTTGGTAAGTCACTTCAAAATGTTAGACAGGGGTGAAGGAGGACAAAGTAGAAAAGGCTGAGTGTGTAGGGTTCAAATTTATTATGGGGAGAGTTAATTGGGTGGCTCACCATAATATCGGGGTTCAGAAAATAATGAGAGACCTCTAGATCCAAAGTTTCCTCCCTTCCAAACTGTCTTTTTTAGTTATTTCTCCCAGGCTAATAAGAAAGGAGATTAACAGACTCTTTTCCATAAATAAACCAGGTTTTATTAATAGGAATAAAATTTACAACAAAGGTGAAGTTAATAAAGCCAGGGACAAGGAAATAGGGGAAGAGAAAAACAGATAAGCTCCCTGGCTCTACCAAAGACTGATTCAAACACCAAACTTGCTTTCAGCTCAGCTAACTCAAGAGTTGGCCTCGCTTCTAATAACTCACCACCTGGGGTCTGTAGCTTTTCAATGAAAGTCAGCTGTGCAGCTCCTCACCAGTCCACTCTCAAAGCTCACTAAAGGGAAAGAGAGAGCTCCTCTGAATGAGTGTTCCCTTTTCTACTTTTTCTCTCCCTCCCCCAAAAGGGGAGTTGGTTGGTTGAGAGTGGTCCCCCTGCTGACATCAGTAGTATAGTCACTCAGGGCCGGCCAGGTGTGGCCTCCAATTATTCCCAAGTAGGTACTTAGTTTCTCATTCTCACCCAATTCAAGCAATACTAAGTCAATCAGGTGGGACTCCTGGGCGTCCGCCAAATTCCATTATTTTATCACAAGTAATAGGAGATAAAGAAGAGAGAAGAGGAAGTTCACAGAGAATGGCCTCAATCTTTTCTGTAAAATGTGAGGCAAAATTCTCAACTGTGATAACAGGGGGAAGGAGAATCATGGAAGGTTCAAGGTTCGGAAGAGCTACTATGGTCAATGGGATGGTGAGTTGATGAGGGAGGTCTAATAGGATATTGCAGGATTGCCTAATCAATAGTGAGGGCCCAGTTGAGGTTGTGTAAAGAAGAGTGGAAATGTTGCTTAAAGAGAACAAAGATAGGAAGAGCAGTTGAATCAGACTAATGCTAGAGAAGGAGAGTTTGTAATGAAGGTAACAAAATTCTGAAGACATTGAGGGGTCAGTTCTCAAGATATCTGAATGGAAGAGGGTAAATGATTGGAGGGGGTGGGAAGGTATGGCATTAGTGATCAAGAGACCATCAATAACTACAGATCTATATTTCTATTTCCCATTTCTACAAAATCTTTTTTAAAATAATAAACATTTTTATTTCAAGTTTCAAATTTTATCCCTCTTCCCTCCCTCCCCATCCCTTCCCTAAGGCAGCAAGCAATCAGATAGAGGTTATACATGTGAAATTATGTAAAACATTACCATATTAATCATTTTCTACAAAATCTTTATAATAATATACACTAAGGTTTACAAAGTGCTTTACATAAATTATTTCATTATGAGAGTGGTCTACATACATAGTAAAGACATCTTTTTTCTATTTAAAAAAATTTTTTTAGTGAGGCAATTGGGGTTAAGTGACTTGCTGAGGGTCACACAGCTAGTAATTGTTAAGTGTCTGAGGTAGGATTTAAACTCAGGTACTCCTAACTCCAGGGTCGGTGCTCTATCCACTGCACCACCTAGCTGCCCCTGTAAAGACATTTTTATATAAATTTGAGAAGGTAACAGGCAGGCTTTCAAAATCAATTTTCTAGATAAAGCACCATCCCTGGATTCAGGAGGACCTGAGTTCAAATCTGGCCTCAGACACTTGACACTTACTAGCTGTGTGACCCTGGCAAGTCACTTAACCCTCATTGCCAAAGAAAGAAAAAAAGAAAGAAAGAAAGAAAGAAAGAAAGAAAGAAAGAAAGAAAGAAAGAAAGAAAGAAAGAAAGAAAGAAAGAAAGAGAGAAAGAGAGAGAGAAAGAGAAAGAAAGAGAAAGAGAAAGAAAGAAAGAAAACTCACCTAAGCCACTCCTGAAATTCATGAATAATCAAAATCAATAGTCTACTGAAAACTAGTAACAGTGGTTCCATTGTGGTTATTCATTGTTCATTGATTTAAAAAAAAAATTGGTTCAATAGCAAAATGTAGTCTTAAAGGCTTTCTTCCAACAGGTGAACAAGGAGGGCAGGCACATGCTAATGAGGTCAGATTCAAGACTGGCATGGACTCTTGAAGGTAGGTCACATGTACAAATGTTGCCAAGACAATAAAAGCATGCCAGTGTCCCTGACTTTAAGTATCTTCCCTTCCCAATGAAGGTGGGATTTCAGAGACAGATACAAGCATGCTTGAGCTACGGAGATGAGGAGCCTACACAAACCACAGGAAGGACAAAAGGAGACATCAAGTTTCAGGTGGGGTAAAAAGCAGCAGTTAGACTGGGTCGATCTCTGTCACACCCCCAAGATGCCACACCTATGGTGAGTTTGTGTCTCCATGTGTTACAACTAGGAGGAACTGCCATGTCTGTGACCAGATACTACCCATGACTGGAGACTAACACGAATGGATTTTTTTCTGCTAAGGTCTTGTTAGGGGTTGGAGTTGGGATGTCGGTGAAGTGTTTGTGCTCTGGTGTAATATGTCTTTTGCTTTGCATTTTATTATGCATCTGTCAAACTTAATCAAACTGTTGTCTTACCATTATTATGAATTGTAGTGGTGGGACCTGAAAAAACAGCAAGGTCTGGGAAAGGAAAGGGAGTGACCAAGTAGGTGGGGACTGAGCCAGAGATTAAGTGAGTCATTCTCCTAGAGAAAAAAAAATCCAGGATATAACTGGAGCACAGCCGAAAAGCAGGGAGTGATAAGTGTTAGGCAGCACGCCCCTTGGATCTAGGTCCTACAACTGCTATATGTAGTTGTTGTGGAATCATTGAAAGGATGGTAATAACCCCCCTTTTATTGAGTAACATTTTCTAGAATAATCATAGTGATGGTGGCATCCTGTATTTCCCAATGTGTCTGACCTCCACTGGTGATGGTGACTTTCAAAGCACCAGAAACTTTCTACAACTTAAAATGTTGTTAAAATGGACAAGCTTCCATTTCGCACCTATTAAGATTTATGTTTGAAAATCTCATCATCTTAATGCTTTCTTCCTGATCCCCTATCCCATATAAACTAGGCAGCTACAAAGCATATTCAGGCTTCCTTCACCAAGTATATTTATTTCCTGATTTCTTTCTCTATAGCAGGTATGTCTCCCTACCTTTCATCCCACTCTCCCATTCCATAATATTTTTTAAATCTTCAAGTCTTTCCCCCCCCAGCTTTTACTTCTTCTTCTTCTTTTTTTTAAAAAGTGAGGCAATTGGGATTAAGTGACTTGCCCAGGGTCACACACAGCTAGTAAGTGTTAAGTATCTGAGTCCAGATTTGAACTCAGGTCCTCCTGAATCCAGGGCCAGTGTTCTATCCATTGCACCACCTACCTGCCCCTCCCCGCAGCTTTTACATTATTTTTGAATTCTAAATTTCTAGTTTTGATTTTTGTAAATCTCTCCTTTCTATTTTCTTCCTTCCTTGTTTACTTCCTCTCTTCTTTCATTACTTCTTTTTTCCTTTCTTTTTCTTTCTTTCTCTTTCTTCCTCCCTCCCTTCCTCTCTCTTTTTTCTTTCCTTCCTTCTTTCTTTCTTTCTCTCTTTTTTCTTTCTTTCTCTTCTTTCTTTCTTTCTTTCTTTCTTTCTTTCTCTTCTTTCTTTCTTTCTTTCTTTCTTTCTTTCTTTCTTTCTTTCTTTCTTTCTTTCTTTCTTTCTTTCTTTTGTTCTTTCTTCCCTCCTTCCTTCCTTCCCACTGTCTTTCTTTCTTGTATTCCCAAGCCTGCCATAAAACAAGATTCTGCTTTGAAAAATTGATTCACATAGAAACAGGGACTGCTATGATTATTTGAAGAGCCAGATTCTACATTTTAACCTGCCTTGAAGGAACTCCATATTGGTCACCTATCATTCAATCTACCACATTGTGTTGATATGCAATAATGCTGTCAACAATGGTATTTTTATAATCTTAAAGACAATTACACATATACATATTCATAGAAGGGTACAAAATATTATGAATTAATCTATTAAAATTATAACTATTTTCTACAGTTTCTGATAGTGAATCAAAAGCAATCCTAAATGTGTATGTATGTATACACACCACAAAGATATAGGTATAGATATATCTGCTACAGAATATTATCAACAACATGTTAGAAATGGAGAATTTAAGATGTCTAAAAGAATTAATTCTAGCATTTTGATATTCTACAAAAGAACAAGAGACCAAGATTCTGCTTAGATTCTGCTTGAGTACAATATACAAGGTCCTTACTAACCCTGTGAAGGACAGAAAAGAGACTCCCATAGAGCCATGGACTCAGCTTCTACTTGTGTAGACCCAGAAAAAGAGAGCTGCTCAGGAATGAAAGTAAGAAATGGGGAAATAATGCATACACTCCTATGGCCTCAGGGTGAAAATCATCCATTTCCCCACTCCATGGTAGACTGCTGACCTCTATCTTATAATTTTTAAAAATACACAATTAGCTTAATCAGATCTGTGGGAAGCAGAGCAGTCACTAAGTCTCAAAAGGCAGGTTCTGAGAAACTGCAGCCAACTTTTCAGCGAGGCAGCCTGGAGACGCTACATCACAAACAGCCTGGATTGTGCCAAAGCCTCCTTCCTGTGAAAAATGATGTTTCAATTTAGGCTCCTGTATATTGTGTTAGTTAATCTCTTTCTCTCAGTCTCTGCCTCTCTCTCTGTCTCTCTGTCTCTGTCTCTCTCTCCCCACTCAACTTTCTCCCTCTCCACCCTGTCCCACTCCCCTTTGACCCACCCATGTTCAGTGGAGGCTAGAAGAAAATATGCTCTCTTTCCAATACAGATATCAAATAATTTCTTGATGAAAAGAAATCAAGCTAATAATTTGAGGGTTTTATATTATGTTTATTTACTTTTTTTTTCCTGATAGGTCAGTTAACAAGACACTTCACCATAATAGAAATCTCCAATTCCTCTTGGATTAGGAAGTGGGGAATTCTCCCAATTCTTCCAGACAGTGTTTTGGGTTTTTGTACTTTGTTTCTTTCCCCCTGAAAATTGCTCTAATTGAACGCACTGATTTGGTGAGTGTAATTCTAATTATACATGTCATATCTGCAAAGGACAAAGTTTTTTCCCCCCTTTAAAAAAATAGATCAGCTAGAAAGTTTAGCAATTTGTTGGACTACCTACCACAGGGATAATCTATACTTAGGTCTAGAGATTAGTCTTTGTACAGTCAAGGATAAGGAATGGGGACTCTGCAGTACCATTGGCAGCCAGAACTTACCTAGCTACAACTGATCTTCGTTGGAATTAAGGAAGGAGAAACCCTGGTAGATGTCAGGGTGCAAGAAGGGTAAGCAGGGTGAATACTTGGCAGACTATCCAGAATGCATTCTAAGAGCTCCCTTGGTGAAAAAAGTCCTCAAATTCTTTTTATGATTTTGATTGTACCCATTTTAATAAATGCAAGGAGATCCTAGCTGAACTTTTTGTTAGAAAGTCATCCCAAAGTGCATTAGTAATGGTAGATATCTGTATAGAAATCACCTGTGTGTATATATGTATGTGTGCATGCATGCTTATATGCATGAGAAACATTATCCTCAATCCCAAGTTCTTCCTAAAACCTAAAGTAAAAGAGCCAATTTTTGATTTGGATTTAAGATATTTAAAGTGAATGTGATATAGTAATTAAAACAAGCTGTGGCATTTAGTTCTATCACTGCTTTACTTCAGGGCAGTAAAGGATAAAGACATGAATAAACTGGGTGAATGCCCAGGGCCTAGACAAAAAGAGAGCCCAGAGATGAAGTTTTAAAATGCAATTACAAAAGAAAATAATTATTTGAATTTGTGAGATAAAATTATACTGTTTCTGTTACTCATTGACCATACTTGAATACCACAGATACCATTAAAACAAATAATATAATTTTTTTCACCATCAAGGAATCTTCAGTGACTAAACCATGCCATGAATAACTAATTTTTTGACAGCAACTAGAGGTTGGTGACTGTGCCCAAAGTTATCATTTCAACTTGGTGACAGTGTCCAACCATGTACCAGTACCATGCATTCTATACATTCATATAGAGTTCATTTCAAAAGTCACCTCTGTCATTACAATTTATTTGCACTAATGACATTTTGTCAGTTGTTTTTTTTCTGGGACAAAAAGATAGAGTTAATTTAATCAAGGTACTTGGGGCACGTCCTCTCTATTCATAAATGAGCCACCATAAATTCATAATACTCTATGGGTCTCTGTTCACAATAAGCCAGGGCTCACAATCTCAACCAATATATTTACTTTTACTAGTCAGCCAGATAGTAAAATAGATTAAAAGCAAAGGCATTTAATGAATACTTTTCTTCCATAAACCCCGGGCATACTCTCTCATAGATACATGTGTACCATCAGTGGCAAGAGTGGGAACACTTAAGAAATATGCATGTAGGGGCAACTCATGGGATTTGCTGACAATGAAGGTGCTATGCTCTATGACCAAAGCAGTGGCTCAAAAGAAATGTGAAATGAGAAAATTTAGAGAATCTCAATGATTGATTGATTGATGATGATGGTGACAAAGCATATGGTACTTACTTTGCCGGACCATTGTGAAGAAAATTCTTTGTCAGGTATAAGATACTATATAAATGTTATCTATTACTGTTGTTGCAATAATCAACCTCATGGGTTTATTGAAAGGAGATCTCTCTTTAAAGTACTATATAAATGTAGTTTATTATTTAAAAAATGATGAGCAGGGCAGCTAGATGGCGCAGTGGTTAAAGCACCGGCCCTGGATTCAGGAGTACCTGAGTTCAAATCCGGCCTCAGACACTTGACACTTACTAGATGTGTGACTGTGGGCAAGTCACTTAACCCCCATTGCCTAAAAAAAAAAAAAAAATGATGAGCAGGATGCTATCAGAAAGACCTGGAAGGACCGGCATGAGTTGATGCAAAGTGAAATGTACTGTATACAGAATAACAGCAATATTGTGAGATGATCCATTGTGAATGACTTGATTATTTTCAGTAATTCAATGATCCAAGACAACTCTGAAGGTCTTACGAAAAATGCAATCCTTCAATAGAGAGACAACAGATGGTATCTGAATACAAATTGAAGCATAAAAAAATGTAGAGAATCTCAAATGTTCACATAGACTATTTGTGCCCAACCTGTCATAGAACATTCCAAGTTCATAGTGATCTGATCAGCCATAGTTGAATACACTGTAACTTGATTCTAACATAGTGATGTCATTTTGGTCCTCTTTGAGAACAAAGGACAACAACCAACCAAGCCAATATCCTCTGGTCATGTTTTTCTTTAGTCCAGATCCTCTAGTCTCACATATACATTTTTTTTTTTTTAGTGAGGCAATTGGGGTTAAGTGACTTGCCCAGGGTCACACAGCTAGTAAGTGTTAAGTGTCTGAGGCCGGATTTGAACTCAGGTACTCCTGACTCCAGGGCCGGTGCTCTATCCACTGCGCCACCTAGCTGCCCCTACACATATACATTTTTAAAAGAGGACTTCCAGGTCACATGGCCAATAAGATAGAGGACTAGTCTTTTTTAATTCCAGTTCCTACTAGAGAAATTTTGTTCCAGAAGCAGAGCCATTACAGTTGGATCCATAGGAGAAAGGAAGAAAGAAGTTCAAGAGGTAACACATCCTCCATACTACATCAGGGTGTACATGAGCTAGTGCTAGGGACCCACTCAGAGATTTCACTCATGATGAGATCCTTTTGGTATATCCCAATCTTGTCCCACTCTTGTCCTTTTGCCACCTTCTAGTTGCAACAAGCAGTGGACAATAATAGTGCTAAGTTATAAAATAAGGAGTGGAAAGAATAGGAAGAATAGAGAATAAAAGTTTTCTTCCTGCCTGGGGTGGCCTCTAGGTTAGCAAAACCCAAGTCAACAAAGACTGTACTGAAGACATCCACCAACCCCAGAAAATGTAGGAGATACTGACTTAGTCCAACCAGAGAATTAAAGACTGGAGAGAGCTGGAGCAGAGAGTTATCATGTGTGATTGCATCAGGCTAAAAGAAAAGAGTACTAAAAATCCTTCTGGAGTCATTCCAATTCCCCCAGAAGCTGCTTGGGTGGGGATTGAGGTGGTTGAAAAGGAAATTCTTCAACATGAGAGGTGGTTAAGAAAGTTTTGCAATCTGGCAAAAATTTGGAAATTGAGGGGATGCCTATTAATTGAGGAATAGCTGAACAAGTTGTGGTATATGAATGTAATGCAATGCTATTGGGCTATAAGAAATGATGAGTAGGCAGATTTCAGAAAAACCGGGAAAGACTTACATGAAATGATGCTAAATGAAGTGTGCAGAACCAGGACAACATTGTACACAGTAACAGCAACATTGTGCGATGATCTACTGTGATAGACTTAGCTCTTATCAGCAATACAATAATCCAAGGCAATTCCAAAAGACTCATAATGGAAAATGCTCTCCACATGCAGAGAAAGAACTATGGAGTCTGAATGCAAATTGAGGCCTATTATTCTCACTTTTTTGCTTGGTTTTTCTCTTTTCTGATTCTTCTTTCACAACATGACTAATGTGGAAATATGTTTAAAATGATTGAATATATATAACGTATATCAGATTGCTTGCTGTCTCTGGGAGGGGAGAGGGAAGGAAGAGAGGGAGAACAATTTGGAACTCAAAATATTAGAAAAATGAATGTTGAAAACTATCTTTGCATGGAATTGGGAAAAAATGCTATTAAGTAAAAATAAATAAAGTGTTATCGTTTAGTCCCAGGGGAATAACCTCCATTGAAGATGGGTGGAATTGGAAAATGACTTACAGGAGAATATGAAAAAAAAGGCCCAAACCACAAGATCTTAGAAGTAAGACAAGTCAATAAAAAGTTTAAAACATAAGATGAGTCAATGTTGAATATAGCAAAATTAGATAAAAGGGTGAATACTAAAATATCTAAAAGATTACAACCTTTGCTAAATAATTATTACAAGACAAAGGAAATTAAACCAATGTCTAATGAAACAGAACCCTGTGAAATCCCAGGTGATCATGAAGAAACAATATGTTCCAGAATGGTTCAAAAGAGAAATGAAAATCTGAAGAGAAATTAAAAGGGAATAAATGTTAGAAATTGTGTCCTGTATAGCAAAAATAATTAACAGAAGAGAAAAACTTGAATTTGTGATGGCGAGTATCTCTAAAGAATTAAAAGAGAGGAAGATTTACAGCACAAATACACAAAAGTGAAGAACAATCCAGAAGAAGAACAAAGGGCAATAATGTTAAAAGTATTTCTCCCCATGACCTGAATTTGTCTTAAAATTTTGATTGAAAGGCACAATTCACCAGCTTTCTCCAGGTGCCAATATTTCTAGCATTGGCCCTTCTAATTGATAGTCCTATCCTAAGCTTGGGGAGCTATACTGATAATAGGATTTAGGGGAGACAGTGTATTGTAGTGAAAATAGCAATTAATTGAGAATCATAACATCTGGATTTGGATTCTAGTTGGGTTATTATCTGGATTACCATGAGTAAATCACTTAATCTCTTTGGATTTCCATCTGTTTGATTTTCTCATCCCCTCTTCTCCTCTGATATGAAGGGTTTGGATTTGGTGATCTCCTAAATTCCTAGTTCTAAATAGCTAATCTTATGAAAAGTCAAATTAAACATTCTAGGAAAGTTTCCTTTAGACTGAATTCCAACTGTGAATTTTAAAAATAATATTTTATTTTCCCCAATTACATGTTACAATAATTTTTAACATTTAAAAAAAAAATTTCAAGTTCCAAATTCTATCCCTCCCTCTCTCCTTGAAATGGTAAGCAATCTGATATAGGTTACACATATACAATCATGTAAAACATTTCCATATTAGTTATTTTGTACAAGAAGACTCAAACAAAAATAGAGATTGATGAAGGAAGGAAGGAAGGAAGGAAGGAAGGAAGGAAGGAAGGAAGGAAGGAAGGAAGGAAGGAAGGAAGGAAGGAAGGAAGGAAGGAAGTTAAAAATACCATGCTTCAGTCTGTGTTCAGTCAATATCAGTTCTTTCTCTAGAGGTGGAGAGTATGTATGCTTCATCATTATTCCTCTGGGATTGTCTTGGATCACTGTGTTGCTGAGAATAGTTAAGTCATTCATAATTCGAACAATACTGCTATTTTTGTGCACAACGTTCTGATTCTGCTCACTTCACTTTGCAACAGTTCACATAAGTCTTTCAAGGTTTTTCTGAAATCATGTTACTAGCTATATGACAATGGGCAGAGACACTTCGCTTCATCATCACGATGACCACTCTTAAGGTCTCAGGTTCATCTGTGACCATTTCTTTTCCACCACCATCCCCCATTAGAAATCTATCACCTAGGGGGCAGCTAGGTGGCACAGTGGATAAAGCACCAACCCTGAATTCAGGAGGACCTGAGTTCAAATCTGGATTCAGACACTTGATACTTACTAGCTGTGTGACCTTGGGTGAGTCACTTAAACTTCATTGCCCCGCCCCCCCAAAAAAGAAATCTATCACCTAGAGACATTCTCTTCCTCAAACTTTATCCACTGACTGCCAGTCTGGCAATTCTTTTTTCACATGAACCTAATCTTTTCAACTCTCGCAATTCTGGTTAAAATTAGTAGGATTTTCATGCCTACAAGCACCTAGAGACATGGGAAAAACAAAAACCAGTATACCACTTTTTGTTCTTTAAAAAAAAAAATTATTTTCTTTTCTTTAAGCAAAGAATACTGACCTCGGTTGTCAAAGCTCAAACAACTCCAGTTTAGATGGGACAGATCCCAGAAAGCTCAGACGCTTTCCTGAACTTATCCAAACTTAGGGCTGTCTCTGGCTTTTCCTCAAGGAACTTGAACAGTGGATAGTGCATCAAGCATAAAACACAGGGAGAAAGTCTCATCAGGAAATCTTTCATCCTTAAAAATGGGCACAGCTTTTAAGACTTCATTAACCACTGCCAGAGTCCTTCTCTTTTGGAGGAGTCTTTGAAGGGCCTCATTCCTGAGGAAATTCAATTCCAATCATAAAAGGGAGTATTAAGAAATTTGTGTCTGGGGGGAGCTAGGAGGCACAGTGCATAGAGCACAGGCTCTGGATTCAGGAGGATCGGAGTTCAAATCCAGCCTCAGATGCTTGACACTTACTAGCTGGGTGACCCTGGGCAAGTCACTTAACCCTCATTGCCCCACCAAAAAAAAAGAAAAAAGAAATTTGTGTCTGGTCACAATTTCCCCAAACTGTAGAAATCAAGGAAATATAAATTGACTAAAAGGACTCTGGGTTAAGAATAAAAGACCTGAGTTTTAATCTTGGCCCTGTTATTAAGGTTGCTTGTATGATTTAGAGAGCGACTTCCCCTCTTTGCACCTCAGTTTCCCCTTTCTGCAAAATGAGTAGATTGAATTAAATGATCTCCTAGATCTCTTCTGGTTATGAATCAATCATGTGAGGCTGATTAAATTCATCAGAAATTATATTCTCAGGTTATGGATTTTCACCCCTTTCTGGCAGTATCTTCTCATCAATTCCCAAATCAGGGGGTGGCAGACAACAGGGCTGGCAGGCATTTCTCTTTCTCATATGGCAAACGCAGAACTGCAGCAGTCAGCCTGCTGGGGCAGAGGTCACTGGGCTTCAGGCCAAGTGACTGAAGTTAATGAGCTCTACGAAAAAAGAGAACCATCAACTGGTTGGGCTCTCTGACAGCCCCATCAGTAAAGTTTTGACAAGATAGACTATGGTTTAAATTCATGGATGACCTTGGTAATCAGAAATAAATCAGGAGGAAAATCAAAATTGATGCCTGAGCCAATTCCATAAAATTTATATAGTAGAACCTCATAGACTCACTGCAAAGCACTATAACTTGGGGCTTAGAGGAGGTTGTGGTCCCTTTGCTGTAGTAATTTAAGCTCGACTATTTACTTTGGCTCCTGTCTACTCAATGACTTGGCCTAATCAAAATGCTTTGATGATATGTACAAAAGGAATTTTTTTTTAAATGATAGAAAACCAGAGGGTAGTATCTTGGTTTAGGACAACTGTGAACATGAACTGTAATCCTTGGCTAGGCCAGAGGGAATATACAAGACTGAACTCAGTTTAGAGAGGCATTTCTCTGTTCTCAGAGTGGTCCTAAGTGCACCAGACCACACTATCTTTTAAAAAACACATTTCCATGGATCTGCCTCTTAGTTCTGCTATGAGTTGTAAGTGTACATTTAACATTTAAGATCACATTTCCACCCCCCACTCCCACCCCCACCATATCTTCTCTCTCAGTCCCTATAATGAATAGTCTGAACTCATCATTAAAACATGGTAAATTGTTATATTCTGTTCTTGGATTCACGCAGATCAAATTCAGTTAGCAAATTATTAATAAAGTGCCTACTATGCGTCAAGCAAAGGGGACACAAAGATAGGCAAAAAATACCAATCTCTGCCCTCAAGAAGCTCACTCACAAAACGTGTATCTACACCTGTCTGCATAGACTGTTTAGATGCCTGAATTGGACAAGAAGTTTCTAGGGGACCTGTTCACTCCTGCTCTTTTAACCCCTTACCCTCAGAGTTCCTAAGAGAAAAGGTGCTAAACACTGGGAAGTGGATAAATGGTGAGGGCAGCAAAGCTTTTCTGGAAAGCTTTTTCAGGGTTTTTGGCAAAGATGTTAAAATGCAAGATAATCCCAACAGAAAAGGAAACCTCTGCTCATTTTAGCAGATCACATGTAGGCTACCAGCTCAAAAGCTAAGCTCCCTGGATTCTTTCTTTTATGTACTGCTAGCCATCACTTCAGAGTACAGAAAGGAGGACACCCTTGCTCTTTCTAAATCTCTGAATTTCAGGGTCAGGTCAGGTGAATTCCAATAATCCTTTTATTATTTTCTTTTTTCTTTTTCTTTTTCTTCTTCTTTTTTTTTCAGGGCAATGAGGGTTAAGTGACTTGCCCAGGGTCACACAGCTAGTCAGTGTTAAGTATCTGAGGCTGGATTTGAACTCAGGTCCTCCTGAATCTAGGGCCAGTGTTTTATCCACTGCACCACCTAGCTGCCCCCTCCCTTTTATTATTTTCATCCAAAAGGCAACATGGTTCAGTAGAAAGATTAGATCATTCTCTAAAACAGCAGGATCAAGGTTCGAATCCCACCACTGTGGCTAACTAGCTGGGTGAACTTGGGCAGATCTCTTAACTTTCCTGGTCCTCACTTTCCTTATCTCTGACATGTGGGAGTTGGCCTAGTCAAGGAGTTCTTAGCATTTTTTGTATCATGGAACCCTTTGGTAGTCTAGTGAAGCCTATGGACCCTTTATCAGAAAAACGTCAAGTGAATAAGTATTTATTTAATGCCTACTCTATGCTAGGCACTGTGCTAAGTGCTGGGAATAAAAATACTGCAGAAAGACACATCCTGCCCTCGGGGAACTTTCATTCTGATTTGAGGGGGAAAACACAGGAAAGGACACTGAAAAACAAGATGCTATGGGATGGGGAAGGAGAAGGTACCTGAGAAGCAAAGTTGTAAAGTGGTCCTGAGAGTTAGAGGCTGTGTGTCTGGAAAGTTATGAAGGATGAACAGGGCTGGTGTCTGCTCTTCCTTAAGTTGGAGGTACTAGGAGGAACTGACCAACAAGAGGAAGGTGCCTGAAGGTGGAGGGATCTCCCAGAGTGAGAGTGCTGCTGGATGAAGAAGAGTCAGAAGGGGAACCCAGAGAGAAATGAAGGAATGCCAAGGGCATCCATTGAATCCTACTCCATTCCCATTCATCCCGACTTTTGTCTTGCCACTGGACTTTAATGACTCAGGAAGAGAGGGAGGCTGATGACTTTATGCAACTTGGCCTCACTTAAATCCGATTCATGCATGAGTCAAGAAATCACCCGGTAATGCCATTGGTCTTTGAAAAGGAAGGAAAAACATTAGCCCTTGACACGTTGATCACTCTGTACTCCATGATTGCCTCTTCTATCTAGGATTCAGTGATACTACCATCTCCTGGTTCTTGTTTCTCAGTCTCCTTTGCTAGATCTTCAAGTGGATCATCCAGTTTATGACCACTAACCATGGGTCTTCACTAAGGCTCTGTCCCAGACCCTCTTCTCTTATATCACATTATGAATTCAATGATCATCTCTAAGCCTATGATTCTCAGCTCTATACATCAAGCCCAAACCTCCAATCTTACCTCCCCAACCAACTATTTAACTTCTCAATTTTTTTTTTTTTTTTTTTTTTTTAGTGAGGCAATCGGGGTTAAGTGACTTGCTCAGGGTCACACAGCTAGTAAGTGTTAAGTGTCAGAGGTCGGATTTGAACTTAGGTACTCCTGAATCCAGGGCCGGTGCTCTATCCACTGCGCCACCTAGCTACCCGAACTTCTCAAATTTTAACATATCCTATAGACATCTTGAACTGATCATGTCCCAAAGTCATTATTTTTCTCTCCAAACCCTTGCCTCTTCCAAACTCTCCACTTGCTAACATGCAGGCCTACAATCCTGACACTTGACTATATCCCCAATCTATTGCCATCTTGTCAATTCTAACAGCTCTGAGATTGCCACTAGACTCATACAGGCTCTCATGATGTCATGCCTCGGGTACTGCAATAGTCTTCTGGTTGGTCACCATTCCAGTCTAGTCTATCCTCTCACTCAGGTACCAAAGTGATATTCCTAAAACAGAGGTATGATTGTGTAAATTATCCATTCCCACCCTCCCAGCCTCAACACACACACACACACACACACACACACACACACACACACATTCACACACACACAACCCAATTCCAATGACTCCCTTTTATATTTTGGATCAAATATGACATTCTCTTTCTGGGGTATTTAAAGCCTTTCATAACCTTGCTCCTTCCTACTTCTCTAGCTTTCTAACATTTTACCCTCTTCCATGTACTCTATGAACCACTGACACTAGACTCTTTGCTATTCCTCTACCAGATATTCCATCTCTAGACAGGGCACTTTTATTGGCTGTCTCCCATGCTTGGAATTCTCTTCCTTATCATCTCTGGTTCTTGGCTTCTCTGTCTTCCTTCAAGTCTCAGTGTCTGAAAAAAAATCCTTTATGTTATCTCCCCACCTCTGGGATTACCTCCAATTTACTCTCTATGTATACATGTGTATGTATATACACATATAGACATACACACATACATATAAATTAAAATACATAGACACATATGTATAATGAATATATATACATAATAACAATAGCTAATATTTATATTACTATATTCCAAGAACTGTGCTACACACTTTATGATTATTATTTAATTTTCTCTTTACAACAGTTCTGGGAAGTAGGTACAATTATTATCCCCATTTTACAGATGAGGAAACAAAGGCAAATAAAGGTTAAGTGACTTGACCAAGGTCACATAGTTGTTTGCATGTTGTCTTTCCCATTAGACCATGAGCTCCTTGAGAGAGGAGACTACACTGTTTTTTTTTTAATTTTTTGCGGAGCAATGAGGGTTAAGTGACTTGCCCAGGGTCACACAGCTAGTAACTGTCAAGTGTCTGAGGCTCAACTTGAACTCAGGTCCTCCTGAATCCATGGCCAGGGCTTTTTCCACTGTTCCACCTAGCTGTCCTGCACTGTTTGTTTGGTTTTTTACCTTTCTTTGTATTCCAAACAGCACAGTTCATGGTCCATAGTAAGTACTTAATAAATGCTCATTGACTGAATGATTGGCAGAGGCTTAAATGTTGCATTTGAGAAGACAGAAATGTATCTGGTTTGGGATGCAAAAGTCCTGTTGGGGCATGAAGGAAGAACCTGCCAAGCATTGTTGAGGGCAGGGGGAGCCCAGGATGGAGGCCATCCATTCCTTTCCCAACCCTGTGCCTAGCCATATTGCCCTTTCAGCATCTCTTACTGTGTCATCACCTTTAACCCCTCAATGAGAAGAGCTGATCAAAGGCCAGGGTAGTGTCACTACCTAGGAAGGTCCTTCAGGTTTTTGCAGAAAACATTCAGGTTAGAAGAAAGTATGTTTTCTCCATGTACATACCTATGAGACATTTGTTGGGAAAGTGGGAATTCTTGTGATCAGAAAAGCTAAACAAATGCTGAAATTCTGAAGTTTTCAGAAGTTAATGTTTATCTTACCAACATCCAGGGGAAGAAGCCGCCGCTGCTGCTGTTGTTGTTGTTGTTGCCATTTGGGATGATGTAAAGACACATTGTGAACAATTTCCCACTGCAGAGATGATGCCCCGCCCCCTCCACTACCTCCCCCGCCATGTTGGATGCAATCCCTTTGGTGCTGCTGTACTAACTTTGGCCTGAAAAGGTTGAGCTGCTACTTTATTGTGAATCCAAAGCAGCCACCAATTACCAATGAATGGGTTGGATGGGCATTCACTTGGGCTAAGTCTCCCAAGCTTGAACAGACTCTTGGAGAGGATGTACACAGGGAAAGTGGATCTTTAGTAGTTCAAACTCTGGTCATGCTCAGGCTTGCTCTTAGTGCCATAAGTTTCTGGCAGCCTGTCAATTCATTGAGCAGGAGGCTTGGCTGGGTCACAGCATTTTTTCTGTCTGAAAGATGACCTTGTTAGCAAAGGACAAATCACGGAGCTCCCAAGAAAATAATTAAGTTCTTGGACCCCTTTCCCCAAACAAAACCCTGAGTGAGGTTTTCTGGAGCAACCTCAGCGGCCTGTGTTCTACAGGCCAAGAAGCAAGATATACCATGTTCATCTGCCATCCAAGTTCTACCCATAAATAGACCAATCATTTATGGTCTGCCAAAAAAAAATAGTTTTAATAATGTCCTTTATGACACTAGTCAGGTGATGGTTACAATTTTTATTAAAATGACAAATAAAAAAACAGATGCAATGGTTGGGCCAAAGGTGAGGTCAGAGTCAGTCTAGTTTTTGCTGTGGACCAAAAGCAGTGAATTGTGAGATAGAGGTGAAAGAGCACAATGTCGTCTTAGACCAGACAGTTTCAAACTATATGCAAGAATTTATTCTGGCTCTTTAGTTGTCTGATTGAAAGCATTATTCACTGTGTGGATTAAGCACTAGATATGAGAACAAAACCCCTGGGGATAAGAGAAGGGAAGAGAAAAAAGGTAGACAAAGAATATCTTGTTCTGCCACAGGTTCTTCTATACCTTGATGAATACAAGTTATCAAAAAATGAACTCCCAAAGAATCTCCTAAGAATTAGAGCTGGCCTAAAGTGGAATAGGTTGCAAAAAGTTATGAAAATGTATATTATCCCTGACCCAGGAATATCTCTACTAGGTCTATAGCCCAAAGGGATAAGGAAAAAAAGAAGAAGAAAATAACCCATCGGTGCCATAATATTTATAGCAGTTTTTTTTGTGTTTTGTGGTGGCAAAGAACTAGAAACTTCAAGAGACAGCTATCAATTGCAGAGGGCAGCTATGTAGTGCAATGGATAGAGAACCAGGCCTGGGGTGAGGAAGACTCACTCCTCTTCCTGAATTCAAATCTGGCCTCAGGCACTTACTAGTTATATGACCCTGGACAAGTCACTTAACCCAAATTGCCTCAGTTCCTCATCTGTAAAATGAGAGCTAGAGAAGGAAATGGCAAATCATTCCAGTATCTTTGCTAAGAAGAGCCTAAATGGGGTCATGAAAAGTTGGACAGGACTACAACAGCTGAACAGCAACAACACTACCAACTGCAGAATGGCTGGACAAATTATGCTATATGAGTGTAATAGAATACTATTGTATCATAATAAATGATAAAAAGGAAAGTTTCAGAGAAACCTGAAAAGACTTGCATGAACTGGTATAAAGAGAAATGAGCAGAACCAAGAAAATAATTTATACAAAAACAACATTGTGAGGACAAACAATTTTAAAAGACTTAATAATTCTGACCAATAGGAGCAGCTAGGTGGCTCAGTGGATACAGCACCAGCCCTGGATTCAGGAGGACCTGAGTTCAAATTTGGGCTCAGACACTTGATTGACACTTACCCAGGGCAAGTCACTTAACCCTCATTGCTCCTTCCCTTCCCCCCCAAAAAAAGACACTTAAAAAAAAGAATTCTGATCGATGCAATAACTGATCATGGTTTCAGAGAGCCAAGGATGAAACATGCCACCCCTCTTCTATGTAACGATTGGAATGACGCCACCTGCTGGAGACTTACTGTAGAAGAGTTCCACCCATGAAGCGAAGGTCTTTGAGGGCAAGACCAGGAGTCTTTTCTTTGGCATCAGGAAGTGACATTGGCTAGTGGGAGGAAGAAGGAAGAGACTGGTGCTCTTTCTTGCTCTTTTTCCTGAGGACTCCAGCAGAGAAGGAAGCTAGAAATGCACTCTCCCTTTAATAGATAGGAATCTAGGTCTTTCTTTCTCTCTTTATCAAATTCTTATTCTCCTTAATAAATGCTTAAAAGTCTAACTCTTGCTAAAGCTTATAATTTATTGGTGACCACTCATTAGATATTTTAGACAGTTTAGCTAGAATTTTAGCCCTTAACATCTAACAGAGAGATAATGGCCTTAGGGTACAGATGTATACTTTTTTGGACATAACCAATGTGGGAAATGTTTTTGCTTGATTTCAAAAGTTTTGTTTTTCCTTCTTTCCACCCCCTCTTCTTCAAAGAGTAGGGGGATGGGAGGGAGAAAATATATATGTTTGTTCATTGGAAAAAATAAAATTTAATTTTAAAAATTGGAACAGGCTCTCTTGGGAGGTAGTGAGTGGTCACCTTGCTAGTGGTTTTCCAGCAAATGCTTTCATTGGATCTGTCATGGATTTTGGGGTGTCTGTCATGGGTTTTCTTGATCAACTACACATTAGATTATATAGTTTATAAAGTTCTATCTCTGAGATTCTATGGTCCTATAAATTTCATAGCTTTCAAACCAAGTTTAAATAAACAGATTAAGACTTTAAGGAAAATTTCAGGTTGTGTCTAGATGGCAAGAAACATCACCCTGACACATCTCTCTGTCATCCTGGTCCCTTTCTTTCACTGGCAAATTACTCCAGGTGCCTGAATTTTGAGGAAGGTCCCAGGCCAGCCAACCTTCATTTCCTTCCAAGATTTCAAAACCCTTCCCCTAATTTTTTTCTGTTCTTTGTTTGTTGTCTTTCCCCTTTAGAATACAGCCTGTTAGGGTAGAGATTGTCTTTCTTTTTTCCTTGTATTTATAATCTGAGTGCTTAGCACAATTCCTATTACATAGTATTTAGTAAATTCTTCTTGCCTTTGCTTGAGAGGCTTGGTAGAGTTTCAGGGGCATAAAGGAAAATGGAAGTTAGCCCTCTAACTATACTTTCTAATGAGATTGTTTGTTGTTCTTGCCACAAGGAAATAACAAGGGTGAAGCACTTTGCAAAGTTCAATGTACTATATGTCAACTAATAATCTGTTACCATTATTTTAATTCAAACTCCCAACAAAATAGATAATTATTAGAAAAATCCATACCTAATCCCTAAAATCCCAATGAGTGAGATTTAGGGGAAATCACCCATTGGAATTTTCTATCAACTCAGAAACCTTGTCCTTTTGCATCTTTTTTTTTTTTTAAGAAATCGATCAAAATATAAGGAGGTAACAATAACTCACATCTGGAATATTATGCTTAGTTCTGGGAACTACTTTTTAGGAAAGATATTGATAAGCTGGAGAACATCTGGAAGCAGTGTGACTAGCATGGTAAGAATACTCAAAACAATGTCCTGTGAGATGCTATTGAAATAACTCAGGATGTTTATCTTGAAAAGAGAAGATGTATTGTTGCCTGTGTTGGGGTTGGGGCTGGGAAGGGTCTGAAGGACGAGGTAGCTTCCTAAGTGTTTGAAGGGTTGTCATATAGAAGAGATAAACAAGAGAGATTGCACTTATGCTGCTTGACCTCAGGGGGCAGAATTAAGAACAATGAGTAGAAGTTGAAGACGAACACATTATTGCTTGATATGAGGTAAAAATGTTCCAACAATTAGCTCTGTCCAAAAGTGGAATGAATTGCCTCAGGAGGTGCCCAAAGGAAGGGGGGTCCTCTTCATTAAAGGTCTTTAAGCAAAGACTATACCCTGAAGAGATCAAAGAAAGAGGAAAAGGTCATGTATGTACAAAAATATTTTTTAGCAACTCTTTTTTGTGGTAGCAGAAAACTGGAAACTGTGAGAATGTCCATCAGTAGAGGAATGGCTGAGAAAATAGTGGTATATTAATGTAATTTAATATTGTTGTGCCATAAGAAATGAGGAAAAAGCATTTCAAAGAAACATGGGAAAACTTATATGAAATTATGCAGAATGAAGTGAACACAACCAGAAGAAAAATTTGTACAATAACATCAATATTATAAAAACAAACAATTTTGAATGACCTAAAAACACTGATAAACTGAATGATTAACCTCTGTAGGAGATTGATAAAGAAGAATCCTGACCACTTTATGAAAGAGATGATGGACTAATACGAAGAATAATAAATGCAATTTTGGACGTTACCATGGTGAGAATGTGTTTTGATTTTGCTGTAATTGAGTGATATAAGAATTCTGCCTTCCTTCCTTCCCTTCCTTCCTTTCTCCTTTTTTCTTTTGTTCTCAAAAGACAAGAGAAATGAAAGAAAGAAAAACACAAATACTTAATCATTAAAAAATTATTTAAAATTTTTTTAAAACAATCTTTCTTATCATACGTACTTAAAATGAATAAGAGGAAGATTCCAAATAGGACACAGAAATGACTTTAAAATATTATTTTTAAACATGTCTGACTATGACTACTTAATATCATCTCTACCACCCCATCACATAACTAATTATAATAGTTTCTAGAATGACACACCACCACTCAGGTGTACTTTGTAGGGTGGAGTATTTTTTGTTTTGTTTTCATTTTAAAAGCCTAAATTTACAGATTTTTCTAATAACAAAATTGCACTAATGACATTTACTTTCTTCCTAGAGGTGCTGAAATAATTAATAAAGTTAAAGAAAAAACAAAGATTAGATAACTGCTTGTCCAAGGATGCTGTATATAGAAGGAGCTACTGATGAGGTTTGAGTTGCATCAGATGGTCTCTGAGGACATTCTGCAATTCTAAGGCACAACATGAATGGGCGTGGGCTTCCCTCTATTCATTTTAAGAGATCTGGTGTTTATAAAGACAACTAGATGCTTAAAATGTATTTCTTCCAAATGGAGTGATTTGTTACATGGGCTGCAAGCAAATGTTAACCACACCTGCCTCAAGCCTAACTTTCAATAAACATTTTCATAGAAAATTAGAAATTCTTTTACATTTCTATGAATGAATGAAAGAAAAAGCATTTATTAAAGCACTAACTGTAAACCAAGAACTGTGCTAAGCACTGCTCTCAAGGCATTCACCTTTTTTTTGTGGGGCAATGGGGGTTAAGTGACTTGCCCAGGGTCACACAGCTAGTAAGTGTCAAGTGTCTAAGGCTGGATTTGAACTCAGGTACTCCTGAATCCAGGGCTGGTGCTTTATCCACTGTACCACCTAGCTGCCCCCAAGGCATTCACCCTTTTTGAAGAAGATGAAGACTAAGATGAAGATGAAAAAGAAGATGACGATGAAGAGGAAGAAGAAAGAGGAGAAAGAGAAGGAGAAGGAGAAAGAGAAGGAGAAGAAGAAGAAGAAGAAGAAGAAGAAGAAGAAAGAAAGAGAGAGAGAGAAAGAAAGAAAGAAAGAGAGAGAAAGAAAGAAAGAGAAAAAGAGAAAAAGAAAAAAAAGAAGAAAGTGCTGCTGCAGGGCAGGTAGAAAGACTCTTAAATCCTAGGAGTATATCAGTGAGGTGGATAGCAAGGCCCCAAGAGCTTTAGGTTACATCATAAAATGGTAAGGCCTAGAGCATCGTGGTACACTGATAGTAAGATGGTAAGGCCTCATGTTCTTCCTTCTAATCAGAAGAAATGTGAGCAACAAAACAGCTTTGGTGAAAGGAGAAGACAGGATGGGAAGCACTCCCAGTGGTGATGGCAGAGCCATTGAGCAATCCCAGTTACTACATCAGCTGGAAATGATATGGTGCCCCAGTGGTGTGCTAATATGATATAGTTTCATTACTCCAAAAGTCTGGGCCACTGAGTCCCTTCTCAAACTTCCTGAATTTTGACTACAGATGAGATGTCATAATAAGAATCACTACCTTGACTGCCTTATGTATACACATCAAGAAAATTAGACACGTCTACGTTGAGAGAGGGAGAGAGAGAAAGAAAGTGAGAGCGAGAGAGAGCACATGCTAAAGGGATAATAATTTATTCGTTTCCTTTTAAAATTATATATCCAGAAGAAGTCAAACTTCTGTCAAACTTTCAGGGAAAAGGGGTGGAGGGAGGAGGGAAAAGAGAGAACAAGGGAAGAGGATGAGTCGGGGGAGAGGACCAAGAAGGGAGGAGAAGACTTAAGCAAGTGATGTAACCTAAACTGTGGGGATTTATTGGTGAGGAACAAGGCCCTCCATACTTTACAGTCTCTCCCAACCCAAAGATTGATAGTTTAGGATGAGTCAAGTTTTAGCCCAGAAGAAATAAATCAACAGCAGGGCAAAGGGTTTAGTGGGAAGAAAAAAAAGCATCATTCCGAGCATGCAATGCACTCTACATCCAAAGTTTCTGGGTCAAATAAAATGAGGAACTAATGTGGGAATGGGAAAGAAACAAACTGTGGCTTTACGGTTCTGTCTGTTGTGTGAGACTCAACAAATCTCACCCCATCGGCTGATCTCCCAGGCACTGTCCAAGCCTCCAACAAATTATCCCCTTAAGAGACAGAACCTCAAATCTCCCCTCCCTAACTCTGTTGAGGAGGGGATTTCTTGAGTCTTATCCATCGTTTTATCTAGGAGATACTGATCTTTTCTGGGATAAAAACAGCAAGAGGGAGGATGAGACCTGTGAGGGGCTCCTGCATTGCATAAGACATGAAGGAAGCTATAGGGACTAGAATGCTCAATTCTTGTTTGCTCACTGCAACTTTGAGTAATTTAAAGGGGAGGGCAAAAACCCAAGAAAATAATTGATTAGATGCCAATTCACATAGCTCGCCTTGTCTGCTTTTTATTATCAGTGTTTCTTTAAAAGGCTAATAGATCCTATTCTTGACAAGCATGAAGCCAGGAGGTGGGATCTTATCCAGTGTTTGCATTTTTCAGCCCACAAGAGGCAATGATTAGATCTTAATATTGTATGCACAAACCACACTCACTGTGTGAACTTTCTTGAGACAGCTCCCAACTTCAGGATAAAAAAAGGAGTTTTTATCAGAATTATTATAAAAGGAAGGGGGGAGAGAGCACTTCTGGTCCCTCTAGGCCAACTGATTAGAGATGAGTTAATTTTCTTATAAATATTGTAAGGCTATTCTCCCTGTGCAAAGGGAAACCTGAGAAGTCTGGATTTCAGTGATTTGATTCCATAGCTAAGAATAGCTAAACTAAGTGGGGAGCGGAGGAAGAGGAGTAAAAGCCAACCAGAATTAAAGAAACATTTGCAAATTAGAGTAAAGTCTTTTGCATTTTAGCTAATCATTGGAATCAGAGTTTCTCCCCTCCATATCCCATAAACTAGAAATGAACTTAGTAAAGCATGCTGACAGATGCTCTCTATAGATTACATGGTCTTACAAAAGTGCAATGAACAAAACAACAGGATTAAAGCTTGCTTGCCAGGACTAAGCTTATGTGACCATGCCTCAATATTTAGTATCATCCAATGTGCAGGTTTTAGTTATTCATTTCAGTATGGCCAACAGGATACCAGCAGCATTTTGTATCTCTCTTCAAATAGGTGCTCGGCAAAGATAGTCACTGTAGAATCTCCTCTCTCCTTCTTGATTAATGATTGGGCAAGCTGATTAGATTGTCTCTGGTGTGCCAGGTATTATTAACATCCTTATAAATAGCACCATCTTCTCCTGTGTTATCAAGGGAAGAGATCATGCCTAGTCCCTTTCTCACAGAAGGAAAACCACACATTCATATGTTCTCTGAAGAGGGCTAGGCCTGCGGTTAGCTCTCATAAGACCCAGGAACCTCCTAGTTATAAAATCTAGTCTAAGGGGCAACTAGATGGCGCAGTGGATAGAGCACCGGCCCTGGAGTCAGGAGTACCTGAGTTCAAATCCAGCCTCAGACACTTAACACTTACTAGCCGTGTGACCCTGGGCAAGTCACTTAACCCCCATTGCCTCACTAAAAAAAAAATCTAGTCTATAAATTGATAGAATTTACAGCTCAGGGGGGCTTAGGAAATCATCTAGTTGTTGTTCAATCATTTCAATCATGCCCCAAACTTCATGACCCCACTTGGGGTTTTCTTGGCAAAGACACTGGAATGGCTTGCCATTTCCTTCTCCAGCTCATTTTACAGATGAGGAAACTGAGGCAAACAGGGCTAAGTGACTTTCCCAGGGTCACACAACTAGTAAGTGTGTAAAGCCAGATTTGAGCTCAGGAAGAGATCCTGACTCCAGGCCCAGCACTCCAGTGCTACATAGTTGCCACAACAACAAAGCATGCTCTTATGCTTGAACATTCTATGAGTCTGCTCCTTTGTAAGCTCAAAAGTTTCACCTACACCACTTTCTGAACCATCATTTGTCACTGATGGCATTTATAACCTAACTAATACCTGAGCACCCACAGCGGTAGCCACAGGGAGGCAATTGGAAAAATTCTCCCAACATTCCCAACCCCTGACCTCCCAAATCATCTCTTGGCTGTGAAATCTCCTGGATGGACAAGTCAGGCTCTGTGCCTTGGGCACAGTGAGTAAGAGCCCTGTCTGCTGTCATAAAGTTTTGAATGGCAGAGAATGAACTGGACAGAGCCAGCAGGGCTAGATAAATTGAGATCTACATCGCAAATAGAATGATGTGATCTTTCTCCCCAAAACTATCCTTCCAGTTACCGAGATCTGTAACCTTGGCTCCTCACTCTCCCTCACCCCACACATTTAATCATTTAGTTGCCAAATCTTGTCACTTATATCTTCAGAACATCTCTCTCATCTGTCACTTTCTCTCCACTCACATGACCACCACACTAATTCAGGCCCTAATTATCTCTCACCTAATTGATCTCCCTGGCTCAAGTCTCTCCTCTCTCCAATTCATCCTTCACATAGCTGCCAAAGCGACTTTTCTAAAAGCTTAGATCTGACCCTATCACTCCCCTACTCAATAAACAATTCCAGTGACTCCCTATTGACTTTAGAGCTTTAAAATTTCTTATTTTGTGTAAGTTTTATGATGGGTATAATTACTAGCTCAGTGGAATATATGAATAATTTACAAACACAAATATGTTAGGGATTTATGCTCAAAAATTTCTTACCAATAGGGATGCACAGTAAAAAAAATTATAGACCATTGAGTTAGCCTTTGCCACACTATCTCTAATGGATTTTTAGTTGTTAGCAGTCATACAAAGCCTGAAAATCAAGGCTGACAAGAAGATAGCATAGAGGATAGAGACAAGAGGGATCCCATCTTCCCTATTGTTTCAAGCATTATCTGACTATGGAATAATTCCTTGTCTCTAAACATTTAATGGCAGTTCAGAAATCAGAGAAGAAATGGATTCAACTGGAAGAGCCTGCATGCTTTGGGGCCTTGATAAATGTGTGCATATTACTAAAGCACGGTCATATGTTGAAACCCACATTATTATGTTTTGTCTCCTGCATTTCTCTCATGGCTCTTAAAATAAAACTCTTCAGTCCATTTCTTGCCCTATTGTAAACAAATAAACCACATACTTTTATAAATTAATATGAATTTGGGAAAGATAACTTTTATACACTAGACTTCTAAGTAGAACTAAGGAGTTTAAATGAACAAGTTTAGCAGCAACTATTCTCTCAGAGAAAGGGAATAAGCATTTATGCAGCACCTACCATGTGTCTGGCACTGAGCTAAATATTCGGTTTTTGGTTTTGGTTTTTTTGGGTTTTTTTTGTTGTTTTTGGTTTTGTTTTTGGTTTTTTTTTTTTGGTGAGGCAGTTGGGGTTAAGTGACTTGCCCAGAGTCACACTGCTAGTAAGTGTCAAGTGTCTGAGGTTGGATTTGAATTCAGGTCCTCCTGAATCCAAGGCCGGTGCTTTATCCACTGCACCACCTAGCTGCCCCTAAGTATTTGTTTTAAACAAATATCTTATTTGATCCTCACAACAACCCTGTGAGGTGAATGCTATTGTCACCCCCATTTTATAGTTCAGAAAATGAAGCAAACAGAGATTAAGTGACTTGCCCAGGGTCACATAGCTATGAAATGTCTAAGGCTGGATTTGAACCCAGGTGTTCCTGATTCAAGGTTCAGTATTCTATCTACTGTACCACCTAGCTGTCTCTGTCTTATTATGTATGTATTTAAGTATGCATATATATAAAACACACATATAAGTATATACATCCTACACACAGAGAGGATACATTTATATAATGTATGTAAATATATTTACGCATATCATTCATACATATGTGTATATATATTGTTCCAAAAGTCTCAATGAAGTTCTAAATTATTAAAGCCTAAAATGTCTATTTAAAAGCTTATTATTATTATTATTATTAAAGCTTAAAACATCACCAAGGCTTTTGGGACACCCGGTATATCTATGTCCAATAATTCAATTCAATACATATTCATCATTGTTGTTGTTTAGTTGATTAGTCATATCTGACTTTTGTTGACCCCATTTGGGGTTGTTTGTTTTTGGTTTCTTTTTGGGGGCATTTGCCATTCCTTTCTCCAGCTCATTTTACAGATAAGGAAATTGAGGCAAACAGGTTTAAGTGATTTGCCCAGGGTCACATAGCTAGTAAGTATCTGAGGCCAGATTTGAACTCAGAAAGATGAGTCTTCCTTACTCCAGATGGGACACTCTCTCCACTGTGTACCTAGCTGCCCTAGCAAGTAGTCATAGGAGGTAGTTATCTAGGCAATGAATGTGAATAGTTACTAGGCAATGAGTGACAATCAGGAGATGCTGGAGGTCTTTATAAGCAGTCTGGGTAAACATTTGTTAGGGATGTGTGAGAGGAGATACTTATTTAGATGCAGGTTGAAATGCATGGGTTTGGAGGTTCCTTCTAATTCCAAGATTCATTGGCATTCATGCCATGCCAAGGGATTTAAAGGAAGGCCCCAACCCATTGGGCTGACTGGGTGGCCAACCCATTTTATGGAAGGACATTGACGACAGATACTTAGGCTGAGATGGCATGGATAAGTTGTGAGTTGCATTCCTGGAGGAAGTGCTAACCTCAATAAAATCATAGATCTATTGCACCAAAATCCAAGTATCTAAGAAGATTAAAAAAGAAAAAGAAAACCATGCTCAACAGTTTAGAATAAGGATCTGCCCAAACCAAAACAAGTGGAACATCATGGAGCCTGTTATTTCTAATGGCTGTCAGCTATTGGAGATGCCTAATGCTGCTAGACAATAAGATCCCTTTAGGGTTTTTTGCTTTAGGAAAAATCAGCGTGGTTGCAGCAGGGTCATAAAAAGTTACTAATGTGTTTTCTCATGGCACTGAGCCAGGACATGAGGCTCTGTGCTATGATAGTACATACCGCCGGTAATCATAAACAAATGTATTACATGAGCAGATGAGATGTTATATGAGAAAGTGCTATAGGTTATAGCTTGAATTTTGAAGTCGGAGAGAAGGCCAGTCCCAGCATACTCAAGACACCAGAGACTACAGACAGTGACAGTGCTCAGGGAGGCTCCTAAAAGAGATGAGGTCAGAAAATGGAACATTGAGCTTCTCCCACAGAAAAAAGTAGAGCAGAAACCCCAGTCTCCTGCTGTCTGAATGAAGAATAATGCAGAATGAAGACCAACACCCAGGGAGACTCTCCCTCAGAAAGAGATAGGAATGACAGTCACCACAACAGTGATTGATGGTACCAGTGAGTCAGGAGACAATGTGACTACTGGAGAGCTGGTGAAACAGGCTGTCTGCTTCTCCTACTCAATAATTTTGATGCTAAGAAATGGATGATGATAGAACTTTCTTTAAAAAGAGATTTTATTGCTATCTCCTATTTTTACATTGCCTCCTATATTTCTCCCCCTTTCCTCTTCCTTCCCAGATAGCCATCCTTTATAACAAAGATTTTTTAAAATGAAGTCAAGGGGAAAAAATCAGCAAAACCAATGAACATTTTTAAAAAATCTGATGTTATATGCGATGTTGCACATTCATGGCCTCCCAGTCCTACAAAGAAGTAAGGGGTAGTGGAAGGCCTAACTTATTAACTAGATAACCTCTGAGGTCTCTTGCAGGGATATCCAATCCTATAGTGAGAGGGGCAGAAAAGTGGCACAGTTAATAAAGTCTAGGCCGGGAATTAGTAAGACCTGAGTTCAAATTTGGCCTTAAACACTTATTAGCTGTATGACCTAAGGTAAGGCACTTAACCTCTGTCTCAGTTTGTCTCAGTTTCCTCAGATATCATTATTATCCATTTCTATCCATCTATCATTGTGACATCAAGGAAATATGAACCAAATATTTTGCAGAGGGTGTTTGTTCTATGTATTTGCCTCAGTTTCGTCAACTATAAAATGGGGATAATAACAGCACCCTGCCCCCCGCCCAGGGTTGTTGTGAGAATCAAATGAAGTAATATTTGTTAAACATTTAACACAGTGCCTGGTACATAGCAGGCTCTATAGAAATGCTAGCTATTAGTATTATCATTGTACAACCTCACCAGTGGCCCAGGTTTGGGGGAGGGGGATCTCTTTCAGAAACATGATGTTCCATGGTACCAGGAGATGCCACATGCCTCAGGTACTGTTGTGAAAATGTAATCTTACTTAAAAGAAGCATATTTCTCCTCTTAGCCTCCCCAAGGAATCTGTTTCCCTGATGTCTTTGTGCACATTAAGCCAGTTCTACATGACCAGTTCTACATGACCAGCACTAGCACTGAAGGTTGGTTAATTAAGATAAGGCTGGGTAGCGACAGGCAGCAGGATAACATTCTACCTTTCAAGGTTTTCAGGGATGAAATGATGTACACAGAAGCCAAGAAAACCCATGTCGATTGATTCACAATGATGAATTCTAATGCACAGAGCAATGGACAAAATTTGCATATTATAATTATATCTAAACAATGTCCTAGAACTAAAATATATGTAATTTGAGGGACTCAACCAAATGCTTATGTGTGACTCATTCTCAGCACGACTGTGTCTCTCCGTGTGTCATCCCTTCAAAAGCTCATTGGTCACTCATAGGTTATAATGGGACCAGAAGTAGGTGAGCTGATCTTGCAGCTGGAGCAAGAGAAAAGCAATGGCTACCCTGTGTGTTGCCATGCCAATAGATCTAGGAGAAAGCCATCATTGCACTGGTACCATGTCAAGAGATGGTGAAAAAGGCCCCTATCATGTCAGGTAGATGCTTGTGGAGGATGAACAATAGTCACAAAGTGAAAAGGTGTGGATGGGTTGTTATCTGTACCTTTGGAGGGAATACACACAACGATGAGATCACAAATCTAAGTAAACAAAGAAAGGTAAAGGATGAGAAAGATGATCAACAAGCGCACCGTGGGGTGTGCACACTAGGGGACAAAACCAATCAGTAAATTTAAAGGAGTCATAGGTTCATAGATTTAGATATAGAAAGGATCTTAGATGCCTTGGAGTCTAACCGTCTCATTTTATAAATAGGGAAACCAAGGCATAAAAAAGTTAAGTGATTTGCTATGGATGACTTAATTACAGACCAAGAGCTATGCTCATTGACTTTTCTTTAGTAATATCCCATCATCCTTGTTTTCTTGATTGTTTAAACCTTCTTTATTATGTATACCCTTGACAGTTAGGTGGCACAGTGGAAAGAGCACTGGATTTAGAATCGGGAAGACTCATCTTCCTGAATTCAAATCCAGCTTGAGACACTTCCTAGCTGCGTGACCCTGGGCAAGTCACTTCACCCTGTTTGTCTGTTTCTTCATCTGTAAAAATGAGCTGGAGAAGGAAATGGCAAACCACTGCAGTATCTTTCCCAAGAAAACCCCAAATGGGATCATGAAGAGTTGTATGTGACTAAAATGACTGAATAACACCACTATATACATGGCATAAATTTGTTGTTGTTATTGTTATCTTTACATAGTTTTAGCCAGTGTATTTATTACCCTCTTTTTGCTTTCTTCACTCTGCTTCATTTCATGGAAGTTTTCCTATATTTTTGAATTATTTATATTTGTAGTTTCTAATGGCAAAAGAATATTCCCTTTCATTCATATACCATAATTTGTTCATCTATCTATTCAGAATATTGAGGAATAGGAAAGCACCCAGTTTATTTCTAGTTTATTTTTGCTATTATAAACATTACTGCTAGGAACATTTTTGTACTGATAAGTCTTCTACTCCTTGCCTTTCCCCTGCATAATCTTCATGGGGTATAATCCCAGTAGTAGAACTGCTAGGTCAAAGGGTATGCATAATATATAGTTCTGTTTTGCTTTTAAAAAATTGTTAAAGGGGCAAGGTAGGTAGCACAGTGGATAAAGCACTGGCCCTGAATTCAGGAGGACCTGAGTTCAAATAAGGCCTCAGACACTTGACACTTACTAGCTGTGTGACCCTGGGCAAGTCACTTAACCCTCATTGCCCCACCCAAAAAAATCATTAAAAATGTGTAATCACATAACTTTTTTTAGTATAGTCACAATAGCACTAAACATCTTCCGTTATTATCTTTGCAAATTCGATAGGTATCAGATGAAACATCCAAGTTATTTTAATTTGTGTGATTATCAGAGATTTTATACATTTTTTCTATATGGTAGTTGATAATTTTCACTTCCTCCTTCAGGAACTTTCAAGGCTTCATACCCTTTGACCCCTTAACTTCTGCAGAGTGACTCTTTTCTTACAAATTTGGGTCAATTTCTGGTGAATTTTTGATGATGGGCTTTTATCAAAATCTTTGTTTCATGATTTAATATTGTAAATCATTATTTTCCTCCCTTCCTCTCAAAACCTACTCTTAGTGTCTTCATCCCATTGCCAACTTCAAGTGATAGCTACACTATGATCCTGTGAGATTTCCCACCACAAGTGAAAACCTAGTGTTGGAGCTCAAAGCCTAATTACCTTAGCAGTAAATGATCTGACCTAGGGCAATGAATGAATCAAGCACAGAGTAACCCTGTGTGTAAACTAACATTCTTTGAGGCTGTGATTATAGATAGATTTGGTTATCTAACAAGGGATTTCTCTTTATAGTTTTTATTTCTTCACATTGTGATCCCTTAAAGGGAAAAGAAATCCTTCCTAACTCTATGGTTTTAGTTGGATAGGAGGGGAAAGTAGAAATTCTTTTCTTTCACCTCATACCTTCCTCTGAGTTTTTAAATTCCTGACTTTAATTGATAGGGTAGTGAGGTGGTGAAGTGGATAAAGTGTCAGGCCTGGAGTCAGGAAGACCTGACTTGAAATCTGGCCTCAGACACTTATTAACTGTGTGACCCTGGGTCAATCACTTAACCCTATTTGCCTCAGTTTCCTCATCTATAGAATGAGCTGGAAAAGGAAGTGGCAAACCACTCCAGGATCCAAGAAAATCCCAAAAGGGGTCACGGAGAGTTGGATATAACTAAAAACTACTGAACAACAATTTTATTGATAAAGTGAATTTCAATTACTCTCTAGTCAATTACCAAGCCACATTGAGAGAAGATAGAGGAACTGAATTATGTTTAGCCAACTTCCCAAAGTTCCTGTTTTAGTCATCTTAATTCTTTTTCGGGGGGGGGGTGAGGTGGGGCAATGAGGGTTAAATGACTTGCCCAGGATCACACAGCTAGTAAATATCAAGTGTCTAAGTCTGGATTTGAACTCGGGTACTCCTGAATCCAGGGCCGGTGCTTTATCCACTGTGCCACCTAGCTGCCCCCAAGCCATCTTCATTCTCAAAGCGCATAAGCTCTGAAACATTACAATACCCCAAAACATTTAAATAGCGTTTTCTCATGATGAGTTTTGGGTAAATTTTCATTTGGAATCACATGAATATAGACAAGAGGGAGGTTGGTAGCATGGAGGGAGCACTGATTTATATTTCGACGATTTGGATTCAGATTCTGCCTCTGTGTGACCTTAGACAAATAGCTTAGTCTTTCTAGGCAGTCTTTAAAATGAGAGGGTAAGTAGGTGCTTAATAAGTGGTGACTTATTTGATTCCTTGATTGATTCAGGAAAAACAGATGAAAGTAATATTCTGATTACAAATCATACAGAATTTGCATTCTAGTGGTATGCTGGGTAAAATGACTTACTGTTATATTAGTCATCTAAATGGTGAATTACTTGGGTCTTTATTGAACATTTCCCACTCATCTGTCATAAACAATTATTTGCTGTTGCCAGTCACTGGCCTCTGCTTGTTTCCAGTGTTCCAGTCTTACCTTTCCCGAGTGCCCTCAGTGACTTAACCTCCTACCTACCTTTCTCTTCAGGGAGAGCTATTGTTTAATGAATTAAGGATACTTTTTGTGAGTCATGCCTGGAAAACTGTCCCTCCCAATTTCCATATCCTGGCTTTCCTGGCTTCTTAAAGTCTCATCTTCTACAAGAAGATTTTCCTGTTCCCCTCAATGTTAGTGCCTCTCCCTCTTTTGATTATTTCTAGTAATTTCTATATAGTTTGCATGTTTCTCCCAGTGGACTATGAGGTCCCTGAGAACAGGGACTGTCTTATGCCTTTCTTCACATCTCCACTGTTTAGCACAATCTTTCGGTCATTTCAATGCTCTCTTACTCTTTGTGACTTCATTTGGAGTTTTCTTGGCAAAGATACTGGAGTGGTTTGATATTATTCCTTCTCCACCTCATTTTACAAATGAGGAAACTGAGGCAAACAGGGTTAAGTGACTTGCCCAGGGTCACAAAGCTAATAAGTGTCAGAGACTGTATTCGATCTCAGGAAGATGAGACTTCCTGACTTAAGGCTGGACACTATCCACTGCACCACATAACTGCCCATTTTAGCACAATGCATAGAACAAAATAAATGCTTTTAGGGGTGGCTAGGTGGCACAGTAGATAAAGCACCGGCCCTGGGCTCAGGAGGACCTGAGTTCAAATCCAGCCTCGGACACTTGACACTTACTAGCTGTGTGACCTTGGGCAAGTCACTTAACCCCCATTGCCCTGCAAAAAAAAAAAAATTAAAAAAAAAATAAATGCTTTTAGACGGACTGTACCACATTAGATGAAACAACTCATGGCCTCATTCATCCTGGCCGAGTACACAGAGGTAGACAGCTAATTTGTTTTCTTCTCAAACTATGGAGCAATAATAGCAACAAGAAAAGATCCAGTCACATCATTTGCTTACATGGTTGGGTAAAGAGACTTTCTAAAGGTATATGAAACAACGGTCCCATTCAATGAATTTCAGTTTATGTTATTTATTCACATTGAGATATGAGTTTTATTCCCTCTGTGACCTTTAGCAATAGCACTGATAACAGGAACATTGCTTTGGAAAACCAGAAGGTTAAACATTAACCAGAAAAATAATTCATGTTCTTCTCCCTACCCTGAATTAGTAAGACAAACATTTTGAGCATTTGTTGGAAAAAAATAAGAGATTTGTATTTGGAAATAGCCTGTCATCCCTTTTCTGTTGTTTCCTGCCTTGCTATTGGTAACATGATAGCTCAGGTTACATCAGAGCATCCAAAGTCAACTTGCTTCTCACATTCTTTACAACAGTGATGGGCAAACCTCAGAAAGTTCAGCCATTCAGTTCAAAAGTTTGCCAATTATCTTTGCTTCTTGGGTGTCCAGTGTCAGGCTGAAAATTTCACAAGGACAATTTCATAAGCATCTTTTCAAGTATTTCCTGCTGGTGGCAGGAAATGATACAAAATGAGCATGTTTTCTCCCCATGATATGAGACTTCTACTTTTTTAAATGAGCAAGATGGCTAGATTTGCAAAATGTATAGAAGAGAAAGGTTAGGCTACCCATTATAGATTTGCCTCCCAGTTTGACACAACTCTGATTTTATAAGACATCTCCTAGTGTGAGCCCCAAACCAATAACTACACCAGCCTATGTAGAAGAAGGATGCCTTCCATAATAAGGTCAAAACCCAATATTTCTTGAAATTCAGCAAGCAATTCTTTTTCCTAAACCCACAATTTAGTCATTCAATTGTTTCAGTCATGTTCAACTCTTTGTGACCCCATGTGGGATTTTTTTGGCACAGATACTGGAATGGTTTGCCATTTCCTTCTCCAGCTCATTTTACAGATGAAGAACTGAAGCAAAGTTAAGTGACTTGCCCAGGGTCACACAGCTAGTAAGTGTCTGAAGCCAGATTTGAACTCAGGAAAATGAGTCTTCCTGACTTCAGGCCCAGTACTCTATGTACTACTGTCCCACCCAGCTGCCAAAGCCCATAATTAAAGACAACTGGACCAAATATTAAGATAAAATTTTTAAAAGACAAGAGTCTTTGGGCAGCCTATCACTTCATATATGAAAGATATGGCAGAGAAGAAATGGGAGTGCCTTTGAAATTTAAAACACATTCAACTCTGAGCACTAGTTTTTAATGGGTAGGTAGATAATGCTTTAATACCAAACTGTTATTGTTGTTTTACAATGCCATAAATTTTCTCTGAAAACAGTACAGCAAAACTGCTCATTGTTGGTCCTATATTTTGGTTTTGTTGACCTTTACAAAATTCATATACAAAATACAATACACATTAATATTTAAATCCAAATAATATATCTCAACCCTATAGCTACTTTGACTAAAAAATAATAAATAAAGCTGGTGAAAAGCTATCCACAAGCTTTGCTTTAAACATCAATTTTTATTTGGAATGAAAGCATCTAACAAATAATCAGTTTGACATAGTAATCATCACAGTTGATTTACAAACTGGCCTTTAAAAATTTTTATTAAAAATTAGCATTTATATAGTGCTTTAAGATTTGTAAAGCCCTTTACAAATATTTCAATTGGTCTTTGCAACAACCCTACAGAATAGGTGCTATTATTATCTTCATTTTACATGTGGGAAAATTGAGCCAGGCTAAAGTTAGGTAATGTGCCCAGGACGGCAGAACTAGTAGTATCTGAGCTTGGATTTGAACTTGTGCCTTCCTGACTCCTGGTCCAGCATTCAATCCTCTGTGCCGCCTAGTTGCTGAGAAATAATCATTCAACACTTTAACAGACCTATCATATCATCAGTATTTCATCAGGTAGCCCCCTCTGTTCTCTGTTGGAATGGGTCACATTTCCCCTGAGCCTTGGCAAATAGTCTTCATGATTTCCTGTGGCCAAAAAAAAAATTATATATATATATAATTACTACTTTGTGGCCAATTTTGTGATGACAAATATTTCCAATAAAAAAGAGGTTGGTCCTTGATTGATAAATTGCTCAAACCATTTCCACACTCTTCCTTGAACCCTTTCTGGCTTGGTAGACACTGTCAGAGTCTGTGCCAGATTTGCTAAAGCCCTTTAGAACCCAGAGTCAATTCTATGCATGTGGGGAGGATTTAAGTGCAAAAATAGATAATAGATCCATGGAATTGTGCATCTGGAAGGAACCTTAGAGACCTCAGGCAGTTAATAAATTATAGGTGACTGCTAATATGGTCTTTTTACTTCATATTCCATCATCACATCCTTTTTCCTTCTTCCTTTGACTTCTCTTTTCTCCTTTTTAAAATCTCTTTATTGTCTAACTTCTTTCCTTCCTTCTTACCTTTATTTGTCACTTTCATCCTTGCCATATTCTATCTTTTCTTATTTTCTTTCTTTCATATTTGATTTTTTTCCATATTCTTATTTTGCACATTGCTCATACTGTTTTGTCACCCTACCTTTTTTTTTTTTTTTTACTTTGAATTGACTTTTGTAATGTTTAAAAATCTTATGTGTGGGGGCAGCTAGATGGCACAGTGGATAGAGCACCGGCCCTGGATTCAGGAGGACCTGAGTTCAAATCTGGCCTCAGACACTTAACACTTACTGGCTGTGTGACCCTGGGCAAGTCACTTAACCCCAACTGCCTCACTAAAAAAAATTAAAAAAAAAAAATCTTATGTGTGTCCTTACCTGCCCCCCCCACCCCAGTTTGGGGGGAAACTAGCTAAGATTTACTGATAAATTCAGCAACAGTTTAGACTTTTAAGAACTTATTAAAGTATATTAGGGGTTAGCAGAGAGAGAGAGAAAGAGAGAGAGAGAGAGAGAGAGAGAGAGAGAGAGAGAGAGAGAGAGAGAGAGAGAGCTGCCTTCATCTAGCTATCCAAGAGAGAACACGTGAAGTTACAAAAGTTAGAAGACCTGGCTACCTTCCTTTTTCTTCTGCCACCATGAGCTTCTTCCTCAACCAAAGAGGGCAAGTCCCAGCTGGTTCTCCCGGAAGCCCCCTGTGGAACAGGAAGCAGGGCGGTCCCCACACACAGCTCCAAGCTAATTGGTTGGTCCATTGATTGACATGACTTACAGGCGGTTCTATGAATAGAGGTAATTTCCAGAAGCCAGACTGACCTTTAGAAAAGGTCATCTCACAATGTCTTTCTCTGCAGGGGGGTGGCACCCTGGTTCTCACAATTTTCTGATCCATTAGACTGTATTGATATGACTTCAGTCACATAGTATAGACAGCCATGCTAGAATTGGCAGCAATAGTTGATGACAGGAGTAGGACTGTGTGAAAATATTTTATAACTAGGGCTAATTTGGGGGGCTAAACTATGGATGACTAATTTGGGGACTTTTGACTATTTGGCTATCTGACTTCGTTAATTTAATGTGGGCCGTTTATAAAGTTCCACCACACCGCTCCCAAACTGATAGACTAAAGATTAAGAAGCCTCTAACTAAATAATCAAAGCAGAGTTTATTTATGAGATACTATTGAAAATTAGGAATACGGGAAATAAAGTGCACAACCTGACTGCTTTCCTGAGGTCTCTTTCCACTGCGTCTCTTTCGCACCTGCTGCGCTTGGAACTTCTTGAATACAATAAGGGCCTTAGCTGCCTCCGGCCTCAGGGCAATACACTTTCTCTGGTCAGCTATTTTCTTCTAACTCCTCTTAATCTTCACTTTCTCCAAACTGTACCCTGTGCTGACCTGCTTCTGTGTTCTCCGCTGCCTCCCAATCAGTCTGTCTTCTGCTCCGTCCTTGTCCGCGCTCCCCTCTAGTCAGCCTCTCTCCTCGTCCATCCCCCTCCTAGTCTCCTTCCTCGCTCTAGTCAGCCGTTCTTCCCCTAGGCCGCCTCCCAGGTCTATATATACCTTTTCTTCTCTCCACTCAAATCTCGGGGCTTCCTTCGCCCCCACTGACCAAGCTAATCTGCCAGCCAGAGTTGCGGCTGGTGGGGGGGGGGTGCGCTCCAAGTTTCACATGCCTCAACACAGGCTATCCAGGATCCTCTCAGGTCAGAGGGAGCTGGGGGCTTCCCCCCCTCCCCCAGCTGTCTGACCTGGTGTCTTGTATAGCCCACAGGGCTTTTTCACTCAGCTGAAGCTGAGGAGGAGGGGGGAGACCCCGAGGGCCTAAGGCTTTCTAATCTCAGCCTAAAGGTAGGATCCCCAAATCAAAATAAATTTCCACAGCTGGAGGAGAGAGAGAAAGAGCTCTGGTCCTTACCTTATCCATTATATGAGTGTACATAAATATATGTGTATATGTATATACATATCCACATGTGTATATAGACACACATACATATATGTGTGTGTTTATGTATGCATGTGTATATATGTATGTATTTGTAAATGTGTTTCTTCTCTGAAAATTCCTTCACATTCTATCCCACCCCCTAAAATGTGTAGCACTGCTGTTATTTGCTCTTGCTTAATTTTCCCTAACTAAATTACTAAGAGAAGATCAGTGAATCAGATTTAAAGATAGAAAAGAATTTTGCATCATGGACCCCTTTGTCAGCCTGGGGAAGCCTATGAGCTCCTCCACAGAATTAGGTTGTTTTGTTTTTTAATACATATACTAAAATACATAGGACTACAAAAGAAATAAATTCTAATGAAATATAATAAAATATTTTAAAAAACAAGTTCATGGGCTCCACGTTCAGGACCCTTGATCTAATCCAAATATTTCATTTTTCAAAGATGAGTGGGAGAGAGGTCTAGAAGAAATATTGAAACAATTGAGAAGTTGACCCACAACTTGTTATAATCAAGAATAGAATTTGCTTTTGCATAGTAGTGTATTCCAAACTGCCATCATCCTAAATACTTTGAAGACAAAGGAAGCTTAATCCTTTAGGGAATTCTATAAATACATAAAAATAAATTGCACTGGATGCTTCACTTCTTTGAGAACAAGTTTGAGAATTATCTGTTACAATACCTGGAAATATCATTAGTGAAACGGTTCTCTAAGAATACTCAAAACCTGGACTTTGTATCTGGCTATCCTTTATTTAGTTGTATGAAAAGTGTTTCAGTATTGATTAAATACAGTTATGATCATGATCATGATCATGATACATTCAATTAAGCACCTACTTGTGGTCACCATCCTCTGAAATTGTGTACAGAGAAAACTGCATTGATCTGGTCTCTGGCCTATAGGAGTTTATAGCATAGGAACTAACTACCTGTGGCAGGCACTCATCTTACAAGTGTCATAAGACAAAGCTAAACCCAGAGCCAAAGAAATTTATGATTATCCAGAAAAACAGAGCATTTACTCTGACAGTTTTATGTGGTTATAATCTACAGCCAGGCAACGGTCTGAAGTTTCATCTTTGTTGAGAGTAGGCCGTCTGATGTAAGAGCCTGGACTATATTTTTGGTCCCAGAGATGTTAGGGATATTGACTCACAAACCAAATGTTAAAAATAGAACAAAACAAAACAAAGAAATGCAAACTTTCTCTCTTTAGCCCTCTGCATCTTCCTAGGAAATAATCACAAAATAATATGGTAGACAAGCATCCTTTCAAACTTATCAAGTTCATATTCCAAGGTATTGCTTGCATGGAGCATTGATAGATACCGCAGTAATTCTGTGCTTGAGACCCCAAATTCTTACTAGGGACTCTAATTGGAATCCCAAATCCCTAAATAAAAATAATGGCCCCCTCCCCCATCATGCTAAGAGATCCCTCCCATTTTTACATCATTCTAGCATACACAGCACTCATTAAGCTAATTTTTTCAAAATCTGAGTTCTCTAGTACAGCCAATTCTTATAGTCAAAACAAAGAAAGGAACCTACCCAGACACCCTGAAATAATAACCAGTTTATACTTCTTAAACATCTACATACTTGAGACTCTCAAAGGGCTTTCACAGTTCTAAGTCATGAATTTTCTACTTGGGGATCTTTTTTTTTTTTTTAATGGGAGGATGAGGAAGAAGTATTTGAGAAGTGGGATTACAATCTCCATTAATTAACTGGTTGGTCAAAGGGTTATGGTAAAGAATCAACCAAAGAGAACCCATCAGTGGCAGAAAAAAAAAGGAGTCCAAAATTTGAGATAGAGTAGGAAGAGCTTTGATATAGGAGCCAGACAACAAGACATTTTGTCCCACTTTTGTCTTTAACCACCAGTGTGACCTTACAGAGGGAAGGAAACAAGAGTTTATTAAGTGCATACTATGGGCCAGGCAAATGCTTTACAGATATCTTATTTTATCCTCACAACAGCAACGGGAGGTAGTGCCCTTATTATTCCCCATTTACAGCTGAGCAAACTGAGGTTAAATGACTTGCTCAGGATCACACAGCTAGTAAGTGTTTGAGGATGTTTTTGAACTCAGATCTTCCTGATCCAGACCCAGTACTGAGTGCAACTATGGCGCCACCTAGCTGCCCTTGGGGAAAGATTTCATTTCTATGAACTTTAATTTCCTCATCTGCAAAATGAAGGTATTAGACAAGATGATCTATGAAATTCATTCCAACTTCAAAATTCTATTATTTTTAACTTCCATTTTTCTGTCCCTTAGTTTTGAATAAAATAACAGCATAAATGAAGGGCTCATTTCTTTTTTTTTTAATTTTTTTCTTTAATTACATGTTAAAACAGTTTTTAAACATTTTTTTAAAAGTTTTGAGTTCCAAATTCTATCCTTCTGTCCCTCCCTCCCTTAGCCCCTTTCTGAGATGGGAATAAAGGAAAGAAAAATAGCATGTTTCAGTTTATATTGGGACAGTATCATTTCTTTCTCTGGAGGCAGAAAACATGCTTCATCACGAGTCCTTTGGGATTGTCTTAGATCATTGTATTGCTGAGAATAGCCAAGTCAATGAAGGACTCATTTTCAGAAGGTAGTATGACCTAATGAAGATAGTGTTGGATGTGGCACTGGAAAGGCTTGGGTTCAGATCTTCCCTCTGAAACATATTAGCTCTGTGACCCTGGGCAAGTCATTTAACCTCTCTGAAACTCACTTTCCTGATCTGTAAAGTGAGGATAATAATACCTATAATGTCAATTCACAGAGTTGTTATGAGGATCAAATGGATTAATGTATGCCAATTTCTTTGAGAACTATTATAATGCCATTTAAATGTCAGCTATGGTTATTTCCCCTGTGGAAAGTCCCATCAACCCTTCTTTAGGTTTACATATAAAAGTTACATGTTCATGAGTTTAAACCTCTATTTCCCCACCTTACATATTGACAGGGCAGAAACTGCTTGTTTTATTTTCAGGAGCACTAGATAGGTCCCCATGTGCTCCATCTTTAACCCCTACATCCACTCCCCACCCCAAACTCAATTTCTTTTAACTGACATCATTAATATGTCATTCTGTCCCATGAAAAAGATCAAATTTGCTGTTAGATGGAAGAAATCCATTCATTTTTTTAATCATTATTTAAGTCTCTGTTTCAATGATATTGTCAGATCTTTTCCTAAAAACAGATTTTAGTAGCGACAATAGCTGGAAAGAATTTCAAAACAGTAGGCATGAAGGATAGGGAGTCCCACCTAGGAAGAATAATGCACTGTTAAGACCACTAAGGCCATAATACCTGGGTTTAGACCCTACTTTTATCATTTAGTAGTTAGATGTGGTCCTGGATAAATTTTCTGTGTCAGAGTTTCCTCATTTTAAAATAAGAAGGTAAGATCCATTAGTGGCCTCTAAGAGTCAAAGGGGGTCTAAATTAAAAAAAAAAAAATGCTCTCTCTCAGGGGGCAGCTAGATGGTGCAGTGGATGAAGTACTGGCCCTGGATTCAGGAGGACCTGAGTTCAAATGTGACCTCATACACTTGACATCTACTAGCTGTGTGACCCTGGGCAAGTCACTTAACCCTCATTGCCCTGCAAAAAAAAAGGGGGGTCTAAATTCGCCTCCTTTTCAGTTTTTTGCCTGGTGCCCTCTCTGTCGTCCACTTCCCTCTCCCCGCCAACCTTTCAAAAATCACAAGAATCCAGCTCTAAGTTTCTAAATGTAGACATTTAAAAACAAAAAAGCAACAAAGCAACTCGTGTGTGTGTGTGTGTGTGTGTGTGTGTGTGTGTGTGTGTGTGTGTGTATTTTACACCAGCCACTGGATAGAAAGCCCCCTACTAGCGCCTACTCCAGGGTCTTGTGTGTTTGCTTTATGGGGCTTTGTTGTCTCTGAGAATGGAGGAGCCTGTGGAATGTGATGTCACTGTATAAATAGGAGGGGGGGGGTGAAAGGAGCCAAGGAAGGAGAAGAGGGGGAGATGGAAGAAGTGGTGGGAGGACTTGGGGGGGGGGGGAACAGGGATTTTTTTTAAAAAAGGTGCTTTAGATGGTGGAGGGAGCAGTAGAAGGAAGGAGAATTTTTAGGCCAGATAAAGAAACATAATGGAATTGTCAGTAAAGTCCCTAGCCTGGGAGTGGGGAGGGGACAGCCCCCAAGAGAAGGGCTTTGGGGAAAACAGTCCGGCCCTTAGCTAATTCCCCTGATTAAAACTGCATTAGTTTGGAGGTGTCAGGGACACGCAGCTGTTTTCAAGGAAACTCTGGCTCCAAAACGTCCTCCCATGCAGGGCAGCTGGCCTGCGCTATCTGGAGGTAAATGTCAGGGAGACACACGTCCTCTCCCTGACAGGGCCCTGGCCAATGTCCTGCCGCTGAGGGTCGCGGTAATTTACATCCACTCTGTGTACATTAACTTATCTACAGCCGAGCTGGCTGGGCTCTCTCAGTCAGCCTGTCTCCTCCGCAGGCTGTGAGACTTCCCTGACTCGGGGACTGACTGAAGTGGGAACTGGCCGGCCTGCTCCTGCCAAGTTCCTGATCAAGCCCTGTGAATAACAACAAACACAACTCAAGGAGCCCCAGGCCACTCCAGACCTGGCTGGGCCCTATAGCTTTAGATGGGGGCTGGAGGCTGCAGGGGCTGCAGAGGCTGGAGGGATGGAAGTTGGGGCTGAGGCCTTCAGCGACTGGGGGTTACAAAGCCTGGGGTTTGTGAGGGCCGGGGAATGGGCCTGGAGACCATAGGAACAAGGAGCAGAGATGGGGTTGGGGACTAGGAATTCTAGCTGAAAAGGAGCTTCAAGGGTAGGGTGGGGAGGCAGGAGAGGGGGCAGCTCTGGCAGGGGAGGCAAGCTGAGGGATATGGGAAGACAAGTAGAGGCCAGACTGGCCACTGGCTAGAAATAAAATACTGGAGTCGCTAATTCATGACTCATGACTCATTTTGGGGTCACTTTTCCAGTGACAGACGGGACAGTTACTGGTTATTTGTAGTTCTCTGGCTTTCATTCTGCTGTAATTAAGTAGTCAAATGGGGGTCATTTAATCGCAGCCATAGGGTTCCTGTGTCTTAATGATGTTTTAAGTTTCAGTGGGGTAACTGCAGGGGGGGAGGGTGGCAGGAGAGGAGTGATGGGGAGGAGGCACGAATATATATCTATGTGTGCACTTTTCATAACTCTTTCCATGACAGAATAGGGGGATGGGAGGGGGCAGGAAAGGGGAGGTAGAGTTTCTCTGAGATGCCCTGATTCTTCTTCCCTGACACTAATAGTCTTTCTTGTGAGAAGTATGGTGGTTCTTTTGTTGGATTTTCTTTTTTCTCTCATTTGGCACCGAACTAATCATTGCCCATGATGGCTCTGGTGTTTTAATGAGCCCAAGAAGGTATTTATGGAGCTGTGGGCTTCTCCTGCTTTAAAACTGGATAAGTCGCTTATCAAGTGAGTTTGGAAAGAGCCAAAGACTCGAGGAAGGAATTGTGAATAAAATAAGAACACTAGGCAAAGTTTACCAGTATTCTATCTCCTCCATGAAGCCTTTCATGATTGTCCCCAGTCAGAAGTGGAATATGGTCCTCACTTCCACAATCTACCTTCTGCTATAAAGTTATTTACACAATCCCTCCACTATTAGGCATATCCTCCATGACATCTGGGACCTTCCTTGAGTCCCAGCATCATCTAGCATATTGATTTGATTTATTAAGCTCAGGGGCGGAGCCAAGATGGCAGAGGAAAGGCAATAAGTACTTGGATCTCTTGACACAATCACTCCAAAAAACTCCAAATAATGCCATAAGACAATTCCTGGAGCATCAGAACCCACAAAAGGATGGGCCAATTTATTAAGCTCACAATAAATGTTGGTTGAACTGAATGAAATGAAAAGAAATGGAATAGTCAAATACTGTATGATGGAGAAAAACTTTATAGATAGTGTTCGATACAGGAGATTTAAGAATTTGAAATGAAATATTTTGTATCCAATATGTAATACTTCCCTTGTGATTCCTGATTTTCTATTCAGTTCACTTATTCCTTTGATTTCTCTACACAGGTTTTAATGTTAGTTGCACAGTAGTCCCTGTTCTGTACAGAGCCCTTTGTCACTAGCCATTATGAGCATCTGAGACCATCTGTACACATACAGGTGTCTAGGAAGGAGAATAGAACAAAATTGAGAAACTCAATGGCTAATGGTCACATTTCCTAATCTTGATGCTTAGAATTAAATTGTGCCATAGCACAGGACCAGACCTGAAAAGAGTAGCCATAGAGAAAGAGAGAGGGTCATTTAAATTGGAAGAAGAAAGAAAGATGACATGCTGAGGTAAAAAAAAAAAACATATTAGAGAAAAAGAAAAAAGGTAGAAGAATGAATGAGTAAATGAATAAAAAATGAATGAATCAGTCATGTTAATGAACTACTGACAATTTGGTTTGTGCCCATAATTTAGACAATAGTTTTTTTAAAACTAAAGTACACACAGTCTAAAGTAAGATAGTTGTGATTTTAAAGCCTTTTCTTAGATTTACTTTGCTCAAATTACTACTATATCTGTACCGTTTTTTACCATAGCTTCTGTCCTGTAATCCATAATAAAGGAAGCACTAACTCCAATGCTTTGATACATCTACAATGTCATCCATGGGGGTACACCCTTCAGGGGTATAGAATGCAACCAAGCAATGCTTCTTCATCCTCTTCCATTCTTGTTCACATCCTCCCCCAAATTCTCCACTCGGGGAAGGGGGTGTCAGGTCAACATACTGGGTGCTTCGCATTAGAACTCTTGACATTATGTAGGTACCAATAAAAACATGTAGGCTTTTCATCACATAAGTCAATGGCAACACTTGTTACATCATTTCTCTTCTGCTCATAAATCTTTCTGATGAGATCCCTTATGCTGCTTCTTCTCCCCTGTAATTCTTCATTTGTAGAATGTTGGAGCCTATTCATGTCCACAATGCACCTCACTACTCCCTTTTGGGGGAATCTGCAATTTTAATTCTTCAGAGACAACATCACATTAGTTGTCTTCATGAGAAATGAAGCCAGAAAACAAAAGGTGATTGCAGCTAAATGCAAGGATGACTCAAAAGTTCTCTTTGGAGAAACAAATAAAGGAATCGGTGGAGTTTATATTAACTGGGTAGCTAGTGGCACTGGGCTTAGCAACAGGAAGACTTATCTGCATGAGTTCAAGTCCAGTCTCAAATATTTACTAGCAGTGTGTCCCTGGGCAAGTCACTTAACCCTGTTTGCCTCAGTTTCCTCATCTGTAAAATGTGCTGGAGAAGGAAATAGCAAACCTCTCCAGTATATTTGCCAGTAAAGCCCCAAAATGGGTCACAAAGAGTTGGACATGACTGAACAACACACTATTAATTATCTAAAGGCAACAAACAACCTCATTTCATGGGCCACTTGGTCATAACTTGCAGTGCCCATAATAAGCATTTAGAAAAAAAAGACCACTGTGAAAATGATTGTAGCTTATACATCAATATCTATTATTGCAGGGGATGAAGATATGGAGAAATTTTACAGAGTTCAGTAAGACCCTCCAAATTAAATCAACATATGCTTTTATTTTCAGTGACTTAAAGGTGATATAGGCCTTTCCTGCCTCCTTCCAATGCCTGTACTTTACTTACCTCCCCCCAAAATGACCTTGTTTTACTTTTCTCTCAATTTATGTACATGGCTGTTGTTTCCCCTGATAAAATGTAAACTTCTTGATGGTAGGAAAGGTTTCAGTTTTGCCAGTTCTTGGCACATGTTGATATTGTTGTTGTTGTTGTTGTTGTTGTTGAGTCATTTCTGTCATTTTTCAGATGAGGAAATTGAGGCAATAGGATTAAGTGACTTGCCCAGGGTCACACAGTTAGGAAGTGTCTGGGGCTGGATTTGAACTAAGGAAGATGAGTTTTCCCGATTCTAGGCCTTGTATTCAAACCACTGTGCCACTTAGCAGCCCTCCTGACACATATCAGCATTTCATAAATACTTGTTGATCAATTGTTCGAGGATGGAGTTAGGTGGTGAAAAGGACCTTGGAAACATGGTTTATAATTAAGAAAGACTTAGAAACTAAAGACACAGAGGGTGCTTATTGTCAATACAGTTATGGCAAAGGCCCATCCAATGGATTAATACATACAAAGAAAAAAAAAAACTGTGGAAATGAAACTCAGCCAGCCAATTTGGTTTTTTTATATGAAATCAATAAAGGTTAAAGAAACCTCAGTTTCTGTATCTATAAAATGACGGAGATGGAAGAGGTGATCCCTAAGGTCTCCTCCCAATGAAACATTCTTTGAGTCTTCTGTAAGCATCAGGCATCCCATTCCCAAGCTATGTCAGTTTTTGTACAAGCTATGTTGTACACACACACACACACACACACACACACACATACAAATCCCATGCTATTACTGATCCAACTAAGGATTGATTATTAAAATAATAGGCACAAAAAATAACAGGCACATCATAAGTCAGTAAATAAACATTTAGGTGCCTATGTACCAGGCACTCTACTAAGTGCTAGAGATTCAAAGGCAAAAAGACAGCTCCTGTTTTCATGGAGTTCACAGTTTAATGGAGCAGACGACATGCAAACAACTATGCACAAACAAGATATATACAAAACGGGGCAGTTAAGTGGCACAGTGGATAAAGCATTGGCCCTGAATTCAGGAGGACCTGAGTTCAAATCCAGCCTCAGACACTAGACACTTACTAGCTGTGTGACCCTGGGCAAGTCACTTAACCCTCATTGCCCCGCAAAAAAAAAAGAAAGAAAGAAAGAAAGAAAGAAAATATATATATATACAAATCAATATAGATATAGGTAAAGATATAGATATTTAACAGAAGGAAGGCACTAGCATTAAAATGGATTAAGGAGGATTTTAGTTGGTACCTAAAAGAAACCAAGAAAGTCAGGAAACAAATGAATAGAGAATTATAGGCACAGGGAACAACCAGTGAAAATGTCTGGAGTTGGGAGAGGTAATGTCTTATGTGTGAGAAGGAGGCCAGTATCACTGTATTGTAGAGTATGTGAGGGTGGGGAAGTATACTGTGTAAGCAGACTGGAAAGGTAGGGAAGAGGTACAGGAGGGCGAAGGACTGGTTATGAAGGGCTTTGAATGACAGAAGATTTTTTAATATTTGATTCTGGAGATAATAGGGAACCATTGGAGTTTATTGAGTGAAGAGTGTGTGTGTGTGTGTGTGTGTGTGTGTGTGTGTTTTTCAGGAAAATCAATTGGACATCTGAACAGAGGATGAACTGAGTAGGGACAGACTTGTGGCAAGGAGATCAACCAGCAGGCTATTGCAGTAGGATGGTGGTAATGTCAGAGAAGGGCAGCTAGGTGGTATAGTGGATGGAGTACTGGACTTGAAATCTAAGAAAACTCATCTTCTGCATTCAAATCCAGCCTCAGACACTTAGTAGCTGGGTGACCCTGGGCAAGTCACTTAACTCTGTTTGCCTCAGTTTCCTCATCTGTAAAATGAGCTAGAGAAGAAAATGGTAAACCACTCCAGGATCTTTGCCAAGAAAATCCCAAATGGGGTCACAGAAAGTCAGATACAATGGAAATAGCAACTGAAATAACTCGATAGCAACAACAACAACAACAACAAATATCAGAGACAAGAAAGAGGAATAGATGAAAGATGTAACCAAGTTAAAACTGATAAGTCTTGGCAGCAGATTGGATATAAGGAATGAGAGAGCTGAGGATGACATCCAGGTTGTAACCCTGGGTAGCTGAGAGGATGACAGTGCTTTTGACAGTAATAGGGAAGTTTGAGGGGAGGGTATTAGAGAGAAGATAATAGAATCAGTTTTATACATGTTGACCATTCATTCAATATTTATAGAGCGCCTACTATGTATACATCTTGCTATGCACTCTGTGGGTATGTGTTAAGTTGTTTTTAAATCATATCTAACTCTTCATGACCCCATTTGGAATTTTCTTGGCAGAGATACTAAAGTGGTTTTCCATTTCCTTCTCCAGCTCATTTTTCAGATGAGAAAACTGAGGCAAATAGGGTTAGGTGACTAGCCCAGGATCACACAGCTAGTAAGTGAATGAGGCTGGATTTGATCTCAGGAATGTTTTTCTTAGACTCCAGGGCCAGTATTCTATCTACTGTACCACCTAGCTGTCCCTCTCTGACATTACCATCACCCTTTTGAAAAAGCCTGCAGGGGGCAGTTAGGTGACACAGTGGATAGAGTACTGGCCCTGGAGTCAAGAGGACCTGAGTTCAAATCCGGCCTCAGACACTTGACACTAACTGTGTGACCCTGGGAAAGTCACTTAACCGTCATTGCCTTCCCCCCCCCCCAAATAAATAAATAAGCCTGCTGGTTGATCTCCTTGCCACAAGCTTGTCCCTATTCCAGCTCATTTTACAGATGAGGAAACTGAGGCAAAGAGGCTTAAGTGGCTTGCCCATGGTCACAGAACTAGTAAGTATCTGAGGCCAGATTTGAACTCCTGAAGATGAGTCTTCCTACTTGGAAGCCCAGTGCCCTATCCTAGCTACAAACAAGAGACAGGAAGACAAAAAGATAAAACGTTTAGTCTGTGTCAGGAATTATGCTAAAGCCCAAGGATACAATACAAGATTACAAGGCAATCCTTGCCTTCAAGGAGTTTACATTCAAATGGGAAGACAACACATAAAGAAGCACTAAAAAGGGGTGGAGGCAGGGTTACTTACACAGCAGTGGGATGAAAAGTATAGAGACCTGGGGGCATCTAGGTGGCGCAGTGGATAAAGCACCAGCCCTGGATTCAGGAGTACCTGAGTTCAAATCCGGCCTCATACACTTGACACCTACTAGCTGTGTGACCCTGGGCAAGTCACTTAACCCCCATTGCCCCGCAAAAAAAAAAAAGAAAGAAAAAGAAAGTATAGAGACCTGATCCCCAGAAAGATAAGATGAACTCTCACTAGCAGAACCTGGGGAAAAGTCCCTGCTTCAGAAGGGAGGGAGATGAGGATGATGGATGGAGAAGAGCTATCCTGAGTGAGGAAACTGCTGTGGTGAGGGGACATGGTGTAACACTTGATCCCTAGCTCAAGGAGTTTACAATCTAGCTTTTAAAGTGATCTCTCAATATTTCAATCTGAGTAGCATGTAAAAGTTGTAAACAAAACTCATAATGAACTGAGAAGCTCAATTCTACAGTTGGGCCTTCTTCCCCTAAACTGATACTACTATGTGTATGCTTTGTGGAATGTTTAAGGAATATCCCAGAGCCCTATGAAAAACCTCACTAAACAAAGACTTCGCCAGATATGGTAGGAGAAGAATGTAAATATGAAAGCATCCAAGGCATTTTAAAACTACCGGATGGTTCCCAAAATAATCAATCTGCCACTACTGTATGGGTATCTAATGGTTAATGTATTATATATCAGTAATCCAAGGTCTATATCCACACTCTATCCAAGGTTCTAGGATAAGCTCAGGTGTCTCTTCTAATAATATTAATCTTTAAAATATATATTCTTTGAGTAACCTAAAGTTGTATAACTTTAACTTAAAATTTTACTATATCATTTGTAGCAAATAGTTCCATTTTCAAGATAGACAAACCAACCAACCTATGCAATAACTCACTGAAACGCACCCCCAAAACCCATGACAGTACCAAGAAAAGAACCCAGATGTTTCAGAAGCAGTTTCCCTTCTCTTCAAGCTCCCCCTCTTCTTGGATAGTGTGTTAAATTTTCTTCCAGTTTAAAATAACTTGATTTAAAGATTTTATGCAGGAGATTTCATAGATAAGGTTGGAGAGAGAGACAGAGACAGAAGGACAGAGAGAGGGGGGGCGGGGAGAGGGAGAGGGAGGGAGGGAGGGGGAGAGAGAGAGAGAGGAGTCCTTTTGTGTGAAGAAATACATAGACTTTTCCCCTAGGAAATTCAAAAAAGGAAAGTTCTACCATTTAGGTGGGCAAGTTTGAATAAGGAGCACTCAAGCCTTTGGAATGTACCTGGGTAGCATTGCCTTCTACCAACTGGAGCCACCCATTCCCAAGTGCATGTAACTGTCTCCCTCTAGTGGAAAGATATACGATAATAATTGGCAGTCACTAGTGGAACAAGGATAAATGTCTTTCATGAATGGCTTATCTATGAGATAGCAGATGACAGAGGAGACTGACCAAGCACTGCCCCATCTTGGACACATTTCCCAGTGGAATGGGTGGTCCTGAGTTGTTCCCTCTTTTGGCAGTTCATTGTTGTTTTGCTGAACCCACTTTTTCTGTTTCCTGTTGGCGTGGTGGAATTTCCAGGAACAGCCCTGGTTTCCTAGCAGAAAATTCCTTCTTTTTAGATACTGCAGGAATTAGAGTTCATATTTCTTTTCTTCATGTTTGCCTGAAGTGCTTTCTTTGCTTTCATCTTAAGTTTCTATAATTGTGCTTGCTAGGGAATAGAAAACTTGCTTCTAATGGGGAAAGTCCAGCATTCAAAATCAGAGGTCCTTGGTCCATGGGATGATAGCAGTAAAGCTAGAAAGGACCTCAGAAGTCACCTGGTCTAACCTTCTCACTTTTTTTTCTTTTTTGCAGGGCAATGAGAGTTAAGTGACTTGCCCAAGGTCACACAGCTAGTAAGTGTCAAGTGTCTGAGGCCGCATTTGAACTCAGGACCTTCTGAATCCAGAGCTGGTGCTTTATCCACTGCACCACCTAGCTGCCCCTAACTTTCTCATTTTTTACAGATGAGAACACTAAGGTCCGAGGAGATTAATTGTGCAGGGTCACATGGGGAATGTGATAAGCAAGATTTGAACCCAGGGTTTTTGTCTCCAGTGCCAGTGTATTTTCCATTGTACTGCTTGATTCAAATCCTGGCTTTGTTACTTTCTACCTCTGTGACCTGGGTCAAGCCAGATCTTTGGGCCTGAGGTTCTTTATCTGAAAAATGGGGGAGTTGGACTATGTGAACTCTAAGATCTATTTTGAGCTCTAAATAGATAATCTGCTGGTCTCTTGATTGCTTTGAGATACTAATTTTATATGATTCTAAGATCTTATGTTTTAGGAGTCCCAAGTTAGATGACCTGACCGAATCAGAGAAGTTGTTATTAATGTAATTAATCATGGCAGAATTAAATGTTGTAGGCCATTAATGTTGACTGGTAAATATTCTACTTGTTAGAAGGATGCCCTATAGGAAGTGTGGATGGTATTTATAGTGTCGCCTGCAAATTCTTTTTTTTTTTTTTTTTTGGTGGGGCAATGAGGGTTAAGTGACTTGCCAAGGGTCACACAGCTATTAAGTGTCAAATGTCTGAGGTCGTATTTGAACTCAGGTCCTCCTGAATCCAGGGCCGGTGCTTTAGCCACTGCGCCACCTAGCTGCCCCTCTCCTGCAAATTCTTCAATCCTCTGCACTATGATTAGGCCAACAGCCACAATTATTTGAAGGGTTATTAAGTTTAGTTTAGATTCTATCCACATGACACTCTTCAGAATTGGAAATCGTGATCCTCAAATACCCAAGTTCTCAAGCAACCAATGTGTTGAGTTGGTGTTGAATTTCTTTACTGATGTCAGTTTTCTATGAAGGATGACTTCTGGGCACAGGAAATGCTCCACATTCTCAAGAGTCTTACCAATCGTCTGAATTGTTGGAATTTACATTCACTCAGTGGGAGTTTGTTCAAAGAAGACCTTGGTCTTGGCATTAAACCTCATTTTCATTTTCTCCTATAGATATCTGTGATTTTTCTGCAGAGCTGTTTCTTAACAGATTGAAGTTGAATAATCAGAGAAAGGCAGGATGATCTTGGTTCAAGATGGAATGGGTTGAGGTTAAATTGGAATCATAGAAACTTTAATGCTGGAAAGAATCCTGGAGGTAAAGAGATGTGACCAAAGTCACAGCTAGTTAGGAAAGGAACAAGGACTAGAGCCCAGGCCTCTTATCTATCAGTACCAGGTCTTTTCTATTTCAAAATTCTGGCTCCTCAAATGGAAAAGAGTTAGTTGCTTAGGAGGAAATGCTGTTTAACTATTTTTAAAAAGCCAAAACTCTTTCCTATTATTCAAAACCATTTAAAAGAGTTCAGAGAAAGCAAGTGTAAATCCTTTTTTATAAATTAAAATCAGGTTTACCAGAAACCAGAAGCAAGTTGAAAATAAATGGCCAGAATTTAATAGGCTAATTAAAACTAGTCTTAAACTATTTTGTGTCAAATAACTTTTAGAAAAAATCAAGCAGATCATTTGTCAGTCTTATGATTCACCTTTGATGAGAGACAACATGATATCATGGCTAGGAAACTAACCTTGTAGTCATATGGGGCTGTGTTCAAATCCAATCTCAGACCCTTACCAGCTGTGGGCTTGAGCTTGCCACCCTTTCTGATCCTCAGTTTCCTCATTTTCTTTTCCCAATATGTTTTATTTATTTTAATAAGTTCGTATTGATATCTATTCAAAACCTCATGAACAGATATCAATAAACACAATTATTATTTATATACATGTATGCATGTATGCATAGACATGCATGTACACGTGTGTGTATGTGTGTGTCTGATAAGAACTTAACTAGAGTAGGGTAAATTGCTAATTAAAGGATAAGGAAACAAATATTTATTAAAAATCTACTAGGGGCAGCTAGGTGGCTCAGTGGATAGAGCACTGGTCCTGGAGTCAGGAGTACCTGAGTTCAAATCCTGCCTCGGACACTTAACACTTACTAGCTGTGTGACCCCAGGCAAGTCACTTAATCCCAATTGCCTCACTAAAAAAAGAAAAAAAAAGAATCTACTACGTACTGAGCACAATTGGGTGGAAAGAGCACTGTAATTGGAGTTGGAGGAGTTGGTTCAATTCATAGTTTGGTTACTTAGTATTTGTGTAATAATGACAAAGTCTCTTAATCTTTTTATGTGAAATGGAAATAATAATACATTTATAACCTTTCTCACAGGGTTCCTATGAGAATCAAATGAAGTAATGAATTTTCAAGTGTTATTTAAAGGTGATTGGGTAATCACTATATTGGAAAGTTATTGTGTAGTCAGAAATAATGAATATGAGGAATTTAGAAAAACACTGGCAGCTAGGTGGTATATTAGATAGTGCTGGGCCTGGAATCAGGAAGATCTGAATTCAAATCTGACTTCAGATACTTACTAGCTATGTGACCCTTAGCAAATTACTTAAACTCTGGCTGCCTCAGTTTCCTCATTTATAAAATGAGGATAATAATGGCACTTGCCTCCAAGGGTTGCTGTAAAAATCAAGTGAGATAATATTGGTAAAACACTTTGCAGACCTAAAAGCATTATATAAATGCTAGCTAAAGCCAACTACCTCATATATAAAATGAAAGTGAAATAAGCAGAACCAAAAGAACACAGGCAAAGATTATAATAATGTCATTTTTTAAAATTATTCAATAGCCTAAGTCTAAACAATTATAGTAATCAGTGTTGGTTTATAGGGTATAATTCCTTGGTTGGAGACAATAAATAGTAGAAGATACTTCCCTCTTCTCAGCAGAGAAGTTAAGGATTACAAGGGGGAAATGTTACATAAATTGTTAGTCACTTTGCCACTTTTTTTAAAACTGTTTTTTCTTTGTTTTGAGAAGAGTTCAATTCTGGAGTGAGGTGAAAGCCCATATACAGAAATTATTGCAATGTTTCTAAAAAAAAAGAATTAATAAAGCCGTTTTAAAAATGTGTTTGACATGTAATACAAATTTTAAACTTTAAACTGTACCATGAGAACTGATAGTTAAATATTTACTAACACACCCCTGTATATATAGGATGGCTCTTATAAAACATTTTGACACCTGAAGTAAGGAGAGAAGGTCAAAAGGGCAAGCATTTCTGCAGACTGCTGACACTGTTGTGATACCCCCCAAGCCTGAAGTCTTATAGTAGTGAGTTAACAAAATCTTAGAACCAAAAAGGGCAGAATGGAGTTCCTTATTAGTAGAGAGTGTTCCTAGTGGTGGTAGTGGTGGTGGTGGTGGTAGTGGTGGTGGTGGTGGTAGTGGTGGTGGTGGTAGTGGTGGTGGTGGTGGTAGTGGTGGTGGTGGTGGTAGTGGTGGTGGTGGTAGTGGTGGTGGTGGTGGTAGTGGTGGTGGTGGTGGTGGTAGTGGTGGTGGTGGTAGTGGTGGTATCTCCACTGGGTAACAGTGCCTTGCATATAAATTTGTTGAGTTCAGCCGGAAAAAAAAATATTTTAAAACATAGCTTGCACATAGTAGAAACTTAATGAATGTTGAAATTTAGATGGGGAAGGTGCCAGGCTCTACTTGAACCCCCAGGTGAAGGGCCCTTTAAGTCTTGGTCCAAGTGGACTGTCTCTAGTTCAAATGAAGAGGTCATCAGACGTGGTTGTAAAGCAGTCTCCCTCCTCCTGCCCTCTGTTTTACCTGACTTACTCTGACATACCTCAAAATGGACTTTGGCCAACACTTTGATCTTAGCTCTGACTCCTCCTGACTGTGGCTTTGACCCTGCCCTGGTAGCTTATCTCAGACTTCCTGTGTGTCGTCAGTGAGTGCTAAGCCCATCTGTTTCTTCCTTGTCCCCCTTTCTCTTTCCCAATGCTCCATTCCCTGGCATCCCCCTCCATCTCTCTCTCCCTCCCAGGTTGTTCAAACAATTGCCCTGTCCTGGATTTTCCTGCTCCCCATTTGTACCTGAGTTTTTGGATGCTCTGGGAAATCACACTTGCCCACTAGAGCACAGGGAATCACATTTCCCCACTGGGAATGTAGATTAATCTTGACATTTGGGGATCGCTTTTTGCATATGTAAATGTATTTTTAAGAACCAAAAGGGACTTCGGAGGTTATCTTGTTCAGTTTATACCTGAGCAGGGATTCCCTCTGCAACATTCCCCAAAAGTGATCATCTAGCCTTCGCTTAAAGGCCTTGATTAATGGGAAACATTCATTACCTCCACAGGAACCTCAATCTCCTGTTAAAGGGAGCTTTTCTTTGTTTAGTTAAAATCTGCCGCCTTTGCAACTTCCACTCACCAGTCCAAGTGCTGCCTCATTATGACACTAAGTTTAAAAAAAAAAGCCTAATAAGATTATTTTCACGAATGTCCTGCAAATACTATAAGAAAGATGTCAGACTTTCCTTTCCAGTTATCTGTCAACTAGCATTTATTAAAGGTTTGTTATGTGGCAGGCTCTGGCTTGCTCTCAAGGAGCTCACTATCTAATGTGGGAGACATCTTTTCATCTGCTTGTTGAATATTTCCAATTACTCCATCCTTGTATGATTTTGTCTCAAGTCCCTTTACCATCCTGGTCTCCTGACTATGAACCCCTTTCGTTTCTTAATAACATTTCTAAAATGCAGTGCCCAAAACTTGATACAAATTTTCCAAACATGGTGTGATCAAGAAATAATGCAATAGGAAAACAGCATCGCTCATGCTGGAAATGGATACTATTACTCTCAATTTACTCTTAAATCAGACAACTAGGTGGCCTGGAGTCAGGAAGACGCATCTTCCTGAGTTCAAATCTGGCCTCAGATACTTACTAGCTGTGTGACCTGGGCAAGTCACTTAATCCTGTTTGCCTCAGTTTCTCATTTATAAAATGAGCTAGAGAGGGAAATGGCAAACCACTCCAGTATCTTTGTCAAGAAAACTCCAAATGCGGTCATGAAGAGTTGGACACAACTGAAATGACTGAACAACTCCAAGAGACTAATATTGCAGAAAGACCTTGGTTCAAGTTCCACCTTCAACACATAGTAATCTAGTAGTCATTTAATAACTGCTTGTTGACTGATTGATTGACATGTACTGCCCATGTCCTTTAACCTCTTAGTCCTTTAAGCAACTTTCTATGATTATAAATTACAGATAAAGGGGCTTACCTTCATTGGTAGAGGGAGATTCTTATTTCAAGAGTTGCTTATATTAATTATGTCTGGTTACTATCCCTAATATCACTTTAGTCACATGAACCTTTTGGAGAGAGTGGGGGAAAGCTGTGGAATTACTGTTGATCCTTCTTGACTTTATAACCCACTAAAAAATGGGGTCTTTTTACTTGCCTAGAAATAGATTTTCCATCCTGTACTTGTGTAGTTGGGGGTGGAGGTGGGACATTATATACAAGGATACTACAGATAGATAGATAGATAGACAGATTAGATAGATAGATGCATATATATGTATATATACATACACATACACATACATACATATGTAAATATACACAGATATCTGTTTTTATATGATATGTATATGTTCACATTTGTGTGTATACATATATGTGTGTATATATGTATATACATACATATATATGGAAAGAGAATTTATTTATTTTGGTGGGGCAATGAGGGTTAAGTGACTTGCCCAGGGTCACACAGCTATTAAGTATCAAGTATCTGAGGCTGGATTTGAGAGACCATATTCTTTTTTATTTTCTCCCCGAAGGGCAATGAGGGTTAAGTAACTTGCCCAGGGTCACACAGCTAGTAATTGTCAAATGTCTGAAGCCGGATTTGAACTCAAGCACTCCTGAATCCAGGGCCGGTGATTTGTCCACTGCGCCACCTAGCTGCCCCCCAAATTTAATCTTACTAGATTTAAGTCATCAAAACAATTCAGATTTTTTTAATCCTAATTTTGGATTAATTAACAATAATAGCTCACATTTTGATAGAAACTTAAGGTTTCTGGGGGCAACTAGGTGGCGCAGTGGATAAAGCACTGGCCCTGGATTCAGGAGGACCTGAGTTCAAATCCAGCCTCAGACACTTGACACAGTAGCTATGTGACCCTGGGAAAGTCACTTAACCCTCATTGCCCTGCAAAAAAGAAGGAAGGAAGGAAGGAAGGAAGGAAGGAAGGAAGGAAGGAAGGAAGGAAGGAAGGAAGGAAGGAAGGAAGGAAGGAAGGAAGGAAGGAAGGAAGGAAGGAAGGAAGGAAGGAAGGAAGGAAGGAAGGAAGGAAGGAAGGAAGGAAGGAAGGAAGGAAGGAAGGAAGGAAGAAAGAAAGAAAGAAAGAAAGAAAGAAAGAAAGAAAGAAAGAAAGAAAGAAAGAAAGAAAGAAAGGAGGAAAGGAAGAAAGGAAGAAAGAAGGTAAAGAACCTTAAGGTTTGTGAAGTGTTTTTCTCATAAGAGCCCTGTGGAGTTTATACTAGTATTATGATCCCTGTTACACACACAAGGAAACAACTCTGAGATACTAAACAATTTGTCTATGATCACACAGGTAATGAGAGTTTGAGGCAGAATTTAAAATCAGGTAACCAAATTCTAACTCCATGACAGTATACAGTTGGATGCCTACTCAGCCAAAAAATTATTTATCCCTCCCAGATTTAGGTCATCCAGAAATTTGATGAGTTTAACATATTATGCCTTTATTCAATTCAACTGAGCCAGCATTCATTAAGCACTTGCTACATGCAAGGAACTGTCATTAATTTAAAGGTAAAATTTTGAGAGAGAGAGAGAGAGAGAGAAGCAGAGGGGAGGGTCTAGTGCAATTACTTTGTGATTATACAACATTGAGGTCAAGACTCTCAAGTTAGCTTGGAACTGATGCGAAGGATATTAGAGGTCATTCAGTGCAACTTCTTCATTTTATAAATAAGAGAAGCTGCGAGATCCAAAGAGGTGAAGCTACCTGTCCATGTACCCCACGTCTGGTGGCAGAGGCAATATCAAAGTATTAGAGAAATCATCAACAACACCCATTTATTGGGCTCCTTGTGCCTGCATGTTGCCAAACGACTATTGCAAACTCCTAAGATGCTTAAGTTTAATAATAACATTCCAGGAAAGGACAAATGGTTACATTTTCCAATGAGGAAGGAAAAAAAAAGATAAGATAATGAGAGTGTTGACTCAAAAGAAAATCTAATGAGGAGTATATAGTTTTGTCTTTTCACAGGTTGCATGTGTTGTTGCCGCTGCTGTTTTTTAAGAGAGAATTTCTCTCATTGCTGATCCAATAGGAATTCATTTCTGTCCACACTGTATGCTGAATTTTATTGGGATTAGTTTGTGGCTATAAATTAAGAAGAATTCCATTTTTAAAAAAAGGAAAATGTGAGGGAAAATAACATTTCCTTTTTGGTTTGGAATTCCCCATGCAACTGGAAAAATCACAACATGCCACAAATCCTTCAATCTAAATGGTCATTTGCTCTCATAACAATAAATATAACATGAGGGTGGCATAGTGATTATCAGAGTCCAGGGTCCAAGCCCTGCCTCTTATACACACTGATTGAAAGACTAGCCAAATCACTTAACATCTCATTGTCTTAGACCAAGGTTTCTTAAACTTTTTCTACTCACACCCCCTTTTTGCCTGAGAAATTTTTATGTAACCCCCAGGTATCTAGGTATATAAAATAGGTATACAAATCAAGCATTTACTGCCAAATTTTTTGTGACCAGCACATTCAATTACTCAACCCCATATGTGGTGGTGACCCATAGTTTAAGAAGCTTTGTTTTAAAAAGACAACTAACTCCCTAAGACAAACAATAAGTTTGCAGAGCAAATGGATCCTGTTTTGATAGAGAATTCCCTTTCCAGGAGTTGCATATAACAATAAGAGCACAAGTCTTGTCCAAAAAACATGATGGTTTTCAGGATAAAACAGCTGAAGTTCTCTCTGCTCCACATTCTGAAACATATTCTTCTTATGCCCTCCAAAGAAAATGAAAGCTTGGACCACAGGACTTAGGGCTTGTCATATTTTTTCCAGATGACTCTTACATGTAATGATGCACTCAATGATCTTGCAGATGAATGAGACCAAATGGAGAGATGAAGATCATAGGAATAAAAGGCCTGAAATTGAGAGAGAAGAGAGAGAGAGAGAGAGGGAGAGAGAGAGAGAGAAGTATTCCCAGGGAAGAATGAAGAGGATCTGTCTCATTATCTGTCAGTCAGTTAACATTTATGAAGCACCTACTATGTGTCAGGAGCTATGCTAAGCACTAGGGCTACAAAAGAGACAAAAGACAATCTTTGCCCTAATGAAGTTCATGAGGTCTAATGGGGGAAGACATAAAGCAAACAAACATGTATTAACAAGTTATGTACAGGACAAATAAGAAGGAAATAATAAGGGAAGGTACTAGAATTAAGAGAATTTTCTGTAGGATAGGGGATTTTAGTTGGGACTTAAAGGAAGCCCGGGAAGTCAGTAAGTGCCTAGCAAAAGACAGAGAATTCTAGTCATGGGAAACAGCCAATGAAAATGTTGGGAGCCCAGAGATGGAGTGTCTTGTTTGTAGAACAGTCAAAAGGCCAGTGTTATTGGATTGAAAAATACATGTCCTTACTAGCTGTGTGATCCTGGGCAAGTCACTTAACCCTCATTGCCCCACAAAAAAACAAAACAAAAATACATGTCAGGGAGTAAATGTAAGAAAACTGGAAAGGTAAGAGAGGCTAGGTTATGAAAGGTTTTGAACAACAGACAGCATTTTGTATTTGATCATGGATGCATTGAGAGCTACTGGAGTTTATTGAGTAGAGGGGTGACATGATGAGACTTGTGCCTTGGGAAAATCACTATGATAGCCAAATGGAGGCTGGATTGGAGTGGGGAGAGACTTGAGACAGGCAGACCCACCAACAGGTTATGATAATAGTCCAGGTGTGAGATGATAAGGTATTGAACCAGAGTAGTGACAGTGTCAGGGGAGAGAAGGGGAGATGTTGCATAGGTGAAATGGACAGACCTTGGCAACAGACAGTATGGGGAGTGAGAGATAGTGAGAAATCGAAGATGACTCCCTGAGGAACTGGGAGAATGATGTTATCATCTACAGTAATAGAGAAGTGACAGGAGAGGAGGGAGTAGTGGTGGGGAGGGATGATTTAGGAAGAAATATTTTTTGATATGTTGAGAGGACAGTAGAGAGGTTAGTGCAGGAGAGGTAGATTTTTAGGAACAGCAGCAGAGAGATGATAATTAAATCCATGAGGCCTGATGAGATTACCAAGTGAAATACTATATAGAGGGAGAAGAGAAGAGGGCCTAGGCCCAGAACCCTGTTGGCAACCTATAGTTAGAGGGCATGATCTGAATGAAGACCCAGCAAAAGGGACTGAGAGGGAAAAGTCAGATAAGGAGGAGGAGAAGCAGAAATGAGTGATGGCCTGAAAATCTAAAGAGAAGGAATATCAAGGAAGAGAGGGTGATCAGCAGTTTCAAAGACTGCAGAAAGGTTGAGGAAAATGAGGATTGTGAAAACACCATTGGATCAGGAAATGAAAAGATCATTGGTTACTTGGAGAGATCAGTTTTGGTGGAATGATGATGTCAGAAGCCAGACCATAAAAGTGTTAAGAAGAGAGTGAAAGGAGAGGAAATGGAAGTATTTGCTCTAGATGGCCCTTTTTTAAAAGTTTAACTACAAAGAGCAGAAGAAATATAGCTGGAATGGATGGGTCAAGTGAGGGGGTTTTGAGAGCACTAGGAAATGAGTCAGTAGACAGGGAGAGACTGAAAATAAATACAGAAATGGAGATGACAGAGGGGGCAATCTGTTGGAGGAGATGGGGTGGGATGAGATCACTTGAACAGGTTGAGAGGTTAGCCTTGGTAAGGAGGAAGGACCCCTTATCATGGAGAGGGTGGATGAAGGAGATAGCCACAGAAGGTATATGAGTGATATGAGATGAGGGAGTGGGGAAAAGAGGGAGCTAACAGCTAATGGCATCAATTTTTTTCTGTAAAAATATGAGATAAAGTTCTCAGTTGAGAGGATCAGGGGAAGAGGAGTCATGGGAAGTTTGAGGAGGGATGAAAAGGTCTGAAAGAGCCACTTTAGTGAGTGGAATAGTGAGTTGATGAGGGAGGTGTAGCAAGATTGCCTAGTGGCAGTGAGGGCCCAGTTGAGGTTGTGAAACAAATCTGTAATGTACCCAGTCAGAATGGTTGCATGATTTTCTGCACTCCACAGCACATGTGCAGGAGTGAAGGTGGCAGATGGCAGAAATAATCCAAGGCTTGGCAGAAGGCAATTGTCAAAAGGATAAGGGGGCTAGAGATTCAAGAGACAAAGACAGTGTGGAGTTAAATTGATTTACCAAGGCACCAAGATGGTAAAAAAGGAGAGAGTGGGCTAGTGTAGGGAAGATGGCCTAAGAGAGGACTGAGGGGTCAAGCGATGAGACTCATGATGTGGACAAGTATATTAGATAAGGGAAGGCAAAGGGAGAGGTAGAAAACCATTATCAGTGGTTGGAAGATAAGTACCATGTCACAGAAAGAGTGGTGAAATTATAGTCAGATCTAGTTTTAATAATAATAATAACAACAACAACAATAACAATGATAATAGCTATTTATAGAGCACTTTGAAGTTTACAAAGATCTTCACAAATATTGACATTTCGTTTTAAGGTTTTGAGTCATTGTTCTTCCACCTATTGGTTGTGTGACCTTGGGCAAGTCACTCTTCTCCTCTTGACTCAGTTCCACCATTTGTAAAATATGGCAGTCGGAGTAGCTGATCCCCAAGGTCCCTTGCACCACTAACATTCTGTGACTCTTCATCTGTTCCTCAGGGACTGTTCCACAAAATAAAACACTTTGAGCTCAGCTCTTCCTCTTTTTCTCACAACCTTTTATTTTGAAGCTGAGTCTGTGGTTAAGTTGGATTCTCTTTTGTGTGTGTGCCATGAACTGAAGTTGATTATTAGTTTTAAATTTATTAACAAGCCCATTTTCCCTTCACTGCCCAGATGCATTTTTTCCCAGGCTCACATAAGTCCTCCAAGTGGTTCTTTCTGCCTTGCCTGAAACTGATTCAAAATGACAATGGAAGATCCAAAGGGTTGAGGGTCTAGGGCCTGTCAGCTGATCTGAATGTGCAAATATGATGCAAACAGTCGATGTGTCATGCTAGAGGAATGCCCCATACTCGCTCTGGTTTTCCACTGGGGTGTGAATGACATGTAATTTATGAGACACTTCAGGGAGTCACAGAGAATTCCACATCATCTCCACACTGGAGGAGGGCATGGGGGTCACTCCATTTCTCTGTTCATGCCCACCCTTGGCATACTTCTCTTTTGGGGTGGATTAACAAGTCCTGTTGAATTTAAGGCTAGAATTTGCTTCAGACTCTCATTCAAAAGCATTGAAAGACAAAAATTAAAGATCTAAAAAGAAAGGTGAATAAGGTATTTTATACCAAGGTGTCTTCTGTCCTACATTCATTTCCTAAGATTACTTAATCTCATTATGTGAGTTTATCAACTGCCAAAATCATTTAGGGCCTTGGCTAGAGCAAAGGATACCAGTTGTAGTGGACAGGCAAATAAGACCAAGACACCTTAGAATAGCAGTGCCCCCTAGACTATGAGTACTGTTACTATCCCAGCACATATCCATCATCCAGGGGAATAAAGCCATGGGGATATCACCTGGCAGCTGCTTCTGCTGCTTCTTCAGTCCCTATTGAACACCTGGAAAAGAATTCTTCCCATACAAATCCTTGCCATGGTTAAATGACCCCAAATCAGAAATGGGTGCCATTTTATCAACCCAAATGACACTAAAGGAGAGGTATTACTATTTGCTGTCCTGCTGTACCACAAGGACACCTGGATCTTTTTCATCTGCACTGCAGATGAATTTTCCTATATGTACCTTCTCCCCCATTAGAATGTGAGCTCCTTGAGAACAAAGATTGACTTGCTTTTGGATTGGAAACTTCAGTGCTTTGCACATTATATACATTTAATAAATGCTTTACCACTTGTTTTCTATGTGACCATTGGCGAGTCAGCCCATGATCCTCTGTGAGTATCAGTTTCTTAATTTGTGCAAAAGTTACAATTTCACAGCAGCACCCATTTTAGAAGGTTGGTGTGAGACTCCAATGAGGTAAGTTATGTAAAAGCACTTTGCAGACTTTATGGTGGTGATATAAAAGCCAGTTATTATTACATACATATGAAACATCTTTATCCTATTTGCATTTTAAAGGGGGAAATGGAATATTCTCATTTTTAAAAAATCACAAGTTAAAAAACATCTTGTTTTGAGAAAATAGTGTGTTATCTTAAAAGGGTTTGAGTTCCTCTTTTAAAAATAATAAGCATTTTGTTCTTTAAAAAAATCTACATGTTGCCAAGAGTAAACAAATTTCCAACAACTCAAGTTGATTAGAAACTCAGAACCCCTAGGATTTGCTGAGCTTCTAAATTTGGCAAAATCCAATCCCTTAAAGCCAGTCTAACTGTTGGATTGGTTACAACCCCATTCTTTCCATGGCAACAAACCATGATGTCACAAACATCAGATGATGGTCACTGAAGGATCCAGCAGTTGGAGTAGCTGCTGAATTATGAGAGGGAGAGATAAAATCTTATTAAAAACATACAAGCTGGAGCAGACATAGCAGAGGGTGGATAGGGACATATTGGCAGAACGATTTGCATTTTGACTAAATATTCCCTTTTTCACTCGGTCTCAATGGGACAATTCCTTGCTTAGTGACAGTCAATATAATTTCATGCTTGCCTTCCTTACAAGATAGAAATAGGAATTACTTCTTACTAGGACCAATTTTAACAAGTAGAGAGAATAGGAAATAGTTCAAATGATTTGTCCTTCTTAGGTAGCTCACTGCCTGAAATTCCACCATTAAAGATGCATTTCCTGCAGTTACAGTTTTGTTTTTCTCTCTTTTAAAATCCAAACATTTCTGGATCTTATCCCTCTTTTTAAAAAAAAAATCTGTGGGGATTTAGTTCCAAATTGCTTTCCAGAATTGTTGGACCAATTTGCAGCTCTATCAACAGTGCATAAGTTTTTCTGTCCCCTTATAGCCCTTACAAAATTTGCCACTTTCCTTTTTTGCTGTGGGTATAATTTGGAACTTCATATTTGGCTTAATTTGTATTAATGATTTCTGACATTTTTTCATATGGATATTGACATCTTGTATTTCTTCCCTTAAGGACTGCCTGTTCGTATATGTTCTGAAAATGGCTCTTATTCCTATTTGTTTTCCTTAATTCTCTGCTACATATCCTGGTTATTGGACCTTAATCAGAGAAATTTCTTCAAAATTTTTTCTCCCCCAGTGATTTTCTTCCCTTCTGATTCTAACTGAATTACTTTTGTTTTTGCAAAACTTTTCAATTTTGTTCAATCAAAATTGTCTATTTTATTTCTTGTGATTGTCTCTATCCATTGTTTAAGAAATTTCTCAATAACAGTGAAAATTATTTCCTTCCATTCTCTTCTAATTATATAACCTTTTATATCTAGGTCAAGAATCCAGTTGGATATGGTTAGACTAGGATATTCTAGACTGGACCATTCTAAGCCCAATTTCTCACAAACTACTTTCCAATGTTCCCAGTACTTTTTTTTCAAATAGTTAGTCCTTACCCTCGTAATTTGTGTCCCTGGATTTATCAAACACTAAAAACTATTGTCTTCACTTGCTTCAGGATTTGGGGAACCTAATCTGTTCCAGTGATCAGCTTTTCTACTTTGAAACACCAAATTGCTTTGGTGATTACTGTTTTGTGGTACGCTTCTGAAAGTTAGTACAGCTAAGTTTCCTTCCTTCTCCCCATTTTTTTCTATTATGTTCCTCGAGAGTCTTGACCTTTTATTCCTCTGGAAGAATTTTTAAAAATTTTTGTCTAGTCCTTTAAAGTAATTTTTGGTAGTTTAATTGGTTTGGAAATGAACCTTTAAATTCATTTAAGTAGTTTTATCATTTTTATTATATTAGCCTGGCTCAACCATCAGTAATTAATTCCTCACAATTATTTCCAACCCTCTCATTTAATGGTTAAGGAAACTCAGGCACAAAGAGATGATGTGATTTGTCCAAGATTAAATAGGTAATATATCTGATTGCTTACCATCTCAGGTAGGGGAAGGGAAGGGAAGGGAGGGAGGCAGAGAATTTGGAATTCAAAACTTTTTTTAAAAAATGTTTAAAAATTGTTTTGACATGTAATTGGGGTAAAATAAAATATACTTTAAATATTATACAGGTAAGTAGCAGTACAAGATTTGAACTTAAATCCTCTGACTCAAAATTCAACACTACATAATGACCTCTAAAGACCTATTCAACTCTAAATCCATGATTCTATAGACAACAGAAGGTCATATAGATTGTCTTTGAAGACCTCTAAGTCATGGCATACCTACTGTTATTGAACATTCAGTCAGTTCTGGATTAGGATGTCAACCACAGTTTTTTCTTAATATATTAACCATAGCCTCCCTTTATTTTTTATTTATTTAGCATCCTAATTGTCCTTCAATGTCTAATCATTCATGTCAACAATTTTTTGAGCACCCACTTCGTGCTGAATTCCATATGAAGCTGTACAAAATACAAAGATTTATAAGAAGAGGTCTGCACCTTCAAGCAGTTTAAAGTCTAAGGGGTAGTGACATAGCGCAGTGGATAGAGTACCAGCCCTGGATTCAGGAGGACCTGAGTTCAAATCTGGCCTCAGACACTTGACACTTACTTGCTGTGTGACCCTGGACAAGTCACTTAACCCCCATTGCCCTTCAAAAAAAAAGCAAAAAACAAACAAACAAACAAAAAAGAAGTTTAATTTAAGCCAGCAGGATATATATATGTCTGTGTATATATATATATATATATGTATATATATGTATGTGTGTGTGTATATATATATATATGTATATATATATATATATTTAAGTAAAGGTTAAATAAAAATGCAAGGCAATGTCTTAAATACTAAAATGAAAATGATTGGTAGAAGCAATCACTCAGAGAAGTAAGTGACTGCTATGGGTTCTTGATTTCTAAGACAGCTTGATTTTCATTATCTTGTAATTAATTACAGAAGCAATGCTATAAAAGAAACTAAAACATAAACCTATCTGCTCTCTATTTTTCTTCCTGTAAACAACAGCAAAGAGACATAATGATCAAATGGAGAGAGTACTGGACTTGGAATTACGAAAACCTGGGTTCCAATTCCAATTCTGACCCTCACTATCTATGTGATCATGAGTTAGTCACTTAAACCCTCAGAACCTCAGACAAGTTTCTGCCACAGCAACCTAAGCAAAAATGGCCAAAAGTTGAAAGGCTACATCTAATAGACAAAATAATTGTGAATTTGAATGATGAAGTTTGTGTCTATGATCCTTCATGACCACAGAAATAATATTAACTGTGCATTTTAACAAATCAGAAAGCAAATTGAATCTCATAGAGAAATATATGGCAAAGCTTGGATAAGACATCATAGGACTTCAGGTAGAAAGCCTCTTTTGGATGGATCAAGAATAGGAAAAGATGCTCTTAGGTATCAACAGGAAGGATAAACAAGTATCTTATCTTTTCCAAAATGTCCTCTCTGGAGTCAGTGATTCCATTTAAGCATCATTGGGCCCAGCACTGTGCTGCACTCTCAGGATACAAAGACAAAAATGAAGCAGTCTTTTCCTTCAGTGAGCTTACATTTTCCTGTAATAAAGCCATTATCTTGAAACAGGAGAAACTGATGTAACTGATGTTAATTAACTTGGTAGGTGAACTATCCCAACTTATCTGCTGCTGAGGCTGTTGCAACCCTAAATTTACTGGACAGGGACAAGAATTCTGGGATCTTTTGGCCTTGGTCTTGTCTGGCAAAATTGAACCTCCAAAATAATTTCACAGTCTTGCTCTAAAGAGAGAAAGGGAGAGAGACAGGCATAGACATAGACATAGAGACATAGACAGAGCCAGAGACAGAGAGACAGAGCCAAAAGTAGAGATAGAAACAGATAGGAGAGGAGGGAGAGAGAGACAGATGTATGGGCAAACGGACAGATGACAGACAGAGACAGAGAGAAGAGAGACACATGATAGAGAGACAAAGACAGAGACACTGAGGTAGAAACAAAGAAAGCTTTAAACCCAGGCCTCTACTTCCAATTCCAGGTCAGAGCAGACTCAGGTGGGCAAACAAGGATCAGAGGGAAACCTAGAGTTTTCCTTTGTTACTAGAAGAAGAGGGAAGCAAAATCGAAGTACTTATCAGACACTTACAGCCTCAGCAGCATCTAAGGAAGAGGACAAAGGTAGGAGCTTTTGGAACCATCAAACCTTTGGTCCCTTCCCAGCCACCAGACAAGAAGGCAGAAGTAGGAGCTGACTGAAGACTTTCCCACACTCACCACATATACAGGACTTTTTTCCTCCCAAGTAGATTGTTACAAACATTAAAGGCTCTTCTCCTAATGAAACCTTTGCCACACTAACTGTATGGATGAGGTTCCTCTCCATGTGGATCTGTTGACGACATGTGAAATGGACTTTCTGGCAAAGCCTTTTGTCACAATGATCACATTCCTGGGCTTTCCCCCCCTTAATGGATTTTGTGATGGATATGAAGACTTCTTTGATGTGTAAACTCTTTATTTTACTTATCACATTCAGAGGGATGCTCCCCTGTGTACACCCTCTGATGATCAGACAATCTTAATTGATCCAGGAATTTTTCTTCCACATTGATTGCGTTTTATAGAGTTTCTCAACAGGCAATTTCTAATGCCAAGACAAGCTTAATTGGAACCTAAATTCTCCTTCACATTGATCATATTTAAAGGATCTCTCCCCTGTGTGCTTTCTCTGATGACATGAAGCTGCCCCCTTAATCCAGGATTCATTGTAGAATGTTTCTCTACTGCCAGAAGCCAGGTGGGGAAGGGGTGGGCCCTTCCATTGGCCTTATCCCCATTTATCCATCCAGAAGGCATCAGCTGTTTATTATGACAGAGTGAGGGATACTGGAACTCAGGTAACATCTCACCCATCATTATCACTATATAATCAAGAAAAAGAGAAACTATAAGGCCATAGTAACTTTATTATCAGGGAAAGTGAGAAATTTACGGTATCTCATAATATTGAGGTTTGAAGATTGGATTCTTTTTTATTACTACAAAGTCTCTAGAAATAGCCCCAAATTTGTATATTTTATTTTATTCAGAATCAAATAAATGAGCACCTAAAAAATGAAGTACAACCAGGAATATCATAGATGAGGATTTTTTTTTTGTTTGTGCTTATAATATCATTACAATCTAGTGGATATCAAGGCAAAACAAAGACTGACTGAAGACTTGTGTTCAAACTGAATCTTTGAGAGAATGGGATAGATCTTGTGAAGCCATCTGAAATTCAAGAACTCTCTCAGTGTGTGCCCTTTGCTGTCCTGGAGACTGTGTCAATTCTTTGAAGCAGACTGTATTTTGATGGGCAAGACACCAAAGGGTGATGTAAACCTCAAAGGCTGACAAGTTGGGTTCCAGTTCCAGTTTATTCTCAGAAAATGTCTTACAAAATCCAAAGAGCAGTTGCTTTGTCTAGCAAGTGTGACCCTTACTGGCTACAAAGGGGTAAGAATTTATTAACCAGACCCAAAACTAAGCTAACATCTTTGTTACCAGAGAATGTTAGAGAAAACTCAGATAAAGTTCCCAGTTCAATTTGGGGAGAAATGACAAATTACCCTAAATATTTAAGTTGCTATGTTTTGGGTATCTAAGTTTATTCCAAATAATAATAATACTTAGCATTTATATAGCACTTTAAGGTTTGCAAAGTACTTGACAAATATTTCTTTTTTTCTTTCTTTCTTTTTTTGTGGGGCAATGAGGGTTAAGTGACTTGCCCCAAAATATTCTTCTATCTAATATGTTGTTGCTCATCCTTCATTTTTGTTTTTTCTTTTTTGTTGTTTTTTTTTTTTTTTACTTTACAAATATTTCACTTGCTCTTTACAACAACCCTGGGAACCATTTACTCTTATTGTCTCCATTTTACAGATGAGGAAATTGAAGCAAACAGAGATTAGGTGACTTGCCCAGACTCATACAACTAATAGGTTTCTGAGGCTGAATTTGAACTCAGGTCTTCCTGACTTCAGATCAAGCATGTTATCTACTGTGCCACTTACCTGCTATATTAAATACAGGGTATAGAAAATACTCCTAATTTTTTTCAACTTGAATTCATAAGTACGTAACAAAATGGAATTAGCATGTCTTAGGTATCCTAATTTTTTTCAACTTGAATTCATAAGTACATAACAAAATGGAATTAGCATGTCTTAGGTATCAGAGTGGTAAGTGACTATAGTAGAATGGAGGTGAAAGTCCTTTGAGTTGAGAAGGTGGAGAAACTCTGAGAAAAGGTTTGGGAAACAATAAGTGGTTGTGGGTATCAAAGTCTGTATCAGGATGAAGGTAGAGATGAAAAACTTGAGTCAGGTGCTAAAACCCTAGAGAAAGGTAGGAGGAAGGAAGAAATTCATAGGCACCAGTGCCAAGGATAAGGAGATGATAGTATAGCAAGATGGTATAAACTTCAAAGGAGAGGCAGCTTGACTGAATGGGAAGAGCCCTGAACTTGGAATTATAGGACCTAAATTAAAATCCTGACCCAATTGCTTCGGTTGATGCCAAGCTTTCAATCAATGCCTTTTTTTCCCGTTGAGATTTTGGGTTTTTATTACAGTCAAGGTATTAAGAAAAATACCCAATAACTTTGAAAATCAAGATACCACCATATCAATCCATAAAAAAATAAACAATGCTGAAGACTTATGACAAGTATAAAGAATTTTTTTACAAATGACTAGTTACTAAACTAAGGAAGAAATAATAAAAAGAACCAACATTACATGAAGTAATTTGGATTTTTTATGTGGTTGATGTACTTGTGTGTGTGTGTGTGTGTGTGTGTGTGTGTGTGTGTGTGTATGTGTTTAATGGTAGATTCCCAAACTAACCAAAGTGGGACAGCTACCATGCTTTAAATATGCATAACCACCACAACTTCAAAAAAAAAGGGCATCTTATAGTATTGCTATGAACATAACTAACAGGCTCCATGGCGTCTATTTATCAGCTTTTGCCATGACATGCCTAACTCCCTTTTAGTGGCTTGGAGAAAGTATATCCCTTAAATAACTTCCGCATTAAAAGAGAAGGGAAAAGTTGCAATCCACAAAACTTCTGGATTTAGAAAGTCAAAAGTGAAACAGACCCTGCCTCAAGAAAATAAGCTTCTAGGAAGACAACAAGCACATATAAACGTGTATAAAATATCTATAAAATGGAGCAGACAGCTGGCACAGTGGATAGAAAAACAACAGGCCTGGAGTCAGGAAGACTTGAGTTCAAATCTAGCTTCAGACACTTACTAGCTGTGTGACCCTGGGCAAGTCACTTAACCCTGTTTGCCTTAGTTTCCTCATCTGTCAAATGAGCTGGAGAAATGGCAAATCACTACAGTATCCCTGCCAAACCCCCCCCCCCCCCCCCCCCCGCCAATATCATCAGGAAGAGTCAGACATGGCTAAATGACAAAACAACATATATACAAAACGAATACAAAGTATTATTGGGAGAAGGCATTAGCTGCAGGCAGAATCAGCAAGATTTTCATATACACAACCAACCTCTCAGGGCTTAAGTTTTATCATATATAAAATGAGGGGGGTTAGACTGGGAGGTTTCTAAGGTCCCATTCTATGAGACCTATGATCCTAAGAGAGATTAAGTGATCGTGCAGATCAAGGGTCCGGAAATGGCAATGGAAAACCGAGAATATATAGACTTCACTTTCTGGCTTTGTGAAACAGAGAATTGGAAAAGGAGCAAGGAACATTAGCAAGGGCAGGTAGAGATGCGTTCCCAGACAAGAGCCAGGCTTCACTTAATTTAGAGAGATGCTAAGAATACAGGAGAAAAATAAAGGAGCACAAGATAAGAGGGGGGGGGGTGTTAACAATGGAACGGGGCTGGGGGGGGGCACAGAGGGCATAATGGAAAGGGGAGGAGGGGAGGACCGGAGAGAGAGATAGAGGAGGAAACAGAACTACAAGGATTAGTGATGTATAAGTGAGGTTCAACAATAAGTTACTTAATGTTCTATAGGGACAGGGACTGGACATGTAATGTCATTGATATAGAGACCTTCCTCTGTCAATGCAGATTGACACCTGAAGCTTACAGACTTTGGGAAAAATGTCTAGACCACTTATAGGTTAATTGACTTGTCCAGGGTCACAGTGCTGGCACGTGTAAGAGACAAAATTTGAACCCAGGTCTTCTGGCTTTAAGATCTGCTTTCTATTGACTAATGAGGCACACCCTGCTTTTCTAATGTTCAACATTCTGTAAACAGGTAAGGTACCTTACCTGTTTTCCCAGTTCAGTTCTGTTCTTTTAGTTGTGTTCGACTCTTTGTGACCCCATTTGGGGTTTTCTTGACAGATACTGGAATGGTTTGCCATTTCTTTCTCCAGCTCATTTTACAGATGAAGAAACTGATACAAACAGGGTTAAGTGACTTGCCCAGGGTCACACAGCTAATAAGTAAGTGTCTGAGGCCAGATTTGAAATCAGGAAGATGAGCCTTCTTGGTTCCCAGCCCAGTGTTCTATCCACCACACCACCTAGTTGCTCCTACCTATTTACAGATAACATCAAAAAAAAGTCTAATATATGCAATATCCCACAACCATTGTGCTCCCATATTAGCAGGAATAACAAATCCCCTGAAGTGCTTACATGTATTTGAATTCAATCTATTTGAAGTTATAATTATGTGAAATGTAGTTATTGGTCCCAGCCCAGTGGAAATATGGAGTGTTCAATCAAATAATACAACCACATCAGTGGCTTCATTATTTTCACTACTCTAGTGCTAGCTGTACATTAAAACACAGGTTCCCATCACCTATTGTCAAAAATTTAGGTTATTGAACAAATCATGAAAAGTGTCACAACTTAAGTGTAATTGTCACATGCATGTATAGGTATAAGCACACACAGGGTTCCACAGGAAAGCAGGGATCTTTACCAGGGGTCCTTCAAAGCCAAGTGTTCTTCTTAAGAACTTCCACAGATCCATTTATATAAATGGAGCCAAAACTTCAAGGACAGTGCTGGTGCTGTTGATGTCTTTCCTTCAATTTTCTATGAATTTGAGCCACTTCACTTCAGCAGTGGTATCAAACAAATAGAAACCAATTCCTGTGGCACCATATTAACTTAGAAAACCACAAATTAGCATTACCTGTGTTGAATTACATTTTTATTTATTTTGTTCAACACTTCTAAAATTTATTTTAAATTAGTTGAGCCACACTCAGGGCTGCTTGGGGCCAAGCCAGTTGGGCTTGAATTTGATACTTCTGTCTGTAGGACCTGCAGTATCACAATGACACTCATAAGGTTCCTTTTGTCTCTTCAAAGCACAGATTTCAACAGGATCTTGAACCTTGCCGCCTATGTAGTGACTGGTGAGGAAAATGTTCATCCATATGGGATTCATGTGTTGAACCACTAGAAGTTTGAGGGGTAAGAGACTGATCTTGCTCCCTTTTCTAAATGCTCTTGATGTAAGAAATTAAAAGATGACATAAAAATAGACAATGTTCAAACTCCTCTGAGGAAACTGTTCTCTCTTTTCCTGTTAATACAACACAATTCAGAAAAATATCAGAAGACTTTAAACTCTTAAAGGACAAGCTGAGTGTCATTGTTGTCCAGTCATTTTCAGTCATGTCTGATGCTTCATGGCTTTGGGGCTCTCTTGGCAAAGAAACTGGAGTGGTTTGCCATTTCCTTCTCCAGTTCATTTTACAGGTAAGAAAACTAAGGCAAACAGGGTTAAGTGACTTACCCAAAGTCATATGGCTAGTAAGTATCTAAGTACAGACTTGAACTCAGGTCTTCCTGTGTTCATGCCCAGTACTCTAGGCACTGTACCACCTAGCTGCCCCCAGGCTCAGTGTGGACTTTCAAAAATAAAGAAGCCAACAACTTTCTCCTTGTTACTTACATCAAGAGAAAGGGTATAGGACTTCCGGGGCAGAGCCAAGATGGCGGAGGAAAGGCAATGAGCTCCCGAACTCATGACACGATTGCTCCAAAAAACATCCAAATAACGCCGTAGGAAAATGCCCAGAGAAGCAAAACACAGAAGAATGTTCTGAAATCATCTTCTAACCAAGAACGGCTTGGAAGGTCAGAAGGAGGGAGCTGCTGTGCTGATACAGGAGTCAGGCCCAACCCCACAGTCACCCTGACACAGATCCAGTCTCAGGAAGTCCTCACCAGAGAAGGAGACCCCCAGAGCCTCTGAATCAGCTGAAGCACAAGTGTCATCTGGAACTAAGCTCACAGTCTGGTGAATGGGCTGAGCCCTGGACAGGGGAGAGACTATAGGGGTCTATGCTGGTGCTAAGGCAGAACTTGGATTTTACATCCCTGCCGAGAACCAGGAGGTAGGCACGAGTAGCAGTGGCTCAGGTGGGGGAGGGGCACAGGCTCGTCAGAGCTAACAACCACAACACACAAAGCTGGTTGATTAGCAAGTTGGTCTGGGGTCATCTAGGACCAGGAAACAGGCCGGGTGAGGGAAGAACCTGATTATCCTTAAATCATACCACCTGGGACTTCTTAAGCTTGGGATACTGCAGCCTGGAAATAGAGCCCCACTTTAAGGAGCTAAAAGTCTAGTAAAAGAAAGGCAAGATGAGCTGACTGAGAAAGGTGAGGACCATAGAAAGTTTCTTCAGTAACAAGGAAGACCAAGGGGCACCCTCAGAGGAAGATGTCAACATCAGGCCCCCTATATCTAAAGCTTCCAAGAAAAATATGAATTGGTCTCAGGCCATAGAGGTGCTCAAAAAGGAATTCGAAGATATAGTTAGAGAGGTAGAGGAAAAAATGGAAAGAGAAATGATGGTGATGCAGGAAAGACATGAGAAAAAAGTCAACAGTTTGAAAAGTCAAATGGAAAAGGAGGTACAGAAGCTCTCTGAAGAAAATAATTGCCTAAGAATTAGGATTGAACAAATGGAAACCAGTGACTTTATGAGAAACCAAGACACAATAAAGCAAATCCAAATGAATAAAAAAAATAGAGGGCAATGTGAAATATCTTCTGGGAAAAACTGCTGACCTGGAAAATAGATCCAGGAGAGATAATTTGAAAATTATTGGTCTACCTGAAAACCATGATCAAGGAAAGAGCTTAGACACCATCTTCCAAGATACTCTCAGGGAAAATTGCCCTGGAATTCTAGAAGAAGAAGCTAAAATAGAAATTGAAAGAATCCACCGATCACCTCCAGAAAGAGATCCCAAAAAGAAAACTCCTAGGAATATTATAGCCAAATTCCAGAGCTCTCAGGTCAAGGAGAAAATATTGCAAGCTGCCAAAAAGAAGGAATTCAAGTACTGTGGAGCCCCTTTCAGGATGGCACAAGATCTAGCAGCTTCTACATTAAAGGACCAGAGGGCATGGAATATGATATTCCAAAGGGCAAAGGAAATGGGATTACAACCAAGAATCACCTACCCAGCAAAACTCAGCATTATCTTTCAGCGGAAAAAATGGAACTTTAATGAAAAAGAAGACTTTCAGATATTTGTGATGAAAAGACCTGAACTAAATGGCAAATTTGACTTTCAAATACAAGACCCTAGAGAACCATAAAAAAATTGTAGCTGGGGGACATAACCTGGGGTTGTACAGTGGGCGACTGACTTGTGTCTGAGGCCAGGTTTTGGCTGGGTTCCCCCTGGGTCCAGGGGTGATAATTTGTCCACTGTGTCGCTTAGCTAGATGGTATCATCTTTAGGGTTAAATTGAGGGGTAAAGGGAATTCACTGGGGGAGGGGGAAGGGCACAAGTGAAATCCTACATGAAAGTAAAAGGAAAAGGTTTATGGAGTGGGGGAAGAGATGAGAGAGGAGCAGGGCAGTAAATGAATTTTACACTCATCAGAAAAGGCTCAAAGACCTTAAACTCATCAGAGCTGGGTGGAGTAATCTATTTAATCTGGGCAGTAAATGACCCTAACACTCATCAAAATTGGCTCAAAGACCTCAATCTCATTAGAATTGGCTCAGGAAGGGAATAATGTACACACTCAATTGGGTGGAGTAATCTCTCTAACTGCAGGAAAATAGGAGGGGAAGGGGATAAAGAGAGAGGGGCAAAAGAAGGAAGGGCAGAGTGGGGGAGGGGATAGACAGAAGCAAATCCCTTTTGAAAAGTGATAGGGTGAAAGAAGATGGATAATAGAATAAATATCATGGGGAAGGGAATAGGATGGAAGGGAAACACTTAACAATAGTAATCATGAAAAAGAGAAAAGGGGGAAAAATTGTACAAAAAATATTTATAGCAACTCTTGGTGGAGGCTAAGAATTGAGAATCGAGGGAATGTTCATCAATTGAGGAATGATGGAAAAAGCTGTGCTATATGATTGTAGTGGAATGGTCATATGCTACAGGAAATGACAAACAGGATGATCCCCCCAAAACCTGGAAAGACTAATGAACATCGATGTATAGTGAAGTGAGCAGAGCTGAGAGGACATTGTGCATAGTGACAGCAGTATTTTTCAATGAGCAATTGTGAATGACTTAACTACTCTCAGCAGTGCAATGATCCCAGACAATCCTAAGGAACTAATGAGGAAGCTTACTTACTATGCACCCCTATAGAAAGAACTGATTAAAAGAACACTTGTGGATTGTACATATATAACCTTATTGCTATCTTGTGGACGGGGGAGGAAAGGGAAGGAGGGAGGGAGGGAGAAAAATTTGGAACTCTAAATCTTATGAAAATGAATGTTGATGGAAAATAAAATAAATGTTTGTTGCTAAAAAAAAGAGAGAAAGGGTATATCAGAGAAGAGATTCCTGGTCTTAGCTTCAGGAAGATCTGAATTTAAATTCTCCCTTAGACATTGACTACTGTGTAACCATGAAAAAGTAATTTAACTTCTCAAAGTCTCAGTTTCCTTATCTTTAAAATCTAGAGCTAATAGAATCTTTCTCAACAAGTTGTATGAGACTCAAATGAGATAAATGTATGTAAAGTGTTTTACAGACTGTTGAATTCTATATAAATGTCAGCAGTGATTTTTATTAAGTTAGCAAAGAGATGGGCAAAAATCATTAGAGTTTGTTTAAAAAAAAACAACAACCCAACAATTGGAAGCCATTGAAAATGAAAAGGCAGCCAACCTGGCAGTATCATTTCTTCATTCCAGAAGGATTATAGCAAAGATTACATCTACATACAGCACCTTCTTCTGGTCTGTTACACAGAAGGCAATAAAAACATTCCTGAGAGGTACAAATTAAGAAAGAAAGGTATCATGTGAAATCCTGCTTGCATCATCTTGCAAATAGGGAACAGCAGGAGCCACTAGGTAGAGATAGGCAGTCCCCTCCGCAATGTACTGGGTTGGGTTGGGCTTTTATTTCAACCTGTCAGGCAACTCTCCTTTCTGTTAGGAAATCCAGGCAGAAATAAACATGATTTAAAAATGGGAAAGAAATGCAATACTGGAAATTAAGTCAATACCATAATAAAGTATTAGTTCAGTATAATTCAACATTACTGCAGATAAAGGGAAAATAAAGGTAGCTTCAGACAGAAACATTCTTAAACTGCCTGCTTTTCTTAAAGAGTAAAGAGAGTAACAGGAGTTATAGGGCTGAGACAAATTGAAAAAAACCTACAATAAAGAGCCAGCTCTACCTTGTCTGAGCCTGACATCTGAGCCCACGCAAATGGGTTGCAGCAAATTGGCAGAATTCTTTGCTATTATTTGATTGCTTGCCCCAAGTTGGTTCCCTCAGCAGGTACTCTGGACCTCCTTATTGCCTGTCCCCTCAGACCCTGAGAATCCTGGTTTTGATCTTGCTTCTTTTCTGTTATCAACCCCTTCCATCGCCCGATGATTCCATGATCTGTATGTCAATTTCCAACACTGGCTATTATCTTTAAAAAAAATAATGTCTTTGTTGAATTCTTTTTTTAAAACATCACCTAAATTTCTGACTATTTTCCTTTCCCTACTTTCTTTCAGAAAGCCTTTCCTTAGGATAAAGAAGGGGGAAAAATTAAAGTTCTGCAAAGCTAACCAATGTGGTGGATAAAGCACCAGCCCTGGATTCAGGAGGACCTGAGTTCAAATCCAGCCTCAGACACTTGACACTTACAAGCTGTGTGACTCTGGGCAAGTCATTTAACCCTCACTGCACTGCAAAAACAAACAAACAAACAAAACTTAACCAATGTGTCTAAAAAATGATGTCATATGTAGTATGCTACAACCATGGTGTTCCATTTCTACAAATGAATAGGAAAGAGTATTTTCTCTTATCTTTTCTCTTAAGACCAATATTGGTCATAATTTCAGAGCATTCACTTGAGATAATTTTGTCATTTGTTCTTTCCACTCCTGTTGTTGTAGTTACCATGGTGCATATTGTCCTCCTGGTTCTGTTTATTTCACTCTGCATCAATTAATAAAAATTTTTCTAGGTTTCTCTGTATTCATCATGTCCATCACCTCTTATATCACAGTTATATTCCATTACATTCATGTGCCACAATTTGTTTAGTCATTCCCAAATTGATCTACATCTTTAATTCCAATTTTTTACCACGAAAAGTGATATCATATATATATATATATATATATAGATATAGTTATATATATAGTTATATATATATATATATAGTTATATATAGTTATATATAGGGGTCTTGCTTCTTTGTTACTAACCTTCAGGGACTTATACCTAGTGATAGAATCAACAATAGTAGGGTCAAAGGGAAGGGACAGTTAAGTCACTTTCTTTGCATAATTAGAAATAAAATATAATAAATATTGATATAATACGCAATAATAATAATGTATAACATAATAAATCTGGAAATATTGCTTTCCAGAATAGTTGTATCAAGGAATAGTTCTACAAACAATGCATTTATGTGGCTGTTTTTACAACCCCTCTAATATTGACATCTTTGCCACTTTGGCCAAATATTGACTTTTTTTTTTTGCGGGGCAATGGGGGTTAAGTGACTTGCCCAGGGTCACACAGCTAGTAAGTGTTAAGTGTCTGATGCTGGATTTGAACTCAGGTACTCCTGAATCCAGGGCCAGTGCTTTAACCACTGCGCCATCTAGCTGCCCCCAAATATTGACTTTTAAACACAAATCTTTAGATTCCTTTCTATAGAATAAGTTCCTAGCCATGTCACTTCCCTACCCTTCCCTTCAACCTTTGCCATGGAGCAGGTAGATGGCACAGTGAATAGAATGCCAAGTCTGGAGTCAGGAAGACTCATCTTTCTTAGTTCAAATATGGCCTTAGACACTTACTAGCTATGTGACCCTGGGAAAGTCACTTAAGCCAGTTTGCTCCAGTTTGCTCATCTGGAAAATGAGCTGGAGAAGGAAATGGCAAACCACTACAGTATCTTTGCCAAAACCTTATCAGAAAACAGTTCACTTATTGTCCTGGCTAATACTCTTTTAACTAGTATTTTTCGTCATCTGTAATAAAATGAAGGCTACTGAACCTGTTGTTGGCATACTCAAGTCTCAGAATTCTTATGTTAAGCTCCAAAACTGACTCCCAGATGCTAACTTTTTATAGCTGAGTAAGAGGATTCTAATAACCAAGGGACTTGTTCCTTTCCACAGAATGATATCGTGAGTTATACTTTAATATTTTAATGTCTCTACAATCTCATCATTGTGAGTTTGCCCTCCACCAGTACAGGTCACACCCATCTATGCCTTCTTATCTGTACCATTCTTATTTACATTTTTCACATAACCCTCCATAACAGATCTACTCAATGCTAGAGACTATCCTCTGGGTCTTGCCATCTGCTTACTTTTTTTTTTTCCTTGCCACATGATTAGCACAACTCCTTTTCCCATCATATATATCCTTGATGTTATCTTTTATTCTCATGTGGACAAGTTATAATTGTTAGCATGTTGTACTCTCCTTTTGCACCCCCCATCCCCTACTTTAAAAAAATTGTAGGTACTTTACCCTTTTTTTGATTCCCCTCCAGTGATGCTATCTGGCTATACATCTAAATAGCTATAACCTTAGATAGTTTCATGGATTGGTGATTTCATGTGGGCTGGTGCTTCTTCTAATGGTGTTGCTCCTAATCCATCCATGCTTTCTCATTCTGAACAATTCTTGCCCATGTGCTCTTATAAATTCGGGGGGGGGGGGAAGAGGCAATTGGGGTTAAGTGACTTGCCCAGGGTAACACAGCTTGTAAGTGTCAAGTGTCTGAGGTCAAATTTGAACTCAGGTCCTCCTGACTCCAGGGCGCCACCTAGCTGCCCCTCCTATAAATTCTTTACAAGGGATCTACTATAGGGAGTCTCTTTGACATTTCTGGGGTATTCTTCTGGCTTCTTTGACATTTCATGGATATCAAGTGTTAAGGGCTAAAATTCTAGCTAGTCTGTCTAAAATATCTAATGAGTGGTCACCAATAAATTATAAGCTTTAGCAAGAGTTAGACTTTTAAGCATTTATTAAGGAGAATAAGAATTTGGTAAAGAGAGAAGAAAGGCCTAGATTCCTCTATTAAAGGGAGAGCACATTTCTAGCTCCGCTCTCCACCAGAGTCCAAAGGAAAGAGAGTCAGAGCGAGTGCCAGTCTCTTCCTTCCTCCTCCCACTAGCCCGCGTCACTTCCTGACGCCAAAGAAAAGACTCCTGGTCTTGCCCTCAAAGACCTTCGCTTCATGGGTGGAACTCTTCTACAGTAAGTCTCCAGCAGGTGGTGTCATTCCAATCGTTACACAAGAGAACATGTAGGTTGTTCATCACTTATCCTTCATTCTCATTACATGACTGGACCACCTCCTTTTCTAGTCATACTTCTCCCTTATGATGTGCTTTATGCCAGTTTTCCTTGCCAGTGCAGGAGGAGGAGACAGAAAAAGACTGTTAGGTTCTAAAATTAATTCAAGATAGTCAAGATTATCCTTGAAAACCTCTGACATCATCCATAAAGTACTTTATGCTATCTTTACAATTGTACTCAGAAAGGTGTAAGAAACTAATGGGATTTGCTAATCACCCAAAGGCCCCAGATTGATTTGGACTAATTAGATTGACTGAGAGTGATTGACTTTGCTGATTAACCCACTTAAAGTTAATTCAATTAAAGTCACACCTGACTGACTCCCAAGAGGGAGTCTTTTCAGAGGCTATGAATTATGACATCAACATGAGACCACCCTCAAATCCAGTGAACCAATTTATTTGGGTGACACTAATCAAATAGCTTGAAGCACTGTGTAAGGACTGCCTCTCCTGGGGGATGCAGGGAGTGCTGCTTCCTCCCTCTCAGTTCGTTGCTCGGACAACCTCATGGTGGAGGAACACTTGGGAAAAGGAGGCCACGCTGAACTCTTCTAGGGTAGATAGGCTTCCCTATCTTTCTGAACTCCACGTGTTCTTTCTTTACTCTTTAATAAATGCTTAATGCCCAAAGACTGGTGCTAAAGCTTCTAATTTATAAGTAAACCCTAGCTACCTTTCCCTACACTTGGGACAGAAATAGACTTCAACACATTTAGTTTTATTTGTCACAAAGGTTTTTTGTTGTTTAGTCATTTTCAGTTGTATCTGACTCTTTGTGATCCCTTTTGGGGAGTTTCTTGGCAAAAATACTGAAGTGGTTTGCCATTTCTTTCTCCAACTAATTTTACAGATGAGGACACTGAGGCTTATAGGGTTCAGTGACTTGCTCAGGGTAAGAAAGGGGTTATTGATGTTTTAAAACAGGAGTTCTTGATCTTCTTTGTGTCATGGAACCCTTTGGCAGTCTGGTGAATCAGAATGAATAAGATAAAATCCATAAGATTGCAACAGACACCTGTTGTATTTAAATACAATTATAAAAATATTAAAAGTTTCAAGATGACAGACCATCCCCTTGAAATCTATGCATAGTCCCCCAACGCACACCTCTTCTCCTCCCTGTGAGGAACCTGTGGACCCCAGATTAAGAACTCCTTAGTTAAAAAAATGCAGTCTCTGCTAGAGAGCAGATGGATCTGGGATAGTTGCTATTGTAACAATTAAATACATACATTTTATTTTTCACAATACCTAGTTAAACTATTGATCAGAAGAAATGAAGAACAAGGACTTCTACTCAAGGAGAAGAATATCAAACAGGCCAAAACTTAGTTCAAAGGAAAACAGATGATTAGGGAAGAAATACTTTTCAATGGACTTCCTGCATGAGGATGATTATGTTCAAGAGTGAACCTGTGGCCACAAAACTGTTTCTTCTTCCTGCTTCACCATGAGTAAAGAGCATACAAACAAGTCAAAATGGAACCTAGCAAGAGCTTTCTACCTGACAAAATACTAAACACACACAAAAAGAACCCAACAACAACAAAAAACCCTAAAACACTAAAGCTATTTATATGTACTCACTTACATGATGTCTCCCCTGAGGTGTTGTCAGCTATTTGAGAATACAATCTATGACATTTTTTAAAAATTTGTTTTAAATTTATGGAATGAAACAAGCATTTCCATAATGTAGTAAAATTTTTAAAAAGATGATTACACATGAAACTGCAAATCTACTGTGCATAACTTGCTATTCCTTTTAAATATACAAAAAGGAAAAAAAAATTCCTGATAATTTTGTTGTATATTTAAAAGGAATAGCAAGTTATACACAGTAGATTTGCAGTTTTATGTGCAATCATCTTTTTTTTATTTTGCTATGTTATGAAAATGCTTGTTTTATTCCATAAATTAAAAATAAAATAAATTTTTAAAAAGAGAGAATACAACCTAAAACATTCATATTTATATCTCTATAAAATGCCAAGTACTGTACCTTGTATATCACAGGAGCTTAATAAATTTTTGCTGAATAAATTTGTTGACTGGATTAGTTATGGGAGTTACCTGAAAAATTAAAGGAAAAAAAATTTAAACTGTTCTTCAAGATAGCTGGGGAAAGGGGGCAGCTAGATGGTGCAGTGGTTAAAGCACCAGCCCTGGATTCAGGAGTACCTGAGTTCAAATTACTAGCTGTGTGACCCCTGGGCAAGTCACTTAACCCCCATTGCCTGCAAAAAACAAAAACAAAACAAAAAGAAAAGAAAGATATGATTCCAGACTCTCTTTAGAGAGAGATTGCAGAGAACAGGAAAAAAAAAAAGATTTTGGGCAGCTAGATGGCGCAGTGGATAGAACACTGGCCCTGGATTCAGGAGTACCTGAGTTCAAATCCGACCTCAGACACTTAACACTTACTAGCTGTGTGACTTGGGCAAGTCACTTAACCCCAATTGCCTCCCACAAAAATAAATAAATAAATAAATAAATAAAAATTTTAAAAAAAGATTGCTGGGGAAAAAGCAACTAAGAAATTGAAAAGTACACTATAAACATGAGTTATCACTATAATTACTATTACTGAGAGAGAGAGAGAAAAAGCCTTTGGGACATGAATAATACAAATACACTGACTTTACAGATCAAATTACTCAGCTACCCTTCAGTTTTCCACTTTGATTTGCCCATACCCTGACAAAAGTTGCTAAGTAAAACATTGGATACTTTTTTTGTCTATAGCCTAAGCTATGACCGAATATCTGTGTCTAATGGATGATAAAGTGTATTTGTGCATCTATAATAAAGGACCCAGGAGAAAATGGTATAAACAGATTTCCCAATCAGTGAGGCAGCACTTGATGATTCTATTACCTTGTCTTGGGTAATTCCTTGGAAGAGAGATCCATTATGCCTTAACCTGTTCTTTGTCACCCCTGTTGTTTCACTGTCATGGTAAAGAATGTCTCCGGACCTGTTATAATATCAATCATCATAACAGACTGATGTGAACAAACATAGTTAGGTTGTGGCAATCAAAAACCTAGTAGGAAATGTTTAGGTAGATTGAGAGATTACATGATTCAAATGAGAAAGCCACACAGAAGCAGTCACATTGTCATTAAAAATCCACAAATAAGGCAAATATATTTCTCTTGCCTAAAGTGTTGGGAGATTTCTTTAGTAAGTCCTCAGCTGAATTTGCTTGTATAGTTAACAGAAGAGATAGTAAATCAAAATAAAATAAAAATCCTTATCCTTTAAATAGGTAAGCTTCCTCATTTCCCAGATTCAGGACAAGGGAAACCTCACACTAAAGTTTTTAATACCATTTTTTGTAAGATTTTTTTTTTTTTGCCTGGGAAGGATCTGGGGGAGCAGGGAAGTGGATGAGGTCATTTGCAGGCAAGGGCTTGGTGATTTTGTACATCAGAATGTTGAATCTGGAATCAACTTTAAAGATCTAGTCCACCCCTGCATTCTATTATGCATTCCTAACTCCTACACCATGTCACTGCCTGTGATATTTTATGTCACTTTAAATTGAAACAATATAAAGCCCTATTTTGTTGGCATCTAATATCTCTGGCAAAACAATTCTTCTGTTGTACCTTGATCTGGGGTGCCTGAATGCCTCCCTAATCTCCCAGTTCCATCCTGGTTTTATTTATCTCCCTACCTAGGCATGATTTCCTGGTCAGACTTCTTGATAATGCCACCTTGAATAAGTGGCACCTTGAATCATTGTTCCACTTACCTTTCCACTTGTCTGCCATTCTGGGCCCCAAATGTAGGTCTATACTCATTGTTGTATTTCTCCTCTTTTACTTTCATATTTCCAAGCATTGCTGGAGAAAATCAAGAGACCATGCTAATTGGACCCCCTAAAAATTCATGATGTAGATTCATGATGGATTCTTCACTTGGAATCAATCAATCAATCTATATATCTATATCTATATCTATATCTATATCTATATCTATATCTATGTCTATATGTGTGTATAAAACCATATTTAAATATAATTGGCTTCCTTTGTGTTCCTATTACTTTATTTATGCATTCAAAATGCTATTTTGAGACGGGGTCCATAAATTTCACCAGATTGCCAAAGAGATCCATGATACAAAAAAGATTAATGACCCCTGATCTAAATTTAACTGGCTATTATTGATGCTCAACAACTTTTTGATGTGTCTCTTGTTGAGTTTCCATTGCAGTCTCCATGGCTATTCCAAAATTTCCATAATCCTAAAGGCTCCAAATCTACCCTGAACCTTCTCACTCTAAAGAGAAGACCTCACTTCCTATTTTACTGAAAAGATTAAGGCTATTTCTATGCATCTCACCCATCTTCCCCTCCTTTACTGTGAAACGGTAAAGAAAAAAAAAAAAGGAAGAAGCATTACTTCAAGCTTTTTATTGCTAACCCCTGCACCTATACCCATGCTTCCATTGCCTATTATCTGCTCGGGGACTTTGCTGTACCAATTCTCTCTTCTTTTGAATTTTAATCATATCCTAACCACTGGTCCTTCTTCTCTGCCTACAACATGCTTAGGTCTCCTCCAAATGAGGTAACAACAACAACCACCACCTTATTTCAACCCTGATACCCCCTCAAGCTACTCTATAGTCTCTCTTCCTTTCACCACCTCATTTTTTGAAAGAGTAATATACACCCACTTATTCTTCAATCACTTGTAATCTTATAAACCTGGAAATCTGGATCTCCCTCTACAGAAACTGATCTCATCAACGATCTAATCACCTAATGGCTTTTTCTCAGCAAAATCACCTTTGAACTCACTTAAACTTTTGACATTGTTGAATATCCCCTCATGCTTGAATTTATGTTCTCCCTTGGTTTCCAAGATACTAAAACAGAAACAAAGAGAGAAAGAAAGAAAGAAAGAAAGAAAGAAAGAAAGAAAGAAAGAAAGAAAGAAAGAAAGAAAGAAAGAAAGAAAGAAAGAAAGAAAGAAAGAAAGGAAGGAAGGAAGGAAGGAAGGAAGGAAGGAAGGAAGGAAGGAAGGAAGGAAGGAAGGAAGGAAGGAAGGAAGGAAGGAAGGAAGGAAGGAAGAAAGAAAGAAAGAAAGAAAGAAAGAAAGAAAGAAAGAAAGAAAGAAAGAAAGAAAGAAAGAAAGAAAGAAAGAAAGGAAGAAAGAAAGAAAGAAGGAAAGAAAGAAAGACAGAAAGAGCTGAATATATGAATATATGAATGCTGAGTCTCTGTTGTCTGTCTTTGAAAAATATCAGTTAGCAATAGAGTTCCACAAATGCTGTTCACCCTTTTTTTTTCTTAAAAGAAAAGTATGTATTCATCAAACTGTAGACTAACTGCATTCCAAGCAGAGTTCTAAAATATTACTAAGGAGGTAGTTTGTGACTATTTGGAAAAGGAAATGGTAATCATTGAATGGTCACATGGTTTCTTCCAGAACAGATCATCTCAGACTAAAATCATTTTCTTTTTTTTAACAGCCTAACTAGCCTGGTTAATGACGGGAATGCTAAAGACATCGTAGATCATTTGACAAAGGAATTTGACACAAGGTCTTCTATAATATCCTTGTAATGCAAAAATTTTGGCTAAATAAAAGTCTTGAAATACTTGAATGAATCTGTGAACTCATTGATTCAGAGGTTCCCTCCAGTGAGACAGATTGCAGCCTGCCCCTACTGTATGACTTTCATCTATTTCCTCCCCAAGGTGCACCACACATATTTCACCCAATATTCTAGAGTCCTTCCTCCTTTTCCCTCATATTTTTAGCCTAGAGGAGTCTTGGAGAGGACATGATAGATGTCTCCAGATATTTGAAAGATCATCATATAGAAGAAGGGCAGCTAGGTGGCACAGTGGATAGAACACTGGTCCAGATAGGATGACCTGAGTTCAGACCCTGGGCAAGTCACTTAACCTTGTTTGCCTCATTTTCCTCATCTGTAAAATGAGCTGGAGAAAGAAATAGCAAACTGTTCCAGTATTTTTGCCAAGAAAAACCCAAATGGGATCTCAAAGAGACAGACATGACTGAAACTATTTGACCACCACCACCACAACAACAACAACATATGGAAGAAGAATTAGATTTATTCTGCTCGACTCCAGAAAGCAGAACTCAAGAGCAAAAGTTCACATTTGCAGAGAGGCAGAGGAAGAAGCTCAATTTAAGGAAGAATTTCCTAACATTTAGAGGCATGGAAAGTTGTAATGGGCTGCTTCACAAGGTAGTGATTTCCCATCACTAAAGATCTTCAGATTCCTCAAGTATAGCTTTCATGTATGGGTTGGACTGGATGGATTCTGTAATCCTTTCTTATTCTGAGATTGTAAAATTTACTTGATTCTGTTTAACCTTCCTCCCTACCACTGATCACTCTTGCTTACTCTTTTTCATGGGTTCCACTTCCTTCTCCAAGCCCCTAAATGTAGGTGTTTCCAAAGTTTCCATCCTTAGGCCTTGTTTCTACCATACTGGCCATCAATACATTTCATGGTCAAGATGGAAGTTGAAGCAGGTCTCAAAGAAATAAATAATAAAATCTAGCCTTTCTATGGTACTTTAAGGTTTTCAAGGTGCTTTATCTATGGTATCTCCTTTGATCCTCACAATAACCCTGTGAAGTTAGTGCTATTATCATCCTCCTTTTACAGATGAGGAAACTGAGGCAAAGAGTAGTTAAGTTACTTGCCTAGGGTTACACAGCTAATAAGTGTCTGAAGTGGGATTAAAATCTACATCTTAAAAAAATAATTAAAAAAACCCAACAACAACAAAAACAAACCTAGGTCTTTTAGCTGCTTCATAAACAAATTTATGGCACCAAAGTTCATTAGCAAGAAATATAGCCAGGTGATAGAATTTTGCTGAGAAGTCTTAGGTTTGAAAGAACCCACAAATCAATGGATAAATGTAGATCACTTCTCTATAAAATTGCTGAGAGACCAGGCAACTACCAGTCTATAGAATAACATGAGAGGATAATGGAGCCCAGCACCAAGCAGCTAGAGAGCCCACAAGACAGTGGGTTCTGCCCACTGGTAATCAAAGTCCCTTGGCTCATTCTTTTTTTTTAGTGAGGCAATTGGGGTTAAGTGACTTGCCCAGGGTCACACAGCTAGTAAGTGTTAAGTGTCTGAGGCCAGATTTGAACTAAGGTACTCCGGACTCCAGGACCGGTGCTCTATCCACTGCACCACCTAGCTGCCGCTCCTTGGCTCATTCTTAATGAGCCCTCCTTCCAACATCCCACCTACCCCCTACCACCATCACCACTGTCCCCTTAATCAAGTCAAAATAGTAAGAACCCTCTCTTCCTACCACATGTGGTTTCTTTTCTTTTTCAATGCTACTCTCAAAATTAATTTTAACCTGATCCCTCCTCTACATATAATGAAGTGAAGGATGAGGAGATATATTGGGGTCTTTGTCAGTGTGCTACAGCAGAAAGAGTCTTGGATTTAGATTTTGGAATAGACCCTTCCATTCAAATCCTGTTTGCCTTTAATTATTGCAACTTCTCTGAACCTCAGTATCTTTATCTATAAAATAAGATCCATAATACTCATACCACCTACTTCAAAGTGTTACTGTGAGGACATGACTTTGCAAATCTTAAAGTACTGTATAAATATACCTTGCTATGTTATTATTGTTATTGTTATTATTCTCTAGCTCAAAAATTCTATAAGGAAAGTCCTGGGCTGCAATGAGGTAAGGGACTGGAAGACAGAATGTTCCCATAATATGGTGAGCTTCTCACAGAAAAGGCAATATATTTGAGGTGACTTTTATTTAGGAGATTTCTTTGCATTTGTCTCTTCTCAGATATTATTCATAAAAAACATGAAAATCCATTCCCATGCAGAGGCCCGACACCGAAGTAAATTGGACAGTCATAGTGATGAGGGTTAGTCTATTAGTTGAGGTGAGACTGATTAGTCAAAGGTCATTTCTTCAGGATTTCCCAGCACCAAGGATACTGCAAGCAATCTTTCTTCTCTGAGATCAAACTGGCACAGAGCCATAATAAACATCAAATCTCCCTTACAGGGAGGAAAGATTAAATATCTGATTAAAATTTCTGGCTGCTAATTTATTGAACTTGGCCATGTGGACAATTTGGGGTCACATGATTTTCTCTGTGTGGTTGTTGTTGTTATTCCCAGTAACTGAAAGAGGAGGTCACAGCTCAGTTGAAAAACAGGGAAAGGAGTGGGGGCTCCAAGTGGAAAGGCTGCTTCAACCATCTTCTATGGAACCTCAGGACCCAGGCTCACAAATCTTGAATGTTCTTTCCTCAGCCATGTTGGAAAGGTCGACCTGTTTCTGTTGCAGCCTCTCACACTGTTCATCTGAATTTGTGGATTTGGTTCTTTTCTTTTCTTACCACCCCCGCTTATTGTTCTGAGCTGTCCTGCAAACATGATGTCATGGGCGGCTTAAAAAATATACAGGAAGTCTTCAAAGCCAAATGACCCCATCCACTCTATTTCTTATGCTCTGGTTGCCTGAAATCTATGAAAAACATACCGGGCAGAGTTCAGATGGGCAGTCACAGAGACAGCCCTTCGCTCCTACACACCCTCACCCCATTACCAATCCCCTGGCTTGGATGGCAGCCAGTACCAAGCAGAGAAGAGAAAGAGAGTGAAGGGAAAAGGAAGGCTACAGGAATGAGAGGTCAAGGAGAGTTTCCTCAGGGGAAAAAAAAAAAACAAAAACAGGAGCGAGAAAGTTCCATGAGAATTAAAGGATGATTTTTAGAGCTTTTATTTTTTCATTTTTAGTCCTCAGTTGCAAGCTAGCCAAACAGACAGATTGGCTCACCATGACACTGTGCCTTATTGAAGAGTATATATTAAAATCTATCAAGAAATCTTCCTGCTTCCCCTGGTTGCTGCATTTACATTTGACACTACAGTTCTCTCTTCCACATCACTGCAATTAGGGATGCAGCATCCTTGCAATCTGGAGAATTTGTGTAAAAATTTTTGGCCCTCCCTTTGCACCAAAGAAGTTGAATTTTTTCTTTTTCTTTTATAAGGTGTTTACAATACCCTATTATAAAATTTGGGTTGATATTCTATAATGTTATACCCATATTTTATGCATTTCTGAGCTTCTAAACTTTCTCTGTATTGTCTGCTGGCCTTTGTGTGTCATCTGTGACTTCTGCAAAACTCCCCCCCAAATCCCATTTAATTTCTTATGCTGACCCATGATATATTGAAACCATCATGGGAAAAGTCTTGATGTGGAAGGGATAACTGTAATGCCACCTAGCCTAAGTCAGGGCTACAATGAGTTTCTGGTGCGACTCAGGACTATTGAAGAAGTCTTGTGATTCCTGCATCCCTTTAAATTACCTCTGGGAGTAGTTTTGAGTGGACTGACACATACAGGTAGTCTGTGTTTATCCTAAGAACTGTGTTCACAGTAGAATCTTATCTGCTCCATTCTGTGAAAGACTGGCCCTGTGGGAGCCGAGTTTTTCGATGTTCGTTTACATCACCATACTGTAACTTGTCACAGAGCTGTAGCATGATCTCAGCAGCATTCCTGATTATTCAGCTAGGTCTAGAGATTCCACTTTAGGAAGACTTGCTTTTATTGCTATTGTTAAGAACAACTTTCTTAGTAATTGCATTCATTGAATGTGGTGTAGGGGAAAGATCACTGAATATGGAGTCAGAGGACCTATGTTAAAATACAAGCTCTGCCACTTTCTGCCTGGGCAACTTTGGGGCAAGTCACTTTAGCCTCCTAGGGATCAGTTTCCCCATCTGTAAAATGGGGAAGTTTAGGTCTCTTAGAGTCCTTCCAGTTCTAGATCTATGATTCTTGATATTGATATTGCTGTCTTTCTCTTGGGTTCATAGATCTAGAACTGGAAGGGAACATTGAAGCCAGCAAATCCAGCCCCATCATTTTACAGATAAGAAAACTGAGGCCTAGAAAGGTTAAGTGACTTGCCCAGAGTCATATAGCTAGTAAGGATCTGAGGCAGGATTTAAACTGTGGTCTTTCTGACTCCAAGTGACTACTCTATTTTTTGCACCACCATTTATTACTCTATTAATGATAGATAGATAGATAGATAGATAGATAGATAGATAGATAGATAGATAGATAGATAGACAGATGGATGGATGGATGGATGGATAGATGGATGGGTGGGTAGATGGATGGATGGGTGGATAGATAGATAGATGATAGATAGATAGATAGATAGATAGATAGATAGATAGATAGATAGATAGATAGATAGATAGATAGAGATAGGAAGAGAAAGGAAGGAAGGAAGGAAGAAAGAAAGAAAGAAAGAAAGAAAGAAAGAAAGAAAGAAAGAAAGAAAGAAAGAAAGAAAGAAAGGAAGGAAGAAAGAAAGAGAAAGGAAGGAAGGAACAAAAAGAAAGAAAACAAGCTATATGCTGCCCTTCTCTTGACTCTCCTGATTTCTCCACCATGCCCCATGTAGGTATCTACTCTCCTTTCTTTCTGCTTGTCAGCTCCCTTTTACATGATGTTTTATTCATTAAAATTTAAACTCTTTGAGAGTAGGGGTTGTCTTTCTTTGCTTGTATTTGTATTCCCAGCACTTAGCATGGGGCCAAGCACATAGTAAGCAATTAATAAATACTTTTCTCTATCTATCTATCTATCAATCATCTATCTATCCACCTGTCTATCTACCTATCTGCCTGTATATTTACCTGTCTATCTATTCTGCTTCATGTACCTACTAGATTTGTAACCTTAAATAACCTCTATAGGCTTTAGTTTACTTATCTATATTATTAGAATTCTAATAATTGCATCTATATTGTTCTGAGGATGAAATTGGACAGTGCCTGTACAAGGCCTTACAAATGTCAAAGCACTAAACAAATGCTAGCTATTATTATTTCAAAGTCATTCAGGGGCCACAATCTCCATTAGATAAAATTAAAGTATTTGAAATATTAAAGTAAAAAAAAAGAAAAAAATTTGAATGATAACTATCATATATTTAAAAGGAATAGTAAGTTGTAGAGGATAGATTTGTAATTTCATGTACAATAATCTCTTTTCATTATATTATGTTATGGAAATGCTTGTTTTATTCCATAAATTAAAAAGAAAGAAATAAAAGAAATTTTAAAAAGAAATATTGAAGCTTAATTATGTGCAAAGCATTGAGCTGATTCATAGGGGAGGACTTCTAGTTTCTTTGCCTTTATATTTAACCAACAAGTTACAGACTTAAAGCTTCTTGTTTTGAAGTACTTAAAAACTGTGTAAATCAAAACCATTAAAAAATGGTAACATACCCTAAACTTGGTGCCAGAGTCCTTTGCTGAGTCAAAAAGAAGTTTAAAGGAAGAGTTAGACAAGTCAGTAAATAGTGAAATCCATAAGCTCTTTACTGAACAGTTCCCTGACTTTAAGAGCATTTGCCCAGCTTATATGATTTAGGAAGCAATAGTACTGAGTCAGTATTTATATAGCAATTTAATGTTGGCAAAGCATTTTATAAATAGTATCTCATTTGATCCTCACAACAGCCCAGGAGGTTAGGGGCTCCATTTTACAGATAAGAAAATTGAGGCAGAAGGAGGTAAAGTGATTTGTCCAGTCACACAGCTAGTAAGTGTCTGAGGCAGGATTCAAACTCAGGTCTTCCTGACTCTAAATTCACTGTTCTATCCAGTGCACCACAGTCCTGCCTCTAACCCCACAAATAATTTAATATTCAATATTTGTACTGTTTGTATTGCCTGAGATCCAGAAAGGTAGAAAAAAATACCTTTAAGTTGACTCAGTAAACTCAGAACAATAGCTTAAGCAACAAAAGAAATTACACTGGGTGAGATGACCTTGGAAGTCCCTTCTGGCTCTGAGGCTATAATCCCACAATCCTATGATGTAATAAAATGGCTAAAAGCACAGAGAGTGTTTGGCAATCACTGACTACAGGCATACTTTGGAGATATTGTGCCTTTGGTTTCAGGCCACCTCAATAAAACCAATATCACAATAAAGTGAAGCACATGAATTTTTTGGTTTGCCAGTACATGTTATGTTTATACAATACTGTAGTCTTTTAAGTGTGCAGTGGTACTATGTTTTTTAAAAAGAGCACAATTAATTAAAAATACCTTATTGTAAAAAAAAAAAATGCTCACTGTCATCTGATACTTCAGTGAGTCATGATCTTGTTGCTGATAGAGGGTCTTTCCTCTGTGTTGATGGCTGCTGACTGATCAGGGTGATAGTTGCTGAAAGTTGGGGTGGCCATGGCAATTTCTTAAAAGAAGACAATGATGTTTATCCCATCACTTGACTTACTTAGAGACCATTGTAGGATTATTAAGTAACCTAATATCAATATTGCTGTTTCTCAGGAAATAGAGAGGTCTGAGGACAGATAGGGAGAGACTGGAAGGGCTGGTCAGTGGAGTAGTCGAACATACACAACATTTAGTGATTAAGTTCACTGTCTTATACGGGCATGATTTGTGGTGCCTTTAGGAGACAATCACAATTACTATAGTAACATCAAAGATCACTGATCAGATCACCATATAATAATATGTGTAATATAGTGATGATATAATAATTATATACCACATACATGATACCTAATATTACAGTATAGTATTATATATAATAATGAAAAAGTTTGAAATATTGGGAAAATTACCAAAATGTGATGCAGAGACATGCTGTGAGCACATGCTGTTAGAAAAAAATGACACCGATAGTTTTGCTTGATTAAAGTTAAAAACAAAACAAAAACAATGTTGGTGAATCACAACAAAATGAAGTATGCCTGTATTTAATCTAATCTAAAGGATATTTTGTACCTATTATATTTAATCTATTGTATCTATTGTATTTAATCTAACCTAAAAGATAATTTGTATATAATCTAAAGGCTAAAATACTTCAATTAGTCAAAGGTCTATAAATTTTATTAGTTTATTCATTTTATTAGTTTGGGTGCCCCTAACTATACAAGATCTCAACACATCTACAGCGATGTACCTAATGTTGGAGAGTTCTGATGGCCAAAAAAAAAATCCATTACCCTGCAGATTATCAGTGGATCTATATTTGACTGAAGCTTGGTAGGACCCTCAAAGCTCTTTTCCATTGACATAGCCTTCAAGTACCTCCTTATTACAATGAAGCTTCATATTAGGACTGACCTCAGAGTCAGGAAGACCTGAGTTTGTACTAACTGTGTGACCTCAGGCAAGTCACTTAATGATAGATAATAGGTAACATTTACACAGCACTTTAAGGGGTTTGCCAAGTGCTTTACAAAGTTGTCATTTTAACCTTACAACAGTCCTGTGGAGGTAGGTCTTATTATTATACCCATTTTATGGGAGAGGAAACAGATAGAGAGAAGTCACTTGACTTCACCTAAGGTCACACACCTAGTGTCTGAGGCAGAGCTTCCTAAGTCTAGGTCCAGCACTTTATGCACTGTGCCACTTAGATGCCAACCTTGTTAGGTCTCAGTTTCCTCTTCTAAAACTCTTTCTACCTCTAAATCTAGGATCCTATATGTAGCTAAGCCAGAAGTCAAACCCAGTTTTTCCAATCCAGAATGTCACATGTTTTCCATTATATCATGTTGTTTCTCTAAGAACACCAAATGTTATTCTTTCCTTTTCTTTCTTAGGAGCTCTTCCTCTTTGGGATATGTCCACAAGATTCAGAAGCAATCCCAAAATTCATTGAGCGTCTCATTGCCTGATCTACATTACCCTAGTCAAGCAAAAATGTGACAAAAATGACACAACTGTTCTGACTGGGCCCACTACAAAGTTATGTTACAGAACCTCAACTGGACCCTTACTACTGTTAGGCAATCTCACATATTCCTAATTAACTCACTCTCCCACTCACGACAGCAGCTCTTCCAAAATTTTTCATCCCTCCTCAAATCTCCCATACATAACCTCTCACAGCCATTGGTAGGAGATATTTGCTTAGCCAAATAAAGTCAAATACAAAAAATATAATGTGTAATTTTGATTACATGAAGTTGAAATGCTTCTGTATAGACAAAATTAGCACCTAGGATATGAAGGAAAGCACTAACATAGTTGAATGGGAAAAAAGATCTTTGTACTAGATTTCTCTGATGAGACTTTGGTATACAAGATAGATAAATAATTAGCACATACGTATATGTGTGTATATGTATATATACATAGTATGTGTACATTTATGTGTATTTATATGTGTATGTATGTATATATGTACATATATATAACTAATAGCCATTCACCAATAGATAAGTGGTCAAAAGGTATTAAAAAAGAAAAGCTGAAAAATATAATCACAAGAAAGAATGCTCCAATGACTAATAGGATAAATGCAAATCACAACAACCTTGAAGTTTAGTATCACACTCTACAAATTGACAGAGAAGGCAAAAAATGGCAATAGTCAATATTAGAGAGGTTGTAGGATAATAAGTCACTAATGCATTGTTGGTGGAACTCTTAATTGGTACAACCATTTCAGAAAGCAATTGGAATTATGCAAAAAGTAACTAAGATGTCCATACTCTTTGACCCAGAGATTCCATTACTGACCTTATACTCCACTGACAAGAAGTGCCTATACACTATAATATTCAGAGTAACACTTTTTTTGTAATAGTGAATAATTTAAAACAAAGTAGATATCCATTGATTAGGGAACAGCTAAACTGGTCTAAGTAACAATGAATGTAATGAATATAGAGAAGCTTGGAAAGACTTACGTGAACCAATACAGAATGAAGTAAGCAGTCAAGAAAACAATGCACACATTGACTATGACAATGTAAATGGAAAGAACAACCACATACACAAATCAAAAGTAAATGTAGCAAAATTATGAAAATCAAGTGTTACTCAAAAGAAGAAGTATGAAAGGATACCCCAAACCCACCCCTTTCTAGATGTGGGAGGTCCACAGGCATTACAAATTTGAATATCTCTTCAGACTTTTTCAATATATTGTTCTGTTGTGCTGATTTCTTATTTTTGTTCTTATTCTTGTTCTCGTTCTTGCTCATCTTCCTCTTCTTTTATCCTTAAAATACTATTTTTAAAAATATGGGGTAGCTCTCTGGTAGGGGAAGGGGCAGGAGGGAGATCCTGGAGGAAATTATGATGATACTTTTAAAAAGACACCAATAGGGAGCGATCTTTTCCTGGCTGCAGACAAGATGAAAGAAGTGGAGCAGAAGAAGAAGCAAACCTTCCAGAAGTTCACGTACCTCAGCATGGACCTGGATCAGCTCCTGGATATGTCTTATGAACAGCTCATGTAGTTGTACAGCCTCAGCAATGGCTGAGACTCAACTGGGGTCTGCAGTGCAAACAGCATTCCCTGCTGAAGCAACTGAGGAGGGCCAAGAAGTAGGCAGCCCCCATGGAAAAGCCTGAGATAGTGAAGACACATTTTCAAGACATGTTCATCCTGCCAGAGATGGTAGGCAGTATGGTGGGCATCTACAACAACAAGACCTTTAATCAGGTTGAAATTAAGCCCGAGATGATTGGACAGTACCTGGGAGAATTCTCTATCACCTACAAGCCTGTGAAACACAGCCAGGCAGGTATTGGAGCCATCCACTCCTCTCATTTCATCACTTTCAAGTAACCCAGATGTTAATAAAAACAAGACATCAATAAAATTTTGTTTTAAATTAACTAAAAATAAATAAAAATTAATTTAAAAAAAGAAACTACTAGTCACCTCCTGAAAGAAACCCCCAAATGAAAACTCCCAGAAACATTATAGCCAACATCCAGAGTTTTCATGTCAATAAAAAAATACTGCAAAGAGCCAATAAGAAAGAATTCAGTTACTGAGGAGGCATAGTCAGGGACACATGATTTAAAAGCTACCAATATGACAGAGATGAGAATAATACAGGATTCCAGAAGGCAAAGGACATGTGCTTAAAGCCAAGGATAACTTGCCCAGCAAAACTAAGTATAATCCTCGGGGATGCATGGGGGGAATAGATTTTTAGTGAAATAAAGAACTTGACGAAAAGACCAGAGCTTGAAGTACAAACACAGGAATCAAGAGAAACACAAAAAGGTAAAGCTAAGCAAGCAATCATTATGGACTAAACCTGGATAAACTGTTTATACTTGAAATATGGGAAAATTGTACGTGTGTCCCCTAAGACTTCTATCATCATCAGGAGACACAGAGGGAGTCTAATTAGAGAGATCTGTATTCTATTATGTTTTGATAATCTTAAAAGCAGGGAATAGAAGAGGGAAAGGATGGGATGGCGGGGGAGGCAGTTCACATAACTGGGATATGCTAGTAGAAGTCTGTACAAACAATGAGGAAGGGGTAGGTAGTAAGCAACACGTGAACATCACTCTAATCTGAATTGGTCAAAGGAGGGAAGAATACATACACAAGGAGTTGGATAGAGAAATTATTTTCATTCAACAAGGAAACAGGAGGGAAAAGGGAGAAGGGTAGGGGGAATAAAAGGGAGTGTATATTAAGTAAGCAATCAGTCCTAAATCAAACAAAACTAAGGAGCTTAGATCTTGAAGAGTGACCAAAAAAAGAAAAGGCATATAATGAAACATACTACTCACCTCCAGATAGAGAGATGATGAACTCAATGCAGATTGAGACTTTCAAGACTTTTTTCTTGGAGGGGAGGAAGGAATGGGGGAATGGGCAATGTAAAAATTTGTTTTGCATGACTATACACATTTGTAAAAAGGATTTGTTTTTCTTGCTTTCTCAATCCCTGCTGCAGGTGGGAAGGAAAGAAAGAGGATCTTTGTTGATTAAAAAACTTTAATTTAAAAAGTCATTTCACCTCTCCAAGACTCAGTTTCCTCATCTGTAAAATGGGAGCAAGAATATCTGTGTCCACAGTGCTTTTTTGAGGAAAGCACTTTATAAACAGATAACACCATATAAATGTGAGCTATTATTATATGGGTGTGACTGGGGTAGAGGGAAATGAGAATTCTCCCTTCTGTGGCTCCATAACATTGCATTTTATGACCTTCAAAGTCAGGAAAAAAAAAGAAAATCAGGTGGAATTATAAACAACTAGAGACCAAAAATACATTTGGTTTCCTTTTATTGTACTTGTGGGAACCTAGTTATTATTTTCAGGACTCTGGGTGATTGGCAGGCTTCTGTAAGCCAATTTTGAAATCAAAGCTATTCATGTGATTGTATTGCTCGTTTAAAAATTCTGTTAGGTTGGGCAGATCTGTGACTTTTGAATTGAAGTAGCAGGAAAATTAACAAATTCATCCTTAAAGTAACAAGCCATTCGGTGTCCTGGTGATCTTAAGGTGGTCTGGAAAGTCAACTCTTCTATTTTCTCCCATTCCAAGACCACAAACTAACCATAAAGACACACATACATACAGATTCATAGGTTTAGAACTAAAATTCATACCTCAGAGATTGTTGAGTCCAACTTCATCATTTTGCATGTGAATTAACTGCACAATGACTTACACAAGTAAGATATATAATATGTATTGTTGAACTGAGGCCAAAGAGGCCATGAGGGTGGGAGGGTAGGGAGGGAAGAAAAAAATGTATCAAGTGGGGGCAGCTAGGTGGCGCAATGGATAAAGCACTGGCCCTGGATTCAGGAGTACCTGAGTTCAAATCCAGCCTCAGACACTTGACACTTACTAGCTGTGTGACCCTGGGCAAGTCACTTAACCCCCATTGCCCCGCAAAAAAAAAAAAATGTATTAAGTGCCAACTATCTACCAGGTACTGTGTGAAACACTTTAGGAATATTATCTCATTTGATCTTCACAATAACCTTATCACCCCCATTTTACAACTCAGGTAACTGAGGAAAAGAAAGGTAAAATTATTTTCCCTGGGTCACAAATATATCTGAGGTCACATTTGAACTCAGGTCTTCCTGACTCCAGGCCCAGGGCTCTATTCACTGTGCTACCTAAGGACCCTATTTCCCAGAGGATACTTATAGGCCTTACTTAGGCCTTAAACACCAACTACAGAGGACCTTAGAATTCAATGTAGTCCCTTTTACAAATGAGGAAATTGGCCTTCAGAGAAGTTAAATGATTTACCCAGGGTGTACAAGTAGTAAGGAACAGAGCAGGGATGGGAGTCCAGGTTTTTTGTACTGCAAATGCTTCATTACAGCACGTGGATCTAGGAAGTTGTAAGGCTAAAACTAGAAATCGGGTCTCCTCAGTCCAAGTTCAAGATTCTTTCAGCTTTTGACCACATTATGCCATGAGAGAAGATAATATTATTACTAGTGAGGGTAAAAATAATTCAAAAAGTCTGTGATTCTACCACATCAAATTGCAAACTCTCTGTATGTCAACCAGGAAAAAAAAGTAATTACCTAGTGACCCATCCTCTGATAATGAGCCTGCCTCTCTGAACCTAACTAAGTTGTTCTTTGATGAAAGATACACAGTTGGTTATTGAGCCCATACCTAAAGCCTCTCTAGCTTGGAAGGATTTCCCAAAGCTTTTGCCCCAACAGCAAAGCCCTCAGAAACTCAGGAGTATTTCGTGCCAAGTTACAGCATCAGAATAGATTGTTGTTGTTCAATCATTTCAGTCTGATCCTTTGTGACCCCATTTGGGGTTTTCTTGGCAAAGATACTGGAGTGGTTTGTTATTTCCTTCTCCAATTCATTTTACAGATGAGGAAACTAAAGCAAATAGGGTAAAGTGACTTGCCCAGGGTCACACATATAGTGACTATCCAAGGTCAGATTTGAACTAAGAAGATGAGTCTTCCTGACTGAAGGCCTGGCATTCATTCTATCCACTGGGCCATCTCAATGCCCACCAGAATAGGAATTCAGTACAATTACAGCAACAATTCATGTACCATGCCAATCAAACTTCCAAAAAGTTATTTCATAGAGCTAGAAAAAATAACAAAATTAATCTAAAAGGACAAAAGGTCAAGAATATTAAGGGAATCAGTGGGGAAAAATGTGAAGGAAGACAACATAGCCTTTTTTCCTAGCATGCAGATTTCAAACTCTATTATAAAGCAACAATCATCAAAATAATCAGGTACTAAGAAATAGAGTGATGGATCAATGGAATAGATTAGGTACATGATACACAGTAGTAAATGAATATAGTCATCTAGTGTCTGATAAACCCAAATGTCCATGTTTTGGAGACAAGAACAAAAATTGCCAGGAAAACTAAATAGCAGTTGGGCAGAAACTAGGTAAAGACCAACATCTCACGCTGTTTACCAAGGTAAGGTTACAGTGGGTACATGATTTAGATACAGAGAGTGATCTGTAACGATTGGAATAACGCCACCTGCTGGATACTAACTGTAGAAGAGTTCTGCCCATGAAGCGAAGGTCTTTGAGGGCAAGACCAGGAGTCTTTTCTTTGGCGTCACTTCCTGACTCGGGCTAGTGGGAGGAGGAAGGAAGAGACTAGCGCTCAGTCTCACTCGCTCTTTCCTGAGGACGCTGGCGGAGAAGGGAGCTAGAAATGTGCTCTCCCTTTAATAGATAGAAATCTAGGCCTTTTTCTCTCTCTTTACCAAATTCTTATTCTCCTTAATAAATGCTTAAAAGTCTAACTCTTGCTAAAGCTTATAATTTATTGGCGACCACTCATTAGATATTTTAGACAGTTTAGCTAGAATTTTAGCCCTTAACAGATGGCTGACCATGAAGAGGAAAGCTGAACCTCACTTCTGATCTTCAGGTTGGGTAAGAAATTTCCCCTCCCTCTCCCTTTAACTGCTAAGTACTGGTGTACTGGCTGTGTTTTCCTTTAAATTTTTTCGAATGGACCTTTTAAACTCCCTAATTATCCTATTTTTGATTTTAGTCTGTTTAACCAGACAAATGGGAGATATGATCATGTTAATGCTTTGTTTTTGTGGATTTTCTATTTTTCTTTTTATTTTTGTTAAAAGAGCCAGCAACTTACTCACACAAGGAAATATCTCTCCCTCTCCCAACCATGCTTTTTCAGAGAAACCTGAAGAGATTCCCGCAGCTTTTCCCAGTTCTAACCGTAATTGTTGCTTTAATTTTGCATGCCTGGAGGCAATGACCCACCCTCTAGAAGCTTTTAATCCCCTAGCACCTGGAGGCAAAGTGGGGGAAGAGGAATCCAGGCCTGAGTTCAAAATCAAGTCTGATTCAAATTGTGCTGGTCCCTCCCCTCCTCTCCAGACCCCACCCTCTACTCCTCCCATGGCCAAGCCCATTGCTTCCCCTGCCTGGGAAGTCCAGAGATCTAATGCTCATGCGCAACTTTCTCTAACTACATTTGCAGTTTCAGGCTCAGCCCTTCCCCAGCCTGGCTGTGCTTCTGAGACAACTTTAGAAAACCCTTTAAATTCCACATATGCCTGTTTTGTTCATAATTTTGCTAACCTGCTTTTGTCTTTAATTAGTAATCTTATAAAGCATTTGTATGGTGAAAAGACTGACAGACAATATAGAGGGGTTAAAGAAGAAAAACTTAAGCCGAATAAGAATGACAATCATCAACATAGTTCAAGACTCCGCTTCTTTTGCCATGGAAGGGTATATATTTTACAGAAATGTAGAAGTAAGCAGCAAGGTATTGATATGAGTATTGGGGATTTTAGATACCGGAATCAAAAGTGTTCTGAATTCATTCAGAGTATTAATGTCAGTTCAGAGGTTACATAGGATTTCTATGCTATTACATATACATTTTGAAATTAATGGTATGGGTTTATTTTCATAGAGATTTTCATGCTTTTGAGATTGTGTTTTATACTTAGTTTTTAAAACAAGGAGAATATTTGTAAAAGCTTTTTATAGTCATGTGATCAAGTTTATATTTTATAGTACTCTTATTAATATTAAATTCATATTCATTTAGATTTCCCTAGTTTGAATTTCATTGTCTTTTATTATTCCACGTGTATTTTCTTCTATTCATTCATCTATCTAATTTTGAAACATGGTTTTGATTTCATAATACAATGTTAATTCTAGGAGTATTGTGCTCCCATATTCTGAGTTGTTTGTTTTTGTTATTTTTTTTTCCTCAACTGATTATTTGATCAAACTCTTTAAAGCATTTCCCTGGCAAATTGGTTGCCATGGCAAGTGTAAATTGATTCTAGAAGTATTATTTTTGATAAGCATATTCCCAAAAAAAAAAAAAAAGAGGGGAACATTTGTAAAAGTTTTCTTTTTTCAAAAAAAAAAGTTCTTTGAGATTCTGTTGTGCTTTAACTTGTATTTAAGTATGTTCTGATTTTTCACAAAAGTAATTGTATACTAAGTAAAAAAAAAGGGTATTATTTGAAATTGTTGCATAATTATATATTATATTTTGAGTCAAGATGTATTCACATTTTTTGCAATCATTTATTATCCTCAATTTTTAAATCCATATGAGACTTGGATTATGGGAACTTATCATTTAAGACATTAATTGCCTTTATTCTGAGTTATCAGATGCCAGTTGGCCAAGATGCCATCCAATCACAAGAGGAATACATGCAAGAGCAGACACTGAACTGTCACATGAGGGGAGACTCGCATGAAGTCAAGGTATGGCCGAGGGAACGGCTTTTGACTAATGTTGAGGTTGGATTCTCTTGGTTTAATATTTTATTTTATTTTTCCCCACAATATTGTACAGATGGCTGGAAGTATTCATCCCACCCATCTCACTCCTACACCTGGCTTCTATGCTCCCTCCTATATGCCTGATGCCATGGACATCTCAATCCCATGCATCTGATTAAGTCTGACTCAGTTTCTTCCAATATGTTCGGTGGCATGGACATATATTCCATCCACCTATTTTAAGCCTGAGATACTGTATGGGCAGTACATATTGCTCAAGTGTGGGAATGCTCATATCCCATCATTTCTCTGTTCTTTTATGGTAACCCCCATAATTATCTCAGGTGTCATGATAAATACAGTGTTGAATTTGGCCTTGACACCTGTTACCAATTATATTAGATTTTTTAATTTCTCATAATGGCATGAGGATAATTAGGCAGATGATGCAAAAAGTGATAAAACAAAGATAAAAATTATTTTTAAAAAAATTAATATCGCAGCAATTGTCTTCTCAATTACTCTCCATAAGGGGGGGACTATAATAATAATATAATTTTAAAGAATGGTTCAATTTTTGTTTTATTGTATGTTTCACGTGTTAACAACTAAGATTCTGTATTCCCTTAGACATGTTTTTGAGAACTTTCATTGTTTGATTTGATTATTGACAAAGCTATTTTAAAGTTGTGTTAAGCTCAATTTTGTAGGAAATTTCCTGGCTGATTACCAGCATCCACACATCAACCCCTGAAAAGACTTCCATTCCACGACTACACCTAGAGGACATCTGAGAAAAGACTTTCAGAGACTTTAAATGAACAGTTTTGATTTGTTTTTTTTTTTTTCTCTTTCTGTTATAATATACACCATCTATAACATGTATTCTCTGCAGAGGCCCTCCCTTTGCAAGACTAATGTCAAAGCGTCGGTTCATGAAGACAAAAAATCGCCCCTCTGGACAAAACTTTCCTCTCTTCCTTTTCTATATTGTTGTTCACACATTATTAGTTAGCAATAGTTATTATATTCTTTTTACTGTTCCGTCAAGGAAACATTTTGTTTCTTGAGGAACAACAGGGGGGACTGTAACGATTGGAATAACGCCACCTGCTGGATACTAACTGTAGAAGAGTTCTGCCCATGAAGCGAAGGTCTTTGAGGGCAAGACCAGGAGTCTTTTCTTTGGCGTCACTTCCTGACTCGGGCTAGTGGGAGGAGGAAGGAAGAGACTAGCGCTCAGTCTCACTCGCTCTTTCCTGAGGACGCTGGCGGAGAAGGGAGCTAGAAATGTGCTCTCCCTTTAATAGATAGAAATCTAGGCCTTTTTCTCTCTCTTTACCAAATTCTTATTCTCCTTAATAAATGCTTAAAAGTCTAACTCTTGCTAAAGCTTATAATTTATTGGCGACCACTCATTAGATATTTTAGACAGTTTAGCTAGAATTTTAGCCCTTAACAGATCTCATAAACAGATTAGGGGATCATGGAAAATTTTACCTGGCAGGCTTATGAATAAGGGAAGAATGTGTGACCATAAAAGAGATAGAGAGAATCAAGTGAAGTAAAATGGAAAATTTTGATCATATTAAATTAAGAAGTTTTATACAAATTAAACCAATGCAGGCAATATTAGAATGAAGTAGAGTGGACAGCTAGGTAGTGCAGTGGATAGAGCACCAGCCTTAGATTCAGGAGGACCTGAGTTCAAATCTGGCCTCAGACACTTAACAATTACTAGCTGTGTGACCCTAGGCAAGTCACTTAACCCCAATTGCCTCACCAAAAAAAAAAAAAAGAATGAAGCAAAAAACGGGGGTGGGGGGGCGGGGCTGGCAGGGAAGGGCAATTTTACAGGAAGGCCTCATTTCTCTAAAATAAAGGGAGCTATGTCAAATTTATAAATAATGGTAGTAATAAGAGCTATTCCCTAACTGATAAATAATGGTCAGCAGGCAGTTTTCAGATGAACTCAAAGCTATGTATATAGTTATATGAAAAAAAAGTTTGAAATCACTATTGATTAGAGAAATGAAAATTAAAACAACTCTGAGGTACTACCTTATACCCATCAGACTGGCTAACATGAATTTTAAAAAATTTTTAATGAAAAATGCTTTAGTATATATGGAAAAATTGGGATTCCAATGCAGTATTGATAGGACTATTAATGGATCCAACCATTCTGGAAAACAATTTGGAACTGTGCCCAAGGGACTATAAAATTGTACATCCCGTTGGATCTAGCAATACCACTACTAGATCTCTATCCCAAAGAGATCAAAGGAAAAGGAAAAGGACCTATATGTACAAAATATTTATAGCAGCTCTTTTTTGGGGTGGCAAAGAATTAGAAATTAAGAGGATTTCCATGTATTGAGGAATGGCTGAACAAGTTGTGGTATATTGGAGTTGTTTGTTTTGTTTTATTTTGGTGGGACAATGAAGGTTAAGTGACTTGCCCAGGGTCACGCAGCTAGTAAGTGTCAAGTGTCTGAGGCCAGATTTTAATTCAGGTCCTCCTGAATCCAGAGCTGGTACTTTATCCACTGCACCACCTAGCTGCCTGTAGTTGTGGTATATTGTTGTGATGGAATAATATCATGCTATAAGAAATCATGAGCAGAAGAATTGCAGAAAAACCTGGGAAAATTATTGAACTCATCTAAAATGAACTGAGCAGAACAAGGAGAACATCATACACAGTAACAGCAATATTGTAAGGATAATCAACTGTGAAAGACTTAGCTACACTAATCAATACAATGATCCAAGACAATTCCAAAGGACTCATGACGAAAAAATACCATCACCTCCAGAGAGAGAATTGATGAACTCTGAGTACAGACTTTATCTTTATTTCTATTTTGCAGCATGGCTAATATAGAAATATTTTTGCATGACTTCATATTCATAATTGATATATTGCCAGTCTTCTCAAGGAGTAAAGAAGAACTGGGAGGAAGGAAGAGAATTTGGAACTCAAAATTTTTTTTAAGTTAAAGATAAACAAATAAATAATGAATTTATTAAAAGGAAAAAAACATCCTTTCCTTATAGGGACCATATGATTTAGCTAGCAAGTGCAGGAATTATCATCCCCATTTCTAAGATTAGGAAACTGAGGCAGAGAGAGAGAGAGAGAAAGAGAGAGAATGGTTTTGGCAACTATGGTCAGAATCCTGAACTTTATGCAGCTCTTCTTATTCCATGTCAAGAGTTCCTCTTTGTTACTTCTATTCCATAGGACATTGATCTTTCCTAGAAACATGTCTATTTATTACATGTTGATTAGAAGGCAGATGCTACTATGGATTAACAACAAAACCAAAGACTGAGGAACCAAGGGGGTGGGTGGGGAATACGAACACTATCTTTTATCCCATTTATCTTTTCCTTCCAAAAAGAAAAAAAAAATCAACCAATATTTGATAGGCTCTCTCACCAACACACTTTGCCACATACAGCAATATAAGTCAAACAGAGCCTCTTTCTAGCTTTCTTAGTTTCTTCAAATTCTTCTCAAAAGCCACAACTAGATGGGCAACCCACAAATGTTTCAGAAACCAAGCTTCCTTTCCCAAAATTGGGAGTTTAATTTAAGCTAATGAATGTAAAAATTCCCGGGAAGCAAGACAGTTCAAGACAAAACTCCTATCTTTGGAGTCAAAACAGCCGGAGTTGTCCGAGACTTTTCCAATAACTTTCTGTATAACCTTAAGCAAATTATTTCACTTATCTGGGCTTTTGCTTTGTTATCTGCAAAGTTATGGTGTGGTAGGAGAGGCATTGTCCTCTGATGCTCAGCACAAGGTTCTAATTCTCCTTCTCCTTCTACCACTTACTTGACGTGTGGTTATCACATTTATCCTCTCTAGCAAAGCTGCTCGATTTGTTCCCCCCCACCCTGCCACCGCTAAAAAAATGTATTACCTGTCTCAAGGCAAGAAGCTGGAACAACTTTCTGAGGTCTCTTCTGGCTCTAAGATTACACAAGAACATTTATTTGCAAGCCTGTTTTTCAGATAAGTGCAGACATAATACCAGTCCACAAAAAGTTTTGGATTTTATTTTTACAAGCCCATCCTTAACATGGGTTGCACCACTGATACCTTTAAGACAGTAAAACGAGTGGTAATCCTCTTTACTAGTAGGCTGTCAGAAATTTTTGTGGATTCTGGAAGCAGTCATAAGAGGATTCCAAGATAATTGACGACAGAAGGATATTTAGAAAGACTGGTCTTTGGTGCTGGTCTTATGTGAACTTCTAGATGAGGCATATGCGTGTGTGTATTTTTTTTTAATCCTCCCTTGATTTCACATTTTAATAATTATGAAATCACCAAAAAAAAATCGAGCCACCCCATGTAGAATAACTATGCTCATGATGTGGAATTCTCAAGGGGACCTAAGGTGAGACAGGAAACAGAGAAGGGGAGGGGAGGGGAAATCTACCTTTATTTACTCCAAATATAGATCATGTGTCAAAGTCCTATAGGACCTTGAACTCCAAAAAGTAAATTCTTGCTAAGAAGTTATTAGTAATTTAAGGTTCTGCCCTTCCCAGAAGCAGTTATGTGTCAAAGTGAACAAAGCACTGAAACTGGAGTCAGAAAAGACTTGAGTTTTCAAATCTGGCCTCAGACATTTACTAGCTTTGGGACTTACCCTGGGTAAGTCATTTAACCTCTGCCTTATTCTCCTCAACTGTAACATAAGGATAATAATAACACCTAACTCCCAGGGTTGCTTTGAGGATCGAATGAGATAATGTTTATAAAAATGCTTAGTACAGTGCCTGGCCCATGGTAAGTGCTATATAAATGGTAGCTGCTATTATTATTATTATTATTATCTGAAATTCAATCAGATCCTCTTGAAGACTAAAAAGGCTATTGGGGGTAGGAGTTTGTGTCTTTGTTCTCAAAAGCATGCTTCATAGGCTACTCCACTTGCAAGTAAGGTAAACCACAGCTGTCCACATGGCATCATAAAAATGAGAGATTTGCCACGTTATGGCTCCCCCAGATATCTGGCAGAAATTTGAGGCCTAACAAAATAAGGAGTACTACTTTACTTAATTTAATTATCATGGAATATTTAATTAGCTGGCCTTAAAGTCAAGAGGCCTAAGTTCAAGTCCACCACCAACCAACTGCATGACCCTCGTCAATTCTGTAAACCTCTCAGAGCATTAGTAGGTTTTTAAATTTTAATATATTTTCTTTTCCTCCAATTACATGTTAAAACAAATTTTTAACATTTGTCTTTTTTTTTTAAGTTTTGAGTTCCAAATTCTATCCTTCCCTCCCTTCACCTATCTCTGAGATGGTATGCAATCAGATATAGGTTATATATATTGAGTATTCAATTTAATTTCTGTAAAATGGAGGAAATAATACCTTTAAATCCTAGAAAGCTTGACTGGAGTCAGAAAGGAATACGTCCAAATCTGGGCTCAGACACTTACTAACTGTGTGATCCCTGGGCAAGTCTTAACCTCTGTCACAGTTTTCTTTTCTATAAAATGGGTGTAATAAGAGCACCTACCTCCCAGGGTTGCTGTGAAGATAAAATAAGCTATTTGTAAAGCATTTGGCAAAACTTAAGGCACAGATGAATGTTAGTCATTATTATTATTATTACTTATAAGGTTATGTGGGAAATTCTATTAACATTGGATAATCATTTTTATACTTTACTAATTATAGAACCACAGGGCTGTAAGAAACTTCTACAGTTGTCTAATCCAATCCTTCCCTAAAGTATGTGGCTTCTAGACATTCTTAGTTTGGGGTCGCCTAGCTTTAATTTGTAGACCTCTGGTGATAGCACAATACTCCATAAGGTAGTTTGTTACATTATTGATCAGCTTTCCTGGTTAGGGAAATTTTTGCTTCTATTTTATTGAAATCTGCCTGCTGGTAACTTCTGCCCCTTCCCCCTAAGTCTCTTCTTTGGGGCCATGCCAAGCAAATCAAATCCTTGCTCGGCATGGAAGTCCTTCAAATATTTAAAGGTAACCCTATTGTTCTTTCTGTCTTGTCTTCTCTAGGTCAAACATCTTTTCAACCAATTCTCAGAAAGCATGAATCAGGGTCCACTCACTAGCTCAGTTGCCTTCTTTAAGATGTGCTCTGTTTTGGCAATGTCCCAGAACAAACTGTCATACTCCACATGTGTTCTGACCAGGGCTCGGTACAAATGGACTAATATTTCCTTTGTCCTGAACAATGATTACTATACTTCTATTAATGAAGTCTAAAATTGCATTTGCTTTTTTTTATTGCCAAATCTCAATGCTGACTCAAATTGAACTTGCAGTCTACTAAGACTCTCAATTCTTTTTCACATGAACTTCTTTGCAGTCAAACCTCTCCTATTCGATATTTGCATAATCAAGTTTTTTTGGACATTAGTTCAGGGTTTAACAGAATCTTAGCTAAGTTTTCCCAATAAATGAATAGATGAATGCATCCTAGAAAAAATGACCCATTGCATGATTATGAATGAATGGAAAAATTAAGTGCATGCTATACATGGCAGGCACTGTGCTAATTATTGGGGATATAAATACAAGTAAGTAGGAGAGCCGTAGCCCCTTTCTGGGCAAGATAAGGTAAAAGTTCACCTATCAGAGCTCAGGGTCCCATGAACATAGTAGACTTTTAAAATATTTTTAATTAACTGCTGGACCTATCCATTTTCTGTATCACCACCTGTTTTAGTCTGGGCCAGATTCGAACTTATTTGCTCAGGTAGACTTGGGGCAGACCTAACATTCCAGACATCCAGCAGGTCTGAAGGGCCCTGTCTCCAAGTTGGCAGACCTTTTCTATCATTAGATGAACAGGAAGCCACATCAACACAATCTATGTTTATTAGGTAACTATATCAACTGCAAAGGGGTTTGAGCCTTGATAGTCTGGACCAGTCATGGGCTAGTGATGATTTCCTGGCTTTGTAGAGAAAGAACAAGCCTAATCTCTATGATTAAAGGTAGATATTGATCATACCATACAATAAAGTCACACTCACTGTTCATGAATGACTTCAACGATACTCATCTTAGGAACATTCCCACCCAAGGATCATTGCCTCCCTCAAAGCTTTTCTATACTTTTTTTGGAACTGTGATCCTGATAATATTGGATTAACCCTTCCATTCTCCCTGAAAACGAAGTATGAACAAGCTGAACAGTAGACTTGCTTAGAATCTTGATCAGAGGCAATTCTTTCCTGGGAGTATCCCCTTAAGTGTTGTCAGACCATAATTAGTGCTTCTAACAATCTTCTATGAAATGAGGCATCTGGGTACAGTAGAATTCTGAATAAGCTTCTGCAGCCCTTCTCTTCCCTCCAGGGGTTTACATTATTGTTGTTGTTGTTGTTGTTGTTGTTATTATTATTATTTTGTGGGGCAATTGGGGTTAAGTGACTTGCCCAGGGTCACACAGCTAGTAAGTGTCAAGTGTCTGAAGCCGCATTTGAACTCAGGTCCTTCTGAATCCAGGGCCAGTGCTTTATCCATTGCACCACCTAGCTGCCCCTAGGGGCTTACATTATAATTAAGGAGACAATATGCAAACAATAGTGTGTTTACAACATATATAATGTAAATGGAAAATCATCTCAGAAGGAAGGCAAAGCAACAAGCAGAAGGCAGGCATTAGCAGTGGGGGAAATGCAGAAACTATCTTCTAAATCAGCACTTCTACCTTTGGGTCATACTGTATTAACCTCATCTGATTATGTGAGAAGAAGGACATTAGAATGCCTCTCCTGGTCCTATAAAGTAACCCCTTCCTTCCCATACAGTATTTCCTTCCCAAATCAAGACTTTATCTGCAATTGCATTTTGCCTAAGGAAACCTTCCTCTTCAGGACTCTTAACTGAGTTTTCAGATTCAAGAAATCCATGTAATTAAGCCAGTAATTTTCCCAAATATCTTCTACTTAAATAGTGACTTGCTGGTTTTATAACACCAAACAGCAAGAAGTAGATAGGAGCTAGTGTTGTTATCCCTTCAGATAAGAAATCAGAAGGAGAGAGAGTTTCTGTCATTTGCTCAGGGTTATCCAATGTGTCAGTGGTAGAACTGAAAATCAGAACCCAACCCACTGAGCACAAGTTTGGGGATCTATCAAGTGCAGATTATATAAATTTCATGTAGTTTGATAAGTATTCCAGAATGGAATGCCTGTTGATTTACCCTATTATACTTATTCCATAGCTAATTAATTCAAGTCAGCAAACATTTATTTTTTCAATGTACTGACATATTTTAGTTTTATCCTCCCTCCCTCTCCCTCCCTCTCTCTCCCCCCCTCCCCCACCCCATTTGTTGTTGTTATTTGGTTGTTTCAATCCTGTCTGACTCTTCATTATCTCATTTGGGGTTTTCTTGGCAAAGATATTGGAGTGGTTTGCTATTCTCTAGCTCATTTTATAAATGAGGAAAATGAGGCAAATAGAGTTAAGTGACTTGCCCAGGGTCACATCAAGTAAGTTTTGGAGGCTAGATTTGAATTCAAGTCTGCCTGGCTCCAGGCCTGGCACTCCAGCCACCACTCCACTTAGCTGCCGTAGAAAAAACACACACACATACATGCACACATATATTAACGCATATGCATATATGTACATGTGGAGTATGTATGTATATGTGGAATGTATAAATATATACATATTACATGTATATATGCACATGTATGTATATGTATCTAGGTAGATAGATATCTATCTAGTCCATCTCTCACCTTTATTATTTGTTTATTTAAAATAATACACATTTTTTATTTTTTTAGTGAGGCAATTGGGGTTAAGTGACTTGCCCAGGGTCACACAGCTAGTAAGTGATAAGTGTCTGAGGCTGGATTTGAACTCAGGTACTCCTGACTCCAGGGCCGATGCTCTATCCACTGCACCACCTAACTGCCCCCACATTTTTTATTTAGAGTTTTGAGTTCCAAGTTTTTATCCCTCCTTCCCTCCCTCCCCTCTCCCCTCCCTGAGGTGGCAAGCAACCAAATATCTTTACCATTATTTATAACAAAGAATGAAAAAGAAAAAGTAGTTAAGCAATTTTAACCAATACATCATTCAAGTCCAGCAGTATATAATTCCATTTCCATAGTTCTCCATCTCTGCAAGGAAAGGAGGAGGTACATTTTCATATATCTTCTTTTGGGCCCAGCTTGGCTGTTGTAATTTCCCAGCATTCAGTTTTAATTGCTATTGTTTTTCATTTGTATTGTTATAGTCATTGTGAATATTGTTTTCCTGTTTCTACTTATTTCATTCTATATCAAGTCATATAAGTCTTCCTATAACTCCCTGTATTCACCATTTCTTCTAGAGTAGCAATATTCCATTACATTTGTATAATTTCTTTAGCCACTCCTCGATTGATAAGCATCTACTTTGTTTTTGGTTCTTTGCTACCACACACAAAAGAAATGTTTCTAGAAATATTTTGGTGCATATTAGAGCTTTCTCTCTATCTTGATCTCTTTGAGCTATATACTTAGCAGTATGATTTCTGGGTCAAATTATATGATGATTTTAGTAACTTAATTAACATAATTCCAGAATGCTTTTCAGAATGGGAAACAAATATCTATGAAATGTTCATTTAACATTTTATAGAGCTTTAAGGTTTGCAAAGCACTTTACAAATATCTCATTTTTATCCTCAAGACTACCTTGGGAAGTAGGTACTATTTTTGTCTCTGGTTAACATATGGATTACTGAGGCAGACAGATTTTAAGTGATTTGTCCAAAGTCACACAGCTAGTAAGTGTCTGAATCCAGATTTGAATTCAGGTCTTCCTGATTCCAGATCCAGCATTCTACCCATTATGCTACCTAGCTGGCTCAGTATGCAAGGCTCTGTTCTAAGCCCGAGGCTCTCAGAGACAGACAGGCAGACAAACAAATGGACAGAAAATAAAAACAGTTCAATCTTTAAGAAACTAACATTTTACTCATTCTGCTAGTTGAACTGTATCATTAGCATCACTAGTTTGACCTTCAAGACAACATCCCTCTTACTTTTCAAATAATATATTATTCCTATTTATAAAATAATTCTTTATGTGATTTAAAAAACAAACCAAAAAACCCAACTATTGTGAAAACAGGAAGGCAGTATGGCAGAAATTAGGCCCAGACCAATATCTTACACCATCTTACACCAAAAAAACAAACAAAAAAATCAAAATGGATACATGACTTTAATATTAAAGATTATGCCACTAAAAATTAGATCATATACCTTCTACAGATATGGATGAGAGATAAATTCTTAACCAAACAAGGGATTGAGGTAATTACAATAGATAAATTCAATTCCATAAAACTGAAATTTACACAAATGTATACAAAATTTACACATCTAGGGTAAAAATTTACACAGATCTACACAAAATTAACACATCTAGGGTAAGAAAGGAAGTGGTCTAAAGGGGGAAAAATCTTTGTATCAAATTTCTCACAAGAATTAGGTATTCAAGATATATTGATAACTAATATGTGTGTGTGTGTGTGTGTGTGTATAAAACCAAAAATCACTTCCCAATGAATGAGGAATCAGAGGATATGAACAAAGAGTTCTCAAAAGAATTGTAAGCTATTAATAACCATATGAAAGAATGCTCCACATTACTAACAATAAGAGAAATGAAAATCAAAAAGAACCCTGAGGTTTTACCTCACAGTCTGAAAATTGGCAAAAATGACAAAAAATGGGAAAAGTTAATGTTGGTGGGATCATGGGAAGATAAGTACACTGATGCATTATTGGTGGAGATATGAATCAGTATGACTATTGTTCAAAGCAATTTTTAATTGTGAAAATAAAGTGACTAAAATGTCTATACCTTTTGACCCAGAGATACCACTACTATGCTTAAACTCCAAGAAGCTCACTAATAAAAAAGAAAGGCGCTCTCTCTCTCTCTTTGTGCGTATATACATACACATATACATGTGTGTGTGTATACATACATACATATATACACATTATTTTTGTCAGGGCAATGAGGGTTAAATGACTTGCCCAGAGTCACACAGCTAGTTAAGTGTCAAGTGTCTGAGTCCAGAATTGAACTCAGGTCCTCCTGAATCCAGAGTCGGTGCTTTATCCACTGCACCAGCTAGTTGCCCCCGCCTCTATATATTTTTTAAAAATAAATTTACAACTTGGATAGACTTAAGTGGACTAATGCTGAGTGAAGTAAGCAGAACCAGGCAAACACTTTACAAACTAACAGCAACATTGTACAATGATCAACTGTGACAGACTTAGCTCTTCTCAGCAATACAATAATTCAAGAAAATGCCAAAGGACTCATGATGGAAAATGCTCTCCACATCCAGAAAAAAGAACTGTGGAATCTGAAAGCAGATTGAACTATACTATTATTTATTTGTTTGTTTGTTTGCTTGTTTGTCTGTTTTTCTTCTTCTTCTTCTTCTTCTTCTTCTTCTTCTTCAAGTATTTCCCTTTTGTTTTGATTTTTCTTTCACAACATGACTAATGTGGAAATGTTTAATGTGATTATATATATAACCTATAAAAGATTGCTTTCTGTCTTGGGGAGGGGGGAGGGAAGAGAGGGAAGAAGGGAGAAAAATTTGGAACTCAAAATGTTATAAAAACAAATGTTGAAAACTATCTTTACATGTAACTGGAAAAAATAGAATGCTATTAAGATTGAAGAAAAATAAATTTACAACAGTAGCAATGAATCGGGACCAAATTAGACACCCATCTGTTGAGGAAAAGTCAAACAAATTGAATATTATTGTGCTATAAAAATGATGAATATGATGAATATAGAGAAGCCAGGAAAGACTTACCCTATCTGATGAAGAGTGAAGTAAGCAGAGCCAAATATGTGCTTGTGTGTGTATACAAACACACACACACACAAACACATACACGCACTTAATTCTTTTTGTTTCTATTTGTATCCCTCATGCTTAGCACCATGACTGCAACATAGTTAGTACTTAATGAATTCAAGTTTTCTTCAGTACAAAGAACAAACATGACCCCAAAGAAGAAATATAGGAATACACTCCCTACCCCAATCCTTTGCAGAGTTGAAAGGGACATAGGTGTGGTATATCACATATATTTTCCTACTTTTTCAATGTACTGCTTGATTTGGCTAACTGTTTTTCCCTCTCCCTTTTTTTTCTTTAAAAATATCTGTTTTGGGATGGTTTTCCTGAAGAGGTCAGGGGAGAGATCCTGGGAGAATTTATGGTGCCCTATGATAGCTGTCTCTACAGCCATTACCTTATAGTACTTTATCCCCTTAGGTAGATTGCTATTTCCTTGGACCCAAAATAAAAGTAAAAATGAAGCTATATTGGATTATAGATATAGATATATAGAGATAGGTATGTATGTATGTTTGTATATATATGTGTATGTATGTATATATATATATATGTGTGTGTGTGTGTGTGTGTGTGTGTGTGTGTGTGTGTGTGTGGGTTGCTCAAGAAAGTAGAACAGCATTTGCAAAATAGAGACTAATGATGAAAGATTAAGGAACTGGTTTAGAAACAAAGTACACAGGGGATGTATGTATATGGAAAAAGTTAGTTGTTTGGATTCCGTTAAAAAAAATTCCATATCAACAGTAGTCAACTTGTCTTAACTGTATTTTTGTGTCTCTTCATACTCCAGAACCAAAAACATGGTAGAAGGTGAAGGAGAAAAGAGGGTGTTGGGGTCTAGTGAAAAATTCTGGGACAAGTAAACAAACCCCTAGTACCATTTGTAAAGACACTTCTCCCCACATTCCTCTGGCACACAACCCGCTGGCCACAGCCACCCTCCTCTAGGAGGAGTTTCAAGGTCATCAAGCAGAGTACAGGGAAATGAGGAGTTGCCTGAATTTCTGTTGACTGGTGCCTAGAGCAGAGCAAGGATGAAAAGTACAACTCAGAGGAGGAGGAGGAGAAAAGAGAAGAGGAATTTTACTCCTGAAGAAAATATGCAGTTTGAGAGCTGTGAAATGTCATTGGCAGGGAGCCCATTACCTTGAAGAAAATGTAAAGTATGTGCACTACAGACAAAGGCAGCGAATTGTAAACATGACTCGATAACTCTTTCAAGTGAGAGAGGAGGAGTTGTATTTACCTATCAGAGACATTGGGTTATCCAGCACTACCTTGGGAGAAGGAAATGTCTCTAACACCTTCACATCTTGAGTACATACCACATACCACAGAGCTCCATCATGGCCCCTAACAGGCATAGCGGTCACTGAAAGGTAACCAATTCAGCAAATGCATTCAAGTGACTAATGTGTTTGGATGACTTCTGGATGGCAATTCTCCATTCAACAAGAGCAACAGCTCAATACATTTATTTCAAATAAATTCCTGTTATATGAAAAGCAGTATGCCAAGTGTTGAGGGGGCCAGCTTGCATGGCACTTTTTTTTTTTTTACAAAAGTTGTTTTTCTTCCCTGTTCAATGGGGCTGGAATTAGGAAGACCCTTATTTCAAATCTGGCCTCAGACTAACTGTGTGACCCTGGGCAAGTCACTTAACCCCTATTTACCTCAGCTTCCTATTCTATAAAATGGGAATGGGGCAGTTAGGTGGATGCAGCACCAGGGCTGGAGCTGAGAACACCTGAGTTCAAATCTGGCCTCTGTTACTAGCTGTGTGACCCATGGCAAGTCACTTAATCCTGTTTGCCTCAGTTTCCTCATCTGAAAAATGAGCTGGAGAAGGAAATAACAAACCAGTCCAGTGTCTTTACCAAGAAAATACCAACTGAGATCATAAAGAGTCAGATATGACTGAAGAGACTGAACAACAACAAAAATGAGGATAATAATAGCACCTACCTCCCAGGGTTGTTATGAGGATCAAATGAGATAATAATTGTAAAGCACTCAGCACAGTGCTTAGTATATAATATAAATGTTACCTATTGTTTTTGTTGTTGTTGTTAAAATTGGTAAATAGCATAATAGAACTGGCATCTACTATATGAAGAGGCAACCTGAAGTTCGGGAAAGAATGCTGACTTGGAAGAGAGAAGGATTTGAATCCAGATCCTGCCTCTTTTGTTTCTATGACTCTTGGCATTTAGAGCGACAATGTGGTGCGGTGGGTAGCACCTTGTAACCAGTCAAGAAAACTTGGAGTTTTGTCCTGTGTTACCCTGAGCAAGTCACGTAATTTTGGCCTCATCTATAAATTGAGGGGATTAGACTTTAGCTCTAAATCTGTGATCCTACCTCTCAATTGATTCCCTTGTTTGTAAAATGGGAATGAAGATCATATTTATACTATTTAACACAATTATTGTGAGGAAATAACTTTGTAAAAAGCTCAAAGGACCAGAGAACTCTTGAGTAGTGTCTTCTTCTTATTAACCTCCCAAACAATTAGAGAAAGTGAATGAAGCCCTTTTTTATGTGAATAATCAAAAAAGCTTCAACTTGATATGTGAAGTTCACAGGTCTTTGATCAAAGAAAAATAATGCTAGAAAAATAATGCAGACACTCATAGATTGTGAGACAAGATTCTGGAATATGCTCTAGACAAATTCATTGTGTGGCAGAAGAATAAACTGAAATGTCCTTTTTAGTTTTGCCCGATTCAGTTCTGGCAAACAAGGCAGGGTTGGACAAAGATGTTAAAGTGGACAGAAGCCTTTGGTGGAACTGAAAATAAAATGATAGGATTATAGAGGAACAAAGAAGGAAAGAGGATAAGCCAGGTGATCACTTGCCAAGGGACAGTATAGATGGGATTCCTGAATTGTGTTGGGGGGATCCTTCAACAGAAGAAGGGGATTAAAATACATTCCCTATTCTATGATTACAAGACTATAAGCCAGCCAGAAAAAAAATGGCATTCCAGAAAAAGGGATTCAAATAAATGAAGCCGAGGAAAGGTCTGATGAGAACAAAGAGAAAGAGATTAAAGCCTAGGCCAGCTGGATGTTCTGTAAAAACAAAGTTGTTTTTCTCTGAAATATGTGCCCTATAGAGGAAACTGACTAAAAGAGACTTTACTCTTTGAGAGTCACCCTGAGTCCCAAAGGAAAGAAGAGTAGATTTGACCAGTTTCTCCAGTAAGAGAGGATACTCTGTGTAAATCAGGAGCTGTGTGCTTTTCAATGAAAGGTGAGGAAGAGGGGAATAGGGTCTTGGGGCTGTGACTGAGCCTGAGGCTGAGTGGGGATGAGAGAGAAACTCTCTTCTTTCCTATAACCTAAAGAAGAGTCTTTAGCATCTGACTAACTTGTTGCTGTTGCTGTTGTTCAGTTGTTTTCAGTTGTGTCCAACTTGGTCCATTTTGAGTCTTCTTGGCAATGATATTGGAGTAGTCTGCCGTTTCCTTCTCCAGCTTATTTTACAGATTAGAAACTGAGGCAGACAGGGTTAAGTGACTTGCCCAGATTTGAACTCAGGAAGACTTGTCTTCCTAACTCCAGGTCTGACACTCTATCCACTATGCCACCTAGCTGCCCACTGACTAACTTATAGCAGTAGTAAGAGTAAAACAAACAAAAACCAATGAAATAAAAATAATTTAATGGTGTTGGTGGTGGAAACAGTCACAGGAAAAGAGTCTCAGTGACAAAAGAGAATTGGGTGTTAAAGCGACAATAGCAGTTGTGGTAGGAATGACAAGAAATATTATGGACAAGATTCCTCAGCCCCTAAAAGAAATGGAGGGATGCATTTCTATTTTGTTAGTGTACATTGGAGGAAGATAGTCCTTAACAAATGGAATTTCACAGTATAACTACACCACAAAAGGCCACTTCTAGTAACCAAGGAGAATAATAGTCAATCTGGAGTTTTCATAGACTACTTGAACCATTCTGCCACTCATACAGAACTCAGTTAAAATAAGCTATGCAAGGATAAGTTAATCACTTTAAAGAGGGCCCAGGAAAGAGCAGGATAGGGATGATAATAATAGTGTTTAACATTTACATAGCACTTTAAAGTTTGCAAAGTACTTTACCTGAGTTATCTCATTTGCTCCTACCAAAAACCCTATAAGGAAAGTGTCTTTATTATCCCCATTTTATGGATCAGCAAACTAAAAAGAGAGACTAAGGGATTTGTGCCCAAGGTCTCATAGCTAGCAAGTGTCTGAGGGAGGATCTAAAGTCAAATCTTCCTGACTCCCAGTCCAGTACTCCAGCTGGAGTTGGTGGGTGAAGAGGAAGTAGGGAAAATGGGATGGAGAAGAATTTAAAAGATGATATCTTCAAGCATAAGAAAAATTATGATAACTGTCCTGAGCCAATTTTCTCTATCCACAGAAGACCAAAGAAGAGGAATAGACTTATGTTGAAGCAAGTGAAGACTTAGGCAAAAAGAAGACCTTTTTTTGACTGTAGCAGTGACATTGCTGGTTTCTAAGAAAGGTTGTTCCCTCTTCATCCTTGGAAATCTCTGAAAATATGATTAGAGAGCTGGAGTAACAAATGCATGTTGGATTGAATTGGACTGGACTGGACTGAACTGGACTGGATTGGATTTGACTGGACTGGATTGGATTAGATTGGATTGGATTGGACTGGATTAGATTGGATTGGATTGGATTGGACTGGACTGGACTGGATTGGATAGGATTGGATGGAGTAAGCACAGCTCTGCCTGCAGCAAGGAGCAAAGGCTAAGTGACCTCTTCTGGTTCTTTCCAGCTCTATGATTTTATTCAATTTTCTTTTTCTTATCTCCTAAATGCGCTTGTAATAACCTGCCCTCTTGCTGGCACCTTCTTGTAAATGAGATGCATATCTCAAGGGTTTATCCCAGTTAAATAAACGGAATTCAATAAAAACCCATCCTGGGTTATCCCACATGAGAGAATGATTACTTCACTAACATGCTACTGGGGCTACTGTTACCTAACGTTACAGATGCATTAGCTTCTCGTCTAGGCTTGAGTTATGCTGTGTTACTGTATATCTAAGATAAGAGCATGTCTGGCGTCTGTTCAGTGTTATCGAGTAACACACAGTGACTTTTTTATAGAAGGAGCTCTACAAGTCTCTCTGAACTGCTGCAGGTTTTATTGAAACTAATTCAGAGGCAAAAAAAAAAAAATTAAAGATAAATGCTAACCTGAAAACAAAACAAGCCATGAGGTTATTCTCTCACAGCTGGCTGGTAATCTCTGTAATAATTCGTTAAACCAGACTGCCCTGCCCTGCAATAAATACCAGCCTAAAGTGGGTTATAGGTCTATTAAACCCATACCAACAAAAATGGGTAATGCTTTGTTTTTAATGCTTGAAATTCCCTGTACTTCAGGTTCCTCTTTTGTCGAAAGAGGAGGTTAGAATAGAGAATCTAGTTGTCTCTTCTAGCTCTAGGAAAATAGGATTAAGAGATGGAAGGCATCCTAAACATCATCTATTTGGGGGGGGGGGGCATCTCCAGTCATCCCAGTGTATATCTTGACACTGGACCCAGATGGCTCTGGAGGAGAGAGTGAGGTTGGTGACTTTGCACAGCCCTGCTCATTTAAATTCAATTCACTGCAAGTCATGACATCACCTCCTGTTGTCATGGTCCTCTTCAAGAACAAAGGACAAAACAACAAACAACAAGGAAAATAGGATTTAGAGTCAGAATACATTCTGGAAATCATCTATTCCAGGGGTTCCCCAAACTTTTCCATCCCCTCAATGGCTTTCATTTGTAGATGAAAAGTATATTCTAAAGTTTATGTATATGCATATGAGATAAAATATTTTAATACCAAAGGAAAATTTATTTACCAAATATTCCCATATCCCCTCAACAAGCTTCTTATACTACCTAGGAGTATGCATATACCAATTAAAAAACCCATTATCTAGTACATCACTCTCATTTTATAGCCGTGGATACTAAGGCTCTGAAGTAAGATTACTTACCCAAGATCACTTATATAGCAAGTGGTAGACAGAACTCAAACCCATGTTCTCTGATTCTAAAAACAGGATTCTTTCCATTATACCACACTATGCCCAAGATCAAGATTCTATGAACCTTTCTCACACTGCCTTTTGCTAATTATAATCACAGGTCTCTCAGACCTGGTATGCCGATTTCATGGGCATTGGGAGAAAGGGTTCAAAAATGTACTTTTGCTTGATGTTGGAGATAAAGTGTACAAAACTTCCCCAAAGCTCTGATGCCTCTAAGGAAGAAAGTTGTAGGATGACTCTGAGAATGTGAGCAAGTTTCTTCATCTTTTTCTTTACCAAGATTATCACATAACTCCTTATTAATTTTTTCTGGTCAGATTTAATTTTTTGTTTATTTTTATTCATTTAATTAAATATTTCCCAATTGCATGTAACCTTTGTGGGTGGGACAATGAGGGTTAAGTGACTTGCTCAGTGTCACACAGCTAGTAAGTGTCAAGTGTCTGAGGTCGGATTTGAACTCAGGTCCTCCTGAATTAAGGGCCAGTGCTTTATCCACTGTGCCACCCAGGTGCCCCCACATGTAAATTTTTTAAAACAGTCTTTGTTAAAATTTTAATTTCCAAATTTTCTCTCCTACCTTTCCCCATCCTTTGAGAAGATAAGCAATTTTATTTCAATTATACATGTGGTCATACAAAACATATTTCCATATTAGCCATGTTGCAAAAGAAAACACAAACAAAATATAATAAAAATTGAGAAAGTTTAAAAATGTTTCAATTTGCATTCAGAGTTCATCAGTTTTGTGTCCCCACCCATACCCACACCCTCTACGCTCTCTGGAGGTAGATAGCATTTTTTATTATGGCTCCTTTGGAATTCTCTTCAATCATTGTCTTGATCAGAGTAGCTATGTCTTTCACAGTTGATTATCCTCACAATATTGCTGATACTGTGTACAATGTTCTCCTGGTTCTGCTCACTTTACTCTGTATCAGTTTCATGTAAGTCTTCAAAAGTTTTTCTGAAACCATCCAGCTTATCAATTTCTCATAGTACAAATAGTACTCCATCAGAAACATATACCACAACTTGTTCAGCCATTCCTCTCCATTTCCAATTTTCTTTGCCAATACACACACACACACACACACACACACACAGCTGCTATAAATATTTTAGTATATGTAAGTCTGTTTACCTTTTTTTTTATCTCTTTGGGATACAGATTGAGTAGTGGTATTACAGAATCAAAGAATACACATTTTATAGTCCTTTGGGCATAGTCCCAAATTATTCTTTTTTTCTTTTTTCTTTCTTTCTTTCTTTTTTTTTTTTTGCTGGGCAATGTGAGTTAAGTAACTTGCCCAGGGTCACACAGCTAGTAAGTGTCAAGTGTTTGAGGTCAGATTTGAACTCAGGTCCTACTGAATCCAGGGCCGGTGCTTTATCCACTGAGCCACCTAGCTGCCTCCATCCCAAATTATTCTCCAGAGTGTTTGGACAAGCTTACAACTCCATTAACAATGTATTAATGCCCCAATTTCCCCACATCTCCTCCATCATTTGCCATTTTCTTTTTCTGTCATGTTAGCCAATCTGATTGCACACAACTCTTTAAAAGGTTAGATTTCTCATAGGATTATAGCTTTGGCCAATCTATTATTACTCATGGATTTGACCAATTTGCAGCCCAATGGCTATTTTATTTACTAGTCTCAGGGCATGGGCATATTTTGGACAAAAACCTAGATCTGGAAGAGGTTTTAGAGATAATCACGCCCAACACTTTCATCTTACAGATGAGGAGAGAGTAGAGAATAAAAATGACACTGAAGCATTCCCCTAGGCAAAATATCATCTTATTAACAGTAATACATATAGTGTTAGTAAAATGGATCTCAGCAAGATGCCAGTGACCTGAGTATGATCAATTAGGCTTCCAGTAACCAATAAATTGGGTCAGTGGTCTCTCCTGAGATCTGGACCAAAGTGAGGGCCAATAGGGTCTTTTATTTTTTTGTTTTTGTTGTTGTTTGTTTTTTTTTTTTTTAGTGAGGCAATTGGGGTTAAGTGACTTGCCCAGGGTCACACAACTAGTAAGTGTTAAGTGTCTGAGGCCGGGCTTGAACTCAGGTCCTCCTGACTCCAGGGCTGGTGCTCTATCCACTGCACCACCTAGCTGCCCCCTAACAGGGTCTTTTAAACCTAAGTGTGTCTTACTTCTGATTGGCCTGCCAGTACGACTTTTGGATGTCCCGGGCAAAGGCAAAACAATCCTGATTGATAGACATTTTAATGAGGTGGATCGAGAGTTACCTCAACTCCTCCCAAATACTTCACTGTTTTGGGAGGTGGGAGTGATCCCTCAAATGATAGGATTATTCTTCAGATGGGGGGAGGGGGAGTGGGTTGGCTTCCAGGTGTGGCTGATCACACTCCTCTCTGGCTAATTGCTTTATGAGACCCACCTGCTTCTAGCAATCTTGGCTAGAAAAAACAAAAGCCGTCTCAGTTTCCCCCCACTCCGCCCTCCCCCATTTTCACTCCACCCCACCATCCCTCTCCCCTGGCCTCCCTCTGAGAAACCAACTCATCCCTAACTTTGAAAGGGAGAAGCCAGGACACTATGGTTGTCCCTTGAAGAGAGCCTAGCCCAAGCTGATTCTCAGTTTACAGAGTAAATCGAATCAGGAGTCCCACTATAAATTGGTTAAGGAGTAGATGCCCTATGGTATAGGAGTGATCATATTCCTCAACCACACCTTATTTTGGATTAGGAGAGGTCTCCTTTAGAGAGAGGGGATTTAGACAAAAAAGGGGAAACGATAGATTACAGAGTAATGTTAATTATCAAATGATACAGCACAATATTAATTTTCCTTAATAGTGAGGCCCAGAAAAGTGACTTGCTCAAGGTCTCATAGATAGCAAGAGGCAGAATGAAGATTTGATGTCACTTTCTGCAGCTCTAAAGGCAGTGTTTTTCCCACTCCATCTCTAGCATGGGCATGGGATTAGAAGCAGCTGAAGCACTGCCCTGGGAAGGGGGAGACAGAGCCCTTGGGGCATTGCCACTAAGCGCCTGATGGTGTAGGTGGGAGTGACAAGGCTGTGGAGGTACAGGAAGGAGGATACACCTGGAATTGGGGGAAGGGGAAAGGAGCTCATCTCAGGCCATGAATCTGGTAGCTTCCTAATCTAGCAAAATATTTTTTTAAACTAGGTGCTAAACTCACACACTCATACAGAAATCACAGCACTTCAAAATCTGAAAAGATCTCAGAAGTCATCAAGTCAACTCAGACATGAAAGGAATCCCCATTTATCACAATCTCTTTGAAGACCTCCTAAGGAGAAACTACCTTTAGGAGGAAGTCAGTTAATTAGCATTCATTTAGTACCTACTTAAGGGAACTTCATGGCTAAATGGATAGAGTGCTTGGCACTTGATCTTATTGAGTTCAAATCTGGTCTCAGATACTTACTATGTGACCCTAACAAATCATTTAACCCCATTTTGTCTCTGTTCCACATCTGTAAAATGAGCTAGAGAAGGAAATGGCAAACCACTCCAGTATCTTTGCCAAGAAAACCACCCAGAATGGGCCACAAAGAGTGGGAGTTGACTGAAAATGATGGAGGAGGCTAAAAGGGTTAACAGATAAACAGGCTTGAGTCATGATCAATAGTACCTAAAAGGGTTAACAGAGAAACTAAGGTTTGTGTTCTTACAGTAACCAAGAGGGTTTATCCCTATCGACCCTCACCATCAACAGACAGTAATCAGGGACCATCAACCATTAATAACCATTAATATTCCTAGATGACAGGACACCTAGAAACCAGATCTTAAGTAAAGAGATACCACAAACACAGAGACCCTCTGAGATTGACAAGTTTAAGCATGTCCTTGGGAACATGTGCAGAAAAGGCCAAATTTGTCCTTAAGTTCACCTTATGACATGTAACCCCCAAAACACACCTCCAAGGGAAAAGGTACCTGCTTCGGGGGTTGGCTTATGCTCCCAGGAACTCCAAATTAGGATAGACCCTTTCCTGTACCTTCCTAAGGCAGAGATTATGATAAGATGATCATTTCTTTTCTGATTACAAATATAATCATCTTTCCTTTTCTATTTGAGATACCTTTCCCATTTCGCTGGTATTCTCCCTGTGGTCATCACAGTCTTTCAATAAAATTTAGGAAACTGAGTCACTGAGTCTTGTAATTCTTTTGGGATGCCTCATGATCAATCTGATCAACTATTTACTATCCTACATAAAAAAGATTCAACAACAAAATGCTTCTCTTAATGCAACCCAAGATCCCATGACCTCTTTGGGTTCACCTATCACAGGACTCCTATTGAATTTAGCCAATAAAATGTCTGTACCTTTTTCAGATAAGCTCTCATATAAACATAAGTCCCATCCTAAACTGCTGAAACACTGCAAATAGTCAGCATTCTCTCTCAACTGAATGTCCTTTAAATTCAGTACACTGAGGCAAAACCCTAGTTGCTACCACTACCCCCAGTAATGACCAAATACAAAGGACTTTTTGCTCACAACTGTGTGAGACAGGTGGTATAAATATCATCTGCATCTTACAAGGTGTTCAGAGATTAAATGGCCAGCCCGGGAGAACATAGCTCCTGTACTGTATCTGATTTAGAATTGGAACCCATTTTTGCATGATTTCAAGTCCAGTACTCTATCCACTAGACAAGTCCAAAGCTCTCCACACATATCAGTTGGCGAAGTGCTGGCTATATTCAGATTTAGGAAATACCCAGGAGAATGAAGTCTAGAACTTAGTAGTTATATGACCATGTACAAATAATTCAACTTTTGACACTCAAGTTTCCTCAGTCAGTTGCATTATTTGGTGACTAGACCTGTGATTTCATTGCTTTAGAGAGAGAGAGTTCCCACTGCAATGGAGAATAATGGCTGCTCTGAAATCCATATTATTGAGAGTTGCCTGGTGGCACTGGCAGGCTAAGTGTCACCCAGTATCATCCAGACAGTATCTGACAGAAGTCAGTTCTAACCCACGTCTTCCTGATGAGGCCAGCTGGCTGCTATCCATTATACCATCTTGCCTCTATCTGTAAGCTAGGGATAATAATACCTTTAGTACCTACCTCACATGGGGTTCTTTGAGATCACAAATGAGATCACAAAAAACACATAGTCACATAAAACTGGTAAAGATAAATTTATTATCTGTTATTTCGCAAACATAATCCAAAAAAGCTTTTAACAAGCAAGGAAAACTAGAAGACCTAGAGGAACAAGGCAAATTTGACATCATTGGTATCATTGAGACTGGGGACATTCAAATCAATGAATGGAATGTTGCTCTGGATTGGTGTGGCTTATTCAAAAAACACAACACAGAGGTAAACGGAGGTGGTGGGGAGGAGGCAGGGGTGTACTACGATTAAGAAAGTGTGTTCATGTGAAGAAATCAGGAATCAGGGAAGAGAAGAATGAAGATCATGAGAAACAGAAGTAATTTTGCCTTTAGAGTATGCTACAGACCACTTAAATGGAAAGAAATAGATGATGAATAATAGATGAGGAATTCAGAAAGTTAATCATAAACCTGACCTAGAGCCATGAAATAATAGCAATGGGAGGGTGTAATCATCCAGATTATCTTCGGGAGCTCTAGCTCTCTATGCCAAAGGATGAATAGCTAACAAATTTATTTTTCTGAAAGCAGATTGATTATGAAAATATATATAAACAGACTGGATCCATTAAGCATCAAAGAATACAAAACACATGAGAACAATTCCTGCCCCCCCCCTTCAGTTTTCACTAAGGAAGATGAGTCTCAAATTGGTGAGCATTGATTCTCCTTCCATCAGTGCTTATTCTCTGCTAGGGGAAGTCTGGAAATCAAAGGACCACAGTGGCCAGGCAGCCTAGTGGTGGGTTGAAAGTTCCTCCATGGAGAAATACTCAGAGAGCTGAATAGCAGCAAGAACAAAGATGAGAGTTGACTGGACAGATAGTCATAGGACCAGCCTTTGTTCCTGGAAGTGGGGGGCCAGGAGAAAAGATGGGTGTGACAGGCTTTGTGAATGAAATTGTGTAGAATCTATAAATAAGGCAGCGTTTGGCAACATTGTAAAAGAGGAGGAGGGTGCCAACACTATGTTCCAGGTATACCCCAACCCTGGGCACAGGGTCTTTCATTTGACACTTAAATGATCCAGGACAGGTTTGGAAATAGTAATAATTTCCCTTCTTCACACAGCAAAGCACAAGAGCAGAGGGACGTGAGTCCAGATTCTCTCTCCTCATGGGTGAAGTGTGGATCCCCAGGGCCCACTGAGGCACTTGTGTCACATCCACCTCCCAATACTGTCTGCCTGAGCTGAAGGCCTGCTCGGCAAAGACATAATGGTAAGTAAAGTCCTCAGGATGGTCAGGATCCACCTGCCAGTCTTCTCTAGCCCTCATACTCTTCCGATCCTCAGAAACGATCACATACGAACAGACTAATTGAGGATTCACTCTGATGTCCACTCTGAATTTGTTGAGGATCTCTATCATCCCAGTGATGGAATATTGCATCCGGTCTGGGGTGACAGCCTTGGGCCTTTGGGAGAACAATGACTCACTCCTTCCCAATAGCTCCCTGCAATTCTGCAGCAACTCAATTATGGGTTTGTGTCTTGATTCTTGAAGCTCCAGCAGGAATTCCTGAAGGCTTTGAATATGCTGAAATATTCTGTATTTGTACCTCTTGTGCTCTTCCCTCAGCCCTTCCACACGTTGAAGTTCTTCCTCCCGCAGGAAGTGGTGAAGATTGCAATATTCCCCCATAATCATCTGAAGCCAATCAACTGAAGGTATCTTCACCCCTTCCTCCAGCAGACGAAGAAGTATCTTGGTTTTTTTAAAATCCTTCCCCAAGTGACACAGAATCTTCCCGAGTTCCTCCCTATAGTTGTGAGCAGCTTCTTCTATAGGAGACAGTTTGTGAGCCCTGTGCTCTGGAGTTTGACTACAGCTCAAGCAGAGTAATGCCTTGTCCTCCTCGCAAAAGAGCTTGAAGACTTTCTGGTGAATGGGGCATTGGCCCTGTCCTTCAGTACTTTGCAGAAAGTGGAAGCAGAGCTGCTTCCCAACGTCAGTCAGCTTTTCCAGTCTTACATTGAGTTCTGGGAATTTGGTCACCTGGCAAACTTGCCTGCATTCAGGACAAGAGAAAGGTGGGGCTCTCCAGCTCCTTGAGAGACACTCTGTGCAAAAGCTGTGCCCACAATCGATGGTAACTGGCCGAGAAAAATAGATCCTACAGATTCCACAGGTGATTTCACTCTGCAGTTTCTGGACTATTTCCATATGGGCAGCCATTTTTTTTTCCTCTCCGAAAAGGTGAGTGATGCTTCCTTCCCTCTCTCCACACCGCTGGACTTTCCCTTCCCTCTGTGACTGTGGGGTCCAATGATCCAAGCCAAGGTCAAATGCCTTCCCTCCAGCTTCTTTCCTGCAGCAACTGAGAAGAGACTTCAGTTACACTCAAGGAAATGGTTCTGATCAGAAGGGTCTCTTCTGTTATAGAATGATGCCTCACCCCTTTACTACCTCCCAGATGAGGTGTGAATTCACCTTGCCTTATATTCTCAAGTTAGGACAAGTCAACCTTGCTAGTTGCTCAGCCTAGCTGAGACCCCTAGGGTAAGCACTTCTGCTTGGTTGACTTCTATGGATTGACAGGTTTCACAATGCTGAGCCCCTCTGAGGGTCTGAGCTTTTCAGGGGGAGTCCCAGCCTTGCTAGAAATAGGATGCCCTCTTCTTTTCATGTTTTGTTACAAAAGGTTGACAGCATATTAAATAGAGAAGTGGACTTGGAGGCAGGACACTGATTTCTGCCTCTGAAGCTTCCTAGCTTTGTTATCCTCCTCCTTAGTTCCCACCTGGCTGCACTCCATTGGGACTTCTCTGCTTGGCTTCTCCACTAGGCCCTCTAGCTAGTGATGGAGGAGGCTAAAAAGGGGCGAACAGACAAACCTAAGATCTGAGTTCTAACTGAGACCTGAGCTCTAAAAAGGGTTAACAGATAACCTAAGACTTGAGTTATCAATAGTATCTAAAAGGATTAACAGATAAACTGAGGCTTGAGTGTTCTTCCAGTAACCAAGAGGGTTTGTCTCTGTCAACCCTTACTATCAACAGAGACTGTAACTAGGGACCAGTAACCATTAATAGCCATGAATATTTCTAGATCACAGGACACCTAGAAACCAGATCTTAAATCAAGAGATATCAAAAACGCAGAGACCCTCTGGGTCTGACAAGTTTAAGCATGTCTTTAGAAACATGCACAAAAAGGGCCAAATGTGTCCTTAGGTTCACCTTATGATGTGTAAACCCCAAAAACACACCTCCAAGGAAAAAGGTGCTCACCTTGGAGGAAGTCTTAGGATCCCAGGAAGTCCAAATTAGGATAAGAACTCCCATGAACTTCCCACAAGGAGGAGATTAAGATAATGAGGAGATAACCTACTTTTTCTCACTATAAATATAACCACTTTCCTTTCCCTATTCAAGACACCTCTCTCCTTGAGTGATTCTCCCTGTGGTCTCACAGTATTTTAATAAAACTTGGGAAACTGAGTCAGTCTTGTAATTCTTTGGGATGTGTCATGATCAATTTGATCAATTAAATCCATCCCATCCACCCCACCCAACCCCACATCACTGGGGTTTGGGGAAACCAGTCTCTCCTGGTTCTCCTATCTATATACACATTCTTTCTCAGTCTCCATTTATGAATCCTTATCCAAATCATGGCTTCTGATGGTAGGTGTCCTTCAGGTATCAGGATAATTTCTTGACTTAATGATAATTTCATCCTGCAAAACATGAAGGATCTAAAAAGGGAAATTCTCTTCCAGATCTGATTCTCAATAACAAGAAGGAACTGGTTACTGGAGTGGAAATGATTGAAACTTGGAGACAAGTGACCACTGCCTCTTAGCTCTAGTGACAAAATAAAGGGAACCTGAACACACGTGGACATGTACCTTTGATTTTAGAAGATCAGACTTCAATGTGCTTGGAGAAAAGATAGGTGGAATCCCATGGAAGAAAATTCTATTGGGGAAATCAGCCCAAGAAGGATGAAATTCTGAGGACACAAAGGGAGTAATTCCAATGAGGAGAAAAGGGAAGAATTATCTGAAAAGACTGATGTGAATGCAGAGGGAACTCAATACTTTCCAACTAGCTGTACTCTTGGATTTCACAAGAACCTCATCATCCTGCAAGATCATATCAATCCAGAAACTCCCATCTCTTCAATATCCCACTGTCTCTGGGGCCCCTCCCCCCCCCCCACTTGGAGAGGGTAGAGGGTGGAAAGTTCCTCTCAAATGAAGTTGCCCAGGGTAGTCATCTCATAATTTCTTACAGTTTCCCATCTGAATGCATTCCTCTGAACTTTATCATTTCCCCCATTGAGCTCCTTAAGGGCAGGAACTTTCTGTTGCCTTTCTTTTATCCTCAGCACTTAGCCAAGTATGTGGCTTGGAGTATGTTGGGGCCAAAATTGATATAGAGAGAGTTAATTGAGTGGCTTGCCGTAATATTGGGGTCCCAGGAATAATGAGGGAACTCTAGATTCAAAGTTCTCTCCCCTCTAAACTGCCTTTTTAGATATTTCTCCCAAGTCAATAAAAAAGGAGCCTAACAGCCTCTTTTCCACAAACAAATCAAGTTTTATTAATGGGAATAAAATAAACAGCAAAGGTGAAATTAATAAAATCAAAGACAAGGGAATAGGGAAAAAGAAAAATGGATAATCTCCCTAACTCTAATATAAGTCTATACAATCCCCAAACTTGCTTCCAGTTCAGCTAATTCAAAAGAGCAGGGCTTGTATGTTAACTCACCCCCTGGGGTCTATAGTTTCAATGGGAAACAGCTTTGTAGTCAGGGCCCACAGGACAAACTGCCAGGAAAAAAACCTCTTTCTGCCCGATCCTGCAGCTCACACCACCAGAAAGAGGCTTAGCTCCCCTCAGAGAGTGTTTTATTCTCCCTCCCTCAAAAGGGGAGGTCCTTCAAACTGCCTGTGGAGAGTGGTTTCTCCTGATGACATCAGCAGCATATACTTCACTCAGGACAGGCCAGGTGTGGCCCATGCCAATCAGTCTGCCAAATTCCATTATCTTACCACAAGTAGGTGCTTAATAGATGCTTACTGGCTGACTGACAGCCTAATTAGACTTTCTGAAGATATGTACAGTAGAGGGAAGCAAGGTCAGGTAATAGAAGATGATATTGAAAGCTAGCCAATGGCCCCCTAAGAATAGTATAAAGATTGCTAAAACACAGAATGAGCTTAGGCTAGAAAAGCTAAAGTAGCTTTTGGCCTTGGACAAATCATCACCAGGTGGCACTGCTGGCCACTATCCCAATCCTTTCCAAGAGTAATAATGCCTGGAAGCTTTCTAATCCCATGATCACTTGGGCAGTTAGGCATCTTCACCCCACTTATGAAAGCGCTGAGAGGAATGACTTTTTATCACCCAAATTCAGCCCTCCACAATACAACTTATTTGCTACCTATGGGGGTTGGATTATTATGGATTTATCCCCTCAGAAACAACTTTTGAAGACACATCTCTGGCAAATCCTGCCCCTTCCAGAACCTACTATATTTCAGTTAGTCCTAGTGACAAGACCTTGCTGTAATGGAGTCCCTCCCTATGGTGAATGGATAGAACATGTATGGATATTGTACATAGTATTTACTCTTAGCATGGGAATAAAAGAAGCAATGGACAAGACTTAATAAAATGTTGACTGTTCAGTTGTACCCCTAAAAGCTCTGCCAGACTTAGTTCCCTCCTGCTTCAAACCCAGTTCTTAGAGGAAATTCACAGTGCCATTTGCTTCACTCCCAGGGCCACTCCAAATGTAAATGTAAAAGGAGTTTAGGTGCAATGTAATTCATGACTTGTCTTTGATTCAAGCATCCAGTGGGGCTCACAATGATTTGGTTAAAGGCATAAATGGCATACTGATCAAATCTACAGATGACAAAAAGGCCAAATGGATAGCTAACTGATTGAATGATTAGATCTAAAATGAGCTCACAGGAAAGACCATCTGGATGAATCTAATCAGGATGGAATTCAATAGGGATAAGAGTAAAGTCTTTCACTTTGGTTAAAAAAAATCAATTTTCCAAGTGTGACAAGCAAAATTAAATGTGGTCACCTTATTTCTATCCCAAATGTAGGGAAAATTGGCTGGAGTTTATCTTATATGTGTTACCTAAAGTAACCCTTGCACATGTGTTTCCTAGGCACACCTATTACCTGTCTAATAGGTTTATCTTTCCTCATGACACTGGCAGTATATGCTCCCCTTGTATGTGGACTACATGTGAGAGCTATGCATGTTCTCTCATCCTGTTTAAGGGTGCATGTATCAGTGGGAGAGTGAGTTCCATGCTTAAAGTCTGTTATTTGCATTTTTATGCTATTTCATTAAATGTCTTTGTTCTGACCTAACTGTGTCCTGTGGTAAACTGTGACAAGTAAACACCTTGGTATGCCTGGCACATATCACATAAATTTTCAGATTTTCCCCCATGCATACGTGGATTTTCTCTTCCTCTTTTTTTTTTCTTTAAAAATTAATTATAGGGGGCGGCTAGGTGGCGCAGTGGATAAAGCACCGGCCCTGGATTCAGGAGTACCTGAGTTCAGGTCCGGCCTCAGACACTTGACACTTAACTAGCTGTGTGACCCTGGGCGGGTCGCTTAACCCCCATTGCCCCGCAAAAAAAAAAAAAAAAAAAAAAAAAAAAAATTAATTATAGGGGCAGCTAGGTGGTACAGTATATAGAGCACCAGCCCTGGATTCAGGAGGACCTGAGTTTAAATCCAACCTCAGACACTTGACACTTACTAGCTGTGTGACCCTGGACAAGTCACTTAACCCTCATTGCGGAAGGAAGGAAGGGAAAGAGAAAAATTAATTATAGAGGATGGCCCTCTGGAAGAAGGAAGGGAAAAAACTGGGAAATTTAGTCAATGTAAAAAAAAGATACCAATAAAAATATTTTTAAGTTCTTGTTGACTGACTGGTAGGGGTTTGCAAAAGATTCTGGAGGAGGGAGAAATTCCAAGTGAGGATAATCTGAGAAATGAGATCTTTCTTTTCCAGTTAGAATCTTAGAGATGTCCCTAAATCAGCTTTCAGGTTGTCCCATTGGCTAAAATTTCCAAATACCCTCAGAGGAATGAGTAAGTGGGAGAAAGAGGCCTCCTCCCATTCCTGGGAGGGGGGAAAGTTTTTTTCGGAGTCAAGAAGATATGCTTTACTGCTCTGAGAAGGTAGCTGAGAAAGATTACAAAGCAGAGTTGCAGGGTTTCTGCTTCTGTTGCTCTATCTGATATAAACGCTTTCCATTCTAACTGTAGTTTGTTAGTTCACCTTTGAATCCTGTTACTTAGATTAGCAAAGCATATGTCTTTTTGTTTTGTAAAAAGAGAACAATAAAATGTCTAGGTAAAACAGAATTACAGAGAAATTCCTTTCCTTATCTCAGAATTGTGAGTGTATTCCCTTTTAAGTTGTCAGTCACGTATCAATTTTTTTTCTGGGACTGTTCTAGTCACAGATAAAGATATAAACATATGCAGCTGTAAAACTTTGGCAAATTAAAGCCTTCCAATAGGGACAAATGTATTTCTGACTGACTGACTGACTGACTGACTGACTGACATGGCCAGTGAAGGTTTGTCACAATTTAAAAATAAAGGAAGAATGAATATATAACCAGCAACATACTAGAGTAGTTGGTGGAAACACTGGGGCTACAGGAGATTGAGATGGATGTGGTGGAGGAGAGGTTCTGGGACCAGTGGATTGGAAGGAAGAGGGTGCTCATGGGAAATGGAAATCTCGTCCCTCAGGAGTATTCCTATGAGGGAAGTATGCATCTTCAGTAGGAGACAAAGAAGTTCTGATGGATTTAGCTTTAGAGGCTAAAATTCCAAAGTTCTACATTGAAACGTTGACTTTCTTCTGAGAAAAGATTGTGCCTCCATGGAAAGCATCTCCTCTCAGGAAAGGGGGCATGTAAGATTCTGGGTGAGCCCTTGGAATGATAGTGGGACATAGAGAATCAGATGGCACTGAGTTAGGAGACTGATCAAGCTGAGGGCAAGGAATGGGATTACATCTCCATGATTTGGAAGTCATAAAGAATGATGTCGGGGCGGCTAGGTGGCACAGTGGATAAAGCACTGGCCCTGGATTCAGGAGTACCTGAGTTCAAATCTGGCCTCAGACACTTGACACTTACTAGCTGTGTGACCCTGGGCAAGTCACTTAACCCCCATTGCCCAGCAAAAAAAAAAAAAAAAAAGAAGGATGTCTACTCTGTGGCACTGCTTCCATCTGACACTGCTTTCCTCATAAGCTGATCTCGTAAAAAGTGAGACATAGGGGGAAAAAGGAGAGGAAATAAAATCTGTAACAGCAATATCATTAAAAAATGAATAGAAGAAGGAACTCTAACTTGGTTCTTCAGAAGTTTTACTCTTTTGAAGGATACACAAAAAATAAAGAAGTAACAAGTAAGTATGTACCTCATGAATAAAAAAAATACAATTTAGAATACACTGGAAGGGGAAGAGAAATAACAATGACAAAAAAAGAAAACTTAGAAAAGGAAGCAAGGAAGAATGTTTTAAAAAACAAGAGGGCAGGGAAATAAAAGGGAGAAAAAAGGGTGAAACAACATATAACTAAATAAATAAAAGAAAAGGAATAAAAGACTTAAGTAAATTCAAAGAACTTGGGATAAGGCAGACAAAATGAGGGATAGGAGACTCCTGTTGACTGGTATCAAAGCAGTGGAAGAAAAAATAATCACAAGGAGAAAATACTGACTCAAAAGAGGAAGAGGATAAAAAAACTAACACAAAGTTAAATGGAGGAAAATAAAAATCTAGTAATACTATAAATGTGAATGAATTAAATAAAACAAAAGAGAGTGCCAGAATGGATAAGAAAACAAAACCCACCAATCTGTTGTATATAAGAAACTAATAAATAATGACATCTAACAAATAATGACAAATATATGCATACATATGTATGTGTGTATGAAGATGGAACAAAATTTGCTATGTATTGGGTACTATTCAAATAAATACATACTATCCAAATAGATGAATGAAGTTTCAGACATAGCATGGTATAATGCATAGGATCCAGCTTCAGAGCCAAGAAGACCTGAGTTCACGTCCTATTTCTAACACTATTATCCTATTGTGTGGCCCTGGGCAAATAACTTAATCTCTAAGTACTCTAGACAACTCTCTATGAGTATAAATTGAAGAGAAGGTACTAACCTTCTTTGATCAGGGGAGTTTTCTTATTTGGGCATTCTCTGAATCAATGAAATAACACATCGTATTTTCTTTCAAGAGAATGAAATGGGAAAACTACATTATTCTTAAAGAATACATAAACAGTGAACCAATATTCATAATAAACATATATGGTACCAACCTGTAGCACCCAAAGTTTAAAAAGAAAAGTTAACTGAATTGCAAAGTGTATAGGTAGGAACAGAAGGTAGGTGGCACAGTGGATAGAGTGTCATCCCTGGAGTCAGGAAGACTTATCTCCCTGAGTTCAAATCTGGCCTCAGACACTAGCTTTGTGACCCTGGGCAAGTCACTTAACCCTATTTGTCCAGTTTCCTCATCTGTAAAATAAGCTAGAACAGGAAATGGCAAATCAATCTATTATCTTTGCCAAAAAACAACGACAACAACAACAACAAAAGCAAATGGAACAAAGAGTCAGACGTGAATGAAAATGACTGAACAATAAATAGTAACAATAATTGTAGGAGATTTTAATGTTCCTCTCTCAGAGCAAGGCAATACAAACAGAAGCAAATGAAGAGAAGCAAAAACAAAATACACAGCTGAACAAACGATTGGAAAATTGAGAACAAAGACATATCAGCTGGGTAGAAAAAGGATTTGGGTGGAGGGGGGAGGGAACTAGAGGCAGAGAGAATAATTAGAAGGCTATTGTAATAATCCAGGTAAGAAGCAATAAGAGTTTGAACTATGGTGGTTGTTAAGTGTGAGTGGAGAGAAGAGAGATGTTGTAGAGATAGAAATGAAAAGACTTGGAAACTGATTAGATATACAGGGCAAATAGGATTGAAAAGTCAAAGATGACTCCCAGGTGGTAAACCTGGATAACCAGAAGACTAGTGATGCCCTTGACAGAAATAGGGAAGTTAAAAGGAAGAGTAGGTTTAGAGGGAAATTATTGAGCATTCCTTCCCTTCAATATTACAAAATAGGATAAGATGGTTCCCAAGGTTTTTGCCCCTTGTACATCACCAACTGGTCTTTCTTTGTGGTCAGAATTAAGTCAGGAGAAGGAGGTCACTCCATAATTCCTCTACCTTCTGAAAGTTAAAGTTTTCAGCTAGGTAAGTCAGGAATTTATCAGACGGCCCATTTCTGGAAGATGAGAAGTCAGCTACCTCTTCTCTCCCTAGCCTGCTTGTTATGTAGAATTTTTTCCCTGGAAGTTGAATCTAATTAACTTCTGACCATCACTGTATTTAAACATATTAACCCTCTTAATGTGGAAATATACATAAAATAATTTAAATCTAAAACTTCCCAGTTCACAAACATGCTTCTACCCTTTCAGTTCACCAATAAGGAAACCGGGTCCAGATAAATGAAGTAATCTGGTTTAGGTCACATGGTGAGTCACTGACAAAGCTGGAACATGTGCAAAATATTTTTAGAAACAACCAAGACTTCCTAAGGGTTTTATTCCTATTAGAATAGGGGAGCTGAAAATCCGGATGCCTGGAATTTATACTTCTTGGATCAGGTCCCAACTCCTTCCTTGGCCTTGGACAAATCATTGAACTTCCAGATGTTTGGGTTTGTCCATTTGTTTAAAAAAAAAAAAAGGATAGTGATTTTCAGAAGGAAGATGTGAGTTTGGATTTTTTATCCATGAAACACTTTGGGTCTCAATGAAAGGCTCTGTAAAAGCAGGCAATGGAGATAACATTATCATAACCCTTCAAATTTAGGTTTTGGTTACTGGATGTTCGTAGTCCTCAAATTTGCCAAAAAGTTAGCTTGAGATGGTCTACAATGCTTTGTGGACATAGAACCAAAAAAAAATAACAAAAGAAGAAACAAAAAAAAAAACCCATGTCTTTACCATGATCACCTCTGCTGTGTTTAGGAATCATGTTTTAGAAAAGTAGCTTTAGGGGGCAGCTAGGTGGTGCAGTGCATAGAGCACCAGCCCTTGATTCAGGAGGTCCTGAGTTCAAATATGGCCTCAGACACTTGACACTTCTAGCTGTGTGACCCTGGGCAAGTCACTTAACCCTCCTTGCCCTGCAAAAAAAGAAAGAAAGAAAGAAAGAAAGAAAGAAAGAAAGAAAGAAAGAAAGAAAGAAAGAAAGAAAGAAAAGTAGCTTTAAAAGCTCAACTTTCATATCCTGCATGCTCAATAAACATTTGCTGACTAATTGATTTAACCATTTGTAGGCTTATCTCAAGGTGGCTAGGTGGTACAGTGGATAGAGCACTGGGCTTGGAATCAGGAAGACTCATCTTCAGGAGTTCAAATCTGGCCTCAGGCATTAGCTGTGTGAGCCTGGAAAAGTCACTTCACCATGTTTGCCTCAATTTCTCATCTGTAAAATGAGCTAGAGAAGGACATCTTTGCCACAAAAACCCCAGATTGGGTCACAAAGAGTTGGACATGACTGAAAAACAACTGAATAATAACAAAAGCATAATCTCAAAATTTCCTTGAAAGGAGACAAGCAAACCCCCCATTAATTTTTGTAACTTAGAATTCAGATCAGGGTATCTAACAGCATATTCTACCAGATTGTATTTAGTTTCTCCATTTGCTATAAGTAGCCCCCACTAACAAAGAACTGAACTTATCTTTGAAATAAGAAGGGGAATTCATTTTGGACAGAAACATCTGACTATTAGTCAGAGCTTTCCACATATGATATAGCTGTGTGACTTTTGGCAAGTCATTTGATCTATGATTCAATTTCATAGAATCACAGCATATTAGATTTATGCATTTAGAAATCACTTAGCTCAGGGGTTCTTAGCATTTTTTAAAAAATGTCACAGACCCTTTTGACAGTCTAGCAAAACCTATGGACCCCTTCTCAGAATATTTTTAAATGCGTAATATAAAAGACATAGAATATCAAAGGAAATCAATTATATTGAAATAGAATTACTTTTTTAAAAAAGGGGCAGCTAGGTGGTGCAGTGGATAGAGCACCAGCCCTGGAGTCAGGAGTACCTGAGTTCAAATCCAGCCTCAGACACTTAACAATTACTAGCTGTGTGACCCTGGGCAAGTCACTTAACCCTAATTGCCTCACACAAAACAACAACAACAACAACAAATTCATGGACTCCAGGTAAAGAAAGCCTGACTTAGTTGAACTCCCTTATTTAAAAAATGAAGGCAGAGCACTGGCCCTGGATTCAGGAGGACCTGAGTTCAAATCCAGCCTCAGACACTTGACACTAGCTGTGTGACCCTGGGCAAATCACTTAACCCCCAATTGCCTCCAAAAAAAAAAAATTTGAAGGCAGGCCCCAGAAAAGTTAAGCAACACAAAAAGTAAGAGACAGTATTTTAACTCACATTATCTGACTCCAAAGCCAGAATTATTCCCCAAAAGGGAAAAAGAGAGTACTAAGGCCTACCCTTTAGTTAAAACAGACAAAGGCCTAGTAGCCCAGAACCTTTGGATCTAATCCTAGTTCTGCCATTAACTTGCTCTGTAACCTTGGGGAAGTCACTTAAATTCTCTGGGTCTCATTTTCCTTAAAGTTTCTTTCCAGATCTCATATTCAATAATTCTATGACTTTACAGAATTGGTGTGAAAATAAAATGAAACTCTAGATACTAAAGTATTTGAAAGTAAAGGTAACATATACATATGCATGTGTACATAATTTTGGATATATATACATATTATGCATAAGATCATTGTTTCATTTAAACACAACCTCAAAATGACCAAGAGGTAAGAGGTCTAATCAATATGAATTCATAAATACTTAAAATTAGTATGAAAATTGTTTTTGATATTGGTGGATAAAAATATGCTGATAAAAGCTTATTCATGGGACAGCTAGGTGGTGCAGTGGATAAAGCACTGGCCCTGGATTCAAGAGGACCTGAGTTCAAATCCGACCTCAGACACTTGACGCTTACTAGCTGTGTGACCCTGGGCAAGTCACTTAATCCTCACTGTCCTGCCCCCCCCCCCAAAAAAAGCTTATTCATTAGGTTTTCTTCCATAACACCATTCATAGCCTACCTATCTTAAAGCAGATTTTTATGGTGGAAGGCACACTAGTCTTGAGGTTAAAAGACTTGGGTTTGAATCCTGCTTCTGTTCATGGACAAGTTACTTTTAACCTCTCTTGGCCTGAGCAAATTGAACCCAGTTCTTTGTTACTTATAAAATGGGAATCATATTTGCCTTACTAGCCTAAGGGAATTGTTAGGGCCAAATTAGAAAACATGGGTAAAGAATTTTTGTAAATTGTTACATAAAAATCAACCATTATTATTACAAATAAAGGAATATATGCAAGTTTGTATTATTTGCATGTGAATTATCCACATTATGGTTCCTCCTTATTTCTAAATTCTGTGATATTATCCTTTGATGCCATGATTATTTCTGGTCATTTTTTTTTATCACAAAATGATGTTCTTTGAGTACTTTACTCAGGAATAATTAATATATATTTAGGGTATATGCACTCATTTCACTATTACCTAGAAAGAAAAAAAATGATAGGGAAGATAAATCTATTAAAAATAAGTTTGAGGGGACAGCTAGGTGGTGCAGTGGATAAAGCACCGGCCCTGGATTCAGGAGGACCTGAGTTCAAATCTGAACTCAGATACTTGATACTTACTAGCTGTGTGACCCTGGGCAAGTCACTTAACCCTCATCGCCTCCCCCCCCCCCCAATAAATAAATAAATAAATAATAAGTTTGATTCTCTAGTCCAATAAATACCAAATAGAAATTATTTTAAATAATATGCTGTTTGGGAGCATTCTTGGCAGTTTCCTTTAGTCACTATGGATAATCAAGGATGGAAGGGGTGGGGGGGGAGGGGGAATAATAGTCCCTTCTACAGTTGGAAAGCATTTTTGTGATATGGCAACAGATTTGAGACACAGTGACATAGCGTCAAGAGGGCCTGCAGTGGAATCAGGAAGACCTGGGCTCATATCCAGCCTCATAAACATTCTATCTACATAACCATGGGCAAAGCAATTAAGTGAGTAGTGCTCCAGATAACACTGAGATGAAAGTACAAGATAGTTGCTGATTTACATTGGTGAAAGAATTTCCACACCAAGAATTCCCTAAATAGATGAAATCACCAGTCCAGACCCACCACCCCTCCTCCCACATCCTCATTCAAAACCAAAACAAGACAAAACAATACAAAACAAAACCCCCAAAAGACATAAAGCTAAAGTATAAAAAAATAGAAAGTGGTGTGAGCAGTAATCAGCCTTCCTAGAGCTTCTGTTCTGAGGGAAAAGGCATTTTTTTTTCTTTAATGAAAAGAGTTTGCTCCATTGTGACATTCACCAGATACCCTAGACGTGACCCACAATCCAAAATAAATTCTTACCATCGGAACTCATTGGGGTTTTTGGGAAACAGATGTTTTCAGATATGTTTCACTAACCACACAAAAGAAACCTTCAATCAGATGGTTAAATCTTTCAAGTTGCCAAGTATTTTTGCAGAATCATCTGATAAAGTGGTTGGGAAGAAGAACAAATTTTGTTCCTACCTGTCTGGATTTTCAGAGATGAAATACAGAATGAGTAACTCAAAAGGGACAAGTTCTTCCCGTTTATAGGCATGTTTTTTTGGTATTTTTTTTTTCTTTTCTTAAAACTCCTTTTCGAGAAGCAATATAAATTCCCTGATAGCCTTTCTTCTTTGGTGTTGCTAGACAATGAGAAACTGAAGCAAGACTCAATAAGGGGTTTTTGTTGTTGTTGTTGTTTTGTTTTTGTTTTTTTTTAGTGAGGCAATTGGGGTTAAGTGACTTGCCCAGGGTCACACATCTAGTAAGTATTACGCGTCTGAGGCTGGATTTGAACTCAGGTCCTCCTGACTCCAGGGCCGGTGCTCTATCCACTGTGTCCCTCAATAAGGTTTTGATTAGTGCTAAGTTTCATCTTCAAGGAGATGTGAGCATGAAGATGGTATAAATGTTAAAGGTTTTACATTTTGTAAATATAATGCCTATGTCTATGTTTTCCTTTCTACCTTTTCAGTCTATTTATGTGTGTTACTGTGTATATAGTTCTCTCTTCCTTTTCCCCTCTCACATACAACACACGAATGCCATCTTACGTACATATCCAAAGAAATCATGGAAATCTAGCCAAGTTAGCCGTCCTGTTCTGGGGATGACACAAGTTAGGAAGAATTTCTACAATTCATTTTCTCAAATTGATTTCATGAAATCTTGCTCCTTTATAGAATTTTAGAGTTGGAACACACTTTAGAGGTCACTCATTAGACTATGAGTTCCTTTAGAGTAGGGACTGTCGCCTTTCTTTGCATTCCCATTGCTTAGCAAAGTGGCTGGGACCTAGTATGCACTTAATAAATGCTAGTTTATTGATTGACTGATTGACCTTCTCCAACTCCTACCTGATAAAGAATATCCTCTTCAGGGCATCGATAACAAATTGAAAACCATTAATAAGGTGAAAGGGAGCTCACTACCTTACTTACCATTCAGCTCATTCCAGGTTTCCACAGTTACTAAGAAGTTATAATGAGCCAAAATCTGCTTCACTATAATTTAGATTCACTGATGATAATAATGCTTTTTTAGAATCTCACCAAATCATGTCTGGTAGAGCAATGGTGTCAAACTCAAAAAGCTGTAGGATATATATATATATGTGTGTGTGTGTGTGTGTGTGTGTGTGTGTGTGTGTGTGTGTGTGTGTATGTATGTATGTATGTATATGTATGTATACTGTCCAGAAGGATCTCTTTAGTTTGCATATTGATTTAGTTCTAAAACATGTCATCTATGTTTTGTTGTATTTTTGTTTATTTTGTTAAATATTTCCCAGTTACATGTGACCCTGGGCAAATCACTTAACCCTGTTTGCCTCAGTTTCCTCATCTATTAAATGAGCTGGAGAAGGAAACTGCAAAGCACTCCAGTATCTCTTCCAAGAAAACCCCCCCCTATGGGTCAGCTAGGTGGCGCAGTGGATAAGGCACCAGCCCTGGATTCAGGAGAACCTGAGTTCAAACCCAGCCTCAGACACTTACTAGCTGTGTGACCCTGGGCAAGTCACTTAACCCCCATTGCCCTGCCAAAAAAAAAAAAAACCCCAGAAAAACAAAAACAAAACAAACAAAAAAAGCAAGTCTAATAAAATTTTAGGGGCAGCTAGGTGGCACAATGGATAGAGCACCAGCCCTGGATTCAGGAGGACCTGAGTTCAAATCCAGCCTCAGACACTTAACACTTACTAGCTATGTGACCCTGGGCAAGTCACTTAACCCCAATTGCCTCACTAAAAAAGAAAAAAAAAAGAACCCCCCCCCCCCAGGCGCATGAAGTCAGGCATGACTGAAAACAACTGAACAGCAATAACAAAACCAATTTTAATCTGGTTCAACTACGTGGGAGTGATGTGAGCCTCATATTTTATATCTTTGCTTTACAACCCTCCAAATATTTGAAGACAACTAACCATGTCCCTTCAACCACTCCTCTTATGATATACTTTTGAGTCACCTCATCATCATGGTCAACCTCCTTCGGGCTCATCCCAATTTATTAGTCCCATTATCAGCTACTTCCACTCCTCCACACTTGCTAGTGAAAGAAGCTGGAGAAAATCACAAAACCGTGTTATCTGCATCTACTATAAATGTGTCATATGATCTCAATTGGGTCCTTCCTATGGCAAGAAAATTCTTTTACACATCCCTAATTAACTATCACACTCACAACAATGTCTCTTCCAAACCTTTTCATCCTTTCTCAAATCTCCCAGAGTTCCCCCTCCCCCACCATCTTAGCTTGCCTCATATTTTATTGGAAAAAACAAGGCCATTCTCAGAGAGCTCCATTTTTTTCTCTAATTATTTCACATCACCCAGATACTTTCTGCAACCACCTCCTCTGTTCCCACCACATGTACCCTTGATCCCATTCCATCCCTTCTCTAGAAGATTGTCCCCTATACCATCCCCTCTTCCCCCCCCCTTTTTTTTAAGTGAGGCAATTGGGGTTAAGTGACTTGCCTAGGGTCACACAGCTAGTAAGTGTTAAGTGTCTGAGGCCAGATTTGAACTCAGGTACTCCTGACTCCAGGGCCAGTGCTCTATCCACTGCACCACCTAGCTGCCCCCTCTCCCTTATTTTCAATCTCTTCCTATTTAATGGCTGATTCTCTGCTGCCTACCAACATACCCCTGTCTCCCAATCCTCAAAAAACCCTCACATGTTCCTTCCATCCCCACTAATTCTCATCCCACATCTCTTCTTCCTTTTATTGGCTAATTAAAAATTATATGGGGTTGCCCTATTCCTGTCCCAAGTTTTAGGGAAAATTAGCTGGGGTTCTAATATATAGCTATTTAGAAATTAGAAACTACTGCACCAGTATGGGGCATTAAGCATTTTTTTTTGCATTGAGCATTTATTAAAGCATATTAAGTATTAGTAAAGAGAGAGAACACATGGCTCAGAAAGATCAGAAGCCCTACATACCTAGGAGAGAGGAGAGAGAGAGAGAGAGAGAGAGAGAGAGAGAGAGAGAGAGAGAGAGAGAGAGAGAGAGAGAGAGAGAGAGAGAGAGAGAGAGCAGCATGGGAAAGGGAAGAGCATGCCAAGAGAGCAAGAGACCCCTCTAGAGGGTTTTTAACCAGTCTCAGGTAGAGGTGGGTCACTCCACCTTGATCCAAGCTAATTGGCAGGTAACATTCAAGTCCATTGATTGACATAACTTGAGGGTGGTCTTGGGTTAGTTAACTTCCTTTAGTTAGTTAGGAAGGTCGATCTACATTTTCCTGGAAATTCTCCTGACTCTGGGCTGGCCCTGCAAAACCAGCCAGAGTTCCTGTGTGTGTGTGTGTTGGGGGGGGGGGGTCTCTGAGTCCCCAAAACACCCTATTATTAATAACTTTCTCACACTAAATTCCTTTTTCAGGTCATTTATGGCAGGTGCCTCTATTTCCTCTCCTCTCACTCTCTTCTTAACTCTCCACAGTCTGGCTTCCAACCTCATCATTTAACTAAATATTACTAATAATCTCTTTTTTTTGTGTGGTGCAATGGGGGTTAAGTGACTTGCCCAAGGTCACACAGCTAGTAAGTGTTAAGTGTCTGAGGCCAGATCTGAACTCAGGTACTCCTGAATTCAGGGCCAGTGCTTCATCCACTGCACCACCTAGCGGCCCCCACTAATAATCTCTTAATTACCAAATCTAATAGTCTTTTCTCACTCTTGATTCCTCTTGATCTCTCTGCACCCTTTGCCACTATTGGTTACTCTCTTCTTCTTGAAGTTATCTTCTCTCTAGGTTTGCATGTCATCTACTCTCTCTTAGTTCTTCTCCTACCTACCTGACCACCCCCTCAATCCTCTTTGATGGATCTTCATTCCAGGTCATATCAACTAATCGTGGGTGTTCACCAGGACTCTACACTGGGCCTTCTTTTTTTCTCCCTCTATACTGTTTCACTTGGTGATCTATCAGCCACCATGGATTCACTTATCTTCTATATGCTGATGATTCTCAAATCTTTTTATCCAGCTCTAGATTTTCTGCTGACCTCCAATCTCACATTTTCAACTTCTCACTGGATATCTAGAATTGGATGTCCCATAGATACTTTCAACTCAATATGTCAAAGACTAAACTCATTATCCTTCCCACCAAAACTGTCCCCTCTTCCTAACTTCCTGTCACTGTTGAGTATAACCATCTTCCCAGTCACCCAGCCTCAACTGCTCACTCTCTCATCCCCCACATCCAATTGGTTGCCAACACTTGTTGATTTTACCTTTTGCAACAGCCTTTATAACATATCTCTTCTGATTCTGCCACTGCTCAGGTGCAGGGTATCAACTAACACCTGGTCTATTGCAATGTTGATTGGTCTCCCTGCTACAAATCTCTCCCCATTCCAGTTCATCCTCCAGTCAGGGATCAAAGTGATTTTACTAAAGCACAGATCTGACCATTTTATCCTCATACTTAATATATTCTAGTGGTTCTCTTTGCCTCAAGATGCATATGTTTTAGGGGATCAAGATAAAACATGCACCCAGAGAATTAGATACACGATAGTTTCCAAAGAGAGAAAGCACTAACAACTTGAACAACTAGGGGCAGTAGGAGAGAAAGGACTTCCTCTTAGAATATAGCAACTCTGGGGCAGCTAGGTGGCACAGTGGATAAAGCATTGGCCCTGGATTCAGGAGGACCTGAGTTCAAATCTGACCTCAGACACTTAACACTTACTAGCTTTGTGACCCTGGGCAAGTCACTTAACCCTCATTGCCTCACACACACAAAAAGAATATAGCAGCTCAGCATTACAAGGAATAGAGCAAAAGGAGATAAGACTTTTCTAGTTATGCCAACAAGAACCAGTCTGTTTACGTGCTGTGATACTGGCTTTCATGGTGCATTCTTTGGGCCTGGCATTTGGATCAACAAATACTGGACTCCTAGAGTCAGACTGAACTCAAATAAGACACCAATTCTTAGCCTCATCCCAAGATGTTGGGAAACAAGGTGCACCCAGAGGATGTCACATGGAGCATGCATTTGGTTCTAGATTGGGTTGGCCAACAGTGGCTTGTTTCAAAGTCTAGCAGTTTTGCCTCAAGATGACAGTGACCCTTTACCAACTTGCCTTAGTGATAATTTAATCTTTCAAAAGATTAAGGCACCATGGAGAAGAACTGCTACTCCACACTTTATCATAGGAATCTTAGAAGAATTAGCCATGCTTAGGGGTAGCAGATGGATGATGACCCAACAAAGGAACCTGAGAAGTATTCAGACATGTAGGAGGAAAACCAAAAGTGAACACTGTTATGGAAGCCAAAGGAATGAATAGTTTAGCATTCATAGCAGCTGAGAAAGGAAATTCTGTGCAGTCAGTTATCCAATGCTAAAGAAAATAGATTTCAAAAACTTCTGAGGGAAATGAATTCCATAGTCAGAAATATAAATAAATAAAAGTAGAAAGATGACTCAATAAGGATTTTTGTCAGCGTCTGCTAGTGTGACCAAAAGAAAAAAAAAACGCCATCCTGCACCAGCCCCTACACTCTGGCAACCCAGAGTTTGTGCTAGGGGATTTACTTAGCAATTTTCTTACTGCTGCTGCTGTCCTTATCCTAGCACTCTGTGGCAAGGAGCAACTGACCCCCCCCCCCCCCGTCAAAAAGGAGGGGAGGTATAGGAAGGCAGAAACATACTCTGCCTAGGACAGTGGCGTCCATCCAGAGAATGGTCACACCAAAAGTCTGCCTAAGAATTTGAGCTCAATGGGAATGACATGGAATTGGGGATGCCATGGATTTCTCCATCAGTGAAGATCTTCAAGTGGTATGACTTCTTGTCAGGAGTGTTTTTGAAGGATGCCTTCCTCTGTCTCTGGGATTCTACGATGCTGAGATACTCTCTGATAAAGAGAGAAATCAAATAAGAAAGAAATTGTCCACGTGTAATCCAAGAGAGTATTGAGGAATAGCTTGCAGTTGAAAGTAACGATGGTGAGGAGAACCACTGGAAATGTTCAAAAGGAAGATAGATAATGATTTGTGAGGGAAATAATAGAATAGTATTTGATTAGCCAAGAGACTGCTGAGACCACATCTCACTCCCAGGCTGTGTGATTGCTTATGTGGGACTTTTTTTTACCAAGCCAGAAATTAGCAAAAGGAATAAAATTGTAGGAGACAGTTGAGGGTCTCTTCTTGCCAAAAGACAGTTTTCTTTCTAGAGCTGGGGGATTTGCATTGTCCTTAGAAACTCTCTGAGAATGCTTTTCTTGGGCTATTTGAACCCAACGCTTGAAATCCTGGGCTTTTCCTTACTGCAGATGATTAAGGTAGCCTCCAGAGTCTAGTGCAGACTACTTTTGGGGGGGGGGGTTTGAGACAGTGAGGGTTAAGTGACTTGCCCAGGGTCACACACCTAGTGAGTGTCAAGTGTCTGAAGCCAGATTTGAACTCAGGTCCTCCTGAATCCAGGGTTGGTGCTTTATCCACTGTGCCACCTAGCTGCCTCCCAGACTGCTTCTTCAGGTAGGGGGAAAAACAGTCTCCCAGATTTGTCCTCAGTTCTTCATTGTGTTAATTCATGTATGCCAATTATGCAGATTACTTGTTTTCAATCAAGTTTGTCATATGCACAACAATGTCCATAAGGCATCAAGCCTCATATGTCTGCAGGCTTTTGATGACATGGACTTTTTTTCTTTCACAAACACACTGGACAAGAATACTGTACTTCCTTTTTGTGACAGCAAAGAATTGGAAGCTAAGTGATGCCCATCCATTGGGGAATGCCTAAGCAAAGTATAGTACATGATTAATGGAATATTATTGTGCTGTAGAAAAAATTTATGAACATGATAACTATGGAAAGCATGAAAAGACTTATATGGACTGATGCAGAGTGGAGTAAGTTGGGCCAAAAAGCAATAAACACAATTATTAGAACCATATAAATGGAAATAACAACCACACACACACACACATACTTCAGAAGCAAAATTATAAACAAGTTGGGCTCAAAAGAAGCAATATGTGAATATGCACCCACTCTACCCCTTTATAGAAGTAGGAGGTCCACAAGTATTGCACATTGCACATATTTCAGGTTTTTTCAATGTATTAATCAGTTAAACTGATTTTTCCCCCTCTTTTTTGTCTTTAAAATATTACTTGCTGTATGTTGTGGTTCTCTCAGAGAGGGAGGAGGGACACTGGGGAAAATGATAGAAATTTTAAAAAGCAAAAAATATCAATCAAAACTTATTTTTTTTAAAAGAAAATAGCACTTTAGGAAGGTAAAAAACTGGCTGAAAAAGATTAGACTGGATAGAGAATTAATCTTTCCCTTTTATGAAATTTCATGTTGGTTTTTCATATTCATAACTATTTGCATTTATATTTGGTCTCCCATGCAAGACAGTAAGCTCCCCGAGGACAGCAATCTTGTCTTATTTATCTTAGTTAGCATTTCCATCAGTATGTAGTTCAGTGCTGTCAATTTCACAAGTATTTATGAAGCACCTGGGGCACCAATGGACTTGGAGGCAGGATGATCTGAATTCAAATCTGATCTCAGATATTTCCATTTTTCTATGTGATCTTGGGCAAGTCACTCAATCACAATCTGCCTTAGTTCCCCCATCTTTAAATTGAGGATAAATAGTAGCACCTCCCAGGATTGTTGTGTGGTTGTGTTAAAAATTATTTGTGGTAAATATTAATATCAAAACTTTTAGCTGAATCATTTGAGAGGGGCCACACCTGGCCCACCCTGAGATTGAGCATGCTACTGAGTGGCTTTTGAAGGACCTCCCCTTTTGGGGAAGAAAACACAAGGAACTTCTGGAACACCAACTCTAAAGTGACAGCGGGAATGGAAGTTCGAGCTCTCTGGCAGTTGACTTAGCCATGGTGGCGCACAGGGAGTTCAGGCTGGTGGCGTCTGGGGACCTGGTGACGCACGTGTTTCATACTCTGTTCTGAGCGACTGCTGAGTTACTGCAGACTGACTGGGTTGGTGAGTTAATGATAGAAAACCCTAAGTTTAGTGTTAAGACTATCTATCTGCATTTCTACTTCCTTATTTCCTTAATTGGTTTCACCTTTGTGGTCTAATTAATTCCCAAGCAATAAAACCTGATCCTTTATGAACTAAAGCTCAGAGGCGCCTTTTCTTATTGGCCTGGGAGGTATATATATATATACAAAAGGGAAAGTTTATTGGGGCAGCTAGGTGGCACAGTGGATAGAGCACCAGCCCTGGAGTCAGGAGTACCTGTGTTCAAATCCAGCCTCAGACACTTAACACTTACTAGCTGTGTGACCCTGGGCAAGTCACTTAACCCCAATTGCCTCACTAAAAAAAAAAGGGAAAGTATAAAAGGGGGAGATTAATGTTCCATATATCCCATTTTGACTCTCACATGGTTAAAATGAGATATCTATAAAGCACTTAGGACAGTATCTGGCTCATGGTAAAGTCTTAATGAATACTTATTTTTTAAAAACCTTACTATGAGAAAGGCACAAGAGGCAACATGACATGGTGAATCAAGAAGAGGTCTCAGAGTCAGGAAGCTCTGGGTTCAAGTTCCACCTCAGACTAGAGCAAGTCATTCTACCTCTTAGTGCTACAAGAAATTCTCTAAGACTATAAATTGCAGAGAGAAGATGTCAACTTGCACTGGAAAAGGCAAGTTCTCACTGGATGTTCCCTACTCTGAGGAAATGACAGGTTCAGCCCCATCTTATGTGCAAAGTACTGTGTATTTAATAAGTGCTTAATAAATGATGGAATGAATGCATGACTGCATTCAGATATGCTTGTTAGAAGACTATTGTAGAAGGCAGCTAGGTGGCACAGTGGATAAAGCACCAGCCCTAGATTCAGGAGGACATGAGTTCAAATCTAGCCTCAGACACTTGGCACTTACTAGCTATGTGAACTTGGGCAAGTCATTTAACCCTCATACCCCCGCCCCAAAGAAGACTATTGTAAAAATCCAAAGATATTAGGGTAGTGGCAGTGAGAGTAGAATGTCCCCCCTTTCTATCTAACATCCCTCCCCCTTCCATTTTGACCTTTTCTGTAAAATTCTATGCTCTGATTGTATGACCAGGATCTCCCCTAGAGTCTCTCTGCTTGTAACAGCAGTGCTGGGAAACCAAGCAGATGCATCTGAAGGAGTACTAGCTTACCCTCTATAAAATCCATGGTCCTTGCCTGCCTCACTAAATTGCACTGGTGGGGGAGGGGAATGAGGAAATGAAACCTTGGCTGTCCCCCACATTGACTTGGAGTAACAATGGAGAGCTGAAGAAGCTAGGTATGCCAAATCTGAGGTCAGCCTCTCTGGTGGAGCAACACTCACTGTCCCTTCTCAAAAGCATGCTAATACTTCTAAATATAGGCACACATACACACACATACGCAATTGAAATGGCCTGAAGACCATTGTACCTGAGGATCTAGCTGTCTCACTCATGTGTTTTTCCTTGTTGCCCCTATTCCCCATTCTCCTATCCTTAGTTATCTTCTTTTAGCCTTTGGGCTTTGAGCTTATTCTAAAAAGTACCCTTAGAAATGTCAATTACTTACCAAATTACTGGCCTTTCTGACTCCTCTATGAAAACCTCTTCTAGAGTGCAAAATCATTGGCAATCTATGGGAATCCAGGAAATGTTCTCATTGAATTTCCTTGTCTTTGCCTCCAATGAGTAAGTATGGATGAGGAGGGTATCTTGGACACTACGGGGAGTCTGTACTTTTGTTCTCACCATATTGTTCAGGTCTGAGAAGAGAGGATAGAGTAACTCCACACATGGGCACCCTTGCCTTGCATATAAACGTAAAAGGTTTTCTCTCCTATTCCTATTTTGGAGAAACCACTTCCTGGTGCATGGGGGTAGGAGTAGAGGGAGGGCTCATATGTGTATGTTTTAGGAAATTATTGTTGTTAAAACATTTGTGTGGGAAAAGGCAACCAGTTTTACCCTCAGTTATTTTAGTCAAAGGATTATGAATTGCCTTTTGAGTCAGTCATAGAAAGTAAGAGCTGGAAATCCTAGAATAGAAATCAGAGATCATCTAGTATTGACTTGACACCTTCCACATTTGTATGGTTCCCAAACCTCATATTTTATCAATGAGCCAAAAACATGCCACATCTGTATGATGCTAACAGGCTTTCCCTTGATAGCGCATCATACTGAATGGAATCCTATTTCTTGCCAAAGACTTTGCAGGCATCTGTCAAAACATTTCTCTTCCTTCAATCAACATCAATAGCAGCACCATGTGAGATTTTTACATCAAACTGGAGATTAGATCAGAGCATCATTCATGCCAGGTCTTCTCTGAATCTTGGCTCAAATGAATTGAATCGAACTCCATGACCCTTCCCTATCTCACCTCCTTCCCCACCCCATACAATATCTCTATCTCCTTTCAATTGCAAATCAAATTCTACTTCCTTTGGAAGTTTCACCTGAAACAACTACCAACAGACCCTGTCTAACTCACCCATCTAAGCCTCTCCAATGAATCTTTAAATTTGAATTTACACACATTTTCTTGGTCCAATTGGTTGGTTTCATCTTTTTATTTGAAATATTTGGAGCTTGGGCGGCTAGGTGGCTCAGTGGATAAAGCATTGGCCCTAGATTCAGGAGGCCCTTAGTTCAAATCCAGCCTCCGACACTTGACACTTACTAGATGTGTGACCCTTGGTAAGTCACTTAACTCTCATTGCCTAAGGAAGGAAGGAAGGAAGAAAGAGAGATTAGGAGCTCTCAGGGTGACAACTCTGCTACACATAATATAAGAGCTCAATTAATACTTTGTGACTGAATTCCTGACAGTGTCCTACTCTTGCCTTCTTTTTTGGGTTATATTCGGCTTGTTTTGACATTTAAGTTATTGAAACACACTCATTTATCTAATTCATAGGAATATGGGATTTAAAGTTGGGAGGATGGCAGGTCCATAGCTGTAGAGCTTAAAGGGGACCTAGTGCAAACTCCTCAATTTTATAGGTAAGGAAACTACGACCCACAGAAGTTAGCCATTTGTCCAAGGTAACAAAGGTAATACACAGGAATGGTTCTAAAAGGGGTAATTAGAGGACCAAAGACAAAGCTATTCCCCCACTCCAACCCCCCCCCCCACACACACACACATTTCATCCTTTAGGAAGAAGCTATGGATTGAGGCAGCAGCACTGAACCTGGAGTCAGGAAGACATGAGTTTGAATTTGTCCTCAGACACTGGACAAGTTGCTTAAGCTATCTGCCTCAATTTCTTTACATGTAAAACAAGGATAGTAATAGTGCCTACATTCCAATTGTGAGGACCAAATGAGATAATATTTATAAAGTGCTTTATAAGCACTGAAACAATATTTGTAAGCTTTAAAGTGCTCTATTGATCCTTCTTCATCTTCTTTCTCCTTCTATCTTCTTTCTTCTCAGCATTGCACTTAGGCAGATAAATAGATATAGATATAGATATAAAATCTTCATTATAGTGACATGTCTTCTGTATTGCTCACCCATAAGTGAATCTAAAAATTTCCTAAACTGACCTCCAACACCCTACTATGGATTATACAAGATGACCTCAATGATAGCACTGTGGTCAGTGAATGTGGCTTGACTGAAAAGCAATGTGTAAATGCTATGGTATTCCCCTCTAGAGTCTAATGAAAATTGTCCTAGGGTTTGTGGTCACAGGAGTATTTTCTGTTTCATTACTATCTGTTATGCAGCAAAGAGTATGTCCATTCAACCACACTCTGAAAGCATATATAGTTTACACATAGATCAATCGACTGATTCACGTAGTTATTCCATAAGCATCTATTAAGTGTCCATTATATTTAAGTCCTTGTGCTAGGTGTTAATGGAAAAAAGACACAAAAATATAGCTTCCTGCCTTCAGGAAGCTTATAGTCTAATGGGGTAGATGACATGTCACAAATACACATAACACAAATCAGAATTTGAAAGTTGAGTAAGAAGACTAGAAATTACCCTGAGATGAGGTGATGGAAATATCAATTGTTATCACTATTTCTGGGCAGGGATATCAGGTCAGGCTTCATGGAGAAGGTAACATTTGAACTAGACCTTCAGGAGTATGTAGGATATCAAGAAGCAAAAACTGGTTTGGGGTACTTTGAGAAGAAAGAGGAGAATAAAAAAAGGGGGTGGAAAGTCTACTTATCTCCAATGAGTAGTTGGCTTGAATATTTACTCATACAAAACAAAACCACTCTCTTCCTCTTTCAGAAAGCATGGATAACTGACACAGAGTCATATTTGAATGGCTAATATGTGAACTAAACATGTCATTTTTGAATGGCTAGTATGTGTAAAGCTCTAAACATATTTCCCTCCTACTTTGTAAAAAGACAAAAGAAATTTTTCCCTATGCCCCCTCACTTCTGCCTCTTAGAATTATAAAGTATTCTTCAGAGCTTGGCTAAAACAATATGTCCTGCATGGGATCTTTTCTGATTCTCCCCAGATTATAATGCTTTATTTATTTTCCCACCAATTTCTTGTGTTTATTTTGCATGTACTTATTTGCATGTGTACGTCTCATCTTCCCTGTGATAAAATAATGGGATTTAGCAGATACTCCAAGACCCACCTGGAGATTAATCGAGACTGATTGAATCAAGTGAGAGTGATTGATTGCTGATTAGCCTACTTCTAGTTAACTGGATTGTAATCACACCTGGCTAGCCCTTAAGAGCAGGCATTGAACTCTCACAGAAGGGGAAACACTTATGAAGTCCAGGTACTGCACAGATGGCTGGAAGTTTTCATCCCACCCATCTCATTCTACACCTGGCTTCTATTCCCCTGCAATATGCCTGATGCCGTGGACATCTCAATCCAATGCATTTGATTAAGCCTGACTCAGTTTCCTCCAATATGTTTGGTGGCATGGATGTATATCCCATGCACCTATTTTATGTGGGAATGCTCATATCCCTTCAATTCTCTATTCTTTTATGGTAATCCCCATAATTATCTATTATGGGAATTTACCATTTAAGACATTAATTGCCAGAAAGCAGACTTGTGGCAGAGGACTTGAGGAAGAACCAGACCACACTGGAACTCTAGGCTAGATAGGCCTTTTCTTAACTTTCTGAACTCCATGTGAATACCTGGTATGCTTTAATAAATTCTTAATGCCCAAAGACTGGTGCTAAAGCTTCTCATTTTGGTGACCACAATATAGATTTTAAACATCACATCCCCATTGGTGTGTAAGCTCCTTGAGGGTAAGAAATGCTTCATTTTGGTCATTTTTCCCCCACAACTTAACACAGTACCTAGCATGGAGTGGGTACTGTAATGATTGGAGTGACGCTACCTGCTGGAGAGTTACTGTATGAAAGTTCCACCATGAGGAGAAGACATCTGAGGGCAAGCCATGTGGCCTTTCCTTGGCATCAGGAAGTGATGTTTGCCTGTGGGTACTGTCAATCAAAGCTACCAGCCAATTAGCTTGGAGATGTGTGTGTGTGTGGATGGGATGTTCCCAGTTTCACAGGAGACTTGTGGAATGAAGAAGGGCAAGGCTTGCTCTCACACTTTTTCACAAGGCCCTCAGGGGAGAGAGGAGCTGGAGACATTGGCTCCCTGAGACAGACAGCTGAATCTAGGCCTCTTTCTCTCTCTTCACCAAATTCTTATTCTCCTTAATAAATGCTTAAAAGTCTAAACTATTGCTAAAGCTTCTAATTTATTGGTGACCACTCATTAGATTTTAGACAGACTAGCTAGGATTTTAGCCCCTTACCGTACTTAATAAATGCTTGTTGACTTATTGCTGGGTTGTTTATAGTTTTAAATTCATAGAGACTTTATCCTATAAGAAATTTCCAGCAAATAAGTGGTTTCCCCAAAATACAGCTATAGAATGTACTCAAAAGAGTGGCTTCTGACTTCTAGTTGGTTCTTTTGCCACATCTCTCCCCAACTGTGGTCCCATCTTCCACTCAGCTGCCAAAGTGATTCCCCTGAAACTTTGGTCTGACCATGTCATTCCTCTATTTAATAAATTCTAATGGCTCCTAATTACCTGCAGGATCAAATATAAACTCCTCTTTTTAGCATGTAAAACTCTTGACAACCTGGTCCCTTCTGACCTTTTGAGTTTTCTTACAATTATTCTCCATGACCTCTACAATGCAGTTGCACCAGACTACCTGCTAGTTCTCGAACAATACCTTCCAATTCCCACCTCTATGCCTTTGCATTGGTTCTGCCCCCTCTTCACCCCCCTCCCCATGCCCGGGGTACTCTGCCCCTTCTTTTTTGCCTCTTAGCTTCAGTGGCTTCTTTCAATAGTCAGGTCAAATCCTACTTTCTACAGGATGCCTTTCTCAGTTCCTCCAGTTACTGGTCTCTTCCCTCCGAGATTCCCTTCTATTCAGTATGTATGTTGCATATTTCTGTTTACATGTTTCCTCCTCCGTTAGAATATGAGTTCCTTGAGGAGGGGAACTAAGATTTTTACTTTCTTTATCTCCTCAATGCTTAGCACAATGCCTGGTACATTTAGTAATTTCAGTCCTGCCTGACTCATGCTCCTGTCTGAGATTTTCTTGGCAAAGATACTAGAGTAGTTTGCCATTTCCTTCTCTAGTTCATTTTACAGATGAGGAAACTGAGGCAAATAGAGTTTAATGACTTGCTCAAGGTCACACAGCTAGTAAGTATCTGAAGCTGGATTTGACAGGTTTTTTCTGTGTCCATGCCTAGCCCTCTATCCACTGCCCAGCAGCTCCTGTTACCTAGTGAACACTTATTAAGTGTTTGTTGACTGATATTGGACAATCCTCTAATCTATATATGGCATAGATAGGAAACAATGCTATATAATAGCTGTACTCGCCATAATCTATAGGTCAGGAATTTTTAAAATAAAAATCATCCTTGTTTAACAAATTAGCCCAATTTAAATCAATTCAAAATCCACTTCAAGTCATCTCCCCATAGAACTTGAGTCCCTGGAGACGTTTCTTTGCAAGGAGGCCTCATAGACTGAAAAGTGTATGAAGTAAAAGCCTTTTTTTATGATCTTCCTTTTCAGTTTTCTCCTCCTCCTCTCCCATCCACCCACTTTCTCAATGTCTTAAACTGACACATACTGAAACAGCATCTCCCAAGTGTCTGATGGAGACAGACAGAGTTTATTATATAATCCCATCTCTCCTTCCAAAAAACCCAAGATCAATCTCAAAGAGCAGCCCTCTGAACTTGGCAGTCGCCCGTGTGGGAAAGTCTTTAAACAAAAACAAATTTGTTGATGTACTGGACAAGAATCTCAGAGAACAGATAGATTGTCCCATGAGCCAACAGTGCCCTCAGTCACAGGATTTGCTCTGTTTTCCGCCTGCTGTCTGGCTACTTATGCTGATGTGTACAACTGAAGGCCGCTTGGCAGTTTTCTTTAATACAGTAAAAGACTTTACGCCAAAGGGTAACAAAAAGAACAGCAAGTGATTCCTGATTGTGAAGAGTCATAAGGAAAATGTCTTCAGTTTTTCTTTCCTACCCAATTTTGTCCTGCTGATAAATAAAAGGTATTAAGAAATGAAAGAATGATCAATCCCCTGTTTGTTCAGGTAGCTCAACACCAAAGATGGGGTACATGGTTTTTCCAGTTCAATATGAATGGTGTCTACCCTCAGTTTAAAACAATAACAATGGGACATTTCCTTCTGAAGAGAGGGGAAGTCTCCCTCTGGCCACATTCCACTCCGCACTAGGGCAAGGAACGGGAAAGTTTCTGTCCAGGGTTCCATGAAAAAAATCCTTTTTTGCCACATGGTAGTGAAGGAAGGGGAACATGGCAGCCCTTAATGCATTTCTGCTCCAAAATAGAAATCAAAATAAAGATTAGTGTTCCCTGAGGAAGGAAGTTGCCTTGATAACTTCTTTCCCAAGCCACATACTGAAGGAGACAGGGTGAAGAGAGGTCTGGGTAATATCAAAAGGGTTGCCTTAAGCCAGGGAAAGAGTTTCTTGAGAATGGGTATCCTTTAATTCTTAGTGAATAGGGAAAAAATGCCAGGAGTGTTGGATTTCATCCCATCCAGAAAATGCATACTGAAATCACCTACAGTAGGAGAAGAGAAGACCAGTAAGAGACAGACAAGGAAACTAACCCTAAAGTTTGTATCTATGACATAGGGGTGTGTAGGGAGGGCTAACACCTCTGGTGTGAGAACTTGTCAAGCCCTTTTCAGGGCTGCTCATCCACCTTTGGTGATTTCTTATCACCCAACTCTGACCTGTGGCTCCAAGAACTATGTAATAGCCACAACCCAGTATAACCACCTCAGCACTGGGTTAAACCAGGTTGAGGAAACTAACAGACCTCAGACCCATTGGTGAGTTAGGGAGATGTCCACCCCAAGCATGTGAAGACTTCTTCCCATTGGACTGGGTGGATGAGAACAATTTACTCCTACAACCATGAATGTGGTGAAAGCAGACACCGTGGAGCACCAAGACAGTATTAGAGCTTGGTCAGACATCAAAAGATGCCAAGGCCACCCACTGCATCCCAGGCCATTGCCAGTCATCATGACTTTTGTCTTGCCCCTAGGCTTTGATGACTCTGAGAGAGCAAGGCTGATGACTCTGTGCAAGTCTGTCTCACTTAAATATGATTCATGCACAAATCAAGACATCACCCCATATTGTCATTGGTCCTCTTTGAAAAGGAAGGACAAACAACAACATCTATGACATGGCTCACTTCCAGGGGTCATTTAGGTGGTACAGTAGATAAAGCACCAGTTCCAGCATCAAGAAGACCTGAGTTCAAATCCTACCCCAGACACTAGCTGTGTGACCCTGGACAAGCCACTTAACCTCTCTCATCTATACAATGGGAATAATAATAGCACCTGCCTCTCAGGGTTGTTGTAAGAATCAAATGAAATATTGACTATAAAGCACTTAGCACAGTGCTTGGCATTTAGTAAGTACTATATAAATGTTAGCTAGAAGTAATAGCAGCAGAAGGAGGAGGAGGAGGAAGAGGAGGAGTGTTATTATTATGTCTTCAGTGTCTTCTCAGAAGACCAAGGTATCAGAAAGATAGCTTCCCTAACACCAAATAGGTGGGGGAAAGGAAGAGAACCCTATGCCAAGATGACACAAGAATCCTTAAGGAAATGGGTTTTCTTACTTTTCCCCCTAAGACTAAATTTTAAAAAAATTTAAGGGAAAAAAATGAAGTTTGAAAACCATTAGTCAGTAAGATTAATTTTGATTTCTGAAAAAATTTTAGAACATAATATTAAAAGGATAGTTAGTAGACTGCTAGAAAAGGAAATGGTAATCACAAAAAGGAAACAAATCTTCACCAAGAACAGGTCATGCTTGATCAACCTCATTTCCCTTTCTGATAGGATTATTAGACGGGCAAATCAAGGGAATATTGCAAATATAGTTTATCTTCAGTAAAGTATTTAGCAAAGTATTTCATTCTCTCAAACTGATTTGGTGGTGTTCTAGATGGCAATATATTATCCAAATAATAGTTCGAGTAAGTGATTTTGAAATTGGTTGACTGGCCAGATGCAAGGAGAAGTTATTAATGGCATTATGTCAACTTAGAAGGAGACCTGTGGCAGTAGTGCCCCAAAAATCTTTATGGTAGTTGTTATTGTTGTCATTGTTGTTGTTATATTAGTACATGCTGAGTGTTATGAGGGCCCAAGCTAGAGTATGGACATTAGGAGTAGAGTGAAAGAAAAATATTCATGAGATATTGTAGAATCTTGGAGCACCTACAGCAAAACAGACAGACTAATCTGTTACCAATGAACTAGTCTAGTTATTGTTGAAAATAGTTTGGAATTATGCAAGAAAATTTACTCAATTGTTTATACTCTAACTCAAAAATAGCACTATTGAGTTTGCTCTTCAAGGACATTATTGGCTGCAAGAAAAGACCCATATGTATAAAAATATTCATAATAGTATAATTTGTGATAACAAAAAAAACAGGAAAGAAAATATCTATGCAATTGGACAGACTGTGAGAAAGTAATATGATGGGATATTGCTGAGGTGTAGGTAATGGCAAATATGATGATTTCAAAGAAATATACAATGACTTGTCTTTCCTTATATGGAATGAAACAAAACCAAAAAAAGATGCACTGTGGCTATATGTAAATAAAGTTTACACTCAATTTATGGATCTGAGTCATCAGCATAGAAATAATAGAACCAGTGGGATGAGGTTGCCAAGACAGAGACTATGGAGATGAAAGAGAAAAGGTCCCAGAAGAGAGATGGGGTACACCCACTGTTAGGAATTTAATATGGATGACAATCCATCAAAGGGGACTGAGAAGGAGCTGTCAGTTGGGCAAGAGCAAAACTAGCAGAAGGTAATAGCAAGAAAACCCCCAAAAGGAGAGAGTATCTGAGTTAAGAGGATCAGATAAAGCAAAGAAGTCAAGAAGAATGAGAACTAAGATCACTAGATTTGGCAAATAAAAGATCACTGATACCTTTAGAAAGATCGATTTCAATTGAGTCAGAAACCAAATTGCAAAGCACTGAAGAGTGAGTGAGTACAGACAATATGAAGGCAAAGAAAACAGATAGTTTTCTTCTAGGAGTTTGACTAAGAAATGGAGATTAAACTCAAGGAAATCACTTGAGAAAATGGGAGAGTCTGGTGAAATTATTTTAAAGATGAAGAAGACTTTAGTTTATTTGAAGGTATGAGGGAAGAAACAAGTAAACAGGAAGAGATTGGAGATTAGAAAGAAAGGGGAGATGACTACAGTTGCAATCTGCTAGAGAAAGAAGGAGGGGGTGGGATCAAGTGCACACATAGAGGAGTTGACTTTAGTTTAGTTTTTGTTTTTTAAAGGGCCATGTCATTGACAGAAACTAGAAAAAGTAGGTGAGAAGTGACATTGAGGGATTTTGAGATAAGAAAAGGGGAGAATATACATAGATCCACATGTGAGATATCTGCTTGGGGATGATCATTGAACCCATGGAAGCACAGGACAACATCAAGAAGAAGAATGTAGAAATAGAAAAGAGCCTAGGACAGAGCCTTGGGTATATAGACACAGGAAGGGAAGTGTGATGGAGGCAATGATCCAAGAAAGGATGTTGAAGACATAGGAGGAGAACCAGTGGAGAGCACTAGTGTGAAAGACTAGAGAAGATGAAGTATCTAGGTCAGGATGGTCATCAGTGTAAAATACAGCAGAGAGGTCAAGAGGGATGAAGACTAAGATTATTGTTTTTAACATTTAAGAGCTCATTGGTGGGCAGCTAGGTGGTGCAGTGGATAAAGCACTGGCCCTGGCTTCAGGAGGACTTGAGTTCAAATCCGGCCTCAGACACTTGACACGTCCTAGCTGTGTGACCCTGGGCAAGTCACTTAACCCTTGTTGCCTGCAAAAAAAAAGAGCTTATTGGTTCAGTTAAGTAATAAGGTCAGAAGCCAAATAGTAAAAGTTTGAGAAATGAGTGAAGGAAGAGGAAGCATTGAGAGTAGACAACTTTTCCTAGGAGTTTGACTGTGAAAAGAAATAAAGATAGAGGCTAATCATTTGAGGGGACAGAAGGGTCAAATAAGGAATCTTTAAGGATGGGGAGACCTGGGCTGAAGGTTAGAGAAATAAAGGGATAATTTCCACTTTAATCTGTATATTTCTTGCATGTACATAGTTGTTTGTATGTCATCTCCCCCAACAGATTGTGAGGTCCTGAAGGCCAAGGTCTGTCTTTTGCCTTTCTTTGTATCTCCTGTACTTAGCACAGTGCCTGAAATATATTATGTGTTTAATAAATATTTATTGACTGACTGATTGTCAGGACAATCTACAGGAGGATTTGAGAGGTGGCAAATATATTTAGAGGGGTTGGCCTTGGTGTGGAGGGTCACCTTTCTCTCAGAGACCAGAGTAAAGTTGGAGAAAGGGGGATGATATCCTGGGAGGTTTAAAATGGAGAGAAGGGGAGAAGAGAGAGATTACCCTAAGACTATTGATCTTTACATGAACCTTCATAGAATCATAGCATTCATTATAGAGATGACAGGGATGTTAGAGGCCACCTAGTGCAACCTAGTCCAGAGGAATCTGCTCCACACTGTCTCCAAAAGTGACCATCTAGTATCTATTCAAAGACCTCCAGTGGTAGGGAACCCACTACTTTCTGAGGGAGCCCACTGTACTTCTGTATAGCTCTAATTGTTAATAAAGTACCCAAGATCCCCCTGGGCCTCCAGAGATGCTCCTTCAAGTTTGAGGCATAATGTGAATTAACAACCACTCAAAACCATAGTTCACAAGATCTTACTGACTTGTCTATTTCTACCTGTCATCTGAAGGACACTAGAATAGCTAATTAAGTTATAAGAAAAGATTCTCCTCTACATGCCCATGTAAGATGCCTCCTGACACTAATTCATTGTTGGTGGAACTGTGAACTGATCCAACCATTCTGGAGAGCAATTTGGAATTATGCCCAAAGGGCGATAAAGCTGTGCATACCCTTTGACCCAGTAATACCACTTTTTGGTCTTTTCCCCAAAGAAATCATGGAAAGGGGAAAGGGACCCATATGTACAAAAATATTTATAGCTGCTCTTTACGTGGTGGCAAGGAATTGGAAGTTGAGGGGGTGCCCATCAATTGGGGAATGGCTGGACAAGTTGTGGTATATGAATACAATGGAATACTATTGTGCTGTAAGAAATGATGAGCAGGAAGAGTTCAGAGAAACCTGGAGGGTCTTTCGTGGGCTAATGATGAGTAAGATGAGCAGAACCAGAGGAACATTGTACACAGTATCATCAACATTGAGTGTTGATCTACTGTGATGGACTATATTCTCACCAATGCAATGGTACAGAAGAATTCCAGGGAACTCATGATAGAAGAGGATCTCCAAATCCAAGAAAAAAAAAAAAGAACTGTGGAGTATAGATGCTGAATGAACCATACTATTTCTTTTGTTTTTGGTGCTGTTGTTTTTTTCTATTTTGAGGTTTTTTATCATTGCTCTGATTTTTTGCTCTTATAACATGACTAATGCAGAAATAGGATTAATGTTATTATGTGTATGTGCATATATATATATATATATAAGCTATATCAGATTACCTGCTGTTTAGGGGAGGGGGGAGGGAAGGGAGGGGGGAGGGAGGGGAGGGAGGGAGAAAAATCTGAAATTGTAAAGCTTGTATAAACAAAAGTTGAGAACTATCTTTACATGTAATGGAAAAAAATACTTTATTAATTAAAAAAAAAGATGCCTCCTGATAGTTTGCCACAAAACCAATGAATGGGAAAAGAGTATCCATTTAGAGAATGCATGTGGTGTGAGAACATACATGAAGGGTATTTTCAGAGCCCTTCATAACCTGGTCCTTTCCTATCGTATAAATCTCCTTATACCTTATTCCTTTATACTCTGTAATCCAGTGGCATTGGCCTGCTTACTCTTCCTCGCACACAATACTCCATCTTCCATCTCTGACCATTTTCTTTTTTTTTTTTTTTTGTGAGGCAATTGCGGTTAAGTGACTTGATCAGGGTCACACAGCTAGTAAGTGTAAAGTGCCTGAGGCCGTATTTGAACTCAGGTCCTCCTGAATCCAGGGCCGGTGCTCTATCCACTGCGCCACCTAGCTTCCCCCATCTCTGACCATTTTCACTGGCTGTTTGCCACACTTGGAAAACTCACCCTACTCATCTTGACTTCCTGGCTTCCCTGACATCCTTCAAGTCTCAACTAAAGTTCCCACCTTCTATAAGAAATCCTCCTTTCGGCGGGACAGGGAGAACCGTTGTCCAGGAGTTGGGACGGCTTCCGTCCGGAGCCGGAAGAGCCGGGATAGTGGGATAGTGGCGGGCTGAGGGACTGGAGGCAGGGAGCGGCGCTCTCATGGTCGGCTCTTGTCCCGGTGGGTGCAGAGCCGTGAGACCCTCCGAGATCTGAGTCCCCAAGGCAAGGGGCAGGCGCCCCGAGGCCCCGCAGTGCACTTCTGTATCACTCTAAATCTAACTGCCATAATTGCTATCGAAGATAATTAAACAACGAATAGGAGCATGGCAACAAATCCTCCTGGACAAGATTATGAATGATGATTTAGCTCATGACCACCCCCAGGAAGAAGTCATTCAGTACCAACCAAACTGTTCTCAGAAGGTTTTCAAAATAAGAATCGAGTAGCAATCCTGGCAGAACTAGACAAGGAGAAAAGGAAATTACTTATGCAAAACCAATCTTCCACAAATCATCCTGGAGCCAGCATTGCCCTCTCCAGGCCCCCCCCTTAATAAGGATTTTCGTGATCATGCTGAACAACAGCACATTGCAGCGCAGCAGAAGGCTGTCTTACAGCATGCTCATGCACATTCTTCGGGATATTTCATAACTCAGGACTCTGCATTTGGAAATCTCATTCTTCCCGTTTTGCCTCGGCTGGACCCAGAATGAAGGAAACATTTGCTGGGAAAAATAACTTTGTAAAATGAACTGCCAAAGTTACTATCATTCTGATTCACTCTGTGCTAAGAAATGACTCACATTTTTTTGTGTGAGATTTTGTATCTCATGCCTTGTTACAAGAAAGGCACTTTACATCTATGCAGGTGAAATGTACATAAATGGTGCATGTTATACACGGTCTGTAACCATTCTGTAATGCACTTCATTTATTTATGCCAATGTGCTTGACCGCTTTAAATATTTTTTTTTACTTTTAAGTAGGATGAAGTATACAATAAGACCAGACTAGAACATAGAAAAACTCTGTAAGGTACTTAACTTTAAGGAAATGCCATTTTTCATTCTAAACAAATAGGGTTGGCCATATAAAACATCCATTCTTCTTGGTGTTTTATCAGACTGTTATTACTGTACCCCCTAAATTCATGTTCTTGAACATATTGGTTTCCAAAATGGCCCTGAAATCTTTTATGTGGCCTCATCTCTAGTTTTCCTATTCTCACTTTTAATCCTAGAAGATAGTAGTCTAAATTACAAACTAGTACTATACATTTTTTAGTATTTCTTAAATATGAGATTTATGTAAATGATGTTAACACATGATATTAAAAGCTACTGTGACAATAAATAACTTGGGCGTTACTCTTGAAAAAAAAAAAGGAATCCTCCTTTCCCAGTCTTCCTTAATCTTCATGCCTTCTCTCTGGGACTACATAGTTGCTTGCTTCTTGTCTCCTGAATTAGATAATGAGCTCCTTGAAAACAGAGGTTGATTGTTTTCCCTTTCTTTGCATCTTCAGTGTTTAGCATAGCTCCTAACACATTTGTTGTTGTTCAGTCTTTTCAGTTGTGTCTAACTCTTCATGACACCATTTAGAGTTTTCTTGGCAGAGTTGGTAGAGTATTTTATTTCCTTCTCTAGCTTATTTGACAGATGAGGAAACTGAGGCAAACAGATTTAAGTGACCCGCCTAGGATCACATAGCTAGTAAATGTCTGAGGCCAGATTTGAACTCATGAAGATGAGTCTTCCTGACTCCAGGCCTGAGGCTCCATCCACTGTGCTAGTTGACTGACTAATGAATAAAGAACACATATGGCTAAAGAATATGCTTAAAGAGATTTATACCAGAAACCCTTGTGACAAGGGCATGTACATCGAGTGCACATACTTAGGGACAGGTACGGTCAGGAAATATGCATGATTGGGGAAAATTCATTCCTCCAAAGCTGTCTGGCTGTTTAGATCTTCTGATGCTGTCATTTTGTTGCTCCCTGCCACCCCCTTCTTGGTGATGAGTAGAGCATCCCATCCCTGTTCTCTTGGGCATCATTTTGCCTCCCTCACAGTATTCACTTTCCGTCACATTCTTTTTACTAGGCATCTCTGTTACTTTCACTGTCATCAAGTTGCTACCATCTGCTGGACTTCAGCTACTCGCCTCCTCAGGGTCATTTGCTGCTCTCTGCTCCCATCTCTTGAAGGTATGGAATTTAGTAAACCTCTCACTGACAAGGATCCTCTTACACTTTTTATTGCATAATCTAGATACCAACCCTCCCAGGAAACTAGCAAAAACTAGCAGAAATGCCAGAGCTAAGCCTGTCTGTTTTTCTTATTTCTGTTGACTTTCAGTTCTTGATTCTAGAAATTATGACTTGAGGTTAGAAAATATTCTTTACCTCTAATTTAATTCTAGATTGTTAATCTATATCCCCAATACTTATTTAATACACTCTAATTTGAGGGGAAAAATAAACCAGAGGAACTATATAAGGGCTAGGGAAATGAGGGTCTTCTCATTTTCACGATGTTCCCTAATAAGCATGCAAATAAATTTAGGGGTAACAAACCACCAGGTGAAGCAAGCCAGTCCATAAGCCTCCATCTCTATTCCACAATCCTGCTTCTATTTTAAATATTTATAACCAACAAAATCACTTTCTTTTCTGACATATTCTGACCAGAAGAAATTTTACTTGCTATCCTGCTTTAGGAAGTTTTTCTTCATCCTAGGATGAAATGTTCCTCTCTATAGCTTCACAGAATCACATAATTGCAAAGTCTGAGGACCTCTAATGCAAATCCAACACTTAAAGAGAAACCTCCGATCTATAAAGTAGCCAACAAGTGGTCATTCAACTTTGGATACGAGACCTCCAGTGAGGAGGAACCCTCTACCTCCTCAGGCAGATTGTTAGGCTTTTGGACAGGTTCAATTTTCATCAGTTTTTTCCTTACATTAAGCTTGCATATTCTTCTTTACAAATTCTACCCATTGCTCCCATCCCTGTCCTCAAACTAAACAGGAAAAAAAACTCTAACCCTCCTTCCACATATTAGTCCTTGAAAAAGTTCAAGGGGGCAGTTAGGTGGCTCAGTGGATAAAGCACTGGCCCTGGATTCAGGAAGACCTGAGTTCAAATCTGGCCTCAGACACTTGACACTTACTAGCTGTGTGACCCTGGGCAAGTCACTTAACCCTCATTGCCCCACAAAAAAAAACCAACAAAAAACCCCACACCAAAAACAAGAAAAAAAAAGTTCAAGACAGCTCTCCGTGCGGTGATAATCTATGATCACATGACTCCTCCCAGAATTTCTATTTAAAGAGGGTGTCTAGGTCTGTCAAGATTCAATCTACTCCAGCCTGCACTCTGGACTTTCTCGACCATGTCCCAAAAGCATATCCATCTTGGAAATTCATTCCAGCCTTGGAATTTACACATTAGCACTCCCCTCTGCTCTTGTAGCCTGTCCTTCTCACTGGATGGTTCCCCCAAAAACTTCCATTTAAGGAATGCCTTGTTTCATTCCTCTTCAGGCTACATTTAGATCTTTTTCTATTATGCCCTGAGCCCTTTGCTGTCCCCCCTCCTGCCCCAATTCAGCTGCTTTCAACTCCCTTTCTTATGTCTTCACCAATTAGAATGTAAACTCCTTGAAAGTAGGAATTATGGTACATTCTGCTTATATTTGTATTACCAACACTAATAAGTGATTGCTGACTGAAAGACTGTTATAGTAGATAGAGTTCTAGTTTGGGAATGAGAAAGATCTGAATTCTAATCCAATGTCTGACACCATGTGTGATACTGGGGGGAAAATGTAGCATTTCTGTTTCTTCGGCTGTTAAATGGAGACAATGCTATGGTTAGTACCTACTTCCCAGAGTTGTTTATGAGATTCTGGGGAGATAGTGTATATAAAGTGCCTTAGACACTTTAAATCGCTTTATAAAAGACAATTCTTAAGGGGGCAGCTAGGTGGCGCAGTGGATAAAAGCACTGTCCCTGGATTCAGGAGGACCTGAGTTCAAATTCGATCTCAGACACTTGACACTTACTAGCTGTGTGACCCTGGGCAAGTCACTTAACCCTCATTACCCCGCAATTAAGAAATAAATGAATGAATGAATGAACGAACAAATAAATAAAAAGCACTTTTTTTTTTTTTTTTACTATATTCACCCCTCCCTGCCCCCAGGTCTTCTCTAGCCTAAATATCTTGAGTTTCTTCAGCCAATGGCATGACCTTGTGACAATTCATCTTACTGGCTGTCCTCTGAAAGCTTGCCAACTTGTCAACATCCTCCCTAAAATGTAATGCCCATAAATGAACACAATACTCAGGACCCAATCTGATGAGGGCAAACACTGCAGGAGTATGTCCTCCTTATTTATGGTTGCTATGTGACATAATACAACTGAAGGCAGCATTAGCTTTCATGGCTGCCATATTATAATACTGACTTATATTGAGCTTGTAGGATACAAAAGTAATTTCCTCCTGATAGTTTTAGATGATCTGGCATCTAGTCATACCTCCCTATATTATACTTAGGATGTTTATTTCTTTTCAATTCTAGTGTAGGACTTGACATTTATTCCCATTAAATGTCATCTTTCTAGATTTGACCCAGTCTTCTAATTACAATTCTTTTTTTCTCTTTTTTAATAAACATTTTTATTTAAATTTTTGAGTTCCAAATTTTATCCCTCCTTCCTTCTCTCCCCTCTCCCCTCCCTGAAGTGATAAGCCACTGGATATAGATTATGTATGTGCAATTATGTATAAAATCTTTTTGAATCCTGATTCCATCAGCCAGTAAATCAGCTATTCCTCCTTGTTTTATGTTTGGTAAGTAGGCCATGTGTCCTTTTTGTCTGAGTCTTTGATAATGTCTTTATTAGGTGTCATGATGGAGGGCAATTTGGTCCCTCTCCCTCCCTCTTCCTTCTCCCCCTCCCCTTCTTCCTTCTTTTGGGGAATAGATGGAATTGATTCTGTCTAACCGTAACAGTCTTCTCTCACTAGAGCCTGCTCAGGGTAACCTTTTCTTAAAGTCCCCTCCTCTATTCCCCTTCCCCTCTCTCAATTCTGGAGATAGAGAAAGCTCAAGCCAACACTAATCCACTGTTGGTGGAGTTGTGAAAAGATCCAACCATTCTGGGAAGCAATTTGGAACTATGCTCAAAGGGCTATAGAACCCTGAGGCAGCAAATACCCTTTGTTCCAGCAATACCACAGCTAGGTTTGCTTATATCCCAAAGAAATCCCCCAAAAGAGAAAAAGACCTATTTGTACAAAAATATTTATAGCAGCTCTTTTTGTGGTGGCTAAGAATTAGAAATCAAGGGAATGCCCATCAATTGGGGAATGACTAAACAAACTGTGGTATATGATGGTGATAGAATATTACTGTGCTATAAGAAATGACAAGCAGGATGACTTCAGAAAGGCCTGACAAAACATATATGAAATGATGAAATGTGAAGTGAGCCAAACCAAGAGAACACTGTGCACAGAGACAGCAATGTTGTTTGATGAAGAACTGTGAATGACTTGACTATTCTCAACAATACAATGATCTAAGACAATCCCAAAAGACTATTGATGAAACATACTATCCACCTCCAAAGAAAGAACTGATATTGATGGAACAGACTGAATCATGCTATTTTCACTTTCGTTTTTTCTTTTAATCAAGTTCTCTTGTATAAAATGACAAATATGGTAATGTTTGACATGATCATACATGTATAACTCATATCTGATTGCTGCCTCAGGGAAGAGAAGGAGAGGGAGGGAAAGAGTGATAAAAATTGGAACCCCAAACTATAAATGAAAATGTTTATTATTTAAAAAAGAAATGGCACAGTGGATAGAGCACTGGCCCTGGATTCAGGAGGACCTGAGTTCAAATCCAGTCTCAGACACTTGACACTTACTAGCCGTGTGACCCTGGGCAAGTCACTTAATCCCAGTTGCCTCACAAGAAAGAAAGAAAGAAAGAAAGAAAGAAAGAAAGAAAGAAAGAAAGAAAGAAAGAAAGAAAGAAAGGAAAGAAGGAAGGAAGGAAGGAAGGAAGGAAGGAAGGAAGGAAGGAAGGAAGGAAGGAAGGAAGGAAGGAAGGAAGGAAGGAAGGAAGGAAGGAGGGAAAGAAGAAAGAAAGAAAGCTCAAGCCATGATTTATTCTAAATGGCCTATCTCCTGGAATAAATAAATTTTAAAATGTATATTGAATTCTTCCTATGTGCAAAGCACTGTGCTGAGTAATAGGAATACAAATAGAGGAGTAAAACCATCCTGGCCATGAAGGACCTTACATTCTACTAGGGGGAGACTATACAAATGGGAAGTTTCAGCTACAAGTCAAATGGAAAGGCCCTGTGGTCCTCAGAGCCCATTGGAAAAGCAGATAGTAATGCATCTTCTTTAATTTCGTTTACATTAATAAATCTATATTAGTTTCTGATGGTGACCCATTTGTCAGTGTCGAGGACATTAAAGGCCAGAATTGTCTTTTCCTACTCTTCAGTAGGTGTAGCTGCGTAAGACCTGCAGAGCAAGTTCTGAGGTCACATTTCCACCATGGCTACTTCCCTGGGATTTGGTTGCAATGGTCTGGAGGATTTAGAAGCTGCTGCTGTCCCCAGGGCACTCACTTACTCCTCAATGGCCCCTGTTCAGGAGTTGGTGGTGGTGGGAGTGAGGATGGCATGCCCACAAGGGCAGAGCCCCAAAATGATAGCTTCAGAGATTGACCAGTGTTAGGAGGGGAATTGTTATCCCCAGATCTCATTGCTATGGAGTCCTGGGCTATTCCCATGTGGGACAAGACTCTCTGGGATTTAGGCTAAGGCAAGGGACCTGAATAAATGTGGTTTCTCTTCTCTACAAAGTTATAAATCTTAAATAATACCAGCAACAGGGGCAGCTAGGTGGCGCAGTGGATAAAGCACCGGCCCTGGATTCAGGAGGACCTGAGTTCAAATCCAGCCTCAGACACTTGACATTCACTAGCTGTGTGACCCTCGGCAAGTCACTTAACCCTCATTGCCCTTCCTGCCCACAAAAAATAATACCAGCAACAAAACAGATTATTAATAAAAATCATAAATGCTCTGAGCAACCAGGGAACCTCTCAACACCAGATTGAACAGGAGGATTCCCTAACTGTTTAAATTCTAAGTTCAAATGTGGCCTCAGACACTTACTAGCTATATGACCCTGGGCAAGTCTCTTAACCTCATTTGTTTCAGTTTCCTCATCCATAAAATAAGCTGGAGAAGGAAATGACAAACCCCACCAGTATCTTTGCCAAGAAAACCCCAAGTGGGGCCACAACAAGTGAGACAAGACTGAAACAACAAAACAAGAAAAGCTGTTTAAATTCTGCAGTCAAATATCCATCAGCTTTACCCTCCCCTCCCTCCATCCATATTCTGTTTAACCAATTACACACAACGAAAACTATCTTATCTTTATTTAGAAAGGCTACTGTGAAAGTATAAACAATAAGCAAATTTAAAAGAATAGAGATATACACTTAGTAGTAAACAATGTTGGCTCTGCAAGTTACGTTTTTTTGTTTTAAAGGAAAGGCAGAAAGAGGCCTAGATTCACCATTGTTCCAGTATTTTCTCAGGATAGGCCTAGTTCAGTCACTCCCCACTAAACCCTCTTTCTAAGCAGAGCAGGGAACCAGGGAAAGGACAGGCTCCCACCAGTTCCATGCTTGGGGTCAATCCTTGTGCATGTGGAAGTCATCCTAACAAAAGCAGCAGGACACCCTCGGGGAGAGACACAGACAGGTCAAACCACCACCATCACCTTGACCATGATCCCACTTCAGATTCCAATGGAGACAGCCCAGGGACCCTTAACCCAAGAGCCCTGGGAATAGTGATGCTTCAATTGCCTGTAACCATCATCCTCAGAAGCAGCCCCTATAAAGATGCTCCTACAAGTGTTACAGCCACAGCTACTCAAGACCTAGAAAAAAAAAGTTCTTGCTACCACAGTCCTTGATACTGTCCCATGGTTCAACATGAGAAAGTGATATGATTTTATCAATGGAAATGACATTAAAGAATATTAATGATCATCTGCTTTGCTGCTGCACCCTAAGGACCATGGGACCTTGCTTTGCACATAGTAAGTACTTAATAAATTTTTTAAAATTTAAGTTCCAAATTCTCTCCTTCACTCCAGTCCCTCCCCCACCTATTGAGAAAACCAGCAATATGATATCAATTACACATGTGAAATCATGCAAAACATATATTGTCAAAAAGCAAGAAATATAAGGAATATGAAAAATTATACTTCACTTTGCACTCAGTACATCAGTTCTCTCTCTGGAGGTAGATAGCATTTTTCATCATGCACAATCATCTATGAACAAAAAGTCACATGCATGAATGAATAAATTAATGAATAAAGGATTTTTTAAGTACTTACTGGGTGCAAAGCACTGTGCTAAGAGCTGAGAATACAAACAGAAAAAGTAATATCAATTTTGCTCTCATGGAGCTCTTATTTTAATGAGGGAGACAACACATAAAAAAGGTTTTAGCTGTAAGTCAGACAGCAAGAACTTTGGGGGGGGGGCAAGGCAATGAGGGTTAAGTGACTTGCCCAGGGTCACACAGTTAGTAAGCGTCAAGTGTCTGAGGCCAGATTTGAGCTCAGGTCCTCCTAATTCCAGGGCCGGTGCTTTATCCATTGTGCCACCTAGCTGCCCCTAAGAACTTTTTTTTCTAGGTCTTAAGTGCTGTAGGTGTAACATCTGCAAGAGTCAATTATCTGGCAGTATATCCATAATTCAGTTTTTGAAGAATGTTAAAAATAATAAAACATTTTAAAATAGCTTGTTTTCTTAAGTAGGTTAAACATTGGTTACAACATCAATTTCCTCAACATTTTTTAAATGTACAGATACTTGGTTAAGAATATGAATATTTGATAATAACCTTTATTTTTTCAGACTATCCTGCATAAGCCTAGAGAGTCTGGGGGGCCTTGGTACTACATGTGAGTAAATAGTGTTGCATACAAATGAGATCTGGGTGTTTCACTGTACAGTGAGCTCAGAATGAGTCAATAGTGCTAGGCAGCCCATCCCCCAAAAAAGCTAATACAATCTTCAATTGTGTTCATAGAAGCACGGTATCCAGAACAAGGAGGGTCATAGTATCATGATATTTTTTCCATGATTTGATAATATCTGGAAAATTGTGTTACATTATGGGTGCCACATTTTTGGAAAGATATTAACAAGTGGAATTGACAACTGCAGATGAATATGAATAGCATTGCAAGAGAACTGGAAACAATACTGCTTGACATTTGGTTAAAGGAACTGGACATCGTTTAGCTTAGGCAAACTTAAATAGAACACAATAGCTGTTTTCAGGCATTTGAAGGATTCTCTTGTTTAAAATATTGACTTGGCCCCAAATGGTAGAAATAGAATTAATGAGTAGAAAATACAAAAAGATTTCAGATGAGCATAAGGAAAAAAACTCCTAAAAGGCAGAGCTGTCCAAAATTGGAATGGACTGCTTCAGAAGACAATGAGTTCTCTCTCTCTCTCTGTCTCTGTCTCTCTCTGTCTCTCTGTCTCTCTATCTCTCTGTCTCTCTGTCTCTCTGTCTCTGTCTCTGTCTCTCTGTCTCTGTCTCTCTCTCAAAGAGTCTAGATGACTACATGATAAAAATGTTATAGACTGGATCCCTATGTAGGTACTGATTGGAGTAGATGGCAGCCGAAGTGCTTTCCAAATCTAAGTTTCTATGACTTTGTCTTTCATGCTTGGAACGGTATATCCAAGATTCCATCTGCTCTCCTACTTAATATGGTTATGACACTAGTCTTTCTAATGCAATGTGTTTATGATGTCATTCTCTTAGTAAAGAATCTGCAATGCTTCTCATTGAGGCTCAAGACCAAAATCTGGATTCCTAGAGCTTATCTTAAAATATATGAGCAATGGAGTATAAGCCGGGGATGGAATACATGAAACGAGGGCTTGTAAAAACATATTTGACTAGAGTCTCATAAATCTAAGAAAGAGGATGTTAAACTGAAAAAAGAAGGGGGAAATGTGAGAGGAAAAATTGACCACAAAAACCTGTCAATCCTTCTATTACAAAGAATAGCATGTGTAATATGAAAGAATGTAAAAAAGAGGATCAATAATTCATAGAAGATGATATTTAAGAAGGGAGTCAAAAATGAAAACTCATGTCCTCAGATGGTAACATGGAAATGCAAAGAGTGCTCATGATAAGCAAAGTGAATGAGAGCTCTTAATACAAGCAGGCGAATTTAACCTGAGTATTAATGAGACTTGGTGGGTGGGATTCATGACTGAAACACAGCTCATGAAGGGGCCACCTAATTCAAAAGGAAACGAGTAAATAAAAGTGGAATAGTATTAACTAATCATGTGAAAAATAACTCCCATTAAAGAATTGATTTGACATTTCAAAGCTCTTGCCTCATAACAAGCATATAAACAAGGTTTTGTAAATGTTATTATCTTGTTTTACAAAAGAGGAAACGGAGGAACAGAGAGGCTAAGTGGCTTTCTAAATCATGGCCAATGAGCTAGTAAGTACTAGGGTCAGGATTTGAACTCAGATCTCATGATTCCACATGGCTACATCTCTGTACTGTAACATGCTCTAAAGAAGATAAACTCATGACAAAATCCAGGAACCAAAGAGGAGTGTGGTAGAGAACATTTGAGTGAGGATCAACAAAGAGAAACAATAGTGATATTGTAGGAGTATTCTGTTTACCATTTGGACAGAAGAAGAAATTAGATGAAGAGTCTGGGAAACAGGTCAGAAGTATTGACATGGAAGCAATGTATGTGATTATGGAGGACTTGAACTCTTCAGATATTTACTCTCTTCCAAAAGTAGACTGGGTGATAAGGGGTATGCCAAAGAATGGTGTTCTTTGCTGTTAACCTCTATCCAACTCAACACCTGTTCAGTTGCAGCCCACAACGAGGGCTAGGCTACACTAATAGACCACAGGCTTGCAAGAGAATTCAATTCTATTCCCATCCACCCTTTTCCCTACAAGGAAAACCAAAAAGCAGAAGCTTTCTCTGGCTGAGACAGTAGCATGGCAGTGCAGTGTGATACAACATAGGGAATTAGGAAAGGACACATTTGGGGGCAGGTGGCATTCATTCCACTAAGCCAGGGGAAAAGATCCCAGCATCCAACTGGGCCAGTTCTTTCCATTGCCACCCCTCTTCCTTGCCCCAACCTGAAAAGTCATTTGGAGCAGAGACTAAGGCTGGTAAAACATGAATCGTGAAGCAGAGGAAGTTGAGATGACTTTTATGTCCAGCTCCCATGGCAAACATAAATCAAAATGGAAGGAGTTGGAGAGTGATAGGGGAATATAAGGGGGGAAAGACTGAAATTACCAATAATCCCAAGAGGAAGAAAATGCAATTAAATACCCCGATCATAAACAGAAAAACTAATAGGGAAGATATTAATAACAGACAGGAATGGGGCTTCCAGAACAACTGAAAAGGGTCAGACAGACATTTATGAATAAATATTTCAAGACAAAGGAAAATAAATCAATATCTGATGAGGTAGAGAAGCCTGAGGATTCCCAAAAGAGCATAGAACCACAACACAGTGTTCCTGAATGATTCCAGCGATGCATTTGAAAAAAAATTTTCCCGATATCCTTGTAGACAAGGTGGAGGACTCTGGGCTAGATAATGGTAAAGTGAGGTGAATTTAAAACTGATTGAATGACTAGACCCAAGAGTCATCATTAGTAACATGGAGAAAGTATGTAGTGGAGAGTCCCAGAGATATGTCTTTAGCCTTGTGCTAATACTAATAATAATGCTCATGTAAATAAGACACATTTAAAGTTTGTAAAACATTTCATCATTGACTCGAATGAAGTCATACACGATATCCTTGTCAAATTCGCAAATGACATGAAGAGGGAGGGTGATAATTAGAACTATTGTTCTTTCCACTGCCTAGAACAACAGTGTATTTCCCTTTGTTCAAGAAAGATAAGCAATTGGAGTAATTACATTAATTCCATAGTGGGTGAGACCAAAACTCTCCTAGGCATTTTTTTTTTCCTTTCAAAAGTTCAGAATGTTCTTGTCTGTCTCATTTCTCAAAGGTAGGTACATTTCTATCACGAAAAAATGAGCTGAACCTGCAATCAATAGAACTGAGTCTTTATCCTGACACTTATGAGTTTTAGAATTAACTAAATTTAGAACTGAATTCTGTTAGAAACCTGAAGATCTGTTAGCATAGTCTAGCCTATGCTGTGGGCTACAAGAGAGTGGTTGTTGTTCAGTAGTTGTAGTCATGTCTGACTCTTTGTGATCCCATTTGGGGTTTTCTTGGCAAAGATACTGGAGTGGTTTGCCATGTCCTTCTCCAGCTCATTTTACAGATGAGAAAACGGAGGCAAACAGGATTAAGTGACTTGTCCAAGGTCACACAGCTAATAAGTGTCTGAGGCCAGATTTGAACTCAGATCTTCCTGACTACACCACCTACCTGCCCTAGGATAGTGATTACAAGTTAGTTATCTATGATCCCTGAACCTAAATATCCTCACCCATCAAATGGGGATGATTATATTTTCGTGACCTACCTCACAGGGCTGTAGTAAGGAAAGTACTTGATAAACCTTAAAGCACTATAGAAATGTAAGCTGCTTTTGTTTGAGATGATACTACCAAGAAGGAGTTGTAGCTACAAAGACAGAAAATATGTCCAAAATAAAAGACTCAAGTAACACTCCTGAAATGCTCCTGGAAGGTACCAGAAATCTGTTTGGGTTGAAAATCTATTGAATAGAAAAACCTCATTTTCCCTCAGAATCTTGAATAGCCAGAGTCTGTCTGTCTATCTGATTATCTGTCTCTCCCTCATTCACACACAAACACACACACACACACACATACACATCATAGTCATGCTAAAGGACATTTACTTAAAATAAAAATCCTAGATAAATAATCGAATAATTGCAATAAGCAGAACATAGTCTCACAACCTATTTCCTCATAAAAAATCTCTCTTCAGAGCTTCCAGGGACAAAGGAGTTCTACCTCAGCCTATCTACTCAAGGTGCAGCTGAATCAGCATGGTTCTCAAGTTAGGGGAGTTGTAAAAAGAAAAAGAAAAATCTTAATGACTTGCCCATTGGCTGAACCCCAGCCCAGAGGCACTGAACCTTAGTGTGAAAGGCTTCCCAGACATTGAGATGTCCCAGAATCCTGCAGCTGGATGCATTCCTCTAGACTTCTCCATCATGGAATCTGTTCCTCCTGCAAATCATTTTACCCCTGAAATTCACACCTTGTCAATATCCTCTGTCCCTAGTGCCCTTCTCTCCCTCTGACTGGAGGATGGAGAGCAGAGAGCTCCTCTAAGAACCTATATTTAAGGAGAGCTCCCAGGCCAGCCATCTCATTTCCCATTATCTGTCATGCCCTGCTTAAGTTTCCCCAATCATTTTCAGTTTCTTTTTGTGCTTTGTCTTCTCCCTTTAGATTATAAGCTCCTTGAGGGAAGGAACTATCTTCTGCCTTTCTGCGTACCCTGAGCACTTATCACAGTGCTTGGCACATAGTAGGCACTTAATAAATGTTTATTGATTAACTGACTGACAGAAGGGTAGAAACCTCAAAACCTTACGACAGCTAAGTATGAATGTGAGTAAGGGTGAGGGGGAAGAGAATACCCACATTGGGCTGCCAAAGCAAAGATTGGTGCAACGAATCAATGCCCAACAATCTAGCATCGGCAAAGGTGGAAAGACATTTTAATGTCTGCTAACCCTGGTAGAAGGAGATATAGTGGAAGTAAGGCCCCTGACCCTACAGCCATTTCTTCTCCCCCTCCCCTTCTCCTTTGAAAGCTCATCAGTTAGTGTCACAAGGAACTTCTAGATAATGACATCATCTACTGAACTCTCTCATACATGACTCTGGGAGAAGGAGTCCCAAAGACAACATGGTGTCATCTCCGGCCAAGGATAACTCCCTGCCTCCTCCCATGCACATACACCTCACAATCAGACACACCAAAAAGTTAGCATTCCTTATCAGTCAGAGCTCAAGAACATGATAGGTGCCCCTCCACCCCCTAATTTTTTTTTTAGTTTAATCATACCAGACTGACCAGAAAAGACTCAGGCCAAAGAGATGTATCAGAGCTCATCTACAGTTCTGATGGATTGACTGGGACAACTTTCTCTTCCAGTAAAATTTCCCTGTCTGAGCTTCTGCCAGAGATGCATAGTCAGATAAAGTTTAATTTCACTAATGACCTCAATCTGATTCCTCCCCCTGAGCTGTTGCTCTTCTGTACCTGGCTACCCAGGGCCTATTCTGCAGTGCAGGCCGAATCACCCAAGTGCCTCAGCACGCAAAAATGTACTTCATCACTCCCTAGCAGGAGATGGCTTCTTGGATCAGCTCTTCAGTTGTTGGATGCTTTGCCCTGACGCTAACCAGACGCCACAACAATAAACCATCTCTGGCAGCAGAAAGAGGGGCTGGGATTTTTGCTCTTCCAATCTGTTTCCCCTCTTCAATATTAAGGATGGATCTGGAGGCCCGAGGGAAGGGGGATCTAAGGGCATGAGATATATTTAAAAGGATTTCCTTTTCTTCTTTTTTCCCTCCTTTATTCTCCCTCACCCTGGTTGAGCTACTTGTTGCTGTTATCACCTATAACTCTTATAACCGTCGTGGATTGGGTCACTGTTCTCACTATGTCACTTGAGGAGGTTTCTGAGGGGACAAGGGAATTGACTTGGTCATGTTAGAAGCAGAAACTGAAGCTGTCCCTCTGAAATTTGAGGGTTTTTTTCCTCCCAGGTAATGTTGGATACCCATTTAGATTGCCTTTCTACAATGTTCTGACAACAGAGTGCATGGTGATGCTGACATAGACCTTCTGGTGGCAAAGACAGGACTTGGCATCTGGACTTTGTCTTGTTCAGAAAGGCCATGGGGCTAAAAATAGCTTCAGAAATACTGAATAGTGTTAAAAATAGGTCTTGGAGCAAAGGTTCTTCTATCTAGAAACATTCATGATGGGAAGAAGTGTCCTTTCCTCCCCCCCTGCACTTCTCCCATTCCCACTCTTTTACCTCCTTCCCGCAGGGTTCATTGTAAGCTATTGATTATGCTGCAACAATCCTGCCGAAATTTTCTATATCTCTCTCAAGACTGTCTTACAGGAAGAATCCTAAGGTGGGTGGCACATAGGCTGCTTCTCTCTGCCTCATTGAGGAGGCTTGCCTGGATCATTAACCTCTTAAGGATCCATTTGAACAGCTCAAGAAATATTATGGCTAGCTTCTCCCAATAAATGAAATTGAAATTTAGAGGTGAGATGAGATGAGATGGTCCCAGGGATAAACAATTGGCAAGAGCACAGAACAAGATAATGATGTTTGCCATTTATCTCCTTTTCCAGATTTTTTCTCCTTGTTCTCTTCATTCATTCATTCAACGAACATTTATTGAACACTGATTCAAAAATTCTACTCCAATGTCATTTCCCCCCTCAAATACTGAGTGGTTCAATAATTCATCATTTTGTGGAGGTGGACCGTATTCCTGAAGCCCATATCAGTAGAGTATAAGCCATTAAGTTCCTGGTGGAAGGCCCTCGGGCAGCCACCTAGTTTGACCTCCTCGCTTTACAGATAGGTAACCTGAGGCCAGAGATGCTGAATGATTTGCCCAAGAGCACACAGGTAATAAGGGGCAAAGTTGGAACAGCTAGGTGGTGCAGTGGATAAGGCACTGGCCCTGGATTCAGGAGGACCTGAGTTCAAATCCGTCCTCAGACACTTGACCCTTACTAGCTGTGTGACCGTGGGCAAGTCACTTAACGCTCATTGCCCCCTAGATAGATAGATAGATAGATAGATAGATAGATAGATAGATAGATAGATAGATAGATAAAGAGCAAAGTTGGGATTTGAACCCAGAATTTCTAGCTCTAACTAGTATCTATTTTATAACTGCTTGCTGAAATGATTTGATCTCTTGTCTGATAGGTGGGACATTTCTTTGGGTTAAAACCTTGATTTCTCGATATGAAAATAATGGGATCAGATAAAACATCTGCCTGTCAATTATGGTCAGGAAAGCAGAAAAACTAGTTTTCCTATCCAAAGCAATATAGATATCCATGCGTACATTTTTCCACATTGGAAAATGTTTGTGTTATCTATTTCCAGGACTTCAAAGGGCTCTATAACAAGATACATATTAATGAGGATATATGCCATTATTCCCTTTCCCCTTAATAAAATGTTAATTATCTCCGGTGAGAGAAAATCAAAAACAATTTTTAACTCAGGTTTAGGAGTGGGCAGGGAGGTTAGGATACTCCAAGGAAAAAAAGGAAAGTACCTGAAGCTAAACGGGCTTAGGAAGATGAGCCTCGGGAAAATTTGAGAGCCAAGGCCAGTGGATTGGGGCTTCAGCAAGTCCTAAACTAGATTTTTCTGGGAATCCCTTGGGGGCCTTTCCATGAAATGTCAGCTGGTTTCCATTTGGAATGATGGAGGCCAAAGTCCTGTGCTTCTTCAAGTAGCCCTGGTCTGCATGGGGCAAGTTGGAAAGGCAATAGAGAGAAAGCTACAGTCAGAGCCAGTGGAACAGTTTTTGCTTCCTGTCTCCTTTGTCAATTTCTAAAGGCACTGATGCTGACCAAGTAGACCCATGTAGTATAGAAGGTCTGAAGATCGGTTTATTTTTCAATTGCTGTTTGTCCTTCATTTCTGAAGAGGACCAATGACATCTCCCTGTAATCACACATAATCACATGGGACTTGCTCATGAATTGGATTTAAGTGAAGCAGAGTTGCACAAAGTCATCAGCCTTGCTCTTTCTTCCAGAGTCACTGAAAGTCAAGTGGCAAGACAAAAGTCAGGACAACTGGCGATGGCCCAGGTTGCAGAGGACATCCTTGGTTTCTTCAGTGTCTGACCAAGCCCTAAGCGCTACACAGCATCTGCTTCAGCCACCTCCATGGAACAAATTGTTCTCATCTACCCATTCTGCTTTAGGGAAGTCTTGGTGTTTTTCAATTAGCAAAGGGTCAAGGAGTACCTCTGGGAAGTTAAGGCGGGGGGGGGGGGCCGGGGCACCAAATTTTCACCTGCTTACATTCACCCTTACCTTCACCACTGTCCCATTACATTTGCCCATGCTAGTAACTGACATTTCTGATATGCCTCTGGGCATGTATACACAAGTGCCTACAAGGTAGTGCCCAACTGAAAAGCATCTTGGGTTTGTGTATCAAAGGGGAAAGCAGCAAGTCCTATGAGAACTAGTAACTTAAAGGTAGCTAGGTTATTATTTGTTATTCTCTATCACTATCAGACAATGGATAGAATCCTGGGCTTGATACCAGGAAGATCTAAATTCCAAAACCAATCCGGCAAGTCATTTAACTTCAGTCTTCCTCAGTTTCCTCAACTGTAAAATGGGGATAATAATAGCACCCACATCCCCAGGCTGTTGTGAGGATAAAATGAGATAATATTTGTAGAGTGCTTAGGATGGTGTCTGCCACAGTAGTAGATATTTAATAAATGCTTGATTCCTTCCTCTTTTCCTCCTTTCCTTCCTTCTTTCTTCTTTCCCTCTCTTCCTTTTCCTTCCTCCCCTTCTCCTTCCTTCCTTCCTTCCTTCCTTCCTTCCTTCCTTCCTTCCTTCCTTCCTTCCTTCCTTCCTTCCTTCCTTCCTTCCTTCCTTCCTTCCTTCCTTCCTTCCTTTCTTCCTTCCTTTCCTCCCTCCCTCCCTCCCTCCTTCCTTCCTTCCTTCCTTCCTTCCTTCCTTCCTTCCTTCCTTCCTTCCTTCCTTCCTTCCTTCCTTCCTTCCTTCCTTCCTTCCTTCCTTCCTTCTTCAGAGCCCTTTCTTTCACTGGTTCTTGTTTGGGTGATAGCTGACCTCTCTAGGACAAATGCTGTTGTTATTTGTCCTTTGTTCTCAAAGAAGACCACGACATTGGAGTGATGTCATGACTTGCAGTGAATTGGATTTGAGTGAGGAAGGGCTGTGAAAGGTCACCAACCAGACTTTCTCCTCCTGAGCCATCTGGGTCCAGTGGCAATTTATATATATATATATATACATACATACATACATACACACACACATATACATACATACATACACACACACATATATATATATACATACACATACATACACACACACACATATATATATATAATACACACACACATATATATTATATATATATTATATGTATATCAAGATGAATGGAGATAGCCTTGGATGTTTAAGGCAATTAGGGTTAAGTGATCTGCCCAAGGTCACACATCTAATAAATGTCTGAGGTCAGATTTGAACTCAGGTCCCCCTGACTCCAGGGCCAGTGCTCTATCCACTGTGCCTCCTAGCTGCCCCAGGAGAAATGCATTGAGCTTCTGTCAAAAGTATAAAAAAAAAATCTGGCAAAGTAGCTTTCTCACAATATTCCCCTATCAGGATGACCCGACCCCCAGAGCCTTAAGAAACACTTTTGGTGCCTCGGGCAATCTTCGTAAAATGTATGGGGCAACCAACAGAAAATGTGCCCTTAAATCTAGTTTTGTTTTTGGGAGGCAATTGGGATTAAGTGATTTAACCAGGGTCACACAACTAGTAAGTGTCTGAAGCCAGATTTGAACTCAGGTGCTCCTGACTCCAGAGTGAGTGCTCTATCCATTGTGCCACCAAGCTGCCCCTCAAATCAAGTATTTTTTTTAAGTTTTTAACTTCATTCTTTATTTTTTTTTTTGCAGGCAATGGGGGTTAAGTGACTTGCCCAGGGTCACACAGCTAGTAAGTGTCAAGTGTCTGAGGCGGGATTTGAACTCAGGTACTCCTGAATCCAGGGCCGGTGCTTAACCACTGTGCCATCTAGCTGCCCCCATTCTTTATTTTTTAAATAAAATAAAATTTTAAAGATAAAAGTAGTTGGGATTCAAAAAAGACCCTTCAATGCAGTGAGCAGATGAGGGGGGGGGGAGGGGACGGTATCAAAGAATAAAGACTGGCATAATGTAAGCCTGTTTCTGAGGAAACCAAAACTGGGAAAGGGGTGGAACTGAAAGGGATTAGGCTACAAAGGACTTTGCCTAGGGTGAAAAGAGACAAGTTGGGAGGGAAAATCTTTTTTAAATTAATTATTTTTTGATAAATAGGTGCTACGTTCTGTTATTCCTGCCTGGTGAGACCACATTGTCATCTCATTTCAGTGCCCTGGGGCATAGTACCCCCCCACACACACACACCCTTTATTGACTTCCAGTCAGCAGCTAATTCTTCTCAGATCTTTCAGATTTGAGGACTGAGGTCTTTGGTCGTTGGCTAAGGATAGAGTTGTCTCATCTGTGTAACCAGAGAAGGGATTTATCAGGAAATCCTGTCTGTACTGCTAAGGGTAGAGGATCAGCAAATTGAATTGTTTCATGAGTGGGTCTAATTGATTCTGATAGGTCTGGAATTGAGGTGTTCTGAGACCCTCTTGAGCTTTGACAATACTATTTACAAATCCTAGTGTGCATTAGTAAGACTCTCCTTATCTTCATCCTTATCCATTTCCTTAAAATTATCTTTATCCTTATCCTTATCTGTATGTCTCTATTAAAAATAGCTATGTTATTGTAATTTAGTTGACTGTTTCTAACAATATAGACCCCAAAGGTCCAGTACAGATATGACAATAATCTATTGTTAGGGATTCAGAATCTGCAGTCAATAGGACAAGTATGGAGAAGCCCAAACTTCGGAATTGATGACAAAAGGATTCATGTCCAATTGAAAATGTCCAGCTCATGACATCTGCCAGACAGATTATGATTTTCTTCTTTGGTTTTATGTTTCCTTTTCTTTTCTAGCCAGAATGATTTTTTTGAAATATAAATATTTATTACCTACATAGATTATTGTGATAATACCAGTAAAAAAATCATCTTATCTGGAATGAGAGGACCTGGTTCAAATCCCATTTCTGTCATTACAGAATGTTGTTCATCCTTAGTTTTTGTTTGTTTATTTTTGGTTTGTGTGTGGGGGGTGTTTTTTGGGGGGGGCAATGAGGGTTAAGTGACTTGCCCAGGGTCACACAGCTAGTAAGTGAGAAGTGTTTGAAACTGGATTTGAACTCAGGTCCTCCTGAATCCAGGGCTGGTGCTTTATCCACTGCATCACCTAGCTGCCCTGTCATCCTTAATTTTTTTTGTTGTTTTTTTTGTTTTTGTTTTTGTTTTTTTAGTGAGGCAATTGGGGTTAAGTGACTTGCCCAGGGTCACACAGCTAGTAAGTGTTAAATGTCTGAGGCCGGATTTGAACTCAGGTACTCCTGACTCCAGGGCCAGTGCTCTATCCACTGTACCACCTAGCTGCCCCCATCCTTAATTTTTTAAGAGAATCAATGACATTACAGGGTGATATCTTGACTTACAAATGAATTGGATTTAAGTGAGACAAGGTTGCACAAAGTCATCAGCTTCACTCTCTCTTCCAGAGTCATCAAAATCCAGTGGTAAGACAAAAGTTAAGACAATTAGAAATGGCCTGGGATGGAGCAGATGACCTTGGCAATTTCCATGTCTGACCAAGCTCTAAGCATTCCACCACGTGTGTGACCTTGGGCAAGTCACTTAATTTCTTTCAACTTCAATTTTCTCATCTGTAAAATATGGAGGTTGAGTTAAATGGCTAATAAGGTACCTTCCAGCTCTAAATCTATGATCTGAGTTGGTATAGATTAAAGCCATGGCTGTAGTTCATGTTTAATAAATATATGATAAACTACATTGATTTGGAAGTCTCACATCACAATCCCACTTAACAGGTCGCTGCCTCTAGGTAGCACAGATACATGGATGCTTGATTGACCTTTTGGAATCTGACTTTTCAAACTCTGGGTTACAAGACTTAACTCCATTGGTCCCAACTTCATCCATGAGGGTCAGCTTCATTATAGGTTGCGTTGACCTTTAAACTTAAGGACACAAAGGCTTTTGTTTGTTTCCTTGCCTATCTCTTTTTCCAGATGTTTCTTCTTGATTTTGACTCCCAAAGTTGTGCAACAAAGAACAGGAGCCCCACACATTGAGAGAGACAAGCAAATTACAGAGTTGTCCAAGATGCAGCAAAAGTAATGTAACATCTGGATGGCCAATGAGATATGTCACTACCTGTCTGCCACATAAAGCCTGCTGTGCTTCTTTCTATTAAATTGAAGAGGAGAGTCACTTAATCCTGGTGGAGGGTTGGGGTAGGATGGGGGGAGGGTAATAAAAGAGGGAGAAATATAACATAAATGACTTTATTATTTACAATTTGTACTTAAAACAGTCAGTCATCAAGGGTGATTGTGGGTTTATTGTTACCGGTCCACTTCCCTGAGCCAGCAGGTGCCAGGCACAGAGAACTCAACTCCCATTCAGTAAGGAAGCTGATGGATTCTGTTTACCCCAGCAACTGGAAGACTAATGCCCTGCTCTTTGAGAAACAGCCCACATACATAAAGGTTTATACTTGGTTCCAGACAGACTTCAGGCTCATTCTTTCCAGATTTATTCATAGGGAGGGAGGAGAAAAGGGAGAGGTCAGAACAGAAGAATAATGTTTAACTCAATTGATTCCCAGACTCTCTTTGGTGAAGATGACCAAAGACCTTCCCACCCCTGCCCCTCCATTTTTTTTCATATCCCTCCTCCCATCCCCCACTTTTTCTAAGTCTTGACCAAAAATAATGTCAAGGTATCAGCCTCCTACCAAGTAGTTACCAAAACTGAACCAGAACTGCCCTGGGAACGAGGGAAGGAAATAAATTCTAGTGAGGTCAAAGGAAGTCTATAAAAACAAACAAACAGACCACCCCCAAGAATCCTTCCTCTAACTCTTGCTCAAACAAGTACTGGAAAGCAGCTGTCTTCTTGTCCTGAGTGTCCTACATGTCAAATGTGAATCAAGCTAGAATGTAGTGTGAAAAGTCAAGGAATAATGCCCAGAACCAAGGTTGTTCCTCCTCCAATATCTAAAGGACATATTAGAACCCATTCCGGACAAGTGCACTGTCCATCTTCCTTAAACATTAGAGCAACAAGTAGCAGAGGAAAGGTAACAGTGAGATAAACATGGGCAAAAGTATCCTTCTTGTGCTTTCATGCCACATTATGATGATTAATCATTCAATTGATAACCATTTATTAAGCACTTACCAGGCTAAGCACTGAAAATTTCATAGTTGTTGGTCCTTCATTCTTGAAGAAGACCATGATATCCTGGTGATGTCATGACTTGCAGTGAATTGGATTTAAGCGAGAGAGGGCTTTGCAAGGTCACCAACCTCATTCCCTCCTCCAGAGCCATCTGAGTCCAGTGGCAAGATATATATCAGTAGGACTGGAAATAGCCCCAGTTTGGGTTTTTTTTTTTGTTTTTTATTTAATTTTTTTTTCGGGGAAATGGGGGTTAAGTGACTTGCCCAGGGTCACACAGCTAGTAAGTGTCAAGTGTCTGAGGCCGGATTTGAACTCAGGTACTCCTGAATCCAGGGCCGGTGCTTTATCCACTGCGCCACCTAGCCACCCCCTAGCCCCAGTTTTTTAAGGCAATTGGGGTTAAGTGACTTGCCCAGGGTTACACAGCTAGTAAGTATCTGAGGGGAGATTTTAACTCAGACCCTCCCAACTTCAGGGCTAGAGCTCTATCGAGCTGTCCCAAGCACTGGGGATACAAAAAGGAAGAAAAAGATAGTCTCTGCCCTTAAGAAGTTTGCAATCTAGTGATAAAGTAAGCCAACAATTCCAGATCTATTTACATTTGTTGAAACTGAGAGTTTTAAATCTCATAATCAAGGTCAAGAACAACATCTTGTTTTGAAATTGGTTTAAGAAGGACAGAATTGGTTGGGTGGTTTTGGAGGAGGGAGAATAATCACATTACTGGAGGGGAGAGAAGAGAACACATTCAAAGTTGATAAGAGATGTGTGAAATGTTACCTTTTGGACAAAGAAACAAAAATAATTAAATGCCTGGATAAAACTAGAGTCTGGTGTAATTCTTTTCTGCACAAGCAAGATTAAGGATGGAAGAAACATTAGTGGTAAATATTTATTGAATAAATGAATGATTGAATAATTGAAAGGGAAAAAAACATTCATTTGAACTTGAACCTTACAGATTGATTTCCTTAGAGTTGCAAGGATTATTGGAAGTTATAACAATATGTAAAATATAGTAATTGATTCTAGCACAGTAGAAATATGCAGTGCAAGTTCAAATAATTCAGTTACTTTATGGGATTCTTTATTCACACTCATTGGGATGTAGGTATAAATCCTACTGGAATCTTACTTTCTAAACTCACATATGTATTCTGAATATCAGCCCCCAATGGAAGAACGTGTCTTGGTATCTCTACTTACTTTTGTAATTTCTTTGTAAGAAAAAGCAAACTTATTTTTTCCAGTTGAATCCAGAATATCAGAGTTGAAACAGACCTCAGAGCCCATTGCACCCCACATACACATGGATAAGAATTGCCTTCATAATATAACTCAATAGGCAGCCATCAGGCCTTTGTTGAAGGACTTCTAATGATAAGGAACATGTCAGGCAGCCAATTGCATTTTGGGATAATTTTAATTGTTGGGAATTTTCTCTCTCTTCATTAAAGCATTCAGTTGCTCCTCTCCTACGCACTGCTTCTGGTTCTATACTCTGGAACCAAACAGCTTATCCTGAGGCTTGTTCTCCTTGATTGCAGTCAATTACTTCAGGCAATTAAAGATTGCTATCAAGTTCAGCCTAAGTTTTTCTACCTGATTCTAAACATAACCAGTTTCTACAAAGGGTCCTCATATTATACTTTTGCAGTCATGGGGATACCTGGAACCTGGTGTGATAGTTTGACATTTAACAATCAGCTCGATGATGATGATGATGATGATGAGCACATGACATGCTATTGCTTAATTTGCATTATTAACATGTTCACCAACACTTTCTTAAGTCTACAAGTCAATAAAACAATAAATGAAGTCCTGATTTGTAACCCAGTTTGCAAAATGTAAATGTGAACAGTGAACATTTGGTTCACAAGCATTGGCTTGAGCTAGCTCCAGCACATCCTTACCAGCAACTTCAAGGTAACTTTGGTGCAACTTGCTAATGTAGTCAAACATTTAAAAACTTTCCCATGCAAATAAATAGAGTAGGAATCAAGAAATGGAGCTGAGGTGAGACAGCTGCAAATAGACAAAAGAATGGTCTAACTAGACAACAATGATAGATTTTAAGAATTGGAAGGCATATTCAAGGGCTTCATTTTAAAGGTGAAACAATGGCTACCCAGGGAGTTTGTGATTTACTCAAGTTCTGAGTAACTGAGTTTTGGCAGAAGTGGAACAAGAAATCATGTTTCCTAATCCCTAAAATTCCTACTATACCAATGTGCCTTTCTGCTCTTTCAAATATGAGTTTTTTTTCCATTTTTTTAATTTGAGAGTGTTTGAAAATTAGTTGCCACCATGAAAGGAATATTATTAAAGCTGTTTTGTTGTTGTTCAGTTGTTACAGTCATGCCCAAATCTTTGTGACCCCATTTGGGGTTTTCTGGGCAGAGATACTGGAGTGGTTTGCCATTTCCTTTTCCAGTTCATTTTACAGATGAGGCAACTGAGGCAAACGGGGTTAAGTGACTTGACAGAGTCACATAGCTGGTAAGTGTCTGAGATCAGATTTGAACTTAGGTCTTCCTGACTCATTTTAAATTCTTTTGAAGCAGCTACATGGTACAGTGGATAGAATCCCAAGTCTGCAGTCTTCTTCCTGAGCTCAAATGTTTGCCTCGGTTTCCTCATTTGCCAAATAAGCTGGAGAAGGAAATGGCAAACCATTCCAGTATTTTTGCCAAGGAAACCCCAAACAGGGTCATGAAGAGTAGACACCACTGAAAAATGACTGAAGCTTCCTGACTCCAGAACCTGCATTCTATCCACTGAACCACCTAGCTTTCCTAAAGCTATGATACATATAAACTGAGGAATGAGAAAAACAAGGGTCTTCTCCAAAGTCAGGAGCAAAATGTGATAAAGAATGGAATATAGCAAATACCCACCTAAAACTCACTTCACTACTTTCATGTGCAAGTTGTCATCATCATCCCAGGTATTTCTATAAGTTTCTTTCAACTGAGTAGTGTGTTCCTAATCCCACTGATAGAAAGAAAAATTAGAGCACAGACAAGAGGGATGAATATCTCAGAAAACTGTCACAGAGTGGCAGATATGTGAAACTTAGCTCACCAGTGTCTCCAATCCACTAGAATAGATTAAGAAAGAAGAATCTTGTAGGATCTCATATTGGATGGCTGTCACTTGAGTCTTCAATTTTACGTACTGGGTATAGAGCAAAGTAACACTAAAAAATGATTTCTGTTTCAAGACACTAGAAAATGTGCCTTGAGTTAGTCCATAGACATCAGGTGGAGGAGGGGAAAAGGCACTGCTTTTCTTAACCTGGCTTGGAGTCCAAGAATCCTACAGTAAAAGATGAGTACAGTAAAAATCAGTTGCAAAACTTCCTCTCCTTATAGATGTACCTTTAATTTCCTTTGGCTTGTCACTCTGCGTGTTTTTCATTTGCAGTCTTTAAAGAGGGAGAAGAAAAAAGTAATTTTTTGCACATATTGAAACAGGGGTCAGGGGAGAGTGGGCAGGTGAGAAGGGAGAAGCACTTTAGGAAAACCACCTTCAGCCACAACTCTTGCTCTTTTTGTCCATAAAGGCAGAATACATGGTTTTTGCATGTCAGGGAGATGGTATTTTCATTTTTTAGCACCAGCTGTTATGGTCTCTGTTAAAGTGTTGGGAAATCAATGCATGAATCAAAGGCATAACCGAGGAATCCTATAAATTTCAGCAAAATCCTGTTTGCCAAAGACTTGGAGTGTTCTCCCTCTGTCCTTTTGAACTTGTTTCTGTTTTGCCACTCTTGCAAAAAAAAAGTATTTAAAAAAACTTGTGGTATGGCAGTTCCTTTCATGCTCACAAATCATGGGGTGGAGATAGAGATAAAAGGAGATGAAAAAAGAGGGTATTGGGCAGTGGTGGAAACTTCTTACTTATTCCTTTTTGAAGTTCCTATAAAGAGAACCCTAAATTTACATGCCCAAATCTATGCAGTTTCATTCATTCATTCATTCATTCATTCATTCATTCATTCATTCATAAATACATTTATTCATTTCTACTTTTCATGGACTTTTTGGCAATCTGGTGAAGCCTATGAACTTATCAGAATAATGTTTTTAAAAGCATAAAATCACATCCATAGAATGACAAAAGAAACATATTAGATTGAAATGGTTCTCAAAATATATTTTCAAGATGATCTCTAAAATCCATTATTATTATTATTATTACTAACATTTACATAGGGCTTACCATTGACCTCCAGGTCAATGTCCACAGCAGGGCTTTCCGTATGCTACAAATGTAGTTTGTCCTCAGTTCCTTAAAATGAATCTAGTTATCTGACTTCAGAACATCAATTCTTGAGGCTCATTCTACAGGTGGGGGCATGCATTGGTAGCAGGGTTGGGGAGGTGGGGAGGTGGGGAGGGGAAGAGGGAAGGAATTACCCACTCAACACACTTTTAAGTTTAAGGTTCCCTTCTAACATGTTTTTTCATTCCTTTCTTGAGCCCAGGCAATAAAAAAACCCCACTAAACTAAGCCCTTATTTGTAATATTTGCTAATTTCTGAGGTGTAAATGCTCACACTGAACATTTCCCAGTGGGTTCTCAGAAGCAGTAGAAGCTGGTTCCAGCACACTCCACCCCTGTGGTTTTTCAAAGCAGTCCAGAGGGTTATGTAGATAAAAGTTGAACATAGAAAACAATGGCATGAAAGAGATAAAAACCAAATATATGTACAAAAATATTTATAGCAAGTCTTTTAGTATTGGCAAAGAATTGGAAGTTATGAGAATGTCCATTGATTAGGGACTAGCTGAGCAAGTTGTGGAATATGATTGTGATGGAATACTATTGTACTATAAGAAATGACAAGCAGGATGATCTCAGAAAAGATCTGGAAAGACTTACATGAACATCAATGATGCAAAGTGAAATGAGCAGAACCAAGAGAACATTGTATTTAGTAGCAGCAATATTGTTTGATGAGCAACTCTTAATGACTTGACTATTCTCAGCAATTGCAATGATTCGAGACAGTTCTAAAGGACTTATGATGAAAAATGCTATCCATTTTTGGGGAAAGAATTGATGGAGTCTGAATGACGATCAAAGCATACTTTTTCTTTATTTTTCTTGGGTATTTTTCTGTGTTTTCTTTCACAACATGACTAAAATGGAAATACATTTTGCATGACTGTACATGCCTAACCTATATCAAATTGCTTGCTTCTCAATGAGGGGGTGTTGAGGAGGAAAATAATTTGGAACTCAAATTTTTTGAAAAATGAATGTTTAAATTGTTTTTATATGTAATGGGGGGAATAAAATGTTAAGGAAAAAACAAAACAATGGCATATAGAGACAGTGTTTTACTATCAGGTGGTTCACTCTGTCAAATACTTAAGCACCTATGAGAGTCACTGGGGTTCTAGGCTGGGGTGAGGACCAGAGCAGTTACTAAGCAACAATCTGCCAACTCCTTAAAACCTCATTACCTATTTGAGTAAAAGCTACTGCTTCAAATAGACACCAGGTTGGAAGCAAGGGGCTGGGCTGAGTTAAGTTGAATAACACTGGTTCTCAGACAGGGTTCTCAGCTGCTCAGACATCAAACAGGAGCAGCATCAGCATTGTCTCTACCATCTCTTCTCTTCCTTCTCTGACTTCCTCTATCCCTATCTCTTCTCTGGCTCCAAACTTTTGCCAAATAGAATTTCAGGTAAGAAGCTGGAGTCTGGGGACCAGGTTTGATCAACTTTCTTTCTATGGGGTGACTTCTATAGTAACTCCCCATTTCTTCTATTGCCTTAGGTGGGGTTTCTACTGCTATTTGTAGGGGACATGTCCATGGTCCCAGTTTCCCACAATCCTTGGGGCTGAAACAGCCTTGCTTATTGGGGTGTATGAGTGTGTGTTTGTATGTGTGTGTGCACACATACATGTATGCACTACCTCTCTCAGCAGACTGCATGGCATGTCTTCAGCATGGTGACATTAGCAGGTGAGCACTCTTATTAGATAAGAGACTCGAAAGCCTTGGAAGCCTGGGAGAGAGGGACTGGGGAACTAGAGAGAAGGGGCTCACCTAGTAGTGATAGTCATAGTGCCTTGAACCCTGAAGTCTTTTTAGACCATAAAATAATGACTACAGGTCTACTTACACTTTATTTTATAATGATTCCAGGTCTAAGGATGAACTAGCTGAGTGTTCATGGATGTCACTCGATATCCAGCCAGCTCTCTAAGATTATAATTTACAAATGACTGTAATTTGCAAATTTCCTCCATTGGTGGAGGGAGCTTGCATACTGATAGTTTTCCATAGCAATGAAATCATAACTCTAGACCCAAAACCAATAGGTATAAGAAAAAAAAAATTTGTAGTATAATATCACCCTGAAATTTTCAGGAGTCTGCCCCTGCAAAAAGTCATTCAGTCAGTGCTCCCTAGCACTTAGCTCCACAATTTGCAGTGCTCAGGACCTAGGTTCTTCCATAATATGTCAATGGAGAGTAGCTATTCTATTCCAGAATAATTGGCTTCAATATAATACCAAAAAATAAAAAGCCCTTAAGGGGCAGCTAGGTGGCACAGTGGAGAAAGCACTGGCCCTAGATTCAGGAGGACCTGAGTTCAAATCTGAACTCAGACATTTGACACATATTAGCTGTGTGGCCCCGGGCAAGTCACTTAACCCTCATTGCCCAGCCTAAATAAACAAATAAATGAATGAATGAATAATAAATGAATAAATAAATAAATAAATGGACAGATATATAGATAGATAGAGGGATAGATGAATGAAAAAAATGAATGAATATATAAGGCCCTTGGTATTTCCAAGATTTCATGGGTGAAGCTATTCCCTCTTCCCTCTCAGTAGATGGTCTTTGTGAGTTGAGACTAGTATACTTCATTACCCAGTGGCCAAATCCTGGTGAAGAGCCTTTATAAACAAGCTTGGTTTTTGGATACCAGACTTGTGACAAAAAACACAAACCTTAGCACCTTGCTGGTAGAGCTGTCTTATTTTTATGGTTCTATCTCCAGGGCCCAGAACAGTGTCTGCCACTTTGTGGCATCCATTAAGTGCTTACTGAATTAAATTGAATTGTAACTTACTACTTTCTAACTTGAAGGAAGGAAAGAAATATTAATTAAAAACCTATTATATACCAGGCAATATGCTAAGCACTTTAGAAATATTTATCTCATTTCATCCCCACAACAATCCTGTGAGGTAGGTATTGTCATCATTCCCATTTTATAGTTGGTGAAGGTGAGGCAGTCAGAGATTAAGTGACTTGCCCAGAGTCACACAGCTGGGAAGAATCTGAGCCTGGATTTGAACTCAGGGGCTCCTGACTCCAGGACTGGTATTCTATCCACTGAACCATGAGGTGTCTTCCTAATTTGGACAAAGGACCTGCCAGGGCTTTCAATCCACTAGTACCATTTTGGAGACCTCAGGCTTACCTCTAGGCCATGCTAAGGTCTTGGAAGAGGATGATACTGGAGGGTTTCCAACATGTTCATCATTCGTTAATTTGGGATGGATTTACGAGGATCTTCCTCTCCAGTGTTCATTTCATCAACAGCTTTACATAAATCCAGGGGAAAGGAACAATTCAAGAAATAATAGATATTCCTCATTTATCTTAGATCACCTATCTTTAAATTATGTTATGAGGATCTCCCTTGCCAAAGACAGTGTAATAGCCCAAGCTTCTGGAATAGTTTACTTCCCTGACTTTTGTGAAAAAGAGCACAGCCATTGGTCAAGTGGGTGGTAGACATCAAGTCAGGAATACTTGAGTTCAAATCCAATCTCACTGACTAGTTCTGTCACTTAACCTCTGTCTACTTCAGTTTCTACATCTGTAGAATGGAGATAGCAATAACACCTGTCTCCCAGAGAAGTTGTTGTCAGGATAAAATGAATCAATATTTATAATGTGCTTTGTGAATCTTAAAGTTCTATATAAATGCTAGCTGCCATTATTATTATTTTTAAACGCTTTGAAAGCTTAACCTCTCATCCCACTCTTCTTGTCTTTTCAGCAAAGATCATGATGGATTTTCTTTGTACATGTCTATACTGCATTTTGCTTGGTAATCATTTTCTAGTGTGTGTGTGTGTGTGTGTGTGTGTGTGTGTGTGTGTGTGTGTGTGTGTGTGTTTGCCTCCCTGATGTTCCTTGGTGAAAATATGCACTCTCTTTTGCTCCCTGACTAATACCCTATTATTGTTTGTTCCCTGTCACCCTGGAAACCATACAACTCCCCCTTTCTGGTTGTGCCAGCAAAGAAGCTTACCAGGCCATAATTGTCTATTCATAAGATTACTGCCTAAATCAACATATTAATATGGACTTACTACATTCTTTCTAAACTAATAGAAGACGCAGCTATTACCACAATTTTTTACTTGCTCAAGTAAAAGATACCTAGGATGGAAGGAAAGAGAGTAAACATTTATATAGTACCTACTGTGTGCCAAGAACTGGGCTAAGCGTTTTTTCCAACAAATGTTATCTCGTTTGGCCCTCACAACATCCTTTTGAGGTAGATGATGTTATTAGCCCCATTTTACAGTTGAGGAAACTGAGGCTAAGAAAGTTTAAACGACTCACTGAAGATCACATAGGTATAAAGCATCCAAGGCCAGATTTGAACCTGGGTCTAAATGACTGCAAGGTCTGAGACCCATCCACTGTGCCACCAGCTGCCATGAGGAAGACTCATGAGCCGTGACTTTGAAATGGATGCTGATACAAAATATGCCTTGCACCTAAGGTAGCCTTCAAGGATACCCATAATTGAAATGAGATCTGGTCAGCATAAGCATATTCAAGAGGAAGGAAATCCAGCACTCTGTGATGTCTGAATGAGAAGATCATCACCCACAAGCCAGATATGGGAAGATGTCAAGCAAAAGGAAGCATCTGAGCTGTGCTTTTTTAGGGCAAGGTCAGGAATTCTAAGACACTGGGGTCAACAAATCATTCACTAATCATGCATTCAGCACTTACTATATATGCCAGTCACTTTGATAACTGTGAGTGAAGAGAGGGACTCTGGGAAGTGGAGGACACGATTGGGGAATAGAGTGTAGTTTATTTTGTCAGCAGTATAAAATCTGTGAAGTGAAATAATATGTCTAAAAAGGTAGATTGGTAGCACACTGAAATTATAGAGGGCCTTGAATGCCAGGAAAATAAGTTTGGACTTTACTGAGCAGATAATGAGGAGCTATTGGAGAAGTGACATGACCAGATACATAAAAACAGTAAGTGAGGCAGAAATGAAAAAAATATATTAGAGGGTGAAAGTTCTGTTTTGAGGCTATTACAATAAGCCATACAGATTGTAATAATGTATTGGATTAGGGTACTACAAATAAGAACAGAGAATAGGGAACTGATAGGAGAAATCTGGAAGCAGAATGAAAGCCTGGGGGGGGTGGGGAGGGAAGGGAACAAGCATTTATTAAACACCTCCTGTGTGTCTAGCACAGTGCTAGATGCTTTACAAATATTTCATTTGATTCTCACAATAACTCTGGGAGGTAGGAGCTATTTTTTATCCTCGTTTTACAGTTGAAGAAATAGAAGCCAGTAGAGGTTAAGTGACTTACCCAGGGTCACACAGCTATGAAGTATCTGAGTCTGTTTTTGAAACTAGGTGTTCCTGAGTCCAAGCTCAGCACTCTACCCACTCTACCTGTCCTATGCCATGGTAACTAATTAGAGATGAGAGATAAACTACGAAGAAAAGTCAAAGGATAACAAAGTTTCTAGCACTGGAGACAAAATGGTTGGTGGTCCCATTGCTAAAAATACTAAAGTCAGGCGGCAGCTGGTGGAACAGTGGATAAAGCACCAGCCCTGGATTCAGGAGGACCTGAGTTCAAATTTGACCTCAGACACTTGACACTTACTAGCTGTGTGACCCTGGGCAAATCACTTAACCCTCATTGCCCTGTAAAAAAAAAAGAAAGAAAGAAAGAAAGAAAGAAAGAAAGAAAGAAAGAAAGAAAGAAAGAAAGAAAGAAAGAAAGAAATTTTTTTTAAATACTAAGTCAGAAGGAGGAGGAAGTTTAGGAGAAAAGATCATAAAATCCATTTCAGAAATGTTGAGTCTGAAAAAAATTTTAATTTTTTAAAATTAAAATTAATTTTAAATTTTTTTAAAAAGAAAGAAATATTGAGTTTGACATGTACGTTTGTGAAATGTCTGTCCAAGGAGAGGTGCTCTTCATGTAGTTAGAGATGCACATCTAAAACTCAGAAGACAGATCAAGGCTAGAGATAGATTTGGAAGATTTCTGAATGCAGATGGTAGTTGAAATCATGGACAACAATGCGGTTGTCAAGGGAGAGAATAAGAAATAGATATAGGAAAAATAAGCCATGGAAGACCCTCAAAGACTGTATCTCCCACAGAAGACTAGGGAGTACCTGAAGGCAGAGGTATGCATAGTAGAATGTTACTTGACTTTGTCAGATATAGCTATAAAACTTGTAACCTATATTGAAGATCTATAGAATTAAGCAACCTAAAAACATTTGTTTGATTTTGCAAAATTAGTACTAAAAACAATCATCTGAACTTTCTTCCATTCATGCCTAATTAATATGCATTGTAATTAACAATCATGTACTTAATAAAAAATCAGAAATAATTTTCTTGTAAATTTTATGCTTATAAATCTTTGTGCATGCTCAGTCTGCTTAGTGATTGTTCATATAACACAGTAATCTGCTATGTACAACATATTAATCTCAGCATCTTAAAAATTACATTTACTATTGCTGGCAAAAACCAATCCTCCTCCTTATTCAATGACCCAAGATCAATAAATTTCAATGCATCCCCTGAAATCTAATGGCAAAGATTTGACCAATATTCAATCTCATTTAAAGCATTAACAGATTTCAACTTACAGAGAGAGATTGTTTTCACTTCTGAAGCTGTGGTACTACCTTTCAAGTAGCATGACCTTTTCAAGGTAAATACTAACTTTCTTGTTTCCTGCCACATTCTCTAAATTAGTAATACCAGACATTCTCTAAGACATTTGGACCCCCATTTGGAAATGGGGGTCTTTAAATTGTGGGCCCTTATTTGCCAGCATAGTGAACCCATTGAACCTCATGTACCAAGGCAAATAGGTGTTGGCTTATACATCCTGAGTCATGGAGCCCACAAGTATTGGATTTAGTCTTCAAAAACTTATTCAGTGGCTGCTTCACATTATTATAGGTCCCTCCCCTGCTTCTTTGTTCTGTTCTGTTAAGACCCATCTGACAATGGAGCATGAATAGGGGAGTCTGTTGATTCTCCTTTTCATTGAAGATTACTTTTGAGCTTAAGCCCCATTCACCTTTGAGATGTTGAAAAGTTAAATCTTCAGAATAAGCAAAGGCCAATGCATAATTATATCTCTTTCTCAGTCACATATATAATTCCCAACTGCAATGGTAGGTAGCAAAGGAAATGGAGGGAAGAATCCAATTCCTGTTAGGGAAAATTAATTAAACAACATTTAAACTCACACTTCACTTAGATATCAGGCATACCCACTGATTAACCATCAGCCCATCCTGTGAATGCTCCTTGTTGGTTTCCCATCAAATGCAGGTTTCTGAATAACTGGGGCATCATTGGGTGTTTGTTATTTTCACATATTTGCTTGCTTTGGTCCTATACATTCTATTTGTTTTTACGTAAGCCCTCAAGAGACAATGACAAGAAGCTTCAAGAATTTTCTAAACATATAAAAGATTAAGCCAACAGAATAGTTTCTTTGAGATGTCTATTCTGTGTTTCCCCTAAACTGGCTTCTGAAAGAGATCTTGTCTAGAAGGGTTTGGAGTTGGTGGTGGTGGTTTGTTTGTGTATTTGTGGTGTGTTTTTTTTTAACAAATACTGATCAGTCTACAGTGACTTTGATGGGTGCCCACCTGAGGGATAAACTGGATCAATGGTCTCTGAAGTAGGGAACCATAGCATGACCCCAAAGGGTATACCAACAGCCAGTTAGAAGGTGGGGAGATTGGCTGCATTGTACCTTTTTCAGGATAGCCACCCATGGAGCCTGTGTCTAAAAGAATCCATTATCCATCAATAACGGCCTTACTTGACTTATCATCCTCCTGCTATGCATATCCCTCAATCCCGTCACGTTAGCCTCTTAGAGCAGTTATGACCAATCATGACCATACATACCAGGCACCCTGAAGATGGCAGGATCTGAATTCTGAAGCAGCTACCAGTGAATGAGTTCTCCTACAGTATTGTTTTCTACACCCCGCCTTTACATTTCAAGTAGGATAGAATGAGACCCACAGGAATAGGAATCGATTAGTTGTTACCTGCATGGATGATCTTATTACATAATCTTTTCCCCAAAAACCCATCCTTCTTCCTTTCCTATTTCTGGAAGACACTACTGGGCTTACTGACATCCAGCTTTTTAACTCAAGTCTCAGCCTTAACCCAATTTCACTCAATCTGTAGATCCACAGAGTTGCCAAATCTTATTTCTTCTATCTCTACATTTTTAAAATATGTTTCTTTTTCTCCATTTATACCACCACCACTCTAGTTCAGGGTGTTATCCTTTCTCCCTTGGATTATTTCAATGAGTTCCTAATTGGTCTCCCTGCCTCAAGTCTCTCCCTTTTCTAATCTATCCTCCATCTAGCTGACAATGTTATTTTCCCTATTTTCAGATCTAAACAGTCATACCCCTATTTCATAAAGTCTAGTGGTTCCCTCCCGGCCCTAGGATCAACTATAAACTCCTGTTTGGCATTTAAAAGCATCTTGTCCCCAACTTACTTTTCCAGGCCTATCATGTGCAATTTCCTTTCTAAAAACTTATGGTGTAGGCAAATTGGCCTTCTTTTTCCCCCCTCAAATTTATATAAAATGACAACTACAAATATCCAAACTTAAGTGAGCAATTAAGATGTGATACCATCCACTAAGAAGAACCACAAAAAAGTAATAGCTTTTGTACCGAAGACTCTATTTTGAGTTGAAATCAGAGATAATTCAGTTTGCTTGTTTTTACCCTGTGTATCGAAAAGAGCCATACCCAGAGAAACAGGACTCCTGAAAAGTTGTTGTGTTCCCTGACTATTCCATTTTGTATTGCTCTATTTAAAAAAAAAAAAAAGAAAGAAATAAAGGAAGGAAGAAAGAAAATCCATGTGCTTGTCTTGCTGCATTGATCAAATTAGCTGAATAATTAATCTTAACAATTATTACTTATAAGTCTACCCTATCCCCCAACATGTGCATAGACAGGGAGTTTTTGGAAAATAATGAACTATCATATTGTTCTCAAAAATGGGGATTTTGCACCATTAATAAATTAATTTAAATTATTTTAGATTATTAATTATTTCATACTTATCTCATTCTTTTCCAATTCTCTTTTACTGTGTGCTTCTTAATATATATATATATATATATAATATAGTAGGGTAGTAGAACATCTATATAATAAATAATAACAGATAGAATTTATATAGCATTTTAAGGTTTGCTAAGTATTTTGCAAACATTATCCCTTCTTGGTTCCATAGGTTTGTCATGCTGGGGTGGGAGTGGGGATAAGCTCCCACTTTCTATAAAATGCTCCAATAGCGTGTGTCTCAGCCTCTGACAACCAAAGCCCAACTCCTGGCCTTCTCATGGCGGAACAGTTTCCACTAACAGGAGAAGGGGCGAAGGCGAGTCACTGGCACCTTAAAACCAGTGACTTCGGGCAGGTGGGGCTTGTTAGCCCAACCCGCTAGGGGAAGGAAACCCTGATTTTAAACCTCTGCTGCCTTGCGGCTATATCTATATATGGAAAGGCTTTGGGAGTTAACCCCGAGGAAAAATCAGGAGTCAGAGTCCCTTAGGCAGTTGGATGTTGGACATCACATCCCTCTGGCAACTCCTGCAGAGGCACTGGTGCCATACTGTACTGGCTCTGGCTCTGCCTCTCCTTTGGATCCACCAATGTCGCAGAGAGGGAAAACCTGCTGCATGGGCAAAAGCTTGTTTTCCATATTGCTCCACCCAGGCCAGCACCCTGGAGAGGACACTCCAGCTACTCCTCATGGGGTAGATACAACACGGGATGCGGCAGTTACCAGTTATAAGTCACTCAGGAGCTACGGCTCCCATATCAGACTGCACAGCCACACTGTGGCCTGTGGCTCTTCAAGGCGCTGATCCATGGTCATCTGCGACTGATGGAGGCCTACACACAATCCCTTCTTAGCCTCACAACAACCTTATGATGTAGGTATTGTTATTATTATCCCCATTTTACAGATGAGGAAACTGAGGCAGATAAGGATTAAATAACTTGCCCGGGGTGACAGAGATAGTATCTGAGGTTTAATTTGAACTCAGGTCTTCTTGACTCCAGGCCTGGCCCTCTATCTACTGCACCACTTAAATGACTAGGAAGGAAGGAAAAGAGAGAAAGAAAGGAAAAATAGAGAGAGGAAGGAAGGAAGGAAGGAAAGAAGGATAGATAAACATATATTGAGGATGCAAGTTCAAAACATTTTTAATGATGTAGCACATGATCAATAAACTTGGAGACCACTGGACTAGTTGATTTCTCAAAGTCCTTTCTGTGTCCAGGAGTCAACAATTCTTTAAGCAGAACCAACAAACTGCATAGTAAGGTCCTTTTGTGGTTAATATTTGACCTTTGACTCTGGCCATGGGGAACAATTATGGCTGTCATCTGAGGACCTTCTAGGCTTAATTAAGAGAGGGTCTATTCTGAATAATCACCCCACCTACTGTGGCGATTAAAATTTATGGCTTTTCCCTATAATTATCCCAAGTTTTAGGGAATGTAGCTGGGATTTATCATATATTTGTTACTTAGAAATTAGAGGCTACTGCACCAGTTTTGGGACATTAAGCCTTTATTAAAGCCTACTAAATGTTAGAGAAAGTGAGAACACATGGTTAGAAGCCCTACATACCTAGGATAGAAAGAAAGACCCAGAGGGCAGCGTGGGAGAGGGAAGAAGGTGCCAAGAGGGTGAGAGACCCCTCTCGAGGGTTTTTACCTGTCTCAGGTAGAGGTGGGTCACTCCACCTTGATCCAAGCTAATTGGCTGGTAACATTCAAGTCCATTGATTGACATGACTTGAAGGTGGTCTTGTTAGTTAACTTCCTTTAGTTAGTCAGGAAGGTCAATCTACATTTCCTTTGAAATTTTCTTGACTCTGGGCTGGCTCTGCAAAACCAGCCAAAGTTCCTGTGCGGGGAGGGGGGGCTCTCTGAGTCCCCAAAACCCCTATTATTAATAATTTTCTTACACTACCAAGATACGCGTGATTCCAGAAATCAGGACTTTCCTTAATGTGAAGTACTTGAGCCCTGTTTCTCCCTTATGTCTAATGGTAATTCCCCAAGATTATGGTATGAGCTTTCAGCTACTCTTCTTCATAGTGTCATTCACTTGCGCCTGATGCCCTTTCTCTTTCCATGCCAGGCCTGGGCAAATTTGGAAAGCTAATATATGATTTAAAGTGGTCCTTGCCACGCTCCCAAATCTTTCATTTGTGTACTTTCTTCTTCCTTTTGTTACCCTTCGTGCCCCATTGTGTTCACCCCAATTGATCATGAACCTCCATTGGGCCAATCTGTCTGACTCTTCCTCCCCAATTATGCCCTGTCCTCCTTCTTCCCAACCAAATTTACCTCTCATTCCTTCAAGGCTTAGCCAAAGCCAGCCCTCAGCCTAAAAGAGGGACTCTATTGATAGACCAATGAGCAGCCCAAGATTTGTCAAAAGCTGAGGGCCTTTTAGTGCATTTAAGATCACATGGTGTCATTCCAACTCTGTAGACCAAAGATGACCCTTGAGCACATTCTCCTTCCATGAAACTATTTTGGCTGCATCTCTTTGGCTATTGTACCACTGGAAAATTACAAATTCTTGTCCTTCCTTCCTTGCTTCCTTTCACTCATTCATTATGTAGCTTTGCTCAAGTCATTTAATGCCTCTAAAACCTCATATATTCCATCTATAAAATGAGAATAATGACATTGTTATTATTTACATCAGAAGATAGTGAGGAAAGTGATTTACAAACCTTACCTGCTCCATCTAAAGAGACATTGGGATGATGGATAATAATGATACTGATGATGCTACCTCACTGAGTTGTCCATTGTATGTAAGGATCAAATGAGATCCTATATGTAAAGTCCTTTAAAATGTAAAGTACTAATGTCATTGTCAGCTGTTATTATCACTATTGTTATTAATAGTTATTTTTTTCTCATTTTCTCCCTGGGATTTGAATAGAAATGGTCCGAGATAAGTTTCTGCTGTGGCTATGCATTTGGCATTAAATAGAGGATCCACCTTAAAGTCAGCAAGACCTGTGTTCTAATCCTGACTCTGTACATACTGGCTCTGTGACCTTTGGCAAGTGATTTAATCTCTCGATAATCTAGGCAACTCCAGAAAGCTATAGGTTGCTGAGAAGATGCCAATCTGAATGGGTAGAGTCAGTTTCCTTACCTGAGAGTTCCCTATATTAATGAAATCACAGGTCTAGTCCCTACCCTTATTATCATGAGTATATGTCCTAGCTCAGAATCATAAGATCACAGATTTAGGGTTGAAAAGGCTATTAGAAGCCCCTAGTACAACCCTTGACCCCAAATTTTACAGATGACAAAAGTAGAGCCTGAACAGATGAAGTGATTTGCCCAAGGTCACACAGGCCAAATCACCTGGCTCCAATGCCAGCACTCTTTCTAACATACTACTCTGAAACCTTAGCACAATAAATGCTCCACAGATGTTTGGTGATATCCTATCTCCATTAGTCAGCTTCCCTCTCCCAATCCACACCTCCTAGGGCATCTTGCCCATTGGAGACATCACCACTGAAATGAATTATAATTTTATACCCCACGTTTATAGGCCGTGGTGGCAAGTACCACATACTTATTTGTACAAATGATAGCTTAATTATTAATATTTATAGTTTAACTATGATTAACTATATGCTGTCTAAAATACACAAAAGACCCAATCTGTCACTCAAGAGCTATTGTGTATGTGTGCATTTAATGCCAACAATGTCATATTTCATGAATGAGGTTATGTTGACATGGTTTTTCTTTGTGTTGTGGGATAAAATCATGTTCCCAAAGTTCTCATATCACTGAACTAGTTAGTTCCTCAACCTCTAAGACTGCCATTTTCATGTTCTGGGTTACTATACTGCCCCCTGGTGGTGAATATAATTGCAAGTGTGTGTGTGTGTGTGTGTGTGTGTGTGTGTGTGTGTGTGGTTACAAACACCATCCTATGGAGTAACTGCTTTATCTTTCTGCTACTCTTGGCTTTTGTGATGGAAGCAGTAATATGTATATTCAACCAATTTTCCAACTATTTATTGGACACCACTGATACCTTTAGCACTTCCTAGGTATTGTGGTGATGCAAGGAAACAATGTGGTATAGTGGATTCCTCCTGGGACTAGGAGTCTAGCCGAAACCAAAGACTTCTGGGGGGAGGGGAACGACAAGGTGTGTGGGAACAGATAGGACCATGCACTGACCTTTAGATCACTAACTCTAACATCTGGAAAGAACACTTAAGTGCATTTTCCCTTCATAAGATTGCTTCAACGACTTCCTTTTATTTAGTCATTACGCTTTTGACAAAATACAGAAAAGCTCCTTCTTCGCTCTCTTTTTGTCTCTTCTCATCACATATGGTTTCCTTTAGTGTTCTCTCCTCTCCTCTCATTTATTTTTTCTTCTTTTCTTTCCACTACTTCTCTCCCCTTCTTTCCTTCCATTTCTTTCCTTCCCTTTCTCCCCTTCTCGTCTCCCTTCCCCTCCTATTTTACTAAAAGACTAATCTCATTACTGTTTATTTGCTGTGTCCAATACTTTAGCTCATAAGTTTTGAATGGGTAAGGGATTGTATCATCAGTGGGAAGAGAACTGGACTCAGAGTAATAAAACTGAGTTCTAGTTCTGTCGATGCTATTAACCAGCTCTGTGGCCTTGAGCCAGACTCTAGACCTCAGTTTCTTTGTGTATTAAATAAAAAAGTTGGAGTAGAAGGTGCTTTCTAGCTATCCTATTCTTACATTGTCCTTGGCCTTAAGCTTATTTTCTTGATCTTGAGCTCATTCTCAACTTAGCATTGCCAGTCGTATTGACTTCTGTCTTGACCCTGGACTCCAATGATCCTGAGGGTGAGGATGATGATCTTGCACAGCCCTGCCTCACTTAAATTCAATTCACTCACAAGTCAGGACATCACCCTCTTGATGTCATTGGTCCTCTTCGAGAATGAAGGACCAATGGGGGCAGCTAGATGGCTCAGTGGATAAAGCACTGGCCCTAGATTCAGGAGGACCTGAGTTCAAATCCGGACTGAGACTAGACACTTATTAGCTATGTGACCCTGGGCAAGTCACTTAACCCCCATTGCCTGGCCAAAAAGAAAAAGAAAAAGAAAAGAGAATGAAGGACCAACAACAACAACAATTCTGAACTTAAGGAAACAAAATATGCACACATGAAAAAAGATTAAAATGAAAGACAATAACACAAGAAATTTAACAAGGCAGCATACGCTAAGGGCCAAATGAGTCATTCAGATGATTAAGTGTTGGAGTTGAAAGGAAGAGGATGGAAATCGAGTTGAAATCTCAAAAGATAGATGGAAGTTGCTGAGGCAAAAGAGGGAGAAGGAATGTCCACTGGAAGAAGAATGGTGTGAGTAAACTCTTATTGGAGATGAGATCAGAAATAGTCATTTAGGGTAAGGTGGGACAGTAGGTAGAAGAGACTGGTTGTGTTAGGGACTAGTGGGTGCTAAGACTGTAAAACTGTAGCAAGATCAGCTTGTGGAAGATCTTGAATGCAAAACTAAGGAGTCCAGGCTGAATCCTGTAGGAAAAACAGGAGCCATTAAAAATTTCTAAGCAAGAATGTAACTTCCAGCAATTTTCATCTATGCCAATTATTTACTGGGTAAGTTTAAGGGAATGCATTCATTTTTCATGACATTTCTTCCCTGGTAACAATGATTGGCTACCTAATGGCTGAATCTGGTTTACTAACCTAGTTACAGTTACTGTCATCACCACCAATGAGACAATGTTCCTCACCCTTCTTTTATCTACATGCCTTCTGCAGGGCACTAGAAAAAAGATAGCATCTCCTAAGCAACTATAAATGTCTCAGAATTGTCAGAGTAACTTCTGTCCTCTTTGTTCTGTCACAGATTCAACAATAGCACAGGTTGGAATAGAGGCTAGCCAGGTGGGCAGGACACCAACTGGGATAAGGATAGGGCCAGGAGACAGTCAAGCCAAGAGCAGGCTGGGAAGAAGCCTTCCCTGTCCTGAGTGGGCCCAAAGCTCCTGATCCCTACCGTTTAACCAGAACAGAGGCTAGACAGTCCTATCCAGATAACAGGATATTTGAAGCTTTTTCAGAAGCGACTGGAAAGTACATTCAGAGTAAAAAATGAAGAGAATATGTGAATATGGTAAACATTTATATAGTGCTTTGAGGTTTACAGAGAACTTTATAGATATTATCTCATTTGGTCCTCATAACAATCATGTGGGGTAGAACTTATTATTATTATTTTCCCCATTTTACAAGTGAAGAAACTGCTGCTGAAAGAAGGTGACTTTCCCAGAGTCTCACAGCTAGTAAGTATCTGAGGTAAGATTTGGACTCAGATTTTCCTCCTTCTAAGCCTGGTACTTTATCCATGATGCTGATCTACCTTCAAGAAAAGTGTGAGGTTGAAGAAAACAACACTGCACTCAGTGCAACACCACTTGTACTGCCCAAGATACCTAACTGCATTAGAAAAAGGGTAAATTTATCAGTATTTCTTTCATTGGATGGCTATTTCCTGTGTTCCCCAATACTTTTTGCATTAATATAGTTCCCCAAAATAATAACCTCCAGGATCCAACATTGTTTAGTTTTAATTATGAAGTTCATTATTAATTGGCTTGAGTCCTACTTTGAGATCTAATCATAGTATTGGATCCTTAAAGGCTATGCCTACATAGTCTAAGGTCCAACAGATTCGCTAGAGCCAGAAAGATTTCAGATGCAGTTCTGCCAAAAGAATGCCTGTTGTCCAACAACCAGACTATACAAGAACAGGAAGACTCAACACAAAAACACTGGCCATTTGGTCTCATCTTATGGTTGATCTCCCTCTCTCCCACTGTGATCCCCCCACTGCCAGCCATCCTCTGCCTGTCAGCCAAAATGGCTTTCCCAGAATATAGGTCTGACCATGTCACCCCTCCAGTACTCAACAAACTCCCTGTTGCCTCCAGGATAAAATTTTTAAAGTTCTCTCTCTGCTCTGGGTTTCCTACTTTTCCAGTCTTCTTTCACTCTGATCCAGCATCAGTGACCTGCTGGCTCTTACTCAAACAAGACAGTCTGTCTCTCAGTCACATGTCTTTTTGCCAGCTGTCCCCCATTTCTGGATTTCTTCAGAACTCAGTTCATATCCCATCTTCTTCTAAAGGCTTTTCTCAGCCCCCCCCCACCCCCCACCCCTTCCCTGATATCTTATGCTCCTTCTCACTGCTGGTGCCTTCCCTCTGAGGCTATTTTCTATTTAAGATAGATAGATACATAGATACATAGATACATAGATGATAGATGATAGACAGATAGATAAACAGACAGACAGATGATAGATAGAGACATAGATAGAGACATAGATGGATAGATATGTGGCTGTGGATATAGGTATAGGTATGTAGATAGATATAGAAAGACACAAACATACACATGGATATATAGATATAGATGAAGATGATGAGAGAATGACAGAGAACTGAGGCAGAGACAAATAGGTGTTGGGAAGCTGGGTGGCACAATGGATAGAGTGCCAGGCCTGGAGTCAAGGAATCTTCCTGAATTCAAATCCATATACTTACTAACTGTGTGACCCTGAACAAGTCACTTTACCTTTTTGCCTCAGTTTCCTGATCTGTAGAATGAGCTGAAGGAAATGGCAAACCACTTTAATATTTTTGCCAAAGAAAAAACCTCCAAATGGAGTCACAAAGAGTCAGACCTGAATGACGATGACTAAACAACAACAACAGATATAGGTATAGATGTATATAGTGAGTGATAGAGACTGAGGTAGAGGTAGATATAGAGAAATAAAAGACACAGTATCCCAAAAGTCTTATTCCAATTTCAAGCTATTGTTTTATTAGGCAACATATGTATTGCACTTTTTATAGACTTATATCTTACATGTACATAGTTATATGTATGCATGTTGTCTCCCCCATTAGAATGTGAACTTTCTGAGAACAAGCGCTGTGTCTTTGCCTTTCCTTGAAGCCTCAGTGCCTATCCCAGCTCCTGGTGCATACAGATAAACACATGGCAAATGCTTGGACTGATTGGGTGATGGTTGTATTAATGATGGGCTTAATAAATTCTCATTGATCCATATCATATCATGAAAATCCAGCTTGCCATTGCTATGTGCCTCCTAGGTTTATGGAGATTCTGTTTCTAAATAACAAAAGACTACAATATAACTCTTATGACCTCAGCTATGTAAGAGGGAGGAATCGCTCTCCTCTGATCTGCCTTCCTCAGCACACTGTGCCAAACTTCCAGCTGGAGAGCCTCAGCAGCTGCGCGAGCCCTCATGTGTGATTCAGACCCTTAGCTACTGCTGGTGGAAGCGGTCAGCCTCCCGTTATCTTCCCCTCAGGCTGGCCTACTCTGATTTCTCATTTTCAGTAACTCAAAAGAAGAGGGAATAAATATGTGACAAAAATTTTGCAACTGCCTCCTAACTGGTCTCCTGGCGTCAAGCCTTGCCGCTCTTCAATTCATCCTCTACACAGCTGCTAAATTGATTTCCCAAAAATGTAGGTCTGACTATGTCACCACACCCCCACCCTCTATTCGATAAACCCCAGGGGTTCCCCATTGCCTTTATGGTTAAATATATTCACTCTTCTGCTTGGCATTTAAAACCCTCCATAACCTGGCCCTGGCATACCATTCCAAACTCAATACAAGACACTCTATCTTCTGTCTCCATGATTTTGCAGTGTCTGGGCCTCATACCTAGGACTCATTCCCTCCCCACCTCTGCCTTTCACAATCCCTAATTTTCTTTAAGGTTCAGTTCAAGAGTCACTTACATCAGGGCTTCTTAATCTTTTTCCATTCGTGACCCCTGTTCACCCAAGAAATTTGTACACTATTCAGGGTATATGAAATAAGTATACATAACCCTTTACTGTTGCCAAATTTTTTGCAATCCCCCACCTTCAGCTATGCAAACCCATATGGGGTTGTGACCCACAGTTTAAGAAGCTAGGACCTACATGAAGGCTTTTGTGGTCCCTCATGCTATTGGGGTCATCTCCTCTTAATCACCTTGTATCTATTTTGTGAATTTCTAGGTACAGTTTGTCTCCTCTAGCTAGATTGTAAATTCCTTGAAGGGAGCGGGGGAAAGGTTGTTATTTTTTTCTTTGTTCCCAACACTCAGCACAATGCTGACACACAGTGAGTGCTTCATAAATGCATTTTGATGGACGGATTGATTGATTGAAGAGTGGGATATAGGAGTCACAAGAAGACCCTCTTGGCTGGCACAAAGAGGTATAAGCAGAACCATGAGAAGAGCTAGTGGAACCTTTGAAGACAATGACCAGAAGTTTATATCTGATTCAGAGAATTCTGGGAAGTCACTGGAGGACATGGGAGTGAACGGGATTGAATCAGCAATAGGTGTGGGAAATGACCCACGCTTTCAAGTGTTTAGGCTTCCTTTAAAGTTGATGAGGACAGTGTAAAGTTGGGCTTCCTTGATCCCTGGTCAGATCAGCGTGAGACCACCGACGTTCTGAAAGTCTAAACTGCATTTTCCCCTGGTGTTCCCCACAATGTTGCTTTTTCCCATTCCTCCAACCCTCACCTCTTGTTACCTCTCTGATTAAAAGCCTGGCTCAGAGCCTGACAGCGAGCTATAGCCTCCACCTCAAAGGAAGCCCAGTGTGGATGACCTTGTTAAACTCCCTGCGCACTGCACCCTGGACATCAGTGGGCATCTCCCAGTGATTTACTGCTTCTCCTGTTACTCAGCTGAATTTTCCATTGAGCAATAAGGGCTGGAGAATTGCTCAAGGTTAGCAGCCCTCTGAAGCTCACTCGGCTCGACAGACCTTCTTTCCTAATGGTATACATGGGAGATTTATTGGGATGTTTTTACAGGCCAGGAAATTGCTACATGATTCTGTCACTGACAAAGGAGCAAACGTCACCACCCGGTCTATGTTGGACTTTCTCCACCGCATTAGGGCTTGTACTGGGAACACTTAAAATAGACAGCCCTGATCCCTTGTTCGGTTATCTAGTGGAAGGGTTCTGCCTACCCAAACAATATTCTAATTTGTTTTTGTCTCTCCTTCCAGGGGTAAGGGTACAGTGTATATTTGGATTTCCACTCGGTTTCCTGTTCTTATGGCATTTGTAGTGTTGTTCTCTGGGTTATGGCTGTCAGCGGGCCTCTTATTCAGTTAGCACTACATTATCGAGGGACCACACTAGTGTCAGCCAGAGTTTAACCCAGGCCATCTTTGCATCACGGGCCAAGGCTATTTCTCCAAGACAGCTGTCTACGTAGCCAGGAGAGCAGGCTACAGGTGTGACACAGGCACCTGTCCCCATGGGTCATCCTGATTTCTGTGTTTACTCCAATTCAATCTATGTCCATGTTGGTCACTGCAAATGACATCATGAAGTGACTCCAAGAACAGGGCAGTGTCATCATTGAAGACTATGCCCATGGCCACTTACATTAGTTGTTACACACATAGGCAGACCAGAACCCTATCCATTAATCTCAGTTAACTTAAGCAGGACCAGAAGTGCCAGTCATTGGAGGGCAAAGGAGGTGGCCTTCTCTATGGATTGGTTCTACAAGATAAGGTAAATCTTTGGAATTTATATGGTGCTTTCTCATAGTTGAATGTAATCTCCTTGAGGACAGGGACTATTTCATTTCATTTTGTATCTTTGATGCCTAGAAAAGTGCTTGGCATGTGGTTGATGCCAACAACATACCTTTCCAGTCTTGGTATAGACTTTTCCCTTTCCCATACTACACTTTAACAGAACTGATCTTATTGTTCTTCTCATACAGCCCTCCATCTCCTGCCTCTGTTTCTTCGCAACGTCTCTCCCCAAGCCAGGTACACATGCCCTCCTTCATCCCTTCCTTCCTTCAAAACTCACCTTAAGCTCCACTTTCTACATAAAGCCTTTCATGATACCCCTAAGTTACCAGCATCCACCACCTGTCCCCAATTACCTTGCATTTAGTTTATATTCTCTGTGTGTATGTGTGTGTGTGTGTGTGTGCTGTCTTCTCTACAAGAAGGTTAGCTTCTGGAGGGCATCCCCTAGCATCTAGCATATAAAAAACAGATAATAAATGCTTTCTGATTGGTAGATTTGTTAAATTAGATAGAAAAGAGTTTGTGGTTTACAAAATACTGGCAATGTTTCATTTGCTCCTCTAACTAGATCTGTAAGCTAGATATTACATATATATGTAGGTAATAGCACAGATATGATATAGATATTATCCATATAGATATCATTCCCATTTTAGAGATGAAGAAACTGAGGTGCAGAAAGGTCTTAAGATCCTAGTATCATAAATTTGGAACTAGAAAGGATCTTAGAGACCCTCTAGTCCAAATTCCTTCATTTCACAGACTTAAATTGAATGACTTGCCAAAGGTCACACAGCTATTTAATGCCAGATTAGTGAGATTAGAACTCGGACCTCTCTGGACTCCAGATCTAGACATCTGGTGATCCCTCAGCTATTCACTCAGAAAACTATCATTCTGGCTTTTCATGCCTACAAGTAAAAAATGCTCTGTTGAGCTAAAATGTTCAGAATACTTAGGCAAATAGGCTTAATAAATAACTCCAGAGATCCACAGATAAGACACGAATCTAGCACAAATCAAGTCTTATAGTTTGATAGGGCAGTGATTTAGTGTTGGTAAAGAGGATCAGAGTAGCCACTATACACATATATACATATACAGTGTATGAATGTGTTCATATATACATGTGGTATATGTGTGTATATGCCTGTGCATGTACACATATATACATATATATTACATATACATATATGTAATTTGGATTTGCCAGTGTATAGACATCAACAGTTTGTTAAGATGGCGCCATCTATGCCTGTATATATGTGTATATCTAGATAGATAGATAGATAGATAATGTGTGTTGTATGTATATGTACAAATATACATAAATACATGCATAGATCTATAATACACTTATATGTATTTGTGCATGGGTATGTGTATATGTGTGTGATGTATAGGTATGCATGATATATACATACATATAACATGCATGTGTGTATAGATTTAGATACATACACTCACTTATTATCTATGTATTCGCAATTCAACAAATCACCTTTATTAGTCTTCCTTTTCCTCATCTGTAAAAACAGGGGACTGGAAGAGATGACCCCTCCTGGCTCTGGATCTTCTGAATGCTGACGAGCAAAGACTTAGATACTTTGCTGAGACAGCCCATTCCATTCTCAAACAGCTCAGATTGGTAGGAAGTTTTGTATATGAAGCTAGAGTCTATCTCATTGTAACTTTCCTGCCTCGACCTCTGCCCTCTGGGAGCCACAACCATCACTCTGATAGTGGTAGTGGCAGGGGGTAGGAGTGAGGCATGGAGAAAGAGGGGAGAACTGCAAATTATGGCAACCATTCCAAAGTCATAGGCTGACATCGTTCCTTAGGCTAACCCTTTGTGTGAATTGGTCTTATCTGAATCATTGCATTCTTCCCTCTGGGTTGTTCTCCTAACTCTGCTCTGTTTGTATTCCCCCTTGACTTTTGGCTTCATCACTACTAAACTCACACTGCACATGGTTTTCCAAATATCAAGGGAAGGCCTGAGCCTCACTCTTCTGACTCAAGGTCCAGGGTTCCTTCCATTGTGGCACACTGCCTCTCCCTGTTGACACACACACAGAGAATACCTCCCCCACTCTCTCACTCACACACACATTCTCCATGGTGCCGAGCTTACTGTAAAGTTCTCCTCCCTTTTTTTTGCTGACTCCCACTTACAGGACCTATTGCAAGATTAACTCTCACATATTATATTTCATCCCACAGAGCAGTAACTCAGGGGGTTTTGGCTTCTGCAACAAGAAAAGATCCACTACTAAATATTAAGTTCCCTGGAAGAATCTTTGGAGGGAATTTAGTGTTGGTGAAGAGTGTCAGAGAAGCAGCCACCAAGTCTGAGTTTCTGTTTATTCACCTAACAGGTAAAGATTCAAAATACTGTACAAACATCCCAGCAACACTAGCAGGATATGTCAGATGACAAGCGTAATATAAACTCCATGTAAAAACCCATTGCTTTTCTGATCCTTAGATCACAACCTTCACACAGAACAATAGCTTGGTTTATATAGCACTTAATACTTTTCAAAGCCCTTCACAAGCATTGTCATTTGGATGTTCTCCGAGTGTACACAGGATAATGATGGTGATAATGGTCATATAGACTTAAAAAATACCCACTTGACCTGCTTTGGCTCAAAGTAATTAAGATCTTTTCAGAGAGGGCTTACTATATAATTTCTGCTTTAGAAGGAAGATCATTTTTTTTAAGATGAAGGAAGCACTTTCTTCCATTGTAAAAGAGTGAGGAAAGTCTACCATTACACTTACCCAATGGTTCTATATTTGTGAGGGGGCCCTAATTCTATTGATCAGGCAGGAGGAGACAGTAAATACAACTATTCTCAACACTTCCTCTGCCCCTGACTGGGGGAAAGAGGAATAGGGCTTTCATTGGAGGTTGTAGGGAGTTAAACACAGTAAAATATTTGTTTATTTGTTTGGGATTTTAGAATTTGAGTGAAAGTAAAAGCTTTATTTATTTTTAATGAATGAGACTCAATGGAGTCAGAATTTATTTATGATATTCTAAGAATGAAGGGAAGCTGTGTGACATAGTGATAATAATATTAGCTAGTATTTATATAGCACCTACTATGTGCCAGGCATTGTGTTACATGTTTTACAATTACTGTTTCATTTGATTCTCACAACTACCCTAGGAGGTAGGTGCTATTCCTATCCACATATTACAGTTGAAGAAACTGAGGCAAAGAGAGGTTAAATAACTTGCCCACTGTCATGCAGCTAGTAAGTATCTAAGTCTAGATTTGAACTCAGGTCTTCCTGACTCTAGGCCCAGAACTTTATCCACTACACCACTTAGCCGTCTCTATATTGTGGAAGGAGAGTTAGCCTTGAAGCCAGGAAGATGCAGGTTCAAATCCTATCTACAAATTGTCTGTGTGACCCTTTGGGATGTATGGGGTGTTCCGGAGGACTAGCACCTCTGGTGTCAAGGTTTGCTGAGCCCTTTTCAAGGGCTACTCATATTCCTTTAGTGTCTATCTTCATCCAGCTCTCACCTGTGGCTCCAAGAAGCTGTAGCTTGTATAACGGTCACATCCAGGGTAAAACCTTCTCATCAGACAGGCTAAACCAGGTTGAGGATAACTGATGGGCCTCAGACCCATCGGTGAGCTAGAGGGACGTCTATCCCAAGCATGGGAAGACTTCCTTCGGTGGAAGGGGAAGATGAGAACAATTTGTTCCAATGGTATTGAAGGTGGCGAAAGCAGGCCCTGTAGACAACGGAGATGTCGAAGTCCTCTACTGTATCCTGGGCCATCACCAGTCGTCCTGACTTTTGTCTCGCCACTGGACTTCAGTGAGTCTGTAAGAAAGAATAAAACTGATAACTTTGTGCAACTCTGCCTCACTTAAATCCAGTTGGTGAACAAGTCAAAATAACACCTGTGATGTCAAAAATGAAGAACGAACAACAACTTACCTTTTCAGTGCTCAGAGTCTCTAAGACTGTTAGGTGGGGGGGCCGCTGGGTGGCGCAGTGGATGGAGCACCGGCCCTGGATTCAGGAGGACCTGAGTTCAAATCCGGCCTCAGACACTTGACACTTGCTAGCTGTGTGACCATGGGCAAGTCACTTAACCCCAATTGCCCAGCAAAAAAAAAAAAAAGAAAAGAAAAGAAAAGAAAAGAAGACTGTTAGGTGGGGTGGGGGGAAGCTCCTGTCCTTCACAGGTAGACAAAGTTTGTTTCTAAGGGAATTCCCTACACTAATGAGATCACCAACCCAATCCCTGTCCTATCTTAAGAATTTTATAATGTAGGGAAAAGAATATTCAGAAGGGACCAGAAGGAATCATAAACAAGCTCTGAAAGTTACATGCTGAATTTATTATATTCTTTAAAAGAAAAATAAGCCATATAGAATAAAGACTCAGCTTCATTCATAGGTTTTTTTCCTGTTTATACACACATACAAACATGTACATATAAATGGGAATGTTCATTTTATTGGGTGTTTGTTAGACTCAGAATAATTTTCTTAAATTGTTAAAAAGAAAAATAGGAGGGGGCGGCTAGGTGGCGCAGTGGATGGAGCGCTGGCCCTGGATTCAGGAGTACCTGAGTTCAGATCCGGCCTTGGACACTTGACACTTGCTGGCTGTGTGACCCTGGGCAAGTCACTTAACCCCCATTGCCCCGCAAAAAAAACAAAAAGAAAAGAAAAGAAAAGAAAAATAGGAAAAGCTACTTCATTACTCAATGCAGTTTAGATGTCAATCTTATTTTAGGAAGATTTGCAGAATAGTTTTTTCCAGGAACAAAAGCTGTGTGACCCTTGGTAAGTCGCTTTTAGCTTAGTGTAAAGAGTACTAGATTGGGGTCAGCATGTCCTGCTTTGTCCCATACTATGTGTGTATGTGACCTTGGGCAAGTCACTTCATCTATCTGAACCTCATTTATAAAAAATGAAGGTAGGAATAGATGATCTTAAAGGTCTCTTGGGAAACTCTGACTAGAACCATTCTTAGAATATGAGAAAGGAACAGTTAACCCCAATTGCCTCACCCAAAGAAAAAAAGAAAGGAACAAAAGAGGAGGAGAGAATAGATGGGTCTTCGCTAACTAAGGGACTGTCATTCATTCTGCAAGGTTTTATGAAGTGTTTATTCAGTAGAACAGGGTCAGCTAAGTTGTGCAGTGGATAGAGCACCAGGAGGCAGGAAGACCCATGTTCAAATTTGGCTTCAGACACTTACAAACTGTGTGACCCTGAGCAAGTCACTTCACCCTGTTTGCCTCAGTTTCCTCATCTATAAAATGAGCTGGAGAAAGAAATGGCAAGCCATTTTAATATCTTTGCCAAGAAAACCCCAAATGAGGTTAAGAAGAGTCTGAAGTGACTAAACAACAATAACAAAATTTTCAATAGAAGATCTTACATCTCCTTTCCCAGCATCCCATCCCAAAATGTAGTTTTGTTAAAAACACACATCCCATTAGATACCAACTCTAGGGAAAACCATCAGGGGTCTGAAAATTGTCCTCTGTAGCCCACAGTTTCCTCATAATTCATTTTAATGTGGAGGAAGTTTGACACCATTGACCTACGCATGTGAGGAACAGTACATTCTGACAATTCATCATGTTGCTCCATTCAGTATAAATTGGAATTGTTTATGAGCAATTTATAATGCATGTTTTGTTTTTTGTTTGGGTTTTTTTTTTCAGATTTTCAACTCTCCATTCAGGAGTTACCCTTACCTTTGAAAATATTTTTATAATGAAGGCAAAAGTTTTCCTTAAAGGGTGTGTGTGTGTGTGTGTGTGTGTGTGTGTGTGTGTGTGTGTGTGTGTGTCCCAATTTAAAATAATTTTATGCATTTGGAGTCATAAATATCTGCTATCAAATTATTCTTCATTGACTTAAGAGGGCAGAAATCAGATTAATGGGCAGAAGTTTCAGAAAGGAATTTTCACTCCTTGTCAAAAAAAATTACCTAATAATTAGAGCTATCCAAAATTCAGGTGGGTTACCTTGGGAAGTTACTCCTCCTTAAAGGTCTTCAAGCAAAGGCTCAATGACCATTTATTTGATATGTTGCAAAGTATTCTTGGCCAGGTAAATTGGAGTAGGTGTCCTATAAAATCCTTCTGATCTGATGTATTATAGTATATTTCTATAATTCTGTTATTCTATTATATTATTCTATTATTATATATTCTGTGATTCTATCATATTCTTTTATTATGCATATGTATAGTTTATTGCTTGTAAAAGGAAAGGGAAGGTATGTAATTTAACTTTGATAACCTAATAGCTTTATTTCATTTTTTAAAATCTTCATCAGACACTTAGTATGGTGTTTGTTGAGCTCAATATTTTTTCAAAGGTTAAAAAGAAAAAAGAAGGAAAAAAATTTTCCATTATTCAATGCAAAGTTTAGATCCTCAAGCTTATTTAAAAAGATGTGCAGAATAGCTTTTCAAGAAACAAAAGTTCTGTCACCTTGGGTAAGTCACTTTGGGCACAGTGGAAAGAGTACTAGATTTGGAGTCAGATTAGTGTGTGACCTTGGGCAAGTGGCCCTGGTCAGCCACATCTCTAAATCTCAGTTTCCACATCTGTAAAATGGTAGAATTGGGCTTGCTGGCCCAGAAGGTCCCTTCCTGCTCTAAGTCTCTGATTCTGTGAGCCACAAAGGTCAGAGGTTCTGAACCAAGACAAGTACCCAAAGAGTCATATGGTGGGAGTGTTTAACCACCACTGCTGAGACAGGTAATTCTACAGCTAACTTCTTTTTCATTTTCTTTCTTCCTTTCGGCAGGCAAGTCTCAACACATCCTCCAGAGATAGGATCACTGGCACTTCCTACTTCTCCCAGATTATCACACTTCAGTTGCTATTTGAGTTAAATGAAAAACTCTGTGAGTGTGCATATGCATGTGTGTGTGTGTGTGTGTGTGTGTGTGTGCAGATACAAAACAAGAGAGAAAACCAAGGGTTGGAAAATCAAATCTATTCCATAAGGTTTTTTTTATTAAGTCCTCAAAGGCTTCTGTCCCATGTTTTTCCTTCCAAACATAAACCTGAAAGTCAATTCCTCGTCTAAAAGAATGTGACAGGAGTAATGGATGTAAAAACACATACACATGACCTATTTTGACTGGCAGCAATTAAGATCTTTTCAGAACAAAGCTACTATATATTTCTGAAAATGCTGTGGAAACGAGCTATTTTTCTAAGATGTACCATTTGCTGTTGAATCCAATCATGTCTGACTCTCCATGACTCTATTTGGGGTTTTCTTGGCAAAGGTACTGGAACAGTTTGCCATTTCCTTCTCCAGCTCATTCTACAGATGAAGAAACTGAGGCAAACAGGGTTAAGTGACTTGGGCAGGGTCACACAGTTGGTAAATATCTGAGGTTGCATTTGAACTCAGGTCCTTCTGACTCCAAGGGCTGGTGCTCTGTCCACCGAACCACCTAGCTGCCCCTACTGTACCATAGGAAGGCATTTAGTTTATGGCTCTCTCTTTGTGATGGGTCCCAGGATGTGCTAAAACCAGCTCAGAGTGAGATTGCTACCTCTGAAATCCATGAAGACCACAAATCAGGACTTGATTTATTGTTTTGTGATTGTCTAGACCTAAAAAAACAATGAAGAAAATGTCAATAATGCTAATTAGACTTTAAAGTGTATAGTGTGGGGGGCAGTTAAGTGGCACAGTGGATAAAGCACTGGCCCTGGATTCAGGAGGACCTGAGTTAATATCTGACCTCGGACACTTGACACTTGCTAGCTGTGTGACCTTGGGCAAGTCACTTAACACTCATTGCCTCACAAAAATAAAATTTAAATTAAAATTTTAAAAATTAAGTGTATAGTGTATATTCTCCCTCCCTCTAACCCAGCCTGTTGTTAAATATTTACCATTATAATGTTGGATGGGGGCAGACCTATCTTTAAGTTATTCAGACCTGACTCTGTCTCAAGGGACACAAGGCAAAGAATTTTCCAAAGGAAACAAAACAAACTTTTCAGGGGAAACAAACAAAATATCTTTTCAGGGGGAAATATGGGAGAACCTAGCCAGTCAAATTTGCTCTGGATATGGCAGTCTTACCATATGGTGTTAATTTCAAAATAGGAAAGAAAATAAAGTATGCTTTTTAGGGAGGCTTTTAAAGGGAATATCTCTTGTTACACCATAGGACATCACTTTTGAACTGATACAGTGGAAAGAGTTTGAAATCAAAAGACCTGAGTTCAAATCCTGTCTCTGACATTAGTGTGTGACCTTGGACAAGTCCATAACAAGTCTAGGTCTCAGTTTCTTTATCCTTTCAATGAGGGTCTTGGATTAATCGCTCTCTAACCACCTAGCCCTTCCTTTTAAACCTAGATCTAGGATCCTATTCCTGGGAAATATGCTATATTCCATAACTATGAAATTTCACAACTACATGTATATATTTATATACATATATAAACTTCATAACTATATATATATATTATTTTATAACTATGAAATTTCCATTTTTAGTCTACTCTACATGATAAGGGACCAAGACCCATATCCCTTAGGAAGAGTTTGGTCAGACCAATAAATAAGGCAGTTTATATATTTGCTTTGACCTTGGTAGAGTGGATTTATTGTTGATTATCAGAGAACCTAGAAAAGTAGTTGGCATTTATAGAGATTGTCATGCTTCTTATCTCTCAGCAGAACAGAGAAGAAAGAAAAGTTCTTCAGTCTCCCAGATGCACTAAGCAGCCAGTGTGGTTTTAATCAATACAATTAATTAATTGCTTCATTAAGAGCTCTTTCTATTGCAATTGCAAATTTAAAGATTGCCATTATAGATACAATAACCAGAATGTCTCATACTTCTCTGAACTAACTAGTAGCAATTTATACCTTTAAATTCCAATTTATTCCCCCTGTTCAGACAGTTCCCCTAAAGCAAGGGGCAGGGGACAGTATTGACTTTGCATGACCTACACTCAGGTAGTGAATAAGGAAGTTATTAAAGGAAATTAGTAAATTTCCATTTAGTCACATCTTGGATAAGGCCACTCCTCCTTTAATCTCCCCTTTTTGAAAGTTTATACTCTAGAAGGTCTCAATCTTAAAGATGGAAAACTCAGGAAATTCTGAGTTTGGGCACTTCTTGGTGAAAAGACTTTATGCCAATAATAACTGATATTTATACAAAGCCTTTTTCTTTCTTTCTATTATTTTCTGGTGACAATCAAGATTAAATGACTTGCTCAGGGTCACACAGCTAGTAAGTGTCTGAATCTGGATTTGAACTCAGGTCCTCGTGACACTCCATTGCGAGTGCTCTCTATCTGCCACCTAGTTGCCCCTCTATACAGAGTTTTAAAATTTGCGAGGCATTTTACATACATATGTATTATCATGATCCCAGGTTTATAGATAAGAAAACTGAGACCCAGAAAAGTTAAGTGATTTGCTCATATTCAGTGAGCTAATAAACATCAGGGACAGGATTTGTACCCAGAGCTTCTTAGTCCAAAGTGGAGCTTCCATGTATTATTCTGCACTACCTCTTTGATTAGTGCCTAGCATGTTCTCTTCCACAAGAAGGCTCCAAATGCTCAATAAGTGTATGTTTAATTAAATTGTTAGCAGGTGGCACAAAACTCCTTCTGGAGTTATTGGTACAAATAATCTCAAGTAATCAAACTACTCTTTCCACTTGAAGGAGACCCATTCATTCTGCCAGGCTGCTAATTCTGAGCTTTTATATAGCATTCTAATGTTGCTAGATCTTTAATCTATCAATCAATCAACAAACATTTATTAAGTAGCTAGTATGCACAAAGAGACAAAAAATAGTCCCTGCCCTCAAGGAGTTTACAGTCTAAGGAGGAAACAACATTCAAACAAATATATGCAAAACAAGATACATACAGGACAAAAAGAAATCATTAACAAGAGAGAAGGCACTAAAATTAAGAGGGATTGGGGAAGGCTTCTTTACATATGTTATTTCATTAGATCTTCACAAAAAACTCTGAGAGGTAGTTGCTGTTTTCTCCATTTTGCTGATAAGGAAAGCAAGGTAGTGGTTAAGTTGTACAGGGTCACACAGCTAGTAAGTATCCAAAGCAGGATTTGAACTCTGGTCTTCCTCGCTCCAGTGCCAGCATTCCATTGTGCTACCCATGGAATAACTAAGTAAAAGATGCCTTTATACCCCATTGCAAACTGAGACTAAAAGCAGATAAGATAGATTTCTTCAAATATGTTACAATGTGTCATGTGACAAAGGAAGGTTTTACTTGGCCTTGGAGGGCAGGGGCTAGAAACAAAAGGTGCAAGTTGCATAGATGCTCAAAATAAGGGTAAGAGTTGGGGGAAAGTTTATGCAAAAGAGGAATGGGTTGGAGGTTTCCAAGAGACTAGATGACCATCCGGGGCAGCTAGGTGGCACAGTGGATAGAGCACTGACTCTGAAGTTAGAAGGACCTGAGTTCAAATCTCACCTCAGACACTTACTAGCTGTGTGAACTTGGTTAAGTCACTTAACCCCAACTGCCTTAAGCATTCAGGGCCATCTCCAAGTTGTCCTAATATATATCTTACCCCTGGACCCAGATGGCTCTGAAGGAGAGAGTGAGGTTGGAGACCTTGCACAGCCCTCCCTCACTTTAATCCAATTCACTGAAAGTCATGAATGAAGGACAAACAACAACAGATGACCACCCTGGCTGTAGATCATAAGGATTTTCCTACCCAAATACTGGTTAGACTAGATGACTTTGAGGCCCTTCCCAACCTTGGGATTCTGTGACTTTGCTGAAGATTATAATAGAGCACCAAACTTCAAAGTGTCTTCCTAACTTTCTTTTGTTTCTAGTAAGTCATGCTCTTTTCCCCCAATGGAACATAAGCTTCCTTAAGGGAGGGGCTGCTTCCTTTTTGTCTCTGTATTGCCAGTGGCCAGTACATGGTAGGCCCTTAATAAATACTTGTTGATGGAATTGTCTGTAACAACCACATAGCAAGTGAATAATAATAATGAGAGCTAGCACTTGGTGCTTTAAAGGACTATGCCTATGTTCTCTCCTTTGAACTCCTCAACAACCCTGTGAGGGAGGTACTATTATCACTCCCATTTTATAGAAAAGAAACTAAGGCTAAGAATGTCAAGTGACTCACCCAGGGATACAACGTTAGTAAGTGAGGCAGAATTTGAACCCAGGTCTTCCTGACCCCCAAGGCCACTGCTTTTACCATGAATGTGATTGTTTCTATTCTGGCCAAAAACTTTCAGGGTCTTCCCCACCCAGACTGATTCTTTTGTGAAAGCAAACTAGGCCATCTTTTGCCTCAATTCCTACCTAGCTTTTAACTACTGAATAGGTGTTGCCTCAGACAAAATGATACCTGGGAAAGACCTTAGCTTAAAAAGGCCAAGGTCTCCCACTGCATCTGGGCCCATCGCCAGTTGTCTTGATTTATGTCTTGTTAGAGAAGCTGTGGAAAAATTGGAACACTAATAAATTCTTGGTGGAGTTGTGAACTGATCCAACTATTCTGGAGAGCAATTTAGAACTATGCCCAAAGGGTTATAGAACTGCACATACCCTTTGACCCAGCAATACTACTATTAGGTCTTTATCCCAAAGAGATCATAAAAAAGGAAAAGGACCCACATGTACAAAAAATATTTATAGTTGCTCTTTTTGTGGTGGCAAAGAATTAGAAGTTGAGGGGATGCCCATCAATTGGGTAATGGCTGAACAAGTACATTGTGGTTTATTAATGTAATGGAATACTATTATGCTGTAAGAAACAATGAGCAGGCAGATTTCAGAGAAACCTGGAAGGACTTACATGAACTGATGGTGAGTGAGATGAGCAGAATCAGGAGAACATTGTACACAGTATCAACAATATTGGATGATAGTCGACTGTAATAGACTTAACTCTTCTCACCAATACAATGGTCAAAGATAATTCCAAAGAACTCATGATGGAAAATGCTCCCCACATCCAGAAAAAAGAACTGTGGCATCTAGATGCAGAATGAACGATGCTGTTTCTACTTTTTTTTTGTTTTTGTTTTTTGAGGTTTTTCCCTTTTATTCTGATTCTTCTTTCACAACATGAAATGAAGAAATATGTTTAATGTGATGGTACCTATATAACCTATTTCAGATTGTTTGCTGTCTTGAGGAGGGATGGGAGGGAGGGAGAAAAATTTGGAACTAGAAGTCTTATAAAAACAAATGTTGAAAACTATTTCTACATGTAACTAGAAAATAATACAATACTTTTATGATTAAAAAAGGGGGAAGGCCTGCAAGCCCCTATGCTTTGCACTTGCTGGCTGTAGCACTTGCTTGAAAGTGCCCATTCTCATGAGAATGAAAATAAAAGAGCTTTTGACACTTTGTTGCTGAGTTCTAGAGGATTAATGAGCAGGGGTTGTTTTCCTCTCAAATGAGATCACAAATCATCTCCTTATCCCCTTTCATTCTACTTCCTAAATCATTTGGAATTGACCAATAATGCATGAAACATCCAATTGCACTTGCTCTTGCTTTGAGCTGTTGTTTGTCCTTTCTTCTCGAAGAGGACCATGACATCGTGGTAATGTCATGACTTGCAGTAAATTGAATTTAAGTGAGAGAGGGCTGTACAAGGTCATCAACCTTACTCTCTCCTCAAGAGCCATCTGGGTCCAGTGGCAAGGTATATATCAAGATGACTGGTGATGGCCCCAGATGTTTTTAAGGCAGTTGGGGTTAAGTGACTTAAGTGACCAAGATCACACAACTAGTAACTGTCTGAGATGAGATTTGAACTCAGGTCCTTCCAACTTCAGGGCCAGTGCTCTATCCATTGCATTATCTAGCTGCCCCTTTGCTTTGAGCACTTCACACATCATTCTCCTGGATGCCAGATTGTATTTGACATCACACAGTGGTTCACTGGTGTGGTCTTTATACATTTTTAACTTCCTAATTGTAAGAATGGCATTCTACAGCATGCTGTAATGATGCACATTTTTAGAAACAAAAGAAAATGAGAAATTCTAGAATTTAGAATCAATACAACCCAAGATTATCTTGGTTTCAATAAGTAGTTGGAGAGTGCACTTGACTGTACTTCTTATTGCTTTGCCTACAGCTGATTTTATAAATATTTATATTGAACTTCTGTTCCGTGTAACTGAAGCATTGATCTTTTGCTAGACATAAATCAGAGGGCCACTCTCCTTAGTTCACACATGCAGCCTAACCTTCAAGGCTACTTTAGCCCAGAGTGATCTTCTCCTTACTCTAAATTTGTATCACACTTGTAAGACCTTGAATTTTTGGCTAGTAGTTCTTGTATCTTGTCTCCCCATCTAGATTACAAACTCTTGAGAGCATCAACAGTGTCTCCTATTTCTTTGGTATCACTAATGCAATCCTGTATACACACAGTATGTTCTGGAATGAATGAATGAATCATGAAGATAAAAAGCAAGATTTCCTTCCCCTGTGATCCTACTTTTCCATACACTTTGAGCCAACTTCAATAATTAAAAATAGTCTGGCACATCATCTCCCCAACTGTGTTCCATAGGCTCAGTTGTAAGTTCTTTCTCCTGGCAGCCCTGCTCAATGCAGTAAAAGAGACAAGAACTGAAGAGAAGTGTCACACATGGCATGAATGGGGTATGGTTACAACATTTTGACTGTAGTGATACTTTCACTTCTAAAATATGGAATATGAAACCACGTACTTCAAAATTCAAGCACCATGATTTCATGAGTGTTGAGTAATTCTTTATTTGGCAGAAATCACAACCCTTCCATCTCTTAAGAGATGTTCTTATAAATGAGTTGGCATGCCTGAAAAACTTTGCCACCTTGTGGCCAACTCTCTCATGCTCAGCCTTTCCAAATTGAGCTGAGAGATTCCGGGGACCTCAGTTCTAGTCAGTCTCTTGGTCCTTACTCAGAGTATTTCTAGCTGCATAGGAGATATGAGCACCTATACACTGCAGATGTACCCCCTCCAGATCCCAGAGTCACCTCCAGGACAGGATAAGTAAGGCTCCATAGTCGAGTTTTAGTGTGGGGAAAAGGGTGAACAATAAAATGACATATAAAAAATTATGATTTATCACATGTGGCAATTTTTTCTGTTATAAAAATAGACAAATTAGCTGTGTGACCCTAGGCAAGTCACTTAACCCTCATTGCCCTGCAAAACAAACAAACAAACAAAATAGATTCTGCCAACATTTCTCCAATCTATCTCCTCTTTGTCCTATGGACATCCTGTGGCCCAATCTCCTTCCCTTCCCCAGACTAGCATTTATAGATTCCATTAGGATGTTTCAAATCCCAGTGTTCTGTGGACAAATTAGATTGGGAAATAATGATCTGAAAATTCATTTCCAAATTCCAAAATAGTATGACTAAATTTATTTGTCTAGCCATATATCTAATCTGATTTTGTTGAATAATTGTAAAATAATCATCCTGTGTACTTAAATCTCGAAACATATTAGAATCTATTAGAGACAGAATGTTGGAGTGGAAAGAAAGATGGTCTTGAAGTCAAGAAGACCTCAGTTCAGGGGCAGCTAGGTGGCATGATGGGTAAAGCACCATCCCTGGATTCAGGAGGACCTGAGTTCAAATCTGGCCTCAGACACTTGACACTTACTAGCTGTGTGACCCTGGACAAGTTACTTAACCCTCAGTGCCCTGACCAACAAATAAAAGACCTGAGTTCAAGTCATGCCTCTGAAACATATTGGGTATGAGACCCTGGACAAGTTATTCATTTAACTTCTCAGTACCCTTAAGTGGCTCTCAAAGAGTACAAGTTAAAGATTATAGTTATCATTTATATGATGTTTTAAGGGTTTGCAAAATGCTTCACATATACTATTTCATTTGATCCTGACAACAGCCCTGTTGAGTTTGTGTTCTTATTATCCCATTTTACAGATGGGAAAACTGAAGCTCAGAGAGGCTTGGCTGGTATGCTAGAGTATGCAGCTACAACTCAGTCAGCAAGTATTTATTAAGGGTTTTCTATGTGCCAGGCAATATCTGACCAACAGATGCGATTTTCTGAGATTCAACAACTCAGAAATTTTTAAGTCATTAAGTACTGGTGTTCTCATCCATTTAAATTCAATTAAAAAATTAAATCAGTTTATTTATTATTCATCATTCATTAAACCAGAGTTATGATACTACTAATACCCTTCCACAACCAGCATTTCATAGAGTGCTTGTGTAGATGCCACTGTTTGCAAACTAATGCTTTATTTCATTGGACTAAATGAGGGCTATTAGATCATCAAAATGGTAGTTCTTTTACTATTACCCTTAAAGGGAAAGGAGCATGAACAGGAGCCAAAATGGTATCCCTTTGGTTGAACACAGAGACTGGACAGTTCACAGAACTTGATAAAGTCAGCAGTCTCCTGCTGAAGAGGTAAACTGCTGTGTCACTCTGGGCTGATCACTGATGGAGAAGAGCAGCAGAGACATGGGCCAAGGACAGAGACAAAACACACATAATTCCAGGGGCTGGAGGTCATTTTCACGAGACTCTCCCCCTTGGTGAAGAATGATTACTGGACGCCGTGGTGAGTTCTTGGGAGAGGAGAAAGCCTAGTTTCTCTGGCTTCCACCTTCAACATAGGACACACTAGGTTGCTGTAAGAGGGAGAAAAAGACCCTAGGAAGAAGTCAATCTGATCAAGGCACCAGCTCTTCTTGCTTCATCCATTGGAGCAACAGTAGAAATTGATTTGATTTTTATTTTTTCCCCTTTGAGAACAGTCACTGTTGAACATCAGCAAAGCCTGGTATTTCCACCCTATGTCATTAGACTCCGGGCAAGCTCTTGGACGCTAATGCAAAGAATGTACCTAGATGCCTGAATGACCATCCCATGGGCTACAAGAAAGCCTCCTGATGCAGATAATAGGTGAAGCAGACTTCATTAGAAGCCAGTTTTGGATGCTTGTGAGTGGGTCCTCATGTCATTCCCCAAAGAACAACTCAGCTTTCTGAGGACTTCAATGAAACCCTGGCAGATTCAGATGCCTGCTTGGCAGAATTCTGGATCCCTGTTACACTTCATATGAGAAAAAAGTGCACCTAGGGTGACGTGAGGGGATCCAGAGTCAGCACGTGAGAATGTGTAGAGAGGATCCTTTCACCTATTTACCTTCTTTAACTCATTTCTGGTTTCCCATAGATTTCAAAATTCATTGTCATAGGTGGCACAGTGGAGAGAGCACTGGGCCTGGAAGCAGGAAGACTTGAGTTCAAATCCATCCTCAGGCACTTAACAGCAGTGGGCCCATGGCAAGTCACTTAACCTCTGTCTGCCTCAATTTTCTTAACCATACAATGGAGATAATAATAATAATAATAATAATAATAATAATAGCATGCATCTGCTAAGGTTGTTGTAAGCAGCAAGGGAGAGAATATTTGTAAAGTGCTTAGCACAGTGCCTGGCACATAATGGGTAAATTTAACAAATGTTTGTTTCCTTCGTTCATTCTTGTGAAGGTTGTCAAAAAAAAGAGAAGCAATGTGGTCTATAAAATGTAATACTAATTGGAGCCTACACCTGGGTTGTTGTTGTTGTTGTTGTTGCTGCTGCTGTTGTTGTTTGCAGGGCAAGGAGGGTTAAGTGACTTGCCCAGGGTCACACAGCTAGTAAGTGTCAAGTGTCTGAGGCTGAATTTGAATCCTCGGCTGGTGCTTTATCCACTGTGCCACCTAGCTGCCCCACACTTGTTTTTTTGGGTTTTGTTTGAAATGTTCAAGTACAGAACAGAGTAGAAATAACTTGATTAAAAAAATGGAAAAAAAACCTGGGGAATTTAGTGAATCATAAATATAATATAATTCATCATTATGTTGTATGTTATAGATATGATATTATATCAAGATTGTCATAAAGATCAATAACATGATTATTCTATTATATTGATTCTATACTATTGTATATTCTAATATATTAATTTTATTGTATTATATAATTATGTTATAATATAGCATTATGTATTGTATTATGTCTATTATAATATGTCAAATAATCATACATCTACATTATTATGCATTACTATATATTGTATTGTGTATTATATGATAATATATAATATTATCTTCATGTTAATATATCATATAGATATAATATATGTATGTATTGATTCTCTGCTACTTGTGCTAATTTTGACCTGACAATTAAGACCAAGAAAACGCAGGTGCTCTATCAGCCAGCACTACACTATCCATATGTGGAACTATCAGTTAAAGCAAATGGAGAAATTTTGAATAGTATGGAGAAGTTCACTTACTTTGGCAGTCTACTTTCCAGGGATGTAGACATTGATAATAAAGTTGATACATGCATGGCCAGAGCTAGCTCTGTATATGGAAGGCTCCGAAGGAAATTGTGGGAAAGAAGAGGTCTTAGACTGACTACCAAACTGAAGGTCTACAGAGCCATTGTGCTGCCTGTGAAACCTGGACAGTTCTATCAGTGCCACGGCAGGAAACTGAATCACTTCCATTTGAATAGTATTAGGAAGATTCTGAAGATCACCTGGCAGGATAAGATACCAGACACTGAGGTCCTTTCTTGAACTAAACTGACAAACATTCAAACTCTACTTCAGAGAGTACAACTCTGATGGACTGGCCATTTTCTTTTTTTCTTTTTTCTTTTTTTTTTTTTTTTTGCAGGGCAATGAGGGTTAAGTGACTTGCTCAAGGTCACACAGCTAGTAAGTATCAAGTGTCTGAGTCCGGATTTGAACTCAGGTACTCCTGAATCCAGGGCCGGTGGTTTATCCACTGCACCACCTAGCTGCCCCCGACTGGCCATTTTCAAATGCCTAAAAGATTCTTTTATGGAGAATTCACACACAGCAAGTGCTCACTTCATGGTCAGAAGAAGTGATACAAGACACTCTCAAGGTCTTTTGTAAGAACTTTGGAATTGATTGCATGACATGGGAGACACTGGTACAAGATCACCCCTCATGGCGTGCCCTCATCAGAGGAGGTGCCACCCATGCTCTATGAGTGAAGTAGAATTGGAGTACCTCAAAAGAAACACGAGATGTGCACATTTAGGGAATCTAATCCAAATGTTCACTTGGACTATTTGTGCCCCTCCTGTGGTAGAGCATTCCAAGCTCATATTGATCTGAACAACCACAGTCGGACACACTGTAAATTGACTCTAACAGTGATGTCATTTTGGTCCTCTTCAAGAACAAAGGACAACAACCATAAAATATCATATATAATATGATATATTGTTACACATAATTACATAATATTATATTATAAATAGAATATAATTCAATATAATTAATAATTGAATGGCAACCCCAAAGATCCACTGTAATTATAGGCTATATTAAAAGAAAGGAAGAGCTAAGTCCCTATTCTCTGCTCTGGCCAAGTAACACTTTGAAGTATTGCATTTAGTTTTGCCAGAACTGGTCAGTCTGGAGCAAGCCTAGAAAAGGGCTACCTGGGGGACAGCTAGGTGGCACAGCGGATAGAGCACCGGCCCTGGATTCAGGAGGACCTGAGTTCAAATCTGGCCTCAGCCACTTGACACTTACTAGCTGTGTGACCCTGGGCAAATCACTTAACCCCAATTGCCTCACCAAAAAAAAAAGGGGGGGGGCTACCTGGGCAGGAAGGTGGAGCCCATGCCATATAAAGATTGCTTGAAGGAACTAAAGATGATTCACCCATCGAAGAAGAGAAGACTTAGGGGATAGAGGATACCAATGTTCAAAATTTTAAAGCTTTGTCCCATGGAAAAGGGATCAGACCTGTTTTGCCTAGTCCCAGAGGCCAGAGCAAGAAGTAAGGGTGGAAGCTGCAGAGTCAGATTTTGACTTAATGAAAGGAAAACCCTCTTAATGGAAAGCAAAATTCTGTATAAGTAAAATGGGCTGGTTGTTATTCAGTCATTCCCAATTCTTTGTACCTCCTTGGACCACACTGTCCCTGGGGTTTTCTTGAGAAAGATACTTGAATGGAGGCAGCTAGGTGGCACAGTTGATAAAGCACTGACCCTGGATTTAGGAGGACCTGAGTTCAAACCCGGCCTCAGGCACTTGACACTTACTAGCTGTGTGACCCTGGGCAAGTCACTTAACCCTCATTGCCCCACAAAAAAGGTTGGGGGGGAGGGAGGGCAGAAAGGACCTATTTTAAGAAAGATACTGGAATGTGTTGCCTTTTCCAGTGGATTAAGATAAATAGTGATTTGCCCAGGGCCACGTGGCTAATAAGCTACAGATTTGAACTGAGGTCTTTCTGACTCTAGGCCCAACACTCTATCCACTGAGTTATTTAGCTGCTCTGGAAGGAGCTAACTCTAGAGATAAAGAGCAATTGGTCACTAAAGTCTTCTAGTACGGGTAACTACAAGGCACAGAACATAGACTGTAGGGCTTGAACTCAGAAAGACCTGGGTTCAAATCCTGCCTCAGCCAATTACTAGATATGTGATCCCAGGCAAGTCCCTTAGCCTCTCACAGCTTCCTCATCTGTAAAGATGTTATCCATTGATAACAATAGTAACAAAGTTCCACTGAGAAGCACATGAGATAACATATGCAAAACAATTTGCATATAAATGCTGTTATTCTAAGCAGAGGCTAGATGAACATTATCAGTAAGGAATATTGCACACAGAGGGAAGTCCTGGTATAGTTTCATTTGGATTATATGACATTTAGGGTCCCTTTAAACACTAAGAGGCTGTGATTCCCTTCTCTCATCCCCTATTGCTTTCTCCTCCTTAATCCAAATGGACATGGTAATGCACATGACCCTATTATTTTCCCCTAAACCTTCAGAGCCCTTCCAAGTCCCTCCTTGCAGTCAGGTGGCTGGATTAGATGACCTCTTGAAATCCAGGGACCCTATGACATCATGAATAGAAACCATAGTGCTGCATGTCTGGTTCAGTGAGAATTTATTTAGTAATTATCAAAGCAAACCAAAGGTTATCACTGGGCTGGACATTTAGAGATTAAGGAGAACTGATAAGCAGACTTATTTTGCAGGTAGCTTGACTTTAGCGGCTCTGGGATCTCTCTACTGGGAATGTGGAGGTGTTTATAATCCTGTATTATAATGGATTCCAGGTGATCCTGGCAAGAAAGCTGAATCAGACCCTCTCTCCTTTGATTTAAGTGGCAGGAGCCGGGCCATCCCCAAAAACAAAAAGATATATTAATGAGCAAATGTTTAAAAGGAAAGAGGGAAGACAAACTAGAGGGAATCCTGGAGCATGGAGTGCTTGCATGAGCTATAGCTCCCCTCCCCACCTCCAGAGGAAGGATCATAAATTATCAGGAACATTCAGCACCCTGGCTCCAACACATGATCTATTACAGAATGAGGCTGCCTGCTAGCAGAGAACACTGTAAATGGGGAGTAACAACATATGTGCCTTCGGTTTACATACATAATGAAGAGTAACAGGAGGGACCACAGAGGCTAGGAAATGAGGTGCACATTTTGAGCAAATGGCACATTATCAAGATTTGGGTCTCTCTGGGCCACTGGGACCTCAGGAGAACAGATGGGAGGCAACAAGAAGGTTGGCATTTGCAATGTTCCCACAACCAACACACATACACACACAAGAGTTCCATTTTCTCCACACAATCAATCAACTATCATTTATTAAATGCTTACGTGGCACAGTGGATAGAGTGCTGGACTTGGAATCAGGAAGAGCTAAGTTCAAATCCTGCCTCAGACACTAGCTGCATGATGCTGGGCAATTCATTTACCATCTCCCATCCTCAGTTTCCTTACTGTAAAATGGGATAATAATAAGTGGTGATGGGCAGCTAGTTGGCTCAGTGGATAAAGCACTGGCCCTGAATTCAAGAGGACCTGAGTTCAAATCCAGCTTCAGACACTTGACACTTACTAGCTGTGCGACCTTGGGCAAGTCACTTAACCCTCATTGCCCTGCAAAATAATAATAATAATAATAATAATAATAATAATAAGTGGTGAAAATGACCCAAAGTAGAATAGTGGCAGTGTGCATGTAGAAAGAAGGGGATGTATATACAGAAGAATTTTTGGAGGCAAATGCAACAAAATTTATTAACCAATTGCATATATGGCATGAGCAAGAGGGATAGTTGAGGATATCACCAAGATTGAAAACCCAGGATGGTGGAAGGATGGTGCTGTCCTAGACAACAATAGGAACATCGAGAAGAGGGAAAGATTTGAAAGAAAATATAATGAGTTCTTGTTTTGCATATGTTGAGTTTGAAATGCCATTTGTTGTGTCATTTCAGTTTGTCCAATTCTTCATGACCCCATTTGAAGTTTTCTTGGCAAAGATACTGAAGTGGTTTGCCATCTCCTTCTCTAGCTCACTTTACAGATGAAGAAACTGAGGCAGACAGGGTTAAGTGACTTGCCCAGGGTCACACAGCTAGTAAGTGTCTGAGACCGGCTTTGAATTCATGAAGAGTCTTTCTGATTCCAGGTTCAGTGCTCTATCCACAGCACCTTAAAATGCCTAGGGCAGGGTAAAAAGATCTGAAAGTCATCTGAATAGAGATGATCCCTGAACCAATCAATGGGAGCTGATGATATCACTAAGTAAGATTTTATAGAGGGAGAAGAGAAAGCCAGGGTCAGACCCGCTTGGAGGACAAGCGTAGTTAGTGAAAATGACCTAGACAAAGATCCAGACAAAGAGGCTAAAGAAGAGTCATTGGGCAAGTAAGGAGGAGAACCAGGTGAGAGCCGCGTCACAAGAGAACAGAGTACCCAGGACAAGGAAGTGATTGATAGTGTCAAAGCCTGCAGAGAGGTCAAGGATAAGGATTGAAAAAAAGGCCATTCGATTTGATGATAAAGAGATCATTAGTAATTTGGAAAGAGCAGTTTTGTCTGAGTTATAGGGGCAGAAGTCAAATTCCAGAGGGTTCTGAATAGAGTTAGAAGAGGAAATGACAAGAATAGATAGTTTTCAAGAATGTTAACTGTTGAAGTGGGCAGCTAAGTGGCCACCATGGTTAGAGTACCAGGCCTGGGTTCTGGGAGACTCATCTTCCTAAGTTCAAATCTGGCCTCAGACACTTACTAGCTGTGTAACCCTGGACAAGTCTCCTAACCTTGTTTGCCTCGGTTTCCTCATCTGTAAAATGGGTTGGAGAAGGAAATGGCCAACCACTCCATTATTCTTGCCAGGAAAATTCCAAATTGAATCATGAAGAGTCAGACACGACTGAAATGACTGAACAACAACAACAAGCCGTGAAGGTGAGAAGAAATATCAGATGTTAGCTAACGGTGGATGGTAGAACCAAGTAAGTTTTTGTTTTGTTTTAATGAATAGTGTAGGTACCAAGGAAGGAACCAGTAGATAGAGATTAAAAAAAAATTAGAGGGGTGGGAAAGAGGGTGGGAGGTGATAGTAGGCACTATCTTCGGGAGAAGACCAGAGGGAATAGAATCAAGGGTACATAGGGAGGGGTTAGTCTTAGAAAGGCAAAGATCCACCCCCTTCATGAGACACTGGAGCAAAGGAAAAGATACCTGGGGATGATGTCAGACATGCATGAGATAAGAGGAGAAATGGCAAATGGCTTCAATTTTCTGGGTTAAATATGAAGAGAGGTCTGCAGCTGTGAGAGGGTGGGAAGCTTAAGGAGAGAAGAGGTTTGGAATGGCTGCTTAACCAATTCATCATAAGCTAAGTACCTATTACATACAGAACACTGTCCCTGGCTCCCACTCCCAAAGCCAAAAGGATTAACATCTAGGCACAACATATTTTACATGTATTATCTCATTTGATCCTCACCCAAAAAATAAATAAAGTAAGTAAGCTTAGTCTCAGAAAGATCAAGGGATTTGTCCAAGGGCACATAAGTGGAAAATGTCAGAGGCAGAATTCTAAAATATAGTCCTCTCCTTATGCTGAAATGCAGTGACAAGGTCCCTGCCCTCCGGAAGCTTACGGTTGATAGCTATTAATGGATATACTGTCCATAATATGGACTGTCCCCCATCCCTAGAGGGTACCCCCTTCTCAAGTCTCAATTCAGGTACCCCCTCAAAATACATAATAGGAGAGCAGAAGAGAGGTACAAAATATTATATGAGGCCCATAGATGCTATATAGAATAAAGTACTGGATCTAGAGTCAAGAAAATCTGAGTTTGAATTTCTCTTCAGACTTTTACTACCTTTGGGACCCTGGGAAAGTTATTTAACTTTCCTCATCCTCAGTTTCCTCATCCATAAAATGGGCATAATAATGGCACTTCACAGGGTTGTCATGACAATCAAATGAGATAGTATCTACAAAGCACTTTGGAAACCTTAAAGCACTATATAAATACTAGTTCTACTTCTCCTCCTCTTCCTCCTCATTCTCTTCCTCCTCTTCTTCCTCCTTCTTCTCTTCCTCCTTCTCCTCCTCCTTTCTTCTCCTTCTTCTCTTCTTCCTTCTACTTTCTTCTTCTCCTTTTTCTTCTACACACACATACACACACACACACACACACACACACACACAGGCCAAGTTTTTTGATAACTGTTGACCTCTTCAAGGGCTCAAAGCCAAAGGAAGATGAATGGTGGACAGTTTAGAATCCTAATTCACATAAAACAAGTATGCTTGTCTTCCCCCTCTCTAAATCAGAGCTCCCTGAAGGAAAAGATGTCCCCATGCTGACAGGGATTTGTGGAAAGAGCTCTAAAATTGGAGCCATGCAACTTGGTTCTAATATCTACTTCCTATGTCACCTTAAGCAAATCACTTTAACTCCTCTAGAACTCAGTTTTCTCAATTGCAAAATGAAGAGGTTGGAATAGACAAACTGACATTTTAGTATTGTGTGTTACTCTAATAAGATCCCTTTAAAATTCACTGCTACTCTGTAGCACAGTACAATGGAAATATCACCAGGGTCATAGGAACTGGGTTCAAATTCTGCTTTTGACACTAACTTGGACAGCTAGGTGATACAATTGATAGAGCACCAGACCTGGAATCAGGAAAACCTGAGTTTAAATCTGATCTCAGACACTTTACTAGCTATGTGACCTCAGGCAAGTGACTGAACCATTTTCCTCAGTTTCTTGTCTGTAAAATGAGCAGGAGAAGGAAATGGCTAGACCACTCTAGTATCTTTGTCAAAATACTTCAAACAGGGTCAAAAAGAGTCTGAAAGGACTCAATAACATCTAATGTCTCCTGCCCACTATGAAGTCATTTTTCCCTCTAAAAATGACTGCATGTAAATCTTCCCCATGGCAAACAACCTTAGAGAACATCTCCAATATTTGTAAAATAACAGACATGAACTCTGACGGAGCAACAAGATGACGAGCTCCCCTCTGAAGATTGCTGAATCACAGGAAAAGCCCAAACCAAGCAGGAAAAATATGCCTTGTGCTTTTTCACGTAATTCACCTACCGTAACGAGGGGTGGTTATGTTTCCATGAATAGGGCACCCAAGGAGAATGGCTAATAACAGACTGATCCAGAAATGAGAAAGAATAGCATGGCATCTTGCCCCAGTCATGAATAGATGACATAACAAAGAGAGAGGAAAAAGAAACAAGAAACCCAGGACTAATGGGGAAGCCAGGGCTCACCAGCCAAGCATCTCTGAAGCACAAAGTGTGGGAACTCTTACTTGCTTTGGAGACACACATTGTTTGTCCTCCAACAATGGCACTGTGGCCCACCATAGATGCCCATGCGCATTTCAGAGGAAGAACTAGCAGGGGTGCTGTGGCTCCACAGAGCACTTCTGGGAAAGCCCCAAAAGAGCCCATCACAGGCTCATTGCTTAGATGAGAAATGAGTCAGAGGAGAAAGTTCTGCCACCCAGCAAGCTTGGGCTAGAAAGAGAATGAGACCAGGAGGTTTGAGAGTCAGAGAGATTCTTCGAAATTATTCTCGTTTTACAGATGGGGAAAATAGAGCTCAGGGAAGTGAGGACAATCACCCAAGGTCACACAGCCAGTTAAAAACAGGGCAGGAAGTAGACTGCAGGTCTCCAAACACCTAAACTTCAAATTCCTTTCCAACTCACCACCCTCTACCAATGAATGTAAATTACCTTTTTTTTTAAAAAAAAAAGAATCAGATTATAATAAAATATAGGTATTATACTGAATGTACTTTCATCTTTCTTTAACGATTCAGAAGACAATATTTCAGTTTCTTCATTATGAACATCAAGTACCATCATATAATAAGAGGCAGAGAAACGTCTCTTGATCACTCGTTATTGGTGTCTTCTTCCTCTTAGAATGATCTTAGAATCATAGAATGATGAAATTTTTGTGTTGGGAGGAATTTTAGCAGTTTCTGAAACCAACCAATTTCTGAAAAAGAATCCCTACTACAACATGCGCCAGGACACAGCCTCCACTGGAAGACCAGCCTCCAATGAGGGTCAACTCACCACTTCCCAATGCAGCTTTTTGTCTCATATTTATTCTTATATTTTATATTATTTTATTTCTACTCTATTATGCCTTTACATGTTGTGTCCTCTAGGTCACAACCTTTGTGGGTTCCTAACCTTTGTGTCATGCACTCCATTGGCTATCTGGTAAACCCTATGGACCTCAGAATAATGGTTTTAAAGATATAAAATGAAATACAAAGAATTACAAAAGGAAATCAATTATATTACAGTTATCAATATATTAAAAAAAACAAGTTCATGGACCTCCAAGTCTACCTGCTTGTATTCTCCTTCTCAGACTCTTTCCTGGATCATATGACCAATAATCATGGATATAAACCAAAACCTGACCCTCATCCCTGTGACTCTGACTCTGCATGTCTGTCTCTGACTCTCTCAGTCAGCATTTTTCTGTCTCTGAACATCTGCGCATCTATCTCTTTTTCTCTGTGTCTGTCTGTCTCTCTGTGGATTTAGTTGACATGCAGATGGGGTACACAGCCCCTTTTCTAGCCCTAGTCTTTCTCCTTAGTTACATTCCCTGTATCACTAATTGCATATTTGATATTTCCAAGCAGGTGCCTTGTAGGCATCTTGGACTCAATGTATGTAAAACACATCATTGTCTTTTCCCAAAAGCTCACTCCTCTTACAAACTGTCCTGTTTCTTTGGAAGGCACCACCATTCTAATCTCCCAAGTCCCCCACTTCAGAGCCATCCTCAAACTCTTCATTCAGTCCACCATATTTAATCAATTGCCAAGTCTTGATAATTCTGCCTCCATAATATCTCTCATATTGGTCTCCTTATCCCCACTTTCACAGCCAACACTCTGGTTGAGTTCCTCTTTGCCTCTGACCTAGATTTTTGTAATTGTTTCCATTTGGGCTCTGAACCTCCAACCCATCTCCTCTCCAACTCATCCTGCACATAGTGATTTTCTAAAAGCAGCACTCTAGCCATGCCATACTCCTGCTCAAAAATCTCCATGGCTCCCCATTTGCCTCTAGGGGAACAATGCAAACTCCTCTATTTAGCATTTAAAGCCTTTCATAAGTTGACATCAGCCTACATTTCTAGGTTTATTACATATTACTTCCCCTTTGTACATTCTACATTTCTGACAAACTGGCCTCTTTACTGCTCTTTATGCATAATATTCCATCTCCCATCTCCATGCCTTTGTATGGTGTTAAGAATGCACTGCCTCATCTCAACCTCCTAAAATCTCTAGCTTCCTTCAAAACTTATCTCAAGAACCTTAATTCAAGCCCTTCCTTATGCCTTCAGTTCCTCATGCCTCTGGCCACCAAAAGTATCATGTATTTTCTTCATGTATTTTGTGTATTTACTTAATGAATGAATGAATGAATTCATTAAAAGCATTTACTATGTGCAAGCCATCTTATACATGTTACTTCCCCTAATAACTTATGAACTCCTTGAAATCAAGCTATCTCATTCTTATCTTTGTACCTAGCACAATGCCTAGCACATAGTAGGTACTTAATTAATATATGCTCGCTGATAATGTGGCTCTGGATAAACCAGCTCTTACTGGACTATGATACAAAAGCAAACTCTAAATAGTACTGCCCATGTTTTATCTAGCAAACAGTATATTATTGATTAAGAATGCCTTATAGGGAAATGGTGACCTAGCTCCAATACCTCAAGGCAGTTCTCCATTTGACTTACTCTAGCACTTATTGATGTGTGGAGGTGATCTTGTGATTTTAAAGGTCCATAGCTCTGGAGCTTGAAGGGACCTTAGAAGTCATCTAGTCCAACCCCCACATTTTACAAATGAGGAATATGAAACCCAAGGAACTTAAGTAATATGTCTGTGGTCATACAGGTAGAAAGCAGCAGGAATAGGAATCAAAACCAGGCCATCTGGCTATAAATGCCACCCTTTCCCCACCATGTAGCCAGAGCATAAGCTCTGGAACTTATAAACTAGAGCCTCTTACAAACCAGAAGCTTTAGCTAGGTAGAACAGTGGGTAGAGCACTGAGCTTGGAATCAGGAAGACTCATCTTTGTAAGTTCAAATCCAGTATCAGACTTTTACTAACTGTGTGATCCTGGACAAGTAACTTAACCCTATTTGCCTCAATTTCCTCACGTGTAAAATGATCTGGAGAAGGAAATGGCAAACCACTCCAGTATCTTTGCCAAGAAAACTCCAAATGGGGTCACAAAGAGTTGGACACAACTGAACAACTACAGGATCTCTTATAAACTGGAATGGTTTGGGGAGTACATCTGGCAACACTGTGCTCTGAAGACAAGCCTAACTTGGTTCAGTGAACACTGTCACCAAGGTAGATACAGAAGGATGGATTTTTCAGGTGTGTCTTACTCTCAGGTACTAAGTTAAAGGGTGCTAAGTTAAAGTATGGCAGTCTATCAGTGAACAGAGTAATTGTGCAGATGAAATCTTATTTCCTTGATATGCTAAAAGTTAATGATGTTCTGCATACGGAAGATTTTACCAGTTTTATCAGAGAAAAACAAAAAACTGACAAGCCCAAACTAATATTTTATTAACATGCCTTCCTCTGCAGAAAATGTACTGGGAATAAAGCTAATTAAATCAGTGTTCTTTTCTGACGACTCAGAATTATGATTCACTTTGGGTGGATCAGTAAATGACTCTCTTCCTACAGAGAGTGCTAGAATTACAATAGAGACAATTAGTTGGAGACTGAGAATTGGCCATCAAGTCAGGAAGACTTAAGTTCAAGTTTCTGACACATCCTAGTTGTGTGACCATGGTGGGAAGGTAAGAGAAAGGAGAAGGGAACAAACATTTATATATTCTTGCTCTGTCATTTCAATCACATCCAAATATTTGTGATAGCATTTGGGGGTTTCTTGGCAAAGATACTAGAGTCGTTTGCCATTTCCTTTTCCAGCTCCTTTTACAGATGATAAAAGCGAGATAAATAGGGTTAAGTGACTTCCCCAGGGTCACACAGCTAGATGGTGTAGTGGACAGAGTTCTGAGCCTAGAGTCAGGAAGACCTGAGTTCAAATCCAGCCTTGGACACTTAGTAGTAGTGTGACTCTAGAAAAACATTTTTATATTACTTACTATGTGTCAGGTACTGTACTAAATGCTTTTCACAAATATTATCTCATTCAACCCTCATAATAACCCTGAGAAGTTGATGCTATTATTATCCCCATTTTACAGTTGAAGAAACTGAGGTAAATAGAAATTAAGTGGCTTGCCCAGGGTCAAGCAGCTGGTATGTGTCAGAGGCTGCATTTGAAGTAAGTTTTTCCTGACTTCAGGCTCAACCCTTTAACCACTGCACCACTAACTGCCTCATGGACAAATCATTTAACCTCTCACTACCTCCACTGGCTCTCTCAGATGAGTTTCTGATAAATTTCAAATGAGTTTCTGACATGCCTTAGTGATGGAAGTTCCCATGTGGCAAGTTCTCCACACTGATAACTACCACCCTTCTCCACCAAAAAAAAAAAAATCCCCATAGTACTTAAATAATAGTGAGATGATCAATTTACACAACATTGCAGCTTCTCTATCAATCAGTTAATAAGCATTTATTAAGTGCCTACTGTGTGTCAGGCAGTATGCTAATCAATGGGAAGGAAGCAAGGTGGGAAGGAATCCTAGTTCCTCGTGTTAATGTGTAATAATTGGTCTAATTCTCCCCTCCATATCATAGAATGAGAAAATCTCTTTCGATCTCAGCTTCAAAAATTATTGGTGGGGCAGCTAGGTAGCACAGTGGATAAAGCACCAGCCCTGAATTCAGGAGAACCTGAGCTCAAATCTACCTCAGACACTTGACACTTTCTAGCTGTGTGACCTTGAGCAAGTCACTTAACCCCCATTGCCCTGAAAAAAAAAACCCTTATTGGCTATGGAATCTTGGTCAAGTTCCTTAACATCACTAAGTTTCAATTTTTTTTTTCTGTAAAATGGAGACAATCATAATTGTACTAGCCATCCCTCAAGGAGGTTGTAGGGAAAGTACTTTGTAAGCCTTAAAATGTTAAATATTATATAAGTATAATAATATAATATATTACTGTTATATATTATTAATAGTTCTATAGCCTATTAGAATAGATTTTAAAGGTTACCTAGGACATTCATTCCCCTGTCAATGTGTGAATCCTTTCCTATAATTTCCCCCAAGTGCTAGTCTAACCTCTACTTGGACATCTCCACTAATGGGTACGCCATTAGCTCTCAAGGTGACTGGTTCCATTTTCATAAAGCTGCTATTGTTTGGAAGTTCTTTCTTAGGTTCAAATTCAACAAGTATTTCCTAAGCCTCTGCTATGTGCAATGCACTACATTGGGAGTAAAACAAACCCTGCCCAAAAGGAGCAATGTAAGCTATGGTGGGATAGGGAGGAAGAACAGCACATACTCATTTAACTCATTTAAGTATATGTTGAGCTAATTTGAGGAGGACAAAAGTACTAGTAACTAGGGGGATCAAGGAAAGCATCATAGAGAGGATGACACTTAAGGGTCATCTTGATGGGGATTGTGAAATGCAGGAGTCCTAAGGCCTAAGGGATAGATGATGACAAGGGAACAGAAGATGGAATGTCACATTTAGGAACGAAAGTTATTCAGCTTGGTTGAAACAGAGCGTACCTCATATGTGATTTGTAATGTCAAATGAGGCTAGAAAAGTAGATGGGAGGAAGCCAGGGCCTGGAGGGCACTGAATGCTAGGTTGAAGAGTCTCTATTTATCCCGAAGTTATGAAATCAATTAGGATTTTTGAGCAGGTATGTGACATGGTCAGACCTGTACCTTAAGAAGGAAATTTTGTCCAGTAGATAAAAGGTGGCTTTGAAAGGTGAGAGTTGGGAGGAAGTGAGACAAAATTAAGAGCCTGTTACCTTAGTCCAGGGAAGAAGTGATGAGGATCTAAACAAGGTTTGCAGTTGGGTGATGGAATGGATGTAAAAGATACCTGGCGGGTGACTCAATAGGATTCGGTTCTTGATTAGATACAGATGTAAAGGCCTAAAATTCTAGCTAAACTATCTAAAATCTAATGAGTGGTCACCAATAAATTATAAGCTTTAGCAAGAGTATTTAAATGTTTAATTATTTATTAAAGAGCATTAGGAGCAGAGAGAAAGTTAAAAATCTAACTATTTCTAAGAGACCCTATCATCCAACCCACCATGGCAAGGTCAGGAACCAAAAAGAGACAGAACCCCTCTGCCAGCGTCTGCTTCCTACTTCATGTTCCCCTCCCAGAAATGGGAGGCTCCTCAAGTTGATTGGCTGTTAGCCTTGATAGACAGTACCCACGGAGCAAACTTCACTTCCTGACACTAAGGACCTTGACCACATGGCTTGCCCTCAGAGGCCTTCATATCATGGCGGAGCTTTTCTACAGTAAGTCTCCAGCAGGTGGCATCATTCCAATCGTTACACAGAGGATAGGAAAGGTTGAAGAGTCAAGGATGCCACAAAGGTATGTGGCCGGGGGATTGGGAGGGCAGTTGTTGATCAGTCATCTTTTAAGTCTTGTTGGACTTTTTGTGACCCCTATTTGGGGTTTTCTTGGCAGAGCTACCTGACTGGCTTGTCATTTCCTTCTCCAGTTCATTTGACAAATGAGGAAACTGAGGCAAACAGGGTTAAGTGACTTGCCCTGGATCACACTGCTAGTAAGCATGTGAGAATGGATATTTGAACTCAGGTCTTCCTTAATCCAGACCTCATACTCTATCTACTACATACTTATCTATCCCTGGGAGGGCCTCAAAAAGAGGAGGGAAACCTGAAAGAGATGAGGACTTGTGATCAGCTCATAGAGTTAGAATTGGAAGGGACTTCAAAGGGCAAATAGTCCAATCCCTTCATTTTACAGATGAGGAAACAGATCCAGAGAGGGTAAATGACTTGCCAAAAATCTCTAAATGACAAAGGTAGCATTTGAACCCAGGTCCTCTGACTTCAAACGATACACACAGAGAGACAGAGACAGAAACAGAGACAGAGAGAAAGGCTTTTGGGGAATGGTGACCGTAAGAGTCAGGGAGTTCCTGTATTCCTCAATCAGAGCAGCAGGAGGAGGTTTCTGCAACAATGCCCTTCTCAGAAAAGATGATCAATGACAGGAGGACGAGCCCAAACCGTGCCTCATCTTGCCAAAAGTCATGAACTTTGCTCAGAAAGTAGAACTGAGGTGAAGGTGGCCGGCTGGTCAGCAATCCCACAAAATATTTGTTTTGTGTTTTGATATTTTAAGTACCAAGCTCCTGGGAAAGTATAACAAAGTTCTGCATTATTGCTCCATGTTTTCAGTCCTTTTCAGTGGATACTTCTGAGTTTTTTGTACATCAAACATTTCTCTAGTGTGGAGGAAAATAATAGCTGTCTACACTGTCAATTGAACAGCTTTTATCAGGAACTTGACAGTCTCTTTGGGGGAGACCCTAGATATGAGATAAACCTAATGGTTAAGCGATTTCACCTGGATCTTTAGAGTTAGGGGCATAATAAGTGAGAAATGTCATGAAAGCACCTGACTCTTCTCTGTAGGAACTACCCAGGGTAGACTGTGTGAACCCAGAGCTAGGGCCCCTTAGTAAGAGAGATAACTCCACTCCTCCTGGGCCCACTGGTTGTTGCTACATATTATGACGATGACAATAATTCACACATATAATGTTTTGGGGTGAATAAAATCCTTTCCTTACAATTAGGGGCAGCATTCATTGTACTGTGCTTGACTCCTTGTACTTTCAACCTATAGCCCACGGTCCTATGCCTTTAAAGAATAAATGATAGCCCACAAAGGTGGAGTTTTTTAATTAAATCATACCCACATGTACTCATGAGAACACACACACACACACACATATTGACAAATTATATTCACCAGGAAAATGTTATTGTTCTTGTTTTTTCAGATAGGGAACTGAATCCTAAAATTCATCATGACCCTCTACTCATTTCTTTCCCCGACTCTTTTAATAAGGACATATTTCCCAAAACTCAGACCACATTTTGGTAACTCCATTCCTTATTGCATCATTGACTATTTCCCCAGCATGGTCCCAGGACGGAAAGCAGCTGAGGATTCTGGCACATGAATTTGTGATACATCTCCGGTCATACCAAAGCGTCACATTGCTAGAGGAGTGTCAAGCCTACCTCAGGGTTTCTAAACTTGGGAAAGTACATGGAGTAGATATAAATAGTGATTAGCTAGAAGACTGGGGGGAGGGGCAGTGGGAAGAATGACAAGAACAATTTCTTTTGTGCTAATCTTTAAACCATCTTTTTAATACTCTATGCTTTCCCTTTTTTTGTTTGTTTGTTTTTGTTTTTGTTTTTAGGCAGGGCAATGAGGGTTATGTGACTTGCCCAGGGTCATACAGCTAGTTAAGTGTCAAGTGTCTGAGGCTGGATTTGAACTCAGGTCCTCCTGAATCCAAGACCAGTGCTTTATACACTGTGCCGCCTAGCTGCCCCCAACTCTATGCTTTCCCAATGCAACCCACACATGCAGAAAACACAAATAAAATAAAATATTAAGGACAAGAAAAATAGGGAGAGAGTATGCTCACCCACCTCTTCTCATCAGTTCTTTTGCCTTTGAGTTGAGTTTCCATGCCATGAGAACCCTTTCAGTTCTGACACTCCTACTCAGTCACATGATCCACTATATCAGACAGGCTCCAATGATGCCTCACTATACCCAATGGATATCATTTTCTCTACAGGTGCCTGGAGAAGGCATACATATTCTCTTCCCCACACTTTCCAGTTTTAAAACCATAGTCAAATAAATACTGCTATTAATATAGGAAAAGATGAGTTAATCTTTGTGTTGGAGACAGCTAGGTAGGGCACCGGATAAAGTGTTGAGCCTGAAGTCAGGAAAACCTGAGTTCAATTGTAGCCTCAGACACTGTGTGACCCTGGGCAGATGACTTGACCTCTGTGTGCCTCCATTTCTTCATCCATAAAATGGGGATAAAAATAATACCTTCCTCCCATAGTTGCTGTGAGATAATGAAATGATGAAATGATTTTCATTTCAAGTAGTGAAATAGTCATGGTAAAGTGCTCACCACAGAGACTAGTACATAGTAAGTGCTATATAAATGTTAAATGTTATTATTATTTTTATTATTATTATTATACTCACTATCCCAGTAATTTTCAAAAACTGAATATCCCCCACCCAGACTCCAGCCATTTCCCCCATATATGTGTTACCTGCCCCTATTAGAATGTAAACTCCTTAAGGGAAGAGACAGCCTTCATTTCCAACAGGGCTTAGTATATAGTAAGTGCTTAATAAGTACTTTTCATTCCTTTATCCCTAAATCCCATTAAACTGGCATGATAATCATGTTGGTTTTGTGATGAAATAATGGGATTTAGCAGATACTCAAAAGACCCACATGGAGATTAATCAAGACTGATTGAATCAAGTGAGAGTGATTGACTGCTGATTAGCCTACTTCATTATTAGGACTTGAGGAAGAATCCAACCAGGCTGGAACTCTAGGCTAGATAGGCCTTTTCTTAACTTTCTGAACTCCATGTGAATATCTGGTATGCTTTAATAAATGTTTAATGCCCAAAGACTGGTGCTAAATCTTCTAATTTTGGTGACCACAAAATAGATTTTAAACATCACAGTTGTTATTGAATGGATTTCTGGGGACTTTTTCTCTTTGCTCCAGAAAGTCACACTGATAGTAACAGAGATGATGATCTTCTTGAGTTCTTCATAGAAATTCCCTACTTTTTCATCATCTATAACCAATGTTGGTGAGTAAGCTATTGTTATTTTCATAGTGGTCTTTTTTGCAAACACTTATTATGAGTATCAGAATAAGAGACAGACTAATGTACCATTAAATAAGGCTTCTTGTTGCACTCCTTTCTTTGCTCCCCAGGGAGTATTTGGGAGCCATCCTTCCATTAGCAGCATCTTCCTTCTTTCTTCTGTTTTCCTCTATTGCAAGAATGTCAAGATTAATATGGTTCAGTCCTTCCAGTAGCATGAACACTCAATGATTATTGCACAAGGACCTCTGACTTAAGAATAACATTAGCTAAGGTCAAGTTTATAGAAGGTCTAAAAATTATGTGTGTCTCAGCCCCCGTTTCTGCTACAGTGCCACCCTCACTACCTTAGTGCTAGATACATTCAAGGGCCATTCTGAATTTTTGTTTCATGGGTTGCCATGACCAAAGAATTTATCACTAAGTGGCAATGTCTACTGCTCACAAGTTTCTCCATATTTAGCTAGGCTTGGTCCTTGGAAAACAGAGTTGGTCTGTCACTAGAGCCCTGCTCAACACCTCTCCTGCCTGATAGAAACTGCTCAAGTTTACTTTCTGCTGGTGTAGTCTTTGGAGCTACAGCCCTAAACTATAATATATTGGAGTAGGACTTTGGGGACACAGTTGGAGATACCAAGAGGATATTCAGTAGGAGATGTCTAAGAGACATTGCAGGAATGGAGGTCATTGTGCAGGGGAAAAGGCATCGAGATCTTATCAGTGCAATGTTATCCAACAATATGGCTTGGAGAACAAAGCAAAGCCACTGTTATTTAAGGGAAATACAAGGAAGCTAGGTGGTACAGTGGATAGAGGGATGGGCCTGGATTCAAATCTGACCCCAGTCACTTACTAGTTGGGTGACCCCAGCAAGTCATCTAATTCTGTTTGTTTCAGTTTCCTCATTCATAAAATGAGCTAGAGAAGGAAGTGGCAAACCACTCCAGTATTTTTTTTTCAAGAAAACCCCAAATGGGATCATGAAGAGTTGGAAATGACTTAAACAACTAAGCAACAATAAAGGGAAACACAGGATCCAGAGCAAATCTGGTGGTCACTTTGGCTTATCACGTTTTAGAAAGGATGTTGAAAACCTGGAATATATCTAAAAGGAGATGACTAGGAGATTGAGTAGACTTACAAGTATGAGAAGTATATGAGGAGTTGTTGAAAAATAATAATATTTCACAAATGTGACATTTACCATTTACCAAGGACTTCTTCTACAATAATAACCCTATAGGATTTACATAGCACTTAATGATTGACCGAATTCTTTTTTTACATACTTTTTTCATGCGAGTCTCACAACAGCCCTGTGAAATAGTCAGTGTAAATATTCTTATTTTGTACCTGAGCAAACTTAGGCTTAAAGAACATAAAGGACTGGGGCAGAGCCAAGATGGCAGAGGAAAGGCTGTGATTCTTCAAGCTCCTGAAAAGTCTGGCCACATACCTCTGAAAAAATGCCATAAGACAACTCCTGGAGCAGCAAGATCCATAAAAGAAGACAGTGAGACTCTTTTCCAGCCAAAGATGGCTTAAGTAGGCAGCAAGGATCATCTGATGTACAGGGTGAGAGAGGAGCTCAGCGCATAGTGCAGATCCAGCCCCAGGCAGGCCACACCTCCAGAGCCTCGTAATCTTCAGCATCAGCAGTTTCTTTTGAAACTGAGCTCACAGACCAGTGAGGGGTCCAGCAGTTGGCCAGGGGGAAATACTGGGGGTCTCTGCTGAGCAGAGGCAGGAGCACTGTCGTATTACTCAGGAAGGAGAATTGAGTGGCAGTGGCCCATTGGGGGAGGGTCACAGATACACCAAGCTTTTCACCATAGAGAATCAGAAAGCAATCAGATTTCTGCAGGCCCGTGGTTACTAATAGGCCAGGCAGGCTGAGAATGAGCCTAAATCCTACCACCTGGGACCCCCTGTAGTTTGGGACAGTACATCCTGGAAGCAGCACTACACATTAAGAGGGAGTTAAAAGCCAAGAAATAGGCAGGTAAGATGAGCAGGCAGAGAAAGCAGCAGACCATCAAAAGTGTCTTTGGTGACAAAGTAGAGCAAAGTACACCCTCAGAAGAAAATAACAAAGTCAAAGCTCCTACATCCAAAGTACACAAGAAAAATATGAATAGGTCTCAGGCCATAGAAACACTCAAAAAGGACTTTGAAGATAAAGTAAGAGAGGTAGAGGGAAAATTTAGAGAGATAGAGGGGGAAAATGGAAAGAGAAATGAGAGTGATGCAGGAGGGTCATGAAAAAAAGTCAACAGCTTGAAAAGCCAAATTGGCCAAATGGAAAAGGAGGTACATAAACTCTCTGAAGAAAATTGTTGCTTACGAATTAGGATAGAGCAAATAGAAGCTAATGACTTTGTGAGAAACCAAGACACAATAAATCAAATCCAAATGAATAAAAAAATAGAGGGCAATATTAAATATCTCCTTGGAAAAACAACTGACCTGAAAATAGATCCAGGAGAGATAATTTGAAAATTATTGGACTACCTGAAAACCATGACCAAAATAAGAGTTTAGACATCATCTTCCAAGAAATTGTCAGGGAAAATTGCCCTGATATTCTAGAAGCAGAAGATAAAATAGAAATTGTAAGAATCCACTGATCACCTCCTGAAAGATATCCAAAAAGGGAAATTTCTAGGAATATTATAGCCAAATTCCAGAGATCCCAGGTAAAGGAGAAAATATTTCAAGCAGCTAGAAAAAAAGAATTCAAATACTGTGGAGCTACAGTCAGGATAACACAAGATCTAGCAGCTTCTACATTAAAGGACCAGAAGGCATGGAATATGATATTCCAGAGGGCAAAGGAACTGGGATTACAACCAAAAATCACCTACCCAGCAAAACTGATTATAGTCTTTCAGGGGGAAAAATGGGACTTCAATGAAAAAGAGGACTTTCAGGAACTCATGATGAAACAACCTGAACTGAATAGAAAATTTGACTTTCAAATACAAGACCCTAGAGAAACAGGGAAAAGTAAGCAGGAAAAAGAAATCATGAGGGATATTAAAAGGTTAAACTGTTTGCATTCCTATATGGGAAGATAATACTTTTTAAAAAATTTATTTAGGGGGCAGCTAGGTGGCAGAGTGGATAAAGCACTGGCCCTGGATTCAGGAGGACCTGAGTTCAAACCCGGCCTCAGACACTTGACACTTACTAGCTGTGTGACCCTGGGCAAGTTACATAATCCCAATTGCCTCACCCAAAAAAAAAAAAAAAACCCCACTATATATATATATATATATATATATATATATATATATATATATATATATATACTTACTTGTTTATTTATTTAGGGGCAAGGGAAGGGAGGGGAAGGGAAACCGTGAGAGAAATCCTTAGACTTCTCATGGGGAGAAAGGCATGGCACAGAGAGTATGGCTCTGAGATACCAATCTCAAGATAATACTTCTAACTCATAAGAACATTCTCATTATTAGGGTAGCTGAAAGTTATATACTTAGACAGAGGGAACAGGTGTGAATTGAATATGAAGGGATAATATCTGTAAAGCATTTATTTTTTGTTTTGTTTATCCTTGATTTTTGTGGGGCAGGCAGGGTGGGGTGGCATATGTCTGGGGCCAGATTTGGGCTCAGGGCTGGTGCTCTGTCCACTGTGTCACCTAGCTGACCGATGACATTTTTAAAATAAGAGGTAAGAGGAATGCACTGGAAGAAAGGGAAAGGGAGAGGTGGAACGTGGTAAAATAGCTCACATAAAATAAACAAGAAAAAGCTTATGGAGTGGAGGGGAAGATGGGGAAGGAGGGGAAGAGTGAGTGAGCCTTACTCTCATCAAAATTGGCTCAAAGAGAGAATAACATACACATTGGAAGTGTTTTACCCAAGGAGAGATTCTTAGGAGGGCACATGATGACTTTTTTCTAATATTTGAAGGGTTATCATGTCATAGATTGTGCTTGTCTCCAGAATGAACAACTAAGGACAAAGGATAGAAGCCACCAAAAAAAAATCAGTTATAAGCCCAGTCTAAGAAGGACTTGCAAATGATTAAAGTCATCTAAGGATGGAATGGGCTACATTAATACCTAATGAGGTCCTCACTACTGTAAACTCCTGAACAGGAGCAGAGTGTACCTAATAAAGGTATTTGATTAGATAGTAGGGTGTTCCTGTGTGTGAGCTCTTAAAGCTTAAACTTACACACACACTTTTGGAAGATCTTGTATAATCAAAAAGGCTTCTTTGGATTGAAAAGAAAGGAGTAATTACCAACATGTAGCCACCAAGGCAAAAAACCATAGAGAGTAGCTACAATGTAGGAGAAAGCAGTAGACACCCAGACAATTAGAGGTAAAAAAAATCTTTAAAAAGGAGCCAATAATAAAACCCATGGTCTCAGATCAAATTATGAGCAATAAGCAAGGTAAACTAGAGATTTCTAAAGCAAGGAACTAAATTGAGACTTGGTGGAGTCAGCATATTTGTAATGGGTTTTTTTTATTTCTTGCCTTCTCAATGAGTGGGGGAAGGGTAGGGGAAAGGAAAGAATCTAGAACTGAAAATAAAATTAAAAGGAATGGAAAAAATAAATATATAATAACTTCAATATGAAAGAGAGAGAGAGAGAGAGAGAGAGAGAGAGAGAGAGAGAGAGAGACTTGGTGGAGTCAGACCCAGGCCTGAAATGTGGCTCTATAAAGGAAGAACTCCTAATCTTTCTTATGTCATAGATCCCTTTTGGCAGTGTGGGAAGGCCTCTCTATTGCTTCCCAGAATAATAGATTTAGAAAGGGAAATACTTTTGTTTGGGTTTTTTTTTTTTTTGGTGGGGCAGTGAGGGTTAAGGGACTTGCCCAGGGTCACACAGCTAGTAAGTGTCAAGTGTCTGAGGTCACATTTGAACTCAGGTCCTCCTGGATCCAGGGCCAGTGCTTTGTCCACTGTACCACCTAGCTGCCCCAGAATAATGGATTTAAATGCATACAAGGAAATACATAGGATTACAAGGGAAACAAATTATATTGAAACACAGTTGTCAAATTTCATTTTTAAAAACACAAGTTCATGGACCCCAGATTAAAAACCCCTGCTATACCTTATTTCAAATGAACAGGCTAAGTAAGGGGGATGAGTATTGAGTAGTATTACATATTAAGAAGACATCCTCATGTGAGGAAATCCAATAACCACGGGGAGGAACCATTTGGGTAAAGATTGATGGAGGCAGAAAGAGAAGCAATATTGTCATTGGAGCATTGACAGACTACCAGAAAGAGGAATTAGATGACTAGTCTGGGAAATAGACAAGTCAGGCACAGGGGCATGATGTAGTAGTGATGGGAGTCATCAATAATCTGGATGTCTCTCTCTCTCTCTCTCTCTCTCTCTCACACACACACACACACACACACTGCATAATGCAAAGTGGCTAATGGTTTCTTGGCTTTATTTAGACATAATTTCATCCTTCAAAAGGTAGCAGAATCATTGAAGGGAACATCCATTCTGCTTCTGATTCTCTCCAACAAAGAAACTATTGGTGAGATTACAATGGCAGCCTTGGAACAAAATGAAAACTGGGAGAATTTGTGATAAAAAAAAAAAAAGAAAAGTGGATTTGGAATGACAGGCTACCTAGATTATAGAACAGACTTACAGAGGGTTCAAAGAAATCGTGAGTTAAATGGCCTTATTATGGCATAAAATTCATTGGGAGGTCAGTCCAGAAGGAATGCAAAGCTCTGAAGAATTAAATTCTGGAGACAAAACAATTCCAAAGAGTGAGGAAAATGGAAATTGCCTAAAGATGCCAGTCATGATATTTAGGGAACTCCTCAAAGAACTTCAGTTTTTAAGATACAAGGAAGATGAAAGCAAGGGTAGGTAACTGAAAAAAAAAGAACAAAAGCAGAATGTAAGTGGGAATAGTGTCAGGAGGTTTGAAGATCAAAATCAATCAACATGTTTGATGAAGAACTGTGAATGATTTAACTATTCTCAGCAATACATTGATCCAAGACAACCCCAAAGGACTCATAATGAAGCATACTGTCCACCCCCAGAGAAAGAATTGATATTGATTGAACACAGACTGAAGCATGCTATTTTTCACTTTCTTTCATTTTTTTTCTTTTATTCAAGTTTTCTTATACAAATTTGAAGATCCTGGGAAGAGAACCTTTTGTTCTAGGATGTGTTCTTAAAAGGATGGTTGATAAAACAAGAAGCAGTATTCATAAGAAACCAGCACAGTTATATCAAAGACTGGGGGTGGGGTGGGGGAGCTAGGTGGTGCAGTGGATAAAGCACTGGCCCTCGATTATGGAGGACCTGAGTTCAAATCCAGCCTCAGACACTTGATACTTACTAGCTGTGTGACCCTGGGCAAGTCCCTTAACCCTCATCGCCCCACCCTCAAAAATACGACCTGGCTCTGCTATCTGACTTCAAACAAGCTACATAACCACTTTGGCCCTCAGCTTCCTTATCTGTTAGATGTGATGGCTGGACTTTAAGGCCTCAATAATTCCAGCTCTAAATCTATGAACCATTCCTTGAACCGCATTTCCTGTTTTTTAATTTTTAAAAAAAAACAAGGTTATAAGACTGTGACAAATTCGGGAATCCCAATCACCATATTTTAGCAAAGCATTTGACAACGTCTCTAATATGAATCTTGTGGACAAGATGGAGAGGTGTGGGTTAGATGAGATAGATAAAATAGAGCTGGTGAAGTTCATAGCACCAGGTGTAATCATTACTAGTTCAATGTCAGCTTAGAAGGAAGGCTCTAGTTGAGTGCTCAGGGATCTGTGTGCGATCCTGTGCTCTTTATCATATTTATCAACTCCCTAGATAAAGGTACTGATGTCATGCTTAGAAAACTTTCAGATGACACAAAAATCAAAGGGATGGTGAACATGTTGATGACAGGATCAAAAAAAAAAAACCGATCACAGCAAGCTAGAACATTGGCCAAATCTAATAAAATAAAACCTAATTAAGTATGGTTAGACATCAGTGCACCTGAAAAAGATTGAGGTTTTTTCATAGACTGAAAGCTCAACCTGAGTCAACAATGCATGTTATTCAGCTGGATCAGCGACCAATTAAGCTAATGAAATCATAGGCTACATTTAAGAGAGCATAGCATCTAGGACCAGAGAGATGATAGGATAATAGGATCATAAATCTAGAGCTAGAAAGGACCTCAGAGGCCATCTGGTCTAACAGATGAGCAAACTGAGGCCTAAGAAAGTTGTCACATGCCTAAGATAACACAGGTAGTGACAGAGGCAGGATTTGAACCCAGGTCCTCTGACTTCAGAGCTATTTCTCCCCCATTAAACTATATGTGGATTATTATATTTAGTTGTGTTTAGTTTAGTCATTTAAGAGGCAGTGAAGTAGACCATTATATTTGAAATCAGGAAGACCTGAGTTCAAATCCTATCTTTGATATTTACTGGTTGTATGACCATAAGCAAGTTACTTACTCTTCCTGAACTCAGTCTCTTTATCTGTAAAATGATTATAACAATACTTGTAGTAATTACCTTACAGTGTTGTTAAGGGCTAAAATTCTAGCTAAACTGTCTAAAATATCTAATGAGTGGTCGCCAATAAATTATAAGCTTTAGCAAAAGTTAGACTTTTAAGCATTTATTAAGGAGAATAAGAGTTTGGTAAAGAGAGAAGAAAAGGCCTAGATTCCTATCTATTAAAGGGAGAGCACATTTCTAGCTCCGCTCTCCACCAGAGTCCCAAGGAAAGAGCGTGAGACCAAGCGCCAGTCTCTTCCTTCCTCCTCCCACTAGCCCGCGTCACTTCCTGACGCCAAAGAAAAGACTCCTGGTCTTGCCCTCAAAGACCTTTGCTTCATGGGTGGAACTCTTCTACAGTAAGTCTCCAGCAGGTGGTGTCATTCCAATCGTTACAGTGTTATTATATAACTTGGGGCAGTCCCTCTCACATGAAACTCCTGGAATACCTACCCCAGATTCAAGGTACTCCATGACTCCACATCTGCTCAAAAAAGATTGCTCCTAACCCCTAATGTTGTTGTTGTTGTTGTTGTTTTGTGTTTTTTTGCAGGGCAATGAGAGTTAAGTGACTTGCCCAGGATCACACAGCCAGCAAGTGTTTAAGGCAAGATTTGAACTCAGGTACTCCTGAATTCAAGGCCAGTGCTTTATCCACTGCACCACCTAGCTGCCCCCCTAATGTTGTATATACTTTTTCTCAAGTCAGTCACAAATGACTATTAATTGAAAGCAAAGGCATTTAATGAAATAAGAGAGTAAGATATTTAGTAGAAGATTCCCCCAATCCTATGGTGTACCTTTCCACAAATATAGATACCATAAGTAGAGAGAATGAGTATTCATAAGGATAAATTATGAAAGATCCATGCATAAGGAATACAAGACAATTTACACCTCCAACATGAAAGGACAACCAGTATCATCTCATAATGGCCTTTCGCTGAAATGCTCAAGGTGCCTCTGCTTGATTTGTTACTGCACTGGCTCATCTCAGAGCCAGCCAGTCTTCTCAACTTCAGTCGGCTAGTGTATAATGACTAGAACCTCCCTAATAAGTGTTGGCCAATAGCCCTTTATGGGGAGCTGGGTGGCACAATGGATAGAGAGCATGAGGCCTGGAGTCAGGAAGACTCACCTTCCTGAGTTCAAATCTAGCCTAAGATACCTGGGCATTTCACTTAACCCTGTTTGCCTTAGTTTCTTCATCTGTAAAATGGGCTGGAGAAGGAAAGGGAAAGCCACCCCAGTATTTCTGCCAAGAAAACCCCAAATGGGGCCACAAAGAGTTGGAAATGAATGAAAAGACTGAACAACAAAAACAGCCCTTTAGTCATGGCTACCACGACAAGTTAGCCAAAGTCAATCTCAGGAGCTTCAGGTTAAGTAAGATTAGGTCTTTCCTTTTCAGTCTCTTGGAGAAGATCAAAACTTCTCTTACAGTTAACTCTCTTATTTGGGGCCTAAACAGTCTTGAGTATTTCCAGGCTCATTTATGGCTTAGTCTAGATTTGAAACAGAACAAAAGAGAAGCTAAGGGGGCCGAGTTCTTCACCCACATAGCCAGCATTCCTTCTTTTATCATGTACATCTTTAAGCAGCAAAGTAGGATTAGTTTGGTGCAAGATTTTAGACAGTGAAAAACCTATCACCCTATATTTGTAAAGTGCTTTGCAAACTTTACAGCATTATGTCGTCAGGTATCATTATTATATTGCTAAGAAAATGAACCAACATCTTACATTGTAAACCACAATAAGTACAAAATGGTTTAATGCCCTGAATACTAAAGATTATATCATCAGGTAACACAATGAATAGAATACTGGGCCTGGAGTCAGGAAGATCTGAGTTCAAATTCACCTTCTGACACTTAACAGCTATGTCACTTTGGGCAAATCACTTAACTTCTGTTCACCTCAGTTTTATCAACTGTCAAATGAGGAAGATAATAGTAGCACCTATTTCCCAAGGTTGTTGTGAGGATCAAGAGAGATAATAGTTGAAAAGAACTTAGCACAGTGTCTGGCACATAGTAGGCACTATATAAATTTAGCTCTTATGATTAAGATTAGAAGAGAAACAGGTCAGGGATCTTTCACAGTTACTGAACAAGGGATAGAATCTATTACAAAAGATAAAAAAGGGAAATTTTGAATATGTAATGTTTTAAACTTCTGAATAAACAAAATTAAAGTGCACAAACAACAGTGTGAGAAAATACAACCACAAATAATAAAAAATCATCAATAAAAGAAATTAAAATCAAAACAACTTCTTACTAAGCAAATTGGTAAAGATGACAAAAGATGGGACTAAGCAATGTTGGAGATGCAGAAAGACACTAATGAATTATTAATCATTTGAGATTTTTTTTCAATCAGCAAAAAGTTCAGCTCCTGGGTAGTAAGCAACAAAAGTCAAAATTGGCATCAGTCCCTGCAATCTATACAAAGTTAAGGTACCCCAACATGGGTCTGGGACCTTGTCTTGCCCAGGTACACACTCTCTGTGATCTTCCAGTTCCTGGGCACTGTAATCAGCTCTAGTATATCAGTGACTCATCATTAGAACCTGCCCTTAGTGTCCACAGACCTTTCTATATCTCTATGCCAACCTATCCTGGAAAAAAAATGACTCCATATGACTTTTTTCTTGGATTTCCCTAACAGGATTTGGTCTGGTGAAATTTATAGAGTTTCTTCAGGAGGAGCTAACTCATTAGACCCCTTGGTCCAGTAATTTTGAACTGTGATTTTTAAAATGGTTAACAGAGAAGGTCTTTTTGGAATTCTCTTGAGAATTAGTTGCCCTCCTAAACTCCATAGCCTCATTTGCTCCTTTCATTGCAACATGCAGGGTGTTGTACAGTTCGAAGGCAACACCTCTGAAGCATTCAGTATAAACAGCGGAGTCAAGCAAGGATGCATGCTTGCTCCCACGCTGTTTGGAATTTTTTTCTCCATGCTGTTGCATCATGCTTTTGATTCATCAACTGATGGCATCTATCTGCATTCCCGGTTGGATGGAGGCCTGTTCAATGTTTCATGTCTGAGATCCAAAACCAGAGTGAGAGGTAGCACCCTTAGAGACCTGCTTTTCGCCGATGATGCCACACTTGCCTGTCACTCAGAGCGTGAATTGCAGACCTTGATGGATCGCTTCTCCCAAGCTTGCACAGACTTTGGCCTAACCATAAATCTTAAAAAGAAAGTCATGTGTCAGAGTGCTATGTCACCTCCATTGATACACATCAGTAGCTACCAGTTGGATGTTGTAAGCCAATTCTCGTATCTTGGCTCTATTGTCAGTGACCATTGGTCACTTGATTCTGAGATCAATCAGAGGATTGGGAAAGCTACTTCAACCATGGCTAAGCTTGCCAAGCATGTCTGGGCAAACAGTAAACTGACAAGACAAACCAAATTTGCCATCTATAGAGCATGCATCCTGAGTACCTTACTATATGGCAGCCAAACATAGACTATGTATACTAGACAAGAGAAGCTTAACAGCTTCCACATGCACTGCTTTCGGCACATCCTTGGCATATCTTGGTCAGATAGGATCACCAACACATAAGTGCTCCAATGCGCACAACTTCCAAGCATCTATACACTACTGAAACAAAGACGGCTGGGCTGACTCGGTCATGTGCACCGCATGCAAGACAGGCACATTTGTAAAGACCTACTCTATGGCAAGTTAGCCTCAGGCCAAAGACCTGCTGGATGCCCCCAGCTTCCTACAGAGATGTATGCAATCAAGACCTGAGGGCTCTGGGAATAGACATCAGCAGCTGGGAGGAGATGGCCAAGGACCACGCCCAGTGGAGTTCAGTACTCAGGAGCAGCTTGCATGCAGCTGAGATGGGCCTTCAAGCTCTGGAGCAAGAAAAAACGAATGAGACGCAGGAACTGACAGGCAACAGAGAGCACAGTTTTCCGATGTCCTCGTTGCAGCAGGAGCTGTGGTTCCCGTATTGGACTGCACAGCCACACTGTGGCCTGTGGCTCTTCAAGGCACTGATCCATGGTCGTCCGAGACTAGTGGAAGCCTACTACTGATTTTTTAAAATAGTGCCCAAGATACCTATATTTACTAATAAATATATACAAATTTCTCACATATGTATACATCTATACATTCACATATACCTTTTGATCCAGGAATATGCCCCCAAGAACATCAATGACCAATAAAAAAAAAAAGACCTATATATCAAAATATTTATAGCAGCACTGGCAGAAACAGAGAATCCTAAATAAAGTGGATTTCCATTGATTGGGGTAGGGCTAAACAAGTCGTGGTATATAAATTTAATGGACTGTTTTTGTTTTCACAGGAGAAACTATAAATATGATGAATGTGGAGAATTATGGGAAGACATATTAACATACACATAACAAACAACTTCACAAAGTGAAGCAAGAAGCAAGAAAGATTAGAACAATCAAATAATTCACTGAATGCTGTCAAATTACTAAGACCAAGCTCAGCTTTAAAACACAAGGAATTACCAGCCCTTGCTTTTTTATAGAGGTTGTGAGAATCAAATCAATACGCTGACTAGTTTTCTTGAACTGTTTTCTTTTTCTTCTTTTCATTTTTTTAATAAAAGATGGCTCTCTGGAAAGGAGAATGGGGAAGAACACATTGGGAAAAGTAGGTAACATAAAAGCAAATCAATGAAATTAACTTAATAAATAATAAATTAAAACAATTTGAAATTAAATAAAATTTTAAAACAACATCAATTAAATTCATTCAAATAATAATTATTATTAGATTAAGAAGCATTTGTCAGTATGTAAGGCAATATGATAGACTACAAAGGGTAGTGGATAGAGAGCTGGCTTCAGAGCCACAAAGACCTGGGTTCAAGTTTTACCTTTGATTCCTACTGGCTGAGTGTCCTTGGATAAATTATTTAAATTCTCATTGTTCCAGACCCTAAATTGCAAAGAAAGTGTCAACCTGCCCTGGAGGGGGCTCCTCAAGAGAAAACTCATATTGTAGAAAAAAAACATAAATGTAATGAATGTGTGAAAACATTCCAGTGTCCCCTCTTCTCTCCTCAGGCATCAGAGATTACAATGGAAAGCAGGCCTCTAAAGGCAATCAATATAGTGAAACTAGGGTTTTTCCCCAGCAGAATTTAAAGCATTTAAAGAATTTAAATGTCGGACACTTTCCCTTTTGTCTCTGCATCCCAATTGCCAAACAAAATGCCTGCCAAGTAGTCAGAGCTGAACAAATACTTCCTTAATTAACTGAATTGAATTAGTCTAGGGTGAAATTGTTGTTTGTCCTTCGTTCTCAAAGAAGACCAAGACATCAGGGTGCTGTCATGACTTGCAATGAATTGGATTTAAGTGAGGCAGAGCTATACAACATCACCAACCTCACTCTCTCCTCCAGAGCCATCTCGGTCCAGTGGCAAGACATACATCATGACCCTGGATTTTTTTTTAAGACAGTTGGGATTAAGTGACTTGCCCAGGGTCACACAGCCAGTAAGTGTCTGAAGTGAAATTTGAACTCAGGTCCTCCCTACTTCGGGGCCAAATTCAGTGCTCTATCCACTGTGCCACCTAACTTCCTTCTAGGGTAAAATAGAGTATTCTGTAAGAACCCAAAGTGGGAAAACTCAGAAAAAACAATAGACATTGTGTTGCAGAATGCTGGATTTGGAATAAGATAATGTGGGTTCAAATCCCACTTTTGCCACCTAATACCAGTATGAACTTGTACGATTCAATTCATGTTTCTTCCTCAGTTTCTTCACCTGTGATGGGATCAACACTATTATTGCTTCTGGAAATTAATTGTCCTATGGATCCCCTCACAATTTCCGACTTCACCCTTCCCTGGTTACCACTTCCATCTATGTGTTGTCTCCCACTTTTAGAATGTAATGAATGTCCTTGAAGGCAGAGACTGTCTCTCTTGGATTTGTATCCCTAACACTTACCACAGTCATTCACACATAGTAAGCACTTCATAAAGGCTTTTTCATTCACTCATTCACTCACTCTTTCATATATTCATCCATAGCATGATGAGATTCAACTAGATCAGTGCTTAAACTTTTTCTACTCATGACCCCTTTTCACCAGAGAAATTTTTACACGACCCCAGGTGTATAGATATATAAAATAGGTATACAAATCAGGCATTTACTGCCAAATTTTTTACAACCCCCACAGTTTAAGAAGCTTTGGACTAGATGACCTCTAAGGTCCCTTCCAACTCTTCATCTATGATCCTGTGAACTTGGAAGCAATGTTAAGGTCAAAAAAAATGTGTTCAAGGTTGAGAGTCCCAGAAACAGGAAGTTGCAATAGTTCAAACAAATTTTGACCAATGCTTGGAATAGAGATAAGGGAGAAAAGTCAGATTCTGGACTCGTGGAAGCAAAAGGCATCAAGATTTGATAACAAAACAGAAGTTCAGAGCCAAACACTAAGTCAAAAATTTGTCTGAAGTTTCTTCAGAAGCTGGTATTGTAGTTTCACTTCTCAGTAGCATGTCAGAGCAGTGTCCTAGGACTTAGTAAGGACTTGGAGGAGGGATGACCAGGAGTGTCTGCTTAGCTACAAAACATTGGTCCACAGAGCTATGGTCATCTTCTATTTTAGTACACAATTAGCTTCAGCAGGAAGAATTTGGCAATCTGTGTTCCCAGCTGAGAATTTTCTAAATTGCCAACATACTTCTCAGTATAGCCTATGTTGTAATTTTGGTTTACAGGGATCCTATCATATGAGAGTGTCCCCATTGAGGGGGAATGCCCGGCAGCCCAATGCCTTAAAAAGTACAGTCACAGACATGTTCCCATAGCTCTGTTTCTCTGAAAGAGACAATGTTGGCATGCTAAGACTTATCAACATGTGGAAGAGGTATTTGGGTTATTACTTTTTATTTTGTATTCACTTTCACTCAAGTCTGGCCATAACTGGGGAATTGTCCAAGGCACGTCAAAGCAGATGCTTAATAATGACCTCTTAAAACCCAGAACCAGTTTCACAAGCACAGAAAAGTTTAAGAATTATTCTCTGGATGCTAAAGGGCTCACAGACACGTATCCCTAAGACCTCTCAAGACTACCAATGAAATGAAATTTCACTGGTAAGTGAATTCCAAGGGAAAAACAGAGCCCTCTTTTCTTTTTCCTTTCTTTGAACATGTTTTTAAGTGAACAGTCACATTCAGTGGCATTTGAGTATGAAGAATTCAACCCTGACTCTGTTGGAAGCTATGTGGCACTTGGGTTGAAAATCCAAAGTGTGTGTGTCCATCAGAAAAGGCATTCCCGGAGGCAGGTAGGTGGTGCAGTGGATAAAGAACCGGCCCTGGATTCAGGAGGACCTGAGTTCAAATCCAGTCTCAGACATTTGATACTTGCTTGCTGTGAGACCCTGGGCAAGTCACTTAACCCTCATTGCCCCACCAAAAAAAAAAAAGAGAGAGAGAGAAAGGAAGGAAGGAAAAGAGAAAGAAAGAAAGACAGAAAGAGAGAAAGGGCATTCTCACCCGACTTGGTGACCCAGATGGTTTGAAGTTCAGAGTAACAACAAGCACAGGATGAAGGGAGCCTGTGTTGCAGGTTCCATTAACAAACTTATTTTTTTCAACCAGTCCCATAGGTGTGCTTGGAAATCTAGAAGGGGAATCAGGGGACTTCCTAAGTGCAGACTCTCCACAAGATCTCCTGGATCAGAACATGGACTTTTCTTTAAATCCTCTTGACAAAGGGGGTCAATGAAAAGAAGAATCCTACTGGCAGATGATGGATTTAGAGAATAATGGAGGTCAGCTTGGTGAAGGATGGGAATGCTCTCCCTCTTGGAATCCCCACTGCTGTTAAAGATTAAATTTAGTGCCCCTTTCCTTCAAGCAGCCTTTCCTGATCCTCTCTGAGGTTAGCATTCTCCTCCATCTCAATATTTTGTATTGAGCTTGTATTTATTTAAATAGGTACATATTGTTTTCCCCTAAGTAGTCTTTACTTTTCATGGGAGCAGGTGAAATGTTCCTCTTTGTTTTTGTATTCACAATGCCTAGCACAGCACGTGGTACATACCAGGCACTTCAGAAATACTTTTTAAATTGAATTGAGGGGGCAGCTAGGTGGTGTGGTGGATAAAGCACCGGCCCTGGATTCAGGAGGACCTGAGTTCAAATCTGAACTCAGACACTTGACACTAACTGTGTGACCCTGGGAAAGTCACTTAACCCTCTTTGCCCTGCCCCCCCCAATTGAATTGAGCTGGGGTGAGTCTTTTAGGGGCAATCTTTTGAAGTGGCCGGGGCAACCTGATTCTAATCCCCCTGCCCATCCCAGCTGTAGATATGACACCTCCCTTTCAAAGTAGCCTGTACTCATATGCAAGGACATTATAACATCACCATAAAATTGCTTTTTCCACCTTAAATTTGACTGATAAATACGTTCAAATGGCTATAGGACATATAATAAGTTACCAGTGCAGAGGAGGACCCACAGTTTAAACAAGATGTATTTAAGCCAACAATACTTTGACCAGGAATCTGGTTTTAGACCAGGTCATGACAGCACCAAACACTGCCAGAAAAGTAACTAGGACACTGCATAAACAAAAAGAAAATAAAGTAGAAAGCTCTCTTTACTGCAGCCTGCCATGGTAGGCTACTCCTTCATTAAAGGAATTCATAGAAAGAGTGGTCAAGTAACAAGGGTTCTAGAGGTCAAGAAGATGAGGATGGAGAAAAGACCATTTAAGAGTTTGATGGAACAAAATGACTAATATGGAAATATGGTTTATGTGATTACACATGTATAACCTACATTAGATTGCTTACTGTCTCAGGGAAGGTGGACGGGCAGAAAGAAGCAGGGTGGTCTGGGAGGTAGGAAGAAAATTTGGAACTCAAAATTAAAAAGGAAAAAACAAATGTTCACAAAAAAAACCCAAATGTTAAAAATTGTTTTTTACATATAATTGGGAAAGGGGGAGGAATGATTTTTTTTTAAAAAAAGAGAGTTTGTGGGCAGCTAGGTGGCACAGTGGATAAAGCACCAGCCCTGGATTCAGGAGGACCTGAGTTCAAATCCGGCCTCAGACACTTGACACTTACTAACTGTGTGACCTTGGACAAGTCACTTAACCCTCATTGCCCCACCAATAATAATAATAATAATAATAATAATAATAATGGCTAACAATAAAAATAACTAGAATTCATATAGCCCTTTAAGGTTTGCTATATGATTTATATATGTTACTTCATTTGATCCTCATAGCAGTCCTGGGAGGGAGATGCCATTATTATTCCCATTTTACAGATGAGGAGACTTAGGATGAGTGAGGTTAAGTGACTTGTCTAGAGTCACCCAGCTAATAAGGGTCTGAGGCAGGATTTGAACTCAGGTCTTCATGATTTCAAGCCTAGTAATCTATCCACTCTACCTCTAGCTGCCTATGAAACAATCCAACACTGGTTGTCAATATTCAGAGCCAAGTGATATGGTAAATCTAACGGCTAAATTTGATTCTAGGCATAAGCAATGGATGAAGAGAAGAAGTACACCTACTTCATTTGTGAAAGCCTTTGTCCCAAAGGGTTGAAATAATGGATTCTGTTTCTTGTTGTGCCATTCATACCTTTTGAGTATGTAAGGCTTTAAAGAAATAGAGCCATGCTTCAAAGAAACTCAAAATCCAAGGAAACCCAAATCCAGGATATTTTTTTCAAGCAAACCAAATCTTTCAACCAGAGCTAGAAGCCCAGATACAGTATGAATACAAGGGCATCACTGAAAGAACCTGAGGAAACCTTCAGTGTGCCCTTCCAACCTCAGACAAGGGATTGGGGTTGGAGTTTCCATCCTTCTGAATTCCATCGGATAAATGAGCCCAACGCAGTGTCCTGCTGCTTTTAAAATGTCATGTTTATTGAAGTAATATTAGTGGACAATGAAACCAACAATCCTCTTTTTTTTTCCAGACCTAACAATTAAAACACAAGTGGTATATTTTTCTAATTCTTTAAAAGCAATATTATTTTTAGAAAAATCTGATCTGTTGCCTGAGATCTTTTCTCCCTGCATGCTGGGCACCGACTGCTCTTGATATGAATAGCCAGCAGTATATAAAGTAAACCACAAAGTAAAGCAGAAAAAAAAAGGAAGGAAAAACAGCACGCCCCTGTGCTTTTCAAATCCAGGATCTTGTTTTTCAGTTATTTTCAGTCCTGTTCCACTCTTCATGACCCCATCTGGGGTTTTCTTGGCAACATACTGAAGTGCTTTGCCATTTCCTTCTCCAGGTAATTTTACAGATGGGGAAACTGAGGTAAAAAGGGTTAAGTGCCTTGTTCTGGTTCCCACAGCTAGTAAGTGTCTGAAGCCAGATTTGAACTCAGGAAGTTGAGTCTTCTTGACTCCAGGCCCAGTGCTCTCTCCACAGTGCCACCCATCTGCCCCAAGTTCTTCACTAGGGGAGAAAAAAATATCTCGTTTAGTTGCTGCAGAAACAGGGCTTTGGGGAGCTGCCCATGGAAAGCCAACAGCATGACAGGGCGATGAAAAAGAAGCTAATTTCTGCTTAGGATGCTTTAAGAAAGGCATAGCACCAGGAAAGAGTGAGGTGATAATCTCACTGCATTCTTGATCACCTCCAAAACACACACACACACACACACACACACACACACACACACACACACACCTGCTTCCCCTTTCAGGGGAGGATGTTGACAGTAGAAGATTTTCCAGAGAAAAGTCATCCTGAATGGCTGTCCCATACCAGGATGAGCTGAAGGAACTGGGGGTTGTTTGACCTGAGAAGAGAAGACCTAAGGGGAGTACAATAGTTGTTTTCAGGTTGCTGAAGGTAGTTCTAATGTGGTAGAAGGATAGACTTGTCTCTTTGACCCCAAAGGGCAGAGCTAGGAGGGAAAAGTATCCATTGTATCAGCAAATTTAGGATAAAAGAATTGTCCATGAGTTGTAACTCTACCACAATAGGATCAAATAACTAAAAGCTGAAATCCTCAAAATACAGAATATCATCAAACCAACACAAAATTCTTCAAACCTTCTTATTGGAAAAAACTAAAATCTTACTTTCTGCAGGAAGCGTTCCCCAGCCGCTTCTAATTTCTGGACTTCCCTGTTAATTATTTCCAACTTATCCTGTATATAGCTTGCTTTGTGTGTATATAAATATAGATGGATGGATAGACAGATGGATGGTTGTATAGATGGATGAATGGATGGATGGCTAGAAAGAGATAAATAGATAGATAGATAGATAGATAGATAGATAGATAGATAGATAGATAGATGATAGATAATTTGCATGTTATCTCTTCTATTAGATTATAAATTCATATCTTGCCACTGGACCCAGATGGCTCCCAAGGAAAAAGTGAGGCTGGTGACTTTGCACAGCCCTCCCTCACTTAAATCCAATTCACTGCAAGTCATGCCATCACCTTCCTAAACTCACTGGTCCTCTTTGAGAATGAGGGACAGACAACAATAACAACAATAAGCTCCTTTAGGGCAGGGACTATCTTTTGCCTCTTTTTCCTATCCCCAGCACCTAGCAGTGTCTGGGACATAACAGTGCTTAATAAATGTTTATTGATTGATTAGAAGACACAGCCAAGGGGGTGCCCTTATAAGAGCAGCCCCAAAACAGAAACCCCCATCATTTCCAAGGTTCTCACGCTAGTAAACTTTCCATTGTCCCAATCCACAAGCAGAAATCAAGGAGATTTCTGTTCTGAGACCCACAGATTGTCCCCACTCTTCCTTCTTCAAAGATAATAACCTTCCCCTAACCTTCAGTCTCTCTCAGAGTCACAGTCACTCAGTCTGGTGTGAGCAGTTGTCAGGGTCAGTTGAGGTCATATTGAGGAATGACCTCACATTACTCAATCAGCTTGGCACCAGTTTGAAATACTCAATATTCCCTTCAACCACTCCTTTCTGTTTCTTCTCTTTCCAGTTCAAAGGCCTGACTTCTAGGCCCTGAGCTTTGGGCCTCATTGTTTCTCTTGCTAGTCCTTCTGGGCTCAAGGCTGATCCTTCTTTTTTTGGTCTCCCAGGTGCCTAAGGAATCAGGACACTTTCTCTTTCTGAGTCTCAGGTCCAGTTCTTTTGGCTTTAAGTCAAAGTTACTACCCTGCCCTCCACCTGACCCCTGACTCTATAGAAAACCTCTGACTAGCTCCTGATTATAGCTACTCAGCCCTCCCTTCCACATCCCTAAACTGAGCTGTCCATCTTGATCCATTTGGTCATTCTTACCACACTCCTACTTTCTTCATGTCTTTTTTCTCCTATTTCATTTTTAAACACTGCTTCCATCTTTTTTTTATTCTGGGCCTGTTCATCTTGTATTTTATCAAATTCCATTTTCAAGTCACAGTTTCTTTTCTTTTTTAGATAATATTTCTGATCTTTTAATTTAATTTTATTTTGCATTTTACCAAACTTTTATTTTTTTCAAATTACACATAAAGATAGTTTTCAACATTCACTTTTGTAAGATTTTGAGTTCCAAATTTTTCTCCCACCCTACCTTCCTTCCCCCCTCCCAAAGCCAGGTAGCCATCTGATATAGGTTATACATTACAATCATGCTAAACATATTTTCACATTAGTCATGTTCTAAGAGAAAAGTCAGAACAAAAGGAAAACCAAAAACAACAAGAATGAAGAAACAACAACAACAGTGAAAATAGTATGCTTTGATCTGCTTTCAGACTCCATAGTTCTTTTTTCTGTATGTGGAGAATATTTTCCTTCATGAGTCTTTTGGCATTGTCTTGGATCATTGTATTGCTGAGAAGGACTAAGTCTATCACAGTTGATCATCCCACAATGTTGTTGCTACTGTGTACAATGTTCTCTTGGTTCTGATCATTTCACTCAGCATCAATTCATGTAAGTCTTTCTAGGTTTTTTTCTGAAATCCACATGCTTATCCTTTCTTACAGCACAGTAATATTCCATTACATTCATATACCACAACTTCTTTAGCCATTCCCCAATTGATGGGCATTCCCTCAATGTCCAATTCTTTACCACCACAAAAAGAGCAGCTATAAATATTTTTGTACAAGTGGCTCCTTTTCCCTTTATTATGATCTCTTTGGGATATAGACCTAGTAGTGGTATTGCTGGGTTGAAGGGAATGCACAGTTTTATAGCCTTTTGGGCATGGTTCCAAATTGCTCTCTAGAACGATCAGATCAGTTCACAACTCCAACGGTGCATCAGTATTCCAATTTTCCCACTTCTCCAACATTTATCATTTTCCTTTGTTGTCATATTAGCCAATTGGATAGATGTGAAGTGGTACCTCAGAGTAGTTTTAATTTGCATTTCTCTAATCAGTAATGATGGAGAACATTTTTTCGTACGGCTGTAGGTAACTTTCATTTCTTTATCTGAAAACTGTTCATATCCTTTGACCATATCTCAATTGGGAATGACTTGTACAAGTCACAGTTTCAATAGAATTCCTCAGGTCATCACAATTCCCCTCCCTTTTGCTACCTTTGGAAAAATAATATTACCTCATTGAATCTCTTTTCTTTTTTGCTAAATGAGATGATTGGATTTGGTGACCTCTAACATCCATGAAATTTAAATTTAGGGTCCAACTCAAAAACCAGTCTTGAGTGTCTGACCCTGGAAAAACACACAGCCCAATAATAATAGCTGACATTTATATGGTGCTATAAGGTTTACAAAACACTTCAGAAATGTTATCTCATTTGATCCTTATAACAACTCTGGGGGTAGTTGAGGAAACTGAGGCAGTCAGGCTGTAATTTGCCCAGAATCACACACACTAGGGAGTAGCTGACTCCAGGTCTATCCATTATACCAACTAGTTTCCTATTCATATCCATTTATTTTGAGACTTTATCATTACTATCATGTTAATTATTGTTGTTGTTAACATTATTAAGCCCAGGGGCAGCTAGGTTGTGCAGTGGATAAAGCACTGACCCTGGATTCAGGAGAATCTGAGTTCAAATCCAGCCTCAGACATTTGGCGTGTACTAGCTATATGACCCTGGGCAAGTCACTTAACCCTCATTGCCCTGCCCCCCCCCCAAAATTATATAAGCCCTTAGTTTCACTGAGGCTTAAAGATGGACAAAGGTGAGCATCCTCCACTCATCCCTTATCTTCCCCAGAGTTCACGAAGATTGCTGATCTTTCCCAACTAGTTAAATCACCGAAAACAGCCAATTAGTTAAAATGACCTTTTTACTGCCTCAAAATCAAAGGAATGTTTGTCTTTAAAGATCCATCCAGCAGCCATGGAGAGCTTAGCATCAGTCTGATCTCCCTAAAAACAGTCAGCACTGTCGACACGATGAATTTCCTGAATTTAGGATATTTTGAGGAGTTTCTTTGGGGCTTTTTCATTTCATAATTGATTATTTCCTCTTGATTCCTTTTTCCTCTTCTCTTTCCAGTTACCCCCTCAAAGCCTGACCTGGTGAGCAAGAAGTATTTCTTTGTCAGATGAAGGCAAAATGTTATTGTTGGACCCTTCCTTAAAAGCAGAGACCTTGTGACTGACCCATGTTTGTGTTCATTGCAACTTTCCCCCACAGTGGACTGCCTGGAGTTCCTGGTGATTGTGTTCAAGAAAGCCATAAAGACAAATAATGCTGGGATTAAAAATAACAAAAATTCACTGGGGAGCCTGTGGGAGAAACTTAGCCCCTAGACAGTGTGGAGCTTAATGCCACAAAGGGATTTTCCCACCAATGTTAGCCTGTTGGTTGCAAGACAGTTCCTCCACTAACCTTGTCAAAAAATGCTGGTCAACAGCCCCAGGCATACCCACGGATGAGCAGTTGGGTGTGAAAACAATTCTAATCCTAATAATAATATCAGTAACAGCTAACATTAATATAACACTTTAAGTTTTGGAAAGTGCTTTACAAAAATTACCTGGTTTGATTCTCACAACAACCCTATGAATTAGATGCTATTATTAACCTCCATTTTACAGATAAGAATATTAAGTCTGAGAGGTAAAGTGAATTGCCCAGAATCACATAGCTAATGCCTAGGCAAGATTAGGGGGAAGTTAGGTGGTACAGTGGATAGAATATAGGCCCTGGAGTCAGGAGGACCTGAGTTCAAATACAGCCTCAAACACTGACTAGCTATGTGACCCTGGGCAAGTCATTCAATCCTATTTGCCTTAATTTCCCCATCTGTAAAATGAGCTGAAGAAAGAAATGGCAAACCACTCCAGTATCATTGCCAAGAAAACTTCAAATGGGGTTAGAGAGAATCATACATGATTGAAACTGAACAACAACACTTCCTGATAAATCCAACATTTTAGGCACTCTCTCAATTAGGTGCTACAATCTCTTTTTTTTTTTTTTTTTTTTTTTTTGGTGAGGCAGTTGGGGTTAAGTGACTTGCCCAGGGTCACACAGCTAGTAATTGTCAAGTGTCTGAGGCCAGATTTGAACTCTGGTCCTCCTGAATCCAGGGCAAGTGCTGCCCCTAGGTGCTACAATCTCAACAGAGAAAAACTAAAATCAAGGGGTATAGATAAAGCACCGGCCCTGGATTCAGGAGGACCTGAGTTCAAATCTGGCCTCAGACATTTGACACTTACTAGCTGTGTAACCCTGGGCAAGTCACTTAACCCTCATTGCCCTGACCCCCCCCCAAAAAAAAAAAAGAACCAAGGGGTATATAACTGTAGAACTTAGCATCCTGCAGATCTGCAGTGTAAGAATTTTTTTAAATAATAATTAGAGTTCTAATCAAGGTATATTGGGTCCTATGTTTAATTTAGGATCAGGACCACTAGGATCAAATCTCACCTGTGGCACTTAGTATCTGCTTGATCATGGGCAGATCATTTAATTTCTCTGAACCTCAGTTTTCCTCATCTGTAAATTGAGGGTTGTAATACCTGTAGCACAAGGTTGATATTTAAAATTTCATTTAGAAATGATGTATGGAAAGTGGTTTGAAAACTTTAAATATCAATGACTATTTTTGTTAAGAAATGATTCCCCTCCCTGCCCCCAGAAGTGTTTGAAACAGAAATCAATGACGATGAGTTAAGGAATTGCGGAGATCACATCATACAGTGAGCAGGGTAGGCTGGGGACTGAAAGGTAGGGGAAAGGGGTCTACTAGACCATCTCTGAAATCCCTTCTAACTCTATGCTTTTATGTCTCCCCAAGTATTCACGCTATCTATACAAATTATTTCACTAATTTCCCATGCCCTCCTTTTGGAGGACATAGTTGAGAGTAGCTCATTGCATCTGACATTGTTTTCATTAAGGTAACTAACAATGTCAAACTATACATATTTATTGAAAGGTACTATTTTAGATAGGAAGCAGATACTGAGGAGAGGTAATCAATTATAGTAGAAAGACCACTGAATTGGGAGTTGGGAGACTTAAGTTATGATCTTAGTTCTATCACTGACTCTTCATGTGGCCTCAGGCAGTTCACTTATTTTCTCCTACAAATGTAGAATCTCCCAGTTGGATTAGACCTCAGAGACCATCAGGTACAAAGCTGAATATAAATCCCCTCTTCAACATCTCCAACAAGAGGTAACTTAACCTTTGCCTCCAGTGACAGCAAAGGGAGGAGGATAAGCATTAATTAAGAGCATACTATGTGCCAGGCACTTTGCTAAGTGCTTTCACAAATATCCCATTTGATCCTCAAAACAATTCTAGGAAGTGGGTGTGATTTTTATCCCCATTTTAGAGATAAGGAGACTGAGGCTGAGAAAGGTTGCTCAGGGTCACCCAGCTAGTAAGTATCTGAGGCCAGATTTAAACTCAGGGGCTCCTTGACTCCAAGCACAATGCTCTATCCACTGTGCCACCCATTTACTGATGCCTAATTTATACCCTCCCAAGGTCTCACATCTTATTTTTGAATAGTTCTAAAAGGAAGTTTTCAAAGAAATCTGCCCCTATGGAATTTCCATTCCTTTCTCCTAATCTTGCCCCCCAAAGCCAGAGCAAAACATGTTTAAGCCCCCTTTCCATAAAATAGCTTTTCAATAATTTGAAGATATCCATTCTTCTTATCCCCTAACCCTTAACCACAGTCTTTTTTCCAGGACAAATACCCCTAGTTCTCTCAAGCGACCCTCAACTTCCCCCCACCATCCTGGTTATTAGCTTCTTGATTTGTTTCGGCTGGTCATTATCATTTCTAAAATGTAGTGGTCAGAACCAAACCCAGAATTCGAGGTGGGATTTGATCAAGGGGAATACAGAGGATCTAGAATCCACTTTATCCTAGATACCAGGCTCTTATATACATTGCTAGATTCTGGGTCCTCTGGAATTGAAAGGCTGGTAACTGTCAGAAATGTGTGAGAGATTTGAAGCTGTCCACGACTGGTGATCACTCTGAGGTTTGTAAAAACCAAAAACATCTAGCACTATGGACCAGAGGTTCTCAAAGGGTGGTCTGAGAACCCTGAGTATCATTCATGACATCAACAAGGTCAAAAATATTTTTATAATAAGATACTAAAATGTTATTTCATAATAACATTACTAAGCTATTATTAAAATACTCCTTTTTTCACCTACATATCTGTGAGGCCAGATTTTCTTCAACCAGAAAAATATGTCACAAGAGATTGAATGAAGAAGCAGGTATGAGAATTTAGCTGTCTTCTATTAAGCCAGGAATTAAAGAGATTTACAAAAATATATAAAACAATGCCACTCTTCTCAATAATTTTTTGTCTGAAAATAGGGTCATTTTTCATAAAATATGTTACTTAGGTTAACATTAATGGTTTCATTGTTATTTAAATTAATCAATACATATTTTTAGATTTATCCTTTTTTTCCCCAATATAGCAATTATCAATGGATATCCAATGGTGTGCTGGTAAATGTTTAACAACCAGCTCTCAGAAGAAAAAAAATACAGACAATACACTTTTAAGTATAATCTGCATTATTAACATTTTCTCCATGACTTTAAGGTTAGATAATCAACAAAGCAATGAGGAGGCCCTGATTTGTAGTATTTGCCAAAATCTAAGGTGTAAAATGTAAAATAATCTAGCTGTCTCTATCTCCCTCCCTGGCTATAACCCAATACAAACAAAATCTCTTCAAGGTCCTCAATAATTTTTAATAGTATAAAGAGGTCCTGAAAACAAAAAAGTTCAGGAACCATGATTCTAGATTGAGGTTAGTAAGTATTGTTTGATATGGTGTGAGGTTGACCCCTCCCTGGATATTTCTGATTGATATTTAGTCTAGAAAAGACTTGTCACATTTAGTAGCTATCCACAAATAGGTGGAGGAAGGGCTAGTCCTGTCCTTCCAAGGTCCAAAAGATGAAACTAAGAGCAATGAATGGAAGTTATAAAGAGGAAAATTTTAACTTAATTTAGGAGAAAACTCTCTAAAAATTAGGACTATTCAGAAGTGAACTGGGTTGTCTCGAGAGTGGGTTTATGCTTACTGGTGATTATCAAAGAAAAAGAAAAGATTAAATGACTGATACAGGTCCAAACTAGGCACCCCTGAGTACCTCCTCTTCCCCTCACACTGAAATTCTGTAAAAGCATTATGCATATGTAAAATGTGGCCATTAGCATCTTCATCATTACTACCACCATTTTAGTTCATAAGATTCAAAACCTATTGTCTACTACAGATGAACAACTGCCCAAAGATAGATATCTAAATATATGTGTATATATGTAAGATATATAAATATATATCCATATATTCATATAAATATATGTATTGTGATATGCATATATAGGTAAACATGTATATATTATATATTAAGTATAGGCTATAATTATATAATATGTGTATAATATATTTATCATGTGGTTATACAATATATTATCATATTCTATCAATATATTATTGAATTGTATCGATTAATAAATTATATTAATTAATATTGATTACATATTCATCTCTAGTAGACAGCAAGAGTTGAACGTCATGAACTGTAATGATGGTAGTAATAAAGATGGTAATGTTTGTACTTTGCATTTGTGCAGATTTTCACATGTATTTATAAACAGGTATATAGGTCTACAAATATATATCTCTGATTTACATTTATGTCCTTGCTGATCTCAGGAAATTAAGGTACTTCATTGCTTTGGCTTTCTGCCTCAAATGAAGGAAAGCCTTCTCCGTTCCTGGCAGCTGAAACAATACAGCCAAAGGAAGACGTCTTTTTCCCAGAGAGATTTGGAGGTCATACTACTGAATTTAAGAACAGCTTGCTATAGTCTCCTTTCTCAAGTGCTTAACACCATGAACTCCATACCCATCTGGTTTTCTAATGTGATTTTTCCTGTATTACGAGATGATTACCTCACTTTTTCCCCTTTCTTGACTATTACCAAACCAAATGGTCTTTCAATAATTATGGCAAAATGAGGTCCAAGCAGTTCTTAGGGTTTTGTTCAGTTACAACAAGCACGTTCTCTGTCATGCCATGGGGATGGCAAGACTTCTAGAATTAGCTCAATTGATGCCACTTGGCTTGGGGAAATTTTACCATCTTGTTCCACTGTATATTTGGCAGTAAATATCTCCTTAAGGAGGAGATTGTTTTCACTTTTGCCTTTGTATTCTCAATGTCTAGAGTGTTTGGCACATAGCAGGTATTTAATAAATGTTTTTTGATTGGTGTATTCATTTGTTCTTGGGTAACTAAGGAGACCACTCACTCAGTTCCATGCTTTTGGGAGAGCAAATGAATGTTAACCTACTTTAAGAGCTGTATTTTATTAAATATTAGAAAGGTTATCTTTCTTCCAGAATATCATTATAAACCCTCAGTCATCATTCAGCAGTACAGTTTCCCTGAAAATAGGTTAATACTTCAGACATACATCTTTTGGGGGAAGATAGAAGAGGTGACACATTTTAGATTCACTGGTTGATCTTTTCTGTAAGCCCTGGCTATTCTGCATACATAGCTAGACATTTAAAACAACTTGTTAAAGCAAGAGTGAGTTTTCTACAGTTTGCTACCTTGCCACTAAATCTAACTCTGTGATACCTTTTTTCTGCCTCAGTTTCTCCATTTGTAAAAATGGAGTTGCTATTTTCCTTCTGTGGATAAGGTTGAAGCTTAATCCAAATTTACTGAACAGTAAATTAGCCTCAAAAAAGGGGGAAGATCTCAGAGTTCTTTCTTGAAGCCTTTGTGCATCTTTTTGTGGTACAGGGGAAGTAATTAAATTGAATTCAACAAATAGTCATTTGTTATGTCTACCATATTAAACACTGTGATAGACTCTGGGCACACCAACATTAAGAAGAATAGAGTCTTCCTCTTGATTAGCATGTTGCATTGGGGAGATGATTAGGTAAAAGAAAAGTCCAAAGCCCTCGAAGAAAATTTGAGAAAGAAGAAATCACCTCAGCAAGGTGGGGAAGTAGGGAGAAGGCCTTGAAGGAGGGAGCACCTGAGCTGGGCCCTGAAAGAAGAGGATCTGAATAGGTATGTATTTGGAGGCTGTGTATTCCAGGCACAGGGTAGCTTATGTGAGGGTATGGAAGTAGAAGCATGAAGGATGAGCCTGGGGAAGGGTCAATAATCAATCAACTCTGGCTAGAATATAGAGCATAATGAAGATAAGTAGAGTAAAATGAGGCTGGGAAAGTAGGAAAGTAGGAAGAAGCCCAATTATGGAGCCCTTCAAATGCCAAGCTAAGGGATCTAGATTTTCTTCTATAGGCAATAGGGATCCACTAAAGATTTTTGACAAAAGAAGGGACATGATGAGGTCTGTACATTAGGAAGATGATTTTTGACAGCTGTATGAAGGATATATTAGAGAGGGGAGAAACTGGAGGTGGGGACACCAGCTGGGAGACCATTCCAATAGTCTAGGCTATAGATAATTAGGGCTGAAACTAAGAAAGTGGCAGTGTGAATTAGAAGGAAGGCACTGGCGCCAAAGGTCTTGTGGACTGAAGGAGGGAGAGAGACCTGAGTGTTTTACAAATCTAGTAGAAAAGGAAATCGAGAAAATATAAACACAGAGAAGATTACATAAAGGACTAGAAAAAAAAAGAATGCATGTTACAGGCAGAGATGGACTGGGTTTGTTATTTCACATTTCTTTCAATGACCCTGATACTTCCTGGTGAATGTGGGACACAATATTTTCATGGAATCAGGTTTGTTTCCCAGCAGAGGAAACCCTAAGCTGCCCTTTCCATCTTGAATATAATATGTGTATATGTATATATATATAAAATCTCAATCCTTCTTTAAACATTCAGACAAATTTCCTGAAAAGTAATGGAGCCACAGATGAGGGAATTTAAAAGCTTAGGAGTCAAGAGTGTGCCTGTACCACTAGAGTAGCCTAGGGCAGTAAGAGTATCAAAAAGAAAACTGTGTGAGTCCTCAGGGAGTATCTGAGACCTTTGGTAAAAAAACAATGCTTGGAAAACTCATCACCTTTCTAGACTCTATATCCCACATGGTAATTCCCATTCTATTCTCCTAACCCAATTGCAGTGGAGTCCTGGTAACATGCCATCCCCAGGAGGTTTTGTACCCTATCACTTTTCATCAGCAGGGAATTCACTTTTATTTTTGGATAATGAGAAGCCATTCTGAACCCCCTCTATCTTAGTCAGGACTACCATGTTGAATAGTAGGATTGCAAAGAAGGTTGGGAAATAGTTCAAGGATCTCCAGATTAGGAAAGATAGAAATTAAAATGTATTCTTAGAAACATTGAGTTTTCCTTGCAGAGAGTGTTCAAGAACTTCTCATCTAGTCCACCACTTTGTTTCTTTCCTGAAAAGAACCTCCTGGATTCTGCATATGCAAGGTATTAACATTATAATCTTCAACATCACTACCATGATTATATGAGTCAAATCATATTGTCTTCTATAGATGAATGACTGCCCAAAGATGTGCGTATATGTACATGTATATGGATATGTGTATGGATATATGTATGGATGATATAAAAATATATAACTATAAAGATATACATATATTATTATTGTTTTTGTTGTTCAGTTGTTTCAGAAGTGTCCACTTTGTGTCCCCATTAGGAGGTTTCTTGGCAAAGATACTGGAATTGTTCGCTATTTCCATCTCCAGTTCACTTTATAGATGAGAAAACTGAGGCAAACAGAGTTAAGTGATTTACCCAGGGTTGAAAAGTAAGTGCCAAAGGCTAGATTTGAACTCAGGAAGATGAGTCTGACTCCAGGCCTGGTACTCTATTCACTGTGCCAGCCAACTGCCCCATACATATACAAACATGTAGATAGATAGATAGATAGATAGATAGATAGATAGATAGATAGATAGATGTGTATTTTATATGTATGTACATATGGCATGTAAATATATAAACCTATTTGTGTATATATTATATATTATATCTTCATCTCTAGTAGATAAGAAAATTTGAATCTTATGAACTATAAAAATAGTGATAGAAAGAATAATGTCAGTACTTTTCAATGCTGTCACAGAATTTCATATGTATTTATAAACATGTATATATACATATGTCTATAAATATATATTTCTGATCTACATTTATGTCATTGCTAGAAGTCAGGAAATTAAGATCGTCCATTACTGAGGCCCTCTGAAAAAAATAGGAGAAAACATGAAATATCTCATGAAAAAAACCAACTGACTTGTAAAGAAGATAAAAAAGAGATAATTCAAGAATTATTGCACTGCCTGAAAGCCATGATCAAAGAAAAAGGGACTAAACATCATATTTCAAGAAACTATAAAGGAAAACTGTTCTAATATTTAGGAGTCTATCTGCCAGGACAAACTCAGGAATTATAGGAATACAATTACAAAGCACTTTTCACAAAAATAAAGACAGATCTAAACAACTGGAGAAATATTAACTCTTTGTGGCTGAGCCAATATAATAAAAATGATAATTCTACCTAAGTTAATTTACTTATTCAATGCCATGCCAATCAAACTAACAATTATTTTATAGAGCTAGAAAAAATAACAAAATTCATCTGAAAGAACAAAAAGTCAAGAATATCAAATGTGAAAAAAAATTGTGAAGAATGGCAGCCTAGGGGCAGCTAGGTGGTACAGTGGATAAAGCACCAGCCCTGGATTCAGGAGGACCTGAGTTCAAATCCAGCCTCAAATACTAGACACTTACTAGCTATGTGACCCTGGGCAAGTCACTTAACTCGTATTGCCCTGCAAAAAAAAAACAAAAAACTAAGAATGGCAGCCTAGTAGCACCAGATTTCAAATTCTAATACAAAGTGTTGATTATCAAAACAATCTGGTACTGGGTAAGAAATAGAATGGTGGATCAGTCGAATAGATTAGGTTACATAATTCATAGTAGTAAATGACCATAGTAACATAGCATTTGATAAACCCAAAGATCCAAGTTTATAAAGTAAGAACTCAACATTTGACAAAAATTGCTGGAAAAAAATAGAAAGCCTTTTGGCTAAAACTAGGCAAAAACCAACATTTCATACCACATACCAAGATATGGTCAAAATGGATAAATAATTTAGACACAAATGGTGGCTAATTGAATAATGTATAATTGAGATCATATTGCTTTCTTTCTCAGTGGGTGGGGGAAGGGCTGGAGGGAGAAACTTTGGAACTCAAAATAAATTTTAATGCCAAAAATAATTTAATAATATATTTTTAAATGATGCCTTCTCACCTGATCAGTGTATCTGAGCTAAATAGGGCAGGAGCAGTTTTTGACCCTTACAACTCCAAAAGATTTTATTGTTGATTACTGAGTTTATTTTGATAAAGTTTGAAAAATTCTAGAGAATGAGAGGAATTTTTCTGAAGATACTCAAATATTAGAAGAAGGAGGAGGGGAAGGAAGGAAGGAAGGGAGGGAGGGAGGGAAGGAGGGAGGGAGGGAGGAAGGAAGGGAGGGAGGGAGGAAAGAAGTCTTTCATTTTGAAAATTTAGGCTGATTAGCTTAACTTTAATTCTTGAAAATTTTATTCCTTATGATTACAGTTAAGATTTGTGAGCATTTAAACCAGGAAGCAGTGATCACTAGTAGCAAACCTGACAAAAACATGCCATATCAGGCTAACCTCATTCCTGATTTTGACAGGTTTACTAGATTGATAAAACTGAAAAATGCCATAAAGTATACCTGAATTTCACTGAGGCATTTGACAAAGTCTCTTATGATATCTTTATGATATCCATATGAAAGTGGACCTAGAGAAATGTGAAATATATACTAGTGCAATCAGATAGATTCCCAATTGGTCAAATGACTGCATGCAAAGAAGAGTCATTAATATATCCATATAATCCAGTGCATACCAGGAATCTATTTAATCAGTGACTAGCAAGAAAGTATGAAGGACATGCTTATCAAACTTGCAAAGGATAAAAATCTGAACCACATAAGTATAGGACTTCACATTATCAAAATGTAATTTCATCTGATTATATTTAACTCACCATACCACCTTGTCAAGATGTGACATTTAATAAGCTATAAGATCAATATAAATAAATCCATACCAGGATCCCCTGTTTTCTCCCTTCTATCTCCCCACTTTTCAACTTCCTTTTTTTGCATTGTCTTTACCCATTAAATTTTAAGCTCCCTGAGGGCAAGGAGCTTTTTTCTTATTTGTATTATCAGAAATTAATATTAATAATAGCTATCTCTGGGAGATTCAGAGCTTCCCCACTTCTTCCAAAGCCCTGACTTTTAGAGGTCCAGTTTTCCTTAAAATAAGATTGCACTGAATCTTTTTTTCTTGGTCATACCCATTCTAAGCTTGCAAGGAATATAGGGTGGGGAAGATATTTTTGTCCAGAGAAGTCACTCAGCCCACCCATTGAAAAGGATATACATTCTTTGAATTGATAACCCAAAGCTAGGAGTGGTCTGGTATGGCCCTTCATTTTAATATACCTTACCTCCAAATTACCTTAACCAATGAGATTTGATCACTGTTTGATGAACCACCTACTATTTCAAGGGTATTTAAGGTGTGAGCTCTGCCATCTTGATTGTCTTTCTTCTGACAGACAGTCAATAACCATCTTTTTGTTAATAACTACTGTCCTTTTTAATAAAATGATTAAATTACCCAGAAACTATGACTCTCAAAATTTTAATCATCACAGTATCTACAGTGCATAGTGCCTAGTGTATAGTAGGTGTTTAATAAATATTTATTGAATTAAATTAAACAGAAAAATCAACAGTTTGGTCTGTTAGCCTAGAAATCTAATGCAATCTTTTATTTTTTTTCTTTTCAACAAGGGAATCTGTATCTAGGATTTCATTAGTAGGGAGACTCCTGGTGTGTCAACTCCATGAACCGATGCAGATCAATAAGTAGCCTGTAATTAATCAATTCAGAGTTGCCTGGGCCATAGAGAGATTAAAGGATGTGCATAAATCTGAGACAGGACTCAAACTCTGGTCTTGGAGACTCCACAATTAGCCTTCTATCAGCTGTGGCATGATGCTTCTCAATGCAGCAACAAACATTATTAAGAATTAATGGGGGGCAGCTAGGTGACACAGTAGGTAAAGCACTGGCCCTGGATTCAGGAATACCTGAGTTCAAATCTGGCCTCAGACACTTGACACTCACTAGCTGTGTGACCCTGGGCAAGTCACTTAACCCCAATTGCCCTGAAAAAAAAAAAAAGAAAGAATTAATGGGACAAGGGCAGCTAGGTGGCGCAGTGGATAGAGCACTGGCCCTAGATTCAGGAGGACCTGAGTTCAAATCCGGCCTCAGACACTTAACAATTACTAGCTGTGTGACCTGAGCAAATCACAATCTCAATTGCCTCACCCCCCCCCAAAAAAAAAGGTTGGGTTAAGGGACAGCTAGGTGACTCAGTGGATAGAGCACCGGCCCTGGATTCAGGAGGTCCTGAGTTCAAATCCGGCCTCAGACACTTGACATTTACTAGCTATGTGACCTTGGGAAGTCACTTAACCCTCATTGCCCCGCAAAACAATAACAACGACAAAAGAATTAATAGGGCAGCAAGGTGACACAGTGCACAGAACACAAGCCTTGAAGTCAAGAGAATCTCAGTTGAAATGCAGCCTTAAACACTTCCTAGCTGCGTGACCCTGGTCAAGTCATTTAACCACAATTGCCTCCAAAAAAGAAAAAGAATGAATAGAGGAATGTATGATATACGGACTAAGAGATCTGATTACACCACAGCAGATACATTGTGTTCAGTCTGGAGTTCTACATTTTAGAAAATGTATTCACAAACTAGAACATGTCCAGAGAAGGGCAACCAGAATAGTGAATGGACAGAAAATTGTGTAATATTGGAATGAGTTGGAGTAACTAGTGATACTTAGCTGAGAGAAGACTTATGAGGGGACATGTTTGTGATATTTAAGTATTTGAAGATCTGTTCTGTGGAAGGGGGATTTTTCTTGTTCTGCTTGTTCATAGAGGATTGTGGGTGAGGGAGAGGGAAAAGGAGCTGTGGTTTGAAGAGAAACTAATATAGACCCGATAAAAAGAAAGTCTTCCTAGCAATTAAAGCTGCCCCAAAGTGGAATGGATTACCTGAAGAGGTAATCGGTTTCTCATGAGTGGAGATCTCCCAAGCAGAGACAATTCTGAGGGATGTTTTAAAGCTCTCCCTGTTTAGTCATGAGTCCTTCCCACTCTGAGGTTTTATATTCTATGTCATATCTTGTTTTGTATCCCTAGCACCCAGCAATAAGTGCTTGAAAAATGTTTGCTGAACTGAAATGAGAACAGAACACAACGAAGGCCAGAAGGAATCACTGACAAGGAGGCTTGCTTCGAAATGTACATGTTGAATTTATTATATACTTACACAGAAAAGCAAACTTCTATAAAAGACATTCAAACCCCTCCTTATGTTCTAAAATGTATGTGAAAATGATTGTTTTCTTTGCTGTTTGTCAAGTGCAGAATGAAACATACAAATATATTTTTGTGTGCATATGTGTATATGTATCTTTATGTATGCATATATATATCCATATTTGAATGATTCTAGAGGTAATAAAAAACTGAAGTTTATTGTGAGTCCAAGAAGTGATATGGTCAGACCTTTAGGAACATCATTTTTGCGTCTCTTTGCAGGATGGATTTAAATGGAGAAAAACCTGAAACAGGGGGATCAGTTTACAATTATTGTAAACCAGAGGGGACAAAGACCTGAACTAGAGTGGTGGCTACATGAGTGAAGTAAAGGGGTCGCATGCAGGAGATGTTGTGAAGGTAGAAATAGGAATATTTGAGATCAGCTTGGATATGTGAGGTTATTAAGAGAAAAGAGTCACAAATGACACCAAGGTTGAAAACCTGAGTGGCTAGAAGGATGGTAGTGCCCTAGATAGTAACAGGAAAGTTGGAAAAGGATTGGGAGGATTTGGGGGGAAATATAACAAGATCTGTTTGTTTGGTTTTCCCTTTTGGACACCTTGAATTTGATATGCCTATGGGACATCCAATTCGAAGTATACAATAGGCAGTTGATGATGTGAACTGGAGATTAAGAGAGAGGTTAGGACTGGATAAATAGATCTGAGAATCATCTGCAAAGAGATGGCAGTTGAATTCGTGTCAACCGACAATATCACAATTGTCAACTCACAATATCAAGCAAGATAGTACAAATAGAGGAAAAAGAGAAGAGAATTTGGGAGTGATCTATACAAGGATACAGCAAAGGATACTGAGGACCAGTCAGCCAGATAGAAGAAGAAACAAGAGAGAACAAATGTTACAAAAAACTGGAGGTGAGAGAGTATCTAAGATTAAGTGGGGGATGAACAGTGTGGTAGGTTGTAGAGAGACCAAGAAGACTGAAGACTGAGGAAATGTCATTACATTTGACAATTGAGATCATTGATAAGTCAATAGATATGTGGCCAAAGGAGTTCTCAAAAGATGAATTGTAAACTATTAAAAATCATGTGAGGTAATGAGAAATGCAAATCACCTCACACCCTGCAAATTAATAAAGATGACAAATGATGTCAGTGTTAGAGGGACTGTGGGAAGACAGACATACTAATGAATTGTTGGTGGAGTTATGAATCAATACAACCATTTGGAGCATGTATTCTAGCTTCTCACACAGTTGCTAGTACTTTTTCACAGCCAACCCTTCACCTTCAGTGCCCTAAAGTTTTGCAGAAAGTGCTGTTGAAATTTTGACAAGACAGGGTCACCATAGCCATCATCAGACATCATGAGGTAGTATAGTGCATAGAGTATTGGATATGGAGGCCTGAAGAACGTTAGGCAAGTTACCTAGCCTCTGTCAGCTTCAGTTTCCTCATGTGCAAAATGGTGATAAGAATAGCATCTACTTCACAGGGTTGTTGTGGGGATCCAATGAGATCATGTATGTAAAATGCTTTTTAAACTTTAACATGCTATTATTATTTTAAAATCAGTGCCATAAGAAACATGATGTCGCTGAAATTTATGTAACATGAAAAAGACTGTGATCAATGTCAGAGTAGCTACAAAGAGACACAAGGTATACTCCCTGTTCTCAAGGAGTTTAGAGACTAGATGGAGAAGCAAGGCGTATGACATGATTAATAATACAAGGTAACACATGCTAAGTGTGTCAAATAATTACATATATATGTGGCATCTTTTGACATATGAGTGTGTGTGTTGGCCAGATGGTGCTACATCTGTATCCATGGGCTCAATTATCATCTCTAAAAGGATGACTCCCAGATTTCTATATTTGGTCCCAATCTCTCCCCTTAATTCATCTGTCTGTCTATCTCTATCTTCAGCTGCCTGTTAGACATCTATATGTGAATGTCATGCTGATAACTCAAGTTTAACATGACCTTTGCAATTTGTTTAATGTCCCTAGGCTTATACTTTCTCATATACAAATTGAAGGGTTTGGATTGATGGCATCAAAGGTTTCTTCTGCTCTAAATCTATGATTTGTTGCTGTTGTTCAATTATTTCAATCCTGTGTGATTCTTCATGACCCCATTTGGGGTTTTCTTGGCAAAGATACTGGAGCAGTTTACCATTTCCTTCTCCAGCTCATTTTACAGATGAGGAAAGAGAGGCAAACAGGGTTAAGTGACTTGCCCAGGGTCACACACCTAGTAAGTGTCTGAGGCCAGATTTAAACTCAGGGAGATGTGTCTTCCTGACTCCAGACCCTGAATTCTATTCTAGCTGTCCTTCAAATCTATGATACTATATCCAAAACTGAGTTCCTTCTCTTACTACATGAATCTTCCTTTCTTCTAGTCTTTTCCGTTTTTGATTATGGTAAATACTATTCCACCAGTCATACAACATCAAAACTTCAGAGTCATCTTCCAATCTTCCCTCTCCCTCATCACCCACACTGAATTCATTCCCAACTTGATTTTACCTTCACAATGTTTTCTGCACTCATCCCTTTCTCTCCACTCACACAGCCATTACTCTTATTCATCTCCTCATGGCCTCTAGCCAGGGCTAGCCAGAAAATCCTAATAAGCTTCTAATTTCTCACCCTGCTTCAAGGATCTCCTCTCTCGAATCGAATTTCTCCATAGTTTCTAAAATCATCTTCCCAAAGCCCAGGTCCCTCCCCTGCTCAAGACCCTTCATTGGTTCCCCAGTGCATACATCTATGTAACAATATACATATATTCACTTATACACACATCTCCCTATGTACACATACATATATGCATATGTATCCATCCACACATATACATGTGTGTTTGTGTCTGTGGGAAAACCACCTCTAGTACCTTCGGGCTGTCTGGGTCTATTTTGGGGACTGACCGAGGTGTACTTTGTCCCCAAAAGCAGACAAGGAAAGACAGGTGACATCAATCCCCATTCCATGCTGTTGTTCTTTGTGAACTTGGGTCTCTCCAGCCACAACACTTGGAGGAAATTCCACACAAACAGAGGAAGTCAGACTCTTTCTGGGAGAAATTAGAAACTGACTTGCTACACTCAGCACTGATGCCTGCAAAAGATAAAACCTGGGAAAAGACCTCCAGTTCCTTTTCTTCATTGTTGCTGCATGGGCTCCAACTCCAATGTCTGAGCTGTGTACATATTTCACTGGGCTAGGTGGGGCTCCATCAGTACATTTACATGGGCCTAGATGGTGACAGGATTGCTAATGTTTACAGTAACAGGTTAGCTGAACTTGATGCCAAAGAATTCTTTGTTTTTTTCTTCTTAAAAACTGGAACGATCCCATCCCCTTCCCCCTATCCATTGTTGTTTGCTGGTTTGGATTTGCAGAAAAAGGAAACGATAAATTACCAAAGAAAATAATATGCATCTTGCCAGGGCTCACTGCTTTGAACTTTGATGATGTTATAATATCAATTAGATATGTTGATATGTAAAGCACTGGGCATCTCTGGTTTGTGGTGAATTGGTCTGCTGGGAGCTGAAATGAGAACATCCCATAGGCACCTCCTGTCTGCCTGCATTTGTTATTGCAAGGTTCATGCTGACTGATTCAGAAAGTCAAAGTGTAAATACTACTACTAATGATAGCTAGTTTTATATAGCACCTACTATGTGCCAGACATTGTTCTAAGAGCTTTACAAATATTATCTCATTTGATCCTCGCAACAACCCTGAGAGGTAGGTGCTATTATTACCCCCATTTTACAGTAAATGAGGCAAATGGAGGTGGAGTGACTTCAAGATCACACAGATTACTGCATGGCCAGATTTGAGTCACATAGTTGCTTCGAATAAATAGGTAGTAATTAATGCTGTGTTTAGTCACAACTCTGTGAACCAATGAAAATGCTAGAATCTAAAATGCCCTCCTTCAGAGGGCAGTCAGGTGGAGAAATGGATAGAGCTCCAGGTCTGGAGTCAGGAAGACCTGAGTTAAATCCAGCGTCAGACCCTTCCTAGCTGGGTGACCCTGGACAAATCACTCAACCCTGTTTGCCTTAGTTTCCTCATCGGTAAAATGAGCTAGGGAAGGAAATGGCAAACCACTCCAGTATCTTTGCCAAGAAAACCCCAAATGCAGTCACAGAGAATTAGACACAAGGGAAATGACTCAACAACAAAAGTCTAACCCTCTAATTTTATAGGTGAGGAAACTGAGGCCCAAAGACATGCCCAAAATCATATGAAATAAGGATTTGAACCCAGGATTTCTTATTCCAAATCCAGTGACTTTAGCTCCAGGGATTCTAAAACCAGCAAAGGGTCCATTTTGTCAAGTACAAGATCAAAAAAACAAACAAACAAACAAAAAAGAAAAACAGAAAGATGTTTTACCTTGTTACATGGTTGACACCAAGCTGGAGCTGGAGCCAGGGGGCTACAATTCTAATCCTAGCTCTGTCATTTTTCAGCTCTGAATATGGGAAAGTCAACCTCACCAAGCCTTAGGCTCCTAAACTTTAAAATGTAGATAAAAATACTTGTACCACCCACATCTAGTACTGTGAAGAAAATGCTCATTAAGCTTTAAATCAGTCTGTAGATAGGAATCGTTATAATTTGCTCCTATCAGATCACTACAGACCATAGTAATCGGTGTCCAAAACAATTAATGGCCAGCACGAGACCCTGTGCTGTCTAAGATATAGTATCTGTTTTCTTCCTTCAAGGCCTGATTCAGAGCTTAGAAAGTCAGTAACTATAATTAATTTTAAAATATCAATCAATCAACAAGCATTTATTAAGCATCCATGCTGTGTCAGACACTGTGCTTGGGCTCCAAATTCCAAGACTGAAACACTCCCTTCTCTCAAGAAGTTCACCATTCTAACTTTTTGACCTTCTACTATTCTCTACAAAAACATGAGACACACTTTTTCAAACCCCACACTAAAAGGACTTGCCAAGCTTATTAACACAGTTCAAATGTTCAGCTGTTTCCTCGACTGAGTATGGTGTGATTACCACATCCGAGAAGGAACTGGACTGATTGACTTATCTTTACAGAAATATCACTATAAAGGAAAAGCCCTGACATAAATATAGGGTTATTGCCCAGATGGGAGCCACATATGGGAGGATAGAGAAAAGTCTAGTGAGGATCATCTTGGTCTAGGGCTACACCTGGGGATGAGGACATATTGTATTCTGCAAGCTGGAATCTTTATAAACTAAATATAGTCATACAGGCTGCTAGAAATAAGATCGAGAGGAAACAATGTCTGGTTTGCTTATTCTCTGAGTTTGTCACCAGCTTTGGACACTTAAATTTTTTTTTTTAATTCTGAACTTTTTAAACAACATCAGGTATTTTTACAGAAATGTTGTTGAGTCATTTCAGTCATGTCTGATGCTTTGCGATCCCATTTGGGGTTTTCTTGGCAGAGATATTGGAGTGGTTTACCATTTCCTTCTCCAGCTCATTTTACAGATAAGGAAACTGACGTAAATAGAGTTAAGTGACTTGCTCAGGGTCACACTGCTACCAAGTGTCTGAGGTTAGATTTGAATTCCGGTCTTCTTGACTCTAGGGCTGGAACTCTATCCACTGAGCCAGCTAGCTGCCCCTTTTAGAGAAATAGTAGAACAGAAAAATCAGATTGTGCATGAATCTATGGATCTCTATTATGTACAACTTGTCATTTTTAAAGTTGTCCTATCTGCCCTGTGATTCCTGCTCACCTCCCCTCCATTTAGATTCTTTTATCTGCTTTAGTACGCAGCTCTTGACATCTTCCCTGATACCCTAGCCCAGCTTCTGAACTTGTACGTGTTCTATTTGTGCCCCATTTGGCTAGGACAACTATCTGGTGTTAAGGGCTAAAATTCTAGCTAGTCTGTCTAAAATATCTAATGAGTGGTCGCCAATAAATTATAAGCTTTAGCAAGAGTTAGACTTTTAAGCATTTATTAAGGAAAAGAAGAATTTGGTAAAGAGAGAGAGAAAGGCCTAGATTCCTATCTATTAAAGGGAGAGCACATTTCTAGCTCCGCTCTCCACCAGAGTCCAAAGGCAAGAGCGCGAGACTGAGCGCCAGTCTCTTCCTTCCTCCTCCCACTAGCCCGCGTCACTTCCTGACTCCTGGTCTTGCCCTCAAAGACCTTCCCTTCATGGGCAGAACTCTTCTACAGTAAGTATCCAGCAGGTGGCGTCATTCCAATCGTTACAGTCCCCCCTGTTGTTCCTCAAGAAACAAAATGTTTCCTTGACGGAACAGTAAAAACAATATAATAACTATTGCTAACTAATAATATGTGAACAACAATATAGAAAAGGAAGAGAGGAAAGTTTTGTCCAGAGAGGCGATTTTTTGTCCTCATGAACCGACGCTTTGACATTAGTCTTGCAAAGGGAGGGCCTCTGCAGAGAATACATGTTACAGATGGTGTATATTATAACAGAAAGAGAAAAAAAACCAACAAAAACAAATCAAAACTGTTCATTTAAAGTCTCTGAAAGTCTTTTCTCAGATGTCCTCTAGGTGTAGTCGTGGAATGGAAGTCTTTTCAGGGGTTGATGTGTGGATACTGGTAATCAGCCAGGAAATTTCCTACAAAATTGAGCTTAACACAACTTTAAAATAGCTTTGTCAATAATCAAATCAAACAATGAAAGTTCTCAAAAACATGTCTAAGGGAATTCAGAATCTTAGTTGTTACACATGAAACATATAATAAAACAAAAATTGAACCATTCTTTAAAATTATAATATTACTATAGTCCCCCCCTTATGGAGGGTATTTGAGAAGACAATTGCTGCGATATTAATTTTTAAAAATAATTTTTATCTTTGTTTCATCACTTTTTGCATCATCTGCCTAATTATCCTCATGCCATTATGAGAAATTAGAAAATCTAATATAATTGGTAACAGGTGTCAAGGCCAAATTCAACACTGTTGTTTATCATGACACCTGAGATAATTATGGGGGTTACCATAAAAGAACAGAGAAATGATGGGATATGAGCATTCCCACACTTGAGCAATATGTACTGCCCATACAGTATGCCAGGCTTAAAATAGGTGGATGGAATATATGTCCATGCCACCGAACATATTGGAAGAAACTGAGTCAGACTTAATCAGATGCATGGGATTGAGATGGTCCATGGCATCAGGCATATAGGAGGGAGCATAGAAGCCAGGTGTAGAAGTGAGATGGGTGGGATGAATACTTCCAGCCATCTGTACAATATTGTGGGGAAAAAGAGAATAAAATATTAAACCAAGAGAATCCAACCTCAACATTTGTCAAAAGCCGTTCCCTCGGCCATACCTTGACTTCATGCATGTCTCCCCTCATGTGACAGTTCAGTGTCTGCTCTTGCATGTATTCCTCTTGTGATTGGATGGCATCTTGGCCAACTGGCATCTGATAACTCAGAATAAAGGCAATTAATGTCTTAAATGATAAGTTCCCATAATCCAAGTCTCATATGGATTTAAAATTGAGGATAATAAATGATTGCAAAAAATGTGAATACATCTTGACTCAAAATATAATATATAATTATGCAACAATTTCAAATAATACCCTTTTTTTTACTTTGTATACAATTACTTTTGTGAAAAATCAGAACATACTTAAATACAAGTTAAAGCACAACAGAATCTCAAAGAACTTTTTTTTTTTGAAAATAGAAAACTTTTACAAATGTTCCCCTCTTTTTTTTTTTTTTTTGGGAATATGCTTATCAAAAATAATACTTCTAGAATCAATTTACACTTGCCATGGCAACCAATTTGCCACGGAAATGCTTTAAAGAGTTTGATCAAATAATCAGTTGAGAAAAAATAACAAAAACAAACAACTCAGAATATGGGAGCACAATACTCCTAGAATTAACATTGTATAATAAAATCAAAACCATCTTGCAATGTTTCAAAATTAGATAGACAAATGAATAGAAGAAAATACACATGGAACAATAAAAGACAATGAAATTCAAACTAAGGAAGTCTAAATGAATGTGAACTTAATATTAATAAGAGTATTATAAAATATAAACTTGATCACATGACTATAAAAAGCTTTTACAAATATTCTCCTTGTTTTAAAAACTAAATATAAAACACAATCTCAAAAGCATGAAAATCTCTATGAAAATAAACCCATACCATTAATTTCAAAATGTATATGTAATAGCATAGAAATCCTATGTAACCTCTGAACTGATATTAATACTCTGAGTGAATTCAGAACACCTTTGATTCCAATATCTAAAATCCCCAATACTCATATCAATACCTTGCTGCTTACTTCTACATTTCTGTAAAATATATACCCTTCCATGGCAAAAGAGGCAGAGTCTTGAACTATGTTGATTGTCATTCTTATTCAGCTTAAGTTTTTCTTCTTTAACCCCTCTATATTGTCTGTCAGTCTTTCCACCATACAAATGCTTTATAAGATTACTAATTAAAGACAAAAGCAGGTTAGCAAAATTATGAACAAATCGAGCATATCTGGAATTTAAAGGGTTTTCTAAGGTTGTCTCAGAAGCACAGCCAGGCTGGGGAAGGGCTGAGCCTAAAGCTGCAAATGCAGGTAGAAAAAGTTGAGCATGAGCATCAGATCTCTGGACTTCCCAGGCAGGGGAAGCTATGGGCTTGGCCATAGGAGGAGTAGAGGGTGGGGTCTGGAGAGGAGGGGAGGGACCAGCACAATTTGAATCACACTTGATTTTGAACTCAGGCCTGGATTCCTCTTCCCCCACCTTGCCTCCAGGTGCTAGGGGATTAAAAGCTTCTAGAGGGTGGGTCATTGCCTCCAGGCATGCAAAATTAAAGCAACAATTAGTGTTAGAACTGGGAAAAGCTGCAGGAATCTCTTCAGGTTTCTCTGAAAAAGCATGGTTGGGAGAGGGAGAGATATTTCCTTGTGTGAGTAAGTTGCTGGCTCTTTTAACAAAAATAAAAAGAAAAATAGAAAATCCACAAAAACAAAGCATTAACATGATCTTATCTCCCATTTGTCTGGTTAAACAGACCAAAATCAAAAATAGGATAATTAGGGAGTTTAAAAGGTCCATTCGAAAAAATTCAAAGGAAAACACAGCCAGTACACCAGTACTTAGCAGTTAAAGGGAGAGGGAGGGGAAATTTCTTACCCAACCAGAAGATCAGAAGAAGACTGAGGGTTAGCTTTCCTCTTCGTGGTCAGCCATCTGTTAAGGGCTAAAATTCTAGCTAGTCTGTCTAAAATATCTAATGAGTGGTCGCCAATAAATTATAAGCTTTAGCAAGAGTTAGACTTTTAAGCATTTATTAAGGAAAAGAAGAATTTGGTAAAGAGAGAGAGAAAGGCCTAGATTCCTATCTATTAAAGGGAGAGCACATTTCTAGCTCCGCTCTCCACCAGAGTCCAAAGGCAAGAGCGCGAGACTGAGCGCCAGTCTCTTCCTTCCTCCTCCCACTAGCCCGCGTCACTTCCTGACTCCTGGTCTTGCCCTCAAAGACCTTCCCTTCATGGGCAGAACTCTTCTACAGTAAGTATCCAGCAGGTGGCGTCATTCCAATCGTTACAGTCTTCATCTGTTAAGGGCTAAAATTCTAGCTAGTCTGTCTAAAATATCTAATGAGTGGTCGCCAATAAATTATAAGCTTTAGCAAGAGTTAGACTTTTAAGCATTTATTAAGGAAAAGAAGAATTTGGTAAAGAGAGAGAGAAAGGCCTAGATTCCTATCTATTAAAGGGAGAGCACATTTCTAGCTCCGCTCTCCACCAGAGTCCAAAGGCAAGAGCGCGAGACTGAGCGCCAGTCTCTTCCTTCCTCCTCCCACTAGCCCGCGTCACTTCCTGACTCCTGGTCTTGCCCTCAAAGACCTTCCCTTCATGGGCAGAACTCTTCTACAGTAAGTATCCAGCAGGTGGCGTCATTCCAATCGTTACACTGGGATAACAAGAACTTACCCTGTCCTACGAACTTTGTTTTTGGTATTGTTCTCTTATACTATAATATCTTATGTATAAGGGTTAGGTAGTTATTTTTATTATTCAACTTAGTTACCATCTCTTTGAGAGAAGGAATTGAAAATAACCATTCAGGGGTCAGCTAGGTGGCACAGAGGATAAAAACATCAGCCCTGGATTCAGGGGGACTTGAGTTCAAATCTGGCCTCAGACATTTGACACTTAGTAGGTATGTGACCCTAGGCAAGTCACTTAACCCTCATTTCCCCACACCCCCACCCAAAAGAGAAAGAGAGAGAATAACCATTCAAATGCATATTAAACAAATAAATAGATAAGGAAAAGATGATTTCCAAAATAAAAACCAGAACATTACTCTTTTATCCTTAAGTTGGAACAATAATTCACTACGCCTCCAAATAGATCTCTGGCTTTCAAACTTCCATGCCTCCATCATGCTTTCCTAAACCTTGCAGACCTTATTCCACTGTGATAATTATAAACTTTTTATATTGTTTGATATTATATTATAATGATTTTGTTTTTGCTATTCACTTGTGTCCAACTCTTCATGATCCCATTTGTGCTTTTCTTGGCAAAGCTATTGTAGTTTCCTTCTCCAGCTCATTTGACAGATGAGAAAACTAAGGCAAACAGGGTGAAGTGATTTTCCCAGCATCCCACAGCTAGTGTTTGAGGCTGGATTTGAACTCAGATTTTCCTGACTCTAAGCCCTTGGCTCTATCTACTGGATCACCTAGCTGCTCCAATATGGCGTCACTTAGACCAAGTGATCCTACTGCCCATAGAAACATATAGGCAAAACAGACAATTGTTCTTTTTCATTGTTAGTTCTGTGTCAGGTAGATAATGCATGTAGTTTCTGTTTGTTTGTTTGTTTTGTTTTGGTGAGGCAATTGGGGTTAAGTGACTTGCCCAGGGTTACACAGCTAGTAAGTGTTAAATGTCTGAGGCTGGATTTGAACTCAGGTCCTCCTGACTCCAGGGCCAGTGCTCTATCCACTGTTCCACCTAGCTGCCCCTGTATGTAGTTTTAATGGGATGAATTCTTGACCTGCTGCGAGGGCCCTGAATCCCTCTCCTTTTGCTGCCTTATTTAATGTTAGGTCCTCCCACCAATTTGTGGTAACTCCCCCTACCCCAAGCTTCATCCAAGCTTGGCATCAACAAGGAACACCCCCCACTCCCCGCCCCCAACTTTTCTACCACATCTGGGTCTGATTCAGAATGTCCTCTCCCACATGTGGGACCAATTACCATTCTTCAAGCCAGCCCATTTTTAGGGTATGTAATCTTGCCACCTCAACTCCAATTTTGAATATGTTCCCTCCCCAACAGGTCTCCTGTACCCTCCAGATGGAGTAAGTTTCTTGTCTATGCAGACAAACCACTGTTTATATTGCCATATAGTGTATGTATATGCTTCGTTTCTCATATAACAATAAAGCTTGTGATTGTATCATTTCCTGAGCGCTAATTTTCTGAAAGTCCCAAACCCAGGTATTTGCTTTGAGCCAAATAAAGCACCCACCCTACCTTTATTCCACCTGGTAAAATCTTACCCTTTGTTCCACGATAAATTCAAACACAACCGCCCCAACAAAGCCTTCCTCGATTTTCCCAGACCACAGTGATAGCCGTTTTGGTCTCTCTCTCTGTGCCTCTGTCCCTTTTTCTCTCAGTGTGTGTGTGTTTCTCTTTCATTAAATCATAAATCACCATGTTTATCACTATTTATACAACTGATTTATATATAGTATTTTTGAAGTACAATTGTGCGTATAGACATAGACGTAGATGTAGATGTAGACATAGATATATAAACAAATGTGTATAGCTGGCCATATCTCCCTTTAGATTATAAGCTTTCTGAAGGCAGACATCATGTCCCCATAGAACAGTACAATTAAAACTGGAAGAAAGATGGCAGATAATCTAGTAGAGGGCCTCTTAGGCTTTTTTGTATCATGGATTTTTTTTTGGCAATCTGGTGAAACCTATGGAACACTTCTTAGAAAGATATTTCTAAATAATTGAAGAACTTGCCAAATTTCAGTTAGAGATTAGTTTAAAAAGTGACAAAAATGTAATATTTTCTCATACAAGTACATCAACCCCCTAAAACCTATCTTTGGACCCTTCAAAGACATAAATCCCAGATTAAGAAACTCTGATCTCATTATGCCCAATCATTTTATAAATAAAAAAAGTTTTAACTCTGAATTCCCCCAAATGACAAGCACAGCGCCTTGCACATAGTAGTAGCTCAATATGTTTTTTCAAGGAATGAATGAATGAATTCTTGAGGAATCTCTCCATTTGGAAGAAACTTCCTTTAAAGATAATAGTCATCTGCTGAGTGAAGTGAGCAGAACCAGGAGAACATTGTCCACAGTAACAGCAACATTGTGTGATGATGAACTGTGATAAACTTAGCTCTTCTCAGCAGTGCAATGATCCAAGACAATTCCAAAGAACTCATGATGGAAAATGTTCTCCACATCCAGAAAAAAGAATGGTGGATTCTGAATGCAGATTGAACCATACTGTTTCTACTTTTTTGTGTTTCTTTTTTGAGGTTTTTTCCTTTTGTTCTGACTCTTCTTTCATAACATGACTAATGCAGAAATATGTTTAATGTGATTGTACATGTATAACCTATATCAGATTGCAATCTGTCTTAGGGAACAGGGAAGGAAGGGAAGGGGGAAGAAAAATTTGGAACTAAAAATCTTATGAAAACAACTGTTGAAAACTATCTTTACATGTAACTGGAAAATAATAAAATATTTTTATGATTAAAAAAATAAAGTTATAGTCATCAATAATGCATAAATATGTTCAATGTGATTGTACATATCTAACCTATATCAGATTGCTTTCTGTCTTGGGGAGTGGGGAGGGAAGGGAAGGGAAAGAGGGAGAAAAATTTGGAACTCAAAATTTTATAAAAACAAATATTGAAACTCTCTTTTCATGTAACTGGAAAATAATAAAATACTTTTGTTTTGTTTTTTAAAAAAAGATAATAGCCATTATCCACTTTGTATTAGCGGTCTTCCCCAAGAAAAGTAATTATAATTGCTCAGACTTTCTCTCAAATGCCTCGCTTTCCAAATATCTTTACCCTACCTCCATATTTTTAAAAATCTCAGATTTGGAGAAAACTTTGAAAGGTGTCTAGGCCAGCTTCCATCTCCATTCAGGAATCCTTCTACAGCAATCCCTTGCAGGAAGAAACCCATACTTTGCTTGAACATTTCCAGCCATAGCAAACTCATGAGGCAGCCTACATCATTTCTGGACAACAATCACTTTAGAAAGTACTTATACTCAGCTGAAATCTGCCTCCTTGTATCTTCTCCTTTGGGGCTAGTTCTGCCCTCTAGAGGTATGAAAAAAGTCAGTTGAATTCTTCAAGATGAAAATTCTGTATTTGAAGACAGTTATACTGTTCAAGAGAGACAACATCTTTGCTTACCACTCGTGCTCAGGGGCACCTGGCCCCACACACACACACACACACACACACACACACACACACACACACACTACCCTCCACCCCATCTTCTTTTTTCAAGGTAATGATCCCTAGTTTCTTTGACCATTTCTCATGTGATATGATCATAAATCCCTTCAATATCTCTGAGCCTATTCTAGTTTTCTATCTGATCTAATTGGCTCAATGTTGTTGCTGTTGTTTACTCATGTCTGACTTTTCATGACCCCATTCAGGCTTTTCTTAGCAATGATACTGGAGTAGTTTTGCCATTTTCTTCTCTAGCTCATTTTACAGATGAGGAAATGGAGGCAAACAGGGTAAAGTGACTTTCCCAGAGTCCCAGAGCTAGTAAGTGTCTGAGGACAGATTTGAAATCAGGAAGATGAGTCTTCCTGACTCCAAGCCTGACACTCTATCCACTGTGCCACCTAGCTACCCAAATAGTTCAATAGAGGGGGGCTATTACCTTCCTCTTTATGTGCACCATTTTTCTTCTATAATTACAGCCTGAAACTTCAAGGTATAGTAGATATAGTACTAGATTTGAAGTCATGAAAAACTGAGTCTGAGTTTTGCCTTAGACACATACTAATTATATGACCCTGGGAATGTCATTAGATTTCTCTAGACCTCAATTCCCTCATCTATAAAATAAAGGGGTTGGACTAAGGGGCCTCTAATGTCCCTTCCAGTTCTAACGATAAGATTCAAAGAAGAACATATTAACTTTACTGTAAGCCATATCAATCACCATAGTTCCTATCAAATTGACATAGCCCACCTCCAACTCATACCCAGAGTGCACTTATACAGTTACTTTTTCTTTTTTTTTTACATAAAAGCTAAATAGAGATTTTTACATTTATCATTGTTAATTTCTCCTTGCAAAATTGATTTCCATCATTCCAGGCTGTCAAAATCTGTGTGGATCCTTACTCTGTCATCATCCAATGTGTTGTCTTATCCCTTGCAACTTTGTGTTACTTGAAAACTGATACATATCTTCTATGTCTTCATCAAAGTCAATGATAAAATTTTCATATAGGACAGCATCGAAGACCTCTGTTTGTATGGCATTGGGGATGTCTCTGCAGTTTGGCATTAATTACTCTTTAGTAACATTCATTCAAGAGCTGTAAATTAATCTATTATACTATTACCCACTCCACATTTTCATTTTTCCCACATGAATATTCTGAAAGTCTTTGTCAAATGATTTGATTTTTGAGATCTCTTTAGAATTTCTCAAATCTATCAGTATAGTAACAAAAAAAATAGGACTTGTCTAGCATAATTTGTTGCTAGTAAACCTGAACTGGTATATAGTAATCATTGTTTTCCTCAATGTACAGAAGTACCGGTTCAGCAATTCATTCTAGAATTAGGAAATAAATGTCAAATTCACCTATACAGTACCTTTCTCCCCCTTTTATGATAACTTTGTTGGTGGTGGTGATGGTTGGTGGCAGTGGTGGTAGATGTTCTAGAATTTTTAATTAATTACTTTAGCATTCATTTTTTTAATTTGGAACTCCAAATTCTCTCCTTCTCTCCCATCCTCCCTCAGCCATTGAGAAGACAAGTAAGATAATATTTATGATAACTTTTAAAAAAATATTTTATTCTGGAGCAGCTAGGTGGCGCAGTGGATAGAGCACTGGCCCTGGAGTCAGGAGTACCTGAGTTCAAATCCGGCCTCAGACACTTAACACTTACTAGCTGTGTGACCCTGGGCAAGTCACTTAACCCCAATTGCCTCACTAAATTAAAAAAAAAATTATTCTGAACTTAAATACCAAAAAGGAACATTTCCACACATATAGCATAACACAAAAAGATGATTCTTTTGCTTTCTCTGAAACTGTGAATCTACATTTTATATCACTTACTTTTTTCTAAAGGATATAATAATAATTCTACATCTTGCTTTCAAAACTGTCCTACTTGGCTTTGATTACCTCTGAAAATACTTCTGTCCTCTTCTATTCATTTTAAGTATATTTCAGTATCCATTTTTATTTATCACTACTAACCCTACCCTCTGTCCTTCTCTTATGCCCCTATCTCCTCTGACCCCTCCACAATAAATAAAGAAAAAGAAAGAGGGGAGGGGAGGAAAGAAGAGGATGGGAAGAAGGGAGAGAGGGAGGAAAGGAAGGAAAGGAAAAAGGAAAGGAAAGGGGAAAGGAAAGGAAAGGGGAAAAGAAAGGGGAAAGGGAAGGGAAGGGAAGACATAAGGAAGGAAGAAAAGGAGGAAGAGAGGGAGGAAAACCTTATAACAAATAAAGATAATCATGTGAAACAAATCAACACAGTGGCCATGTCCAAAAATATCTCTCTTTCTGCACCTTGTGTCTATTGCCTCTCTGTCAAAAGATGGGTAACATTCATTATCCTAAATTCTCAAGAGACGTGTTTATTCATCGTGTTGATCAGAACAGATTTGAAAGGAACAGTAAGTTATACATAATAGATTTGCAGTTTCATGTGCAATCATCTTTTTTATTGTGCTATGTTATGGAAATGCTGGTTTTATTCCATAAATTTAAAATGACATTAAATAAATAGAAGTAAAATAGAACCCTTAAGTCTTTCAAATTTGCTTTACAATGTTGCCATCCTTGTATAAATTGTTCTGATTCTATTCGCTTCCATCTGCATCAGTTCATACTAACCAGGATTCTCTGAAGTCATCTATTTCATCATTTCTTATGATGTAATAGTATTCCATTATATTCCTATATTATTATTCATATACTGCATTTGTTCAGCCACTCCCCACTTATCTAAGAATCTATCTAAGATGCCCTCCTTGACCTTCTAGTTCTTTTCTTTTCTTTTCTTTTCTTTTACTCTCTCTTTCAAGGTCAGAAAGTTGCCTTACTTACAGCTGTCCCCTCCCCAATATTTTCCTCATTCTTACTATACTTCCCGTCCCACTTTTCTGCTTTTTGCCTTCTTTATTTGATATATTTCTATACCAAGCTCAGTGTGCACATGTCTCAGGACAGGGTTTTAGAGTTCAGAGACCCTGGGGTCTGGTGTTCCAATCTTAGTTTTATGGTAACATTCTTTTTTCCACTACCATACCCAGGACTTCCAAGGGTCCCACCCTGAGACTTTGGGCCACCCTGGGGCTTTCTTAAGAGAGATCTTCCTTCTTATTGACTCCATACAGAGATCTGGGCAAATGCCTCACTCATCTCCGATCTCATTGGGAGGTTACTCTGCACCTGAGCTGGCTTTGCTGGTGGCCCCCTTTTCTACTACTTCTGATTGCAGCTCCAGGGTAGAAGAAGTCTTTTACTCTAGTTTTTCTTTGTATTTTTGAATCACTATTGAGCATCTTGCAATCTTCAGGGTTTTGCTAAAATATATGTGGGAGCTGGACTGTTGAACTCCAGTTCATACAGCCATCTTACTTTTCTCTTCTTTATGTTTGCTTGTCTCTATTCTTCTAATATCTCTCTCAGTCCATAAGCATGCCAATTGATAAATATTTATTAAGCACCTACTATATTCCAGACAAAGAACTGGTTATAAGGATATAAATACTGTACCTTCCCTCCCCCAAAGAAGAACTCTACTCTCAAGCAACTTACATTCTGGGAGAGGGGGGATGGATTCCTCCATGAATCCTTGAATATTCTTTGCATCATTCATCTCTTTTGTCTGAACTGGTGGTCTATAGTGTATTCCTGAAACTGATATTTTCCATCACAGTTTCATAGATTTCCATGCAAATAAATGAAACATAGTATATATTATGATGCTACTATATACTACTGCCTTTTTTAAATCAAATTTACACTTTTTACAAAATTGAGTGGCAAGCACCAAAATTGAACCCAGAACTCTAGAAAGTATCTAGTCAGAACTGAGGGTATGTACTCTGTTTTATGCCTATAGGTGCAAATCAATACCATGTTGATTTTTTGTAAAAAATAATACTGATTCACCTTTCAACGGGGAAAGTATGAATCTCATTCCTATTTCTCAGTAAGGCAATGTCCACAAAGAGGCAGAGCAAAAGAATCATGGCAAAACATGTGATTGGAGAATTTTTTCAAGTATTGCAAGTAGTCTAATTAATTAAAAATGCTTAAATAGGGGCAGCTGGGTGGCACAGTGGATAAAACATTGACCCTGGATTCAGGAGGACCTAAGTTCAAATCCAACCTCAGACACTTGACACTTACCAGCTGTGTGGCCTTGGGCAAGTCACTTAACTCTCATTTCCCTGCAAAAAAACCCCAAAACCCAAAATTTAAAAATGCTTAAATGAATGAATTTCCCTGCTTCTCAGTTTCTATTTCCAATAATAAGTCAGGAGAACTACAGGTAACCTCAGAATCAACTCAAAATTTGAGTTTTATATTCTATTTTTCATAGTCAAAAGGATTAAGATCTCTTTACTTCCCCTCCTTTGTAAGGTTGTTAAGGCTAATGACAGGGGTGTTCTGGAACCTTGGAGCCATTGTTAAATTTTCACTGGGAACATTTACACCTTAGAGATCAACAACTTTACAAATCAGGGCTTGATTGTTGATTGTTTAGACTTAAAGTGTTAACAATGCAGGTTAAACTTTAAAGTGTGTGCACATTTGTTTTTGGAGAACCCAGTTGTTAAACATTTACCAGCATGCCCCTCCTACATTGCTCTATGAACATTATTTGAGTTCAGCTGGAGTAGAAGGCTCAGGGAATGAAGTCATCACCATATTGGAGGTCTGATAAATGTAAGCTAATAGTAATAATAATAATAATTGGCATTTATGAAAAAGGGCTTTATATCTATTATCTCATTTATGTTTCACAATACCCCCAGTTAATGGTAACATTTTCCTGGGTTAGATATTCTAAATTATTAAGCCTTTAAGCATTAATGCATGCTAAACATTTTGCATTAGACACACAGCCCTCCACAGTTTTAGCCACAGAAGTGGACTGAGAAACCACATCGTTTTTACCCACTTATTTGGTGTACTGTCACATTTACCTTTTTCACATGAGTCCTAATTCTAGTGTTTTGGGGATTTTCTTGTCCTAATTTGATTCAAGTTTTCAAAACTGATCCATGGGGCAGCTGGGTGGCACAGTGGATAGAGCACCGGCACTGCAGTCAGGAGGACCCGAGTTCAAATCTAGCCTCAGACACTTAACACTTACTAGCTGTGTGACCCTAGGCAAGTCACTTAACCCCAATTGCCTCACCAAAACACAAAACCAAAAACAAAACTGATCCATTTTGCTCAAGCATTTTTCAGTCACGTCCGACTCTTCATGACCTCATTTGGAGTTTTCTTGGCAAAGATACTGAAGTGGTTTGTCATTTCCTTCTCCAGCTCATTTTACAGGTGAGGAAACTGAAGCAAACAGGGTTTAGTGACTTTTCCAAGGTCCCACAGCGAGTAAGTATCTGGGGACAGATTCAAAATCAGGTCTTCCTAACTCCAAGCCCTGCCCTCTATCCACTTCACCACCTAGCCAAATTGATACATAAAAATGTTATTTATGTAGTGATTCCTAATGGATCAATTGGCCATTTCAACACCTCTATCCCTAGAGGCTCAACTACTCAGTAACAAGGAAAACTTGGGTTAGTTTCACTCTTCGACCTTGGCTTTCTATGTGTTCGTTTCATTTTTGCAGAGTTCATTGCATTTTAGCAGAAATGAGCAATTATTGGAGACCATCTAGGTGATAACAGTGGCCAGAATACTGGACTTGGAGCCAAGGATGAATGAGTTAGAATCCTGATTCAGACACTTACAAGCTGTGTGACCCTGGGCAAGTCATTTAATTTCTCTCAGCCTCGGTTTCCTCATCTATAAAATGGGGATGATAGCACCTAACTCAGAGGATTCTTGTGAGGATCAAATGAGATATACTATGTAAAATGCTTTGCAGACCGACATGAATGCTAGCTAACAATATTAAAGATGATGACAACGTTGGAGCAAAGGTTTTACAAAACAAGTAAGTGCTCATGATGCATTGTAATAGATCTGAGATGGACCTTCATGCTTGCCTCTGAATCCAGAAGGACTTTTCAAGAGCCTTTCCAGTCCAAGTTTATGCATTCGTGATCCTTGGTCTAGTTTTGGTCCACCAAGACTTTAAGATTCTTCTCAGGTATACTTATACATATTCAGTCTTCTTCATAGTTTGTATTCTTCTCTTCTGGTTTTGAAATCTGTTGATTCCAACCAGCCTGGTTCAGAACCACAAAGCAGGACTGTGAACCTCCAGGTCAATAGGTCTGAGTTTCCTTACCTGTAAAATAATGATGGACCAGGTAACCTCTGAAGTCCCTTCCAGCTATAAATCAATGACCCTATAATTCTAGGGAAATACTCAGGCCTCAATTTAAGTTGACATTGATATTCTGCAGCAAGATAACACAGGGGATAGAGCTCTGGGCTGGGAGTCAGGAAGGCCTCAGGCATTTAGGAACTGTGTGACCCTGGGCAAGTCACTTAACCTTGGCCTCAGTTTCTTCATCTGCAAAATAAACTGGAGAAGGAAACGGCAAACCACTCCAGTATCTTTGCCAAGAAAACCCCAAATGGGGTCACAGAGAGTTGGATACAACTGAACAACAACAAGCAACTATACACAATTTCATTTGAATCTCACCAAAGTCCTATGAGATGGGTACTAGAGGCAGTATCATTCCCATTTACCAGATGAGAAAACTGAGGCTCAGAGAAGTGAAGATAATTTATCTCCCAGCTAGAAATTCTAGGAGTCAGGATTCAACACCAGGTCTCTCTTGTCTCCAGATCCAACACTGTTTCTCATCAATTGACCAAAGCATCTACTCACCTTTCACCAGTATCCTCTTCTTACCTCATCATTCAGCTGAAGCTGCTTGCTCCAAAGTCACTAACAATCTCTTAATCACCAAATTGACTGGCCTTTTCTCAATCCTCACCTTTCTTGACGTCTCAGCAACCTTTGGCATTAGTGATCACACTCTTCGCTTAGATACTTTCTTCTCTCTTGGTTTATAGGATATGATTCTCTCCTGGTTCTCCTCCTGCCTGTCTGACTGCTCCTTAGCTAAATATTTATCCAAGTGATGCCCACTAGCCAGGGGCTAGTCCTGAGTCCTCTTCTCCCTCTATACTGTTTTGTTTGGAGCTATCATCAGCTCCCATGGATTCGACCATAATCTTTATTCTGGTGTTTCCCAGAAATATTTATCCAGCCCTGACCTCTCTCCTGACCTTCAATCTCACATCTCCAACTGTTTATTCAACATTTTAAACTGGATGTCCTATAGACATTTTAAACTCAAAGTGTCCAAAACTGACCTGATTATTTCGTCCCCTCCCTTCTTTCTAACATTCTTATTACGGTAGTGGGGAGCACCATCTTCCTAGTCATCCAGATTAGGTGTCACCTTCTAGTCCTCAATCTTCCTCATTCTCCCACATCTAATTAGGTGCCAAACTCTATTGTTTCTACCTTCACAACATCTCTCATCGACCCCACCCCTCCCTCCTCTGACACTACCACCACCAGGGTGCAAACCCTCAAAACCTCTCACCTGGACTATTGCAATAACCTGCTGGTTGGTCTGTCTGCCTCTAGACTCTTCCAACACTAATCCATCTGGATTACCCAGTCAGATGTTAAATTGATCTTCCTACAGCACAGGTGTGACCATGTCATACCCTTATTCAATAAACTCCAATCATTCCATATCACCTCCATAATCAAATACCTTCCTACTGTACTCTAGATAACAGTAATACTGCCCCTACCTTCTGTAAGAAGACTGGACAGCAAAACTCACAGAAGAATGTGCTGAAATCATCTTCTAACCAAGAACAGCTTGGAAGGTCAGAAGGAGGGAGCGGCTGTGCTGATACAGGAGTTGAGCCCAACCTCACAGTCACCCTGACACAGATCCAGTCCCAGGAAGGCCTCACCAGAGAAGCAGACCCCCAGAGCCTCTGAATCAGCTGAAGCACCAGTGTTGTCTGGAACTAAGCTCACAGTCTGGTGAGTGGGCTGAGCCCTGGGCAGGGGAGAGACTATAGGGGTCTGTGCTGGTGCTAAGGCAGAACTTGGATTTTATACCCCTGCTGAGAGCTAGATGGCGCAGTGGATAAAGCACCAGCCCTGGATTCAGGAGGACCTGAGTTCAAATCTGGCCTCAGACACTTGACACTTACTAGCTGTGTGACCCTGGGCAAGTCACTTAAACCCCATTGCCCTGGAAAAAAAAAAAAAGACTGTGGACAATCACGTATTTCTCTCATGAGTGTGTGTATTTCTCTAATTTAAATGGATCTTTTTAATTCCATTAGACTATAATCTCCCAGAAGGGTAGATACTGGGCCTTTCCCTTGTCTCTACCCATAGCACCTGGCATAATGCTCCATGAATCTGGCTCAAACATATTTGCCAATGAAGTTGTCCTCTAGATTCATTGAATCTCTCATAGGATTTGGTGATTTAAGCTAAATTCACTGTATTACTCACACTTGTGGAATTAAGACACTTTAGGCAGGGTTCTACCCCTCCCTTGATACACATGAGTAATAAGGTATCAAAGGGAACCTAGGGAAATGGGCAGGGCAGGTAACCTGAGGCAATTTGAACATTCATTGAATTTAAGACATCCTAGTCACCTCCGGACTACAAATGAGTTTATATTGCAAGATTATGGATTTAGAGCAGAAAAGAACTCTGGCTCAACCCCCTCATTTTGCAACTGAGGCCAGTTGAGTTTGATTATCTCGCTGAAGGTCACACTAGTAAATATTGTGGAACTAATACTGTCCGTCAGACAAGAATCAGGAAGTGAGTGGGTGGCCCATACAGGAAAACAAGCTTTGACATAGGAAGAGATGAAGCCCAGAAGAATCTTTTCAGGGTAGTTAAGAAAGTGCTTTCCTTATCCAGTGGGGTCAGAGATTCTGATAACGTTGCTTAGTTATTTTTGAGTCGTAGCTAACTCTTCATCACCCCTTTTGGGGGTTTTGTAAAGATGCTGGAGTAGTTTGCCGTTTCCTTCTCCAGTTCATTTGATAGATGAGGAAACTGAGGCAAACAGGGTTAAGTGACTTGCCCAGGGTCACACAACTAGTAAGTGTCTGACACTGGCTTTGAACTTGGGGAAGAAGAATCTTCCTGACTTCAGGCCTAGTGCTCTATCCACTGTGCCCAACCCAAAGGTAACTGATAAGAAGTATTGCATGACTTGGGGACAGATGGAATGGATTAGGGACCTATACTTGGTGATAAGGCTCTGGAAAAAAAAAATCAAAGATCCAATCATATTTGGAAGTACTGCCTACTCAAACCTAAGTTTAAACATCTTTGTTTAGTATCTATTCAAGGGATTCCTAACATTTTTTGTATCATGGATCCCTTTGGCAGTCTGTGAAAACTTACAACCCCCTTCTCAGAATAATGTTTTTAAATGTATAAGGATAAAATCCATAGTATTACAAAGCAAACCAATTATATTGAAATATAGTTGTCAAAATATTCTTTAAAATGTATAGACCCCTGGTTGAGTCCCTGATCTAGACCAACTGAAAAAGTTCTACTCCACACAAATGTCCCTTGTGTGTATAACTTTATCTCTCATTTAGAAGGGGATCATGGTGTCATGGAGAGAGTGTTGGACCTCAAAGTTAGAACAGTGGTCCAAATCTCAGCTCTGCTATACACAGGCTAACTGAACATGGGTGAGTTCATTCATTTCCCAGGACCTCAGTTTCCTCGTCTGCACAATGAGGAGGTTGGATTAGGTAATTTCTCTGGTCCTTTCCTGCACAAGCCTTCTTAAGTCCTTTTCTGTCCTTTTCCGCACTTCCCTTCAAAGAAAGTACTCATATTCCCTTCCAACTCTTTGAATCCTTTTAATCTTTCAGCCATTTTCAGGTTTATCACATGAAATACATTTTACCACCCGGCCATCAGTCAGTATACATAGGATGTCAGCACATATGGGATGGAGGGGGTGTTCAGGAGGACTAGCACCTCTGGTATGGGGGCTTGCTGAGCTTTTTCCAGGGCTGCTCATCCACCTTTGGTATCTACTTGGCACTCAACTCTCACCTGTGGCTCCAAGAAACTGTAGCATGCATAGTACCCACACCCTAAGAAAACTGTCTTGGCAGATGGGCTAAATCAAGCTGAGGATAATCAACAGATCTCAAACCCATCGGTGAGTCAGGTGGATGTACCCCAAACATGTAAAGATTTCCCCTATGAGAATAGGCAGATGAGAACAATTTGTTCCAATGGTATGAAGACAGCCAACAGAGGCATTGTGGAGCACTTAAAGCTTGGTCAGACATCAAAGATGACAAGGTCATCTACTGCAACCAGGACCATTGTAGTAGTCTTGACTTTTGTTCAGCCACTGGACTTCAATGACTCTGAAAGAGAGAATGAGGCTGATGACTTTGTGTAACTCTGCCTTATTTAAATTCAATTCACCCAAGAGTCAAGACATCACCCTGTGATATCATTGGTCCTCTTAGAAACAAAGGACACACAACAGTATCTATCCATGGGAGAAGAGTATACCTTTGGTGGTCAAGTGTGATGTGGCAGTGAGCAAAGGGAAATCAGGGGAGCTGAACCAGACAGTGAGTAATAGTGTTGGAACTGGCTATGGACTTTGCCTGCTTAACAACTTGGCCATGCCCTCATATAAACATTCCCTATATTCAAAACACAAACACTTCCAGCTCTCAATTGTCAACTTTAAAAGGAGTGAGGGGTAAAAAAAGGAAATGAATCAAAAAACAAACTAACAGCAACAACAAAAACATCTTGAGAATCAAAAGTCCTTCTTAAATGTCTTTAATCCATTAGTATGGACAGCAGGGTGAAGCAAGATCCAGGAGCTTGGCTGAGGGAGTGAGGAGAGGGAAGCATCAGTAGGTGGCTGAGTCCACTGAACACTACAAGAGGGAAGCACTGAAAGTCTTGTTGTTCTTGTTGTTGTTTATCGTCCTTTGTTCTTGAAGAGGACCAATGACATCATGCCTTGCAATTAATTGGATTTAAGTGAGGCAGGGCTGTGCAGTCATCAGCCCCACTCTCTCCTCCAGAGTCATTGGAGCCCAGTGACAAGAAATGGGTCAAGACAACTGGAAATGCAAGATATTAGCCTTTTTAAGCTAAGATCTTTCCCAGGTCTCAGTTTGTCTGAGGCAATGCCTATTCAGTAATTAAGGCTAGGTAAGAAATGAGGCAAAGATGACCTAGTTTGCCCACTAAAAAAAAAATCAAAGTAGAAAGGGAAGCCCCTCAGAGTTTCTGGCCAGAACAGAAATAATTGCTATTTATACTTCTCCTCAGCCTTCAAAACCCAAACAATGACCAAGTGAGGCTTGGGCTGGGACCTGTTATTGGCCAATCAGTGAGGGCCGGAGTGAGGTTGGTGAGGAAAGGAAGAAGTCAAACCAGGTGAATAATCTACCACAAGAGTCAAGAGAACAAAATACTTCAAGACGGAGACAGCCATAAACTGTTATAATGGTAGAGAGAAAGCAAACTGTGAGAGAACTGGGGTGAGGGATGCTAAATAAAGCAAAGAGGGAGGGGGAAGGGACTGAACAAAAGAACATTTCCTAAAACAGCAGATAGGTGTGCTTAATCGGTAGACAGTTCTAGAAAGGGGCAACAAGGTATGGTGGGTTTATCACAGGATTCAGAGTCAAGAGGACTTTGGTTTGAAATTTACCTCTAGTATTTATTTGTGTGACTTCAGGCAAGTACTATAAACTCTCTAGATATGTTTCATCATCTATATAATGACATGTGGTCAACTCCAGCTCTAAATTCTATGATCCCAGTATTTTTGAACATTTTATGTTTGGCTGCACCATCTTGGTGAGTGATTAAACTTTTTTGTCAGAGTCCAATGAGAGACAATGTGCCCCAAGAAACAAGCTTTCATCTTTGATCTCTGTGTTTGTTCTTTTCCCTTCTGGATAAAGAAAGAAATGCATCTGTTCTTATGAATATTGAAAAGTCCAATGAGGAAGCTTCCAGAGATTAAGTTTGCCTGGGATGAGTCTAATACAAAATTGTATTACCCAATCTTGTATGACACAACAGACTTTTTACTCCCTAGTTAACTCATCACTCTCTCAATAGCATTTGTTCTTAACCTTCTCTTTAAACCAACTGCTACAGTAGTGTTAAATAGAAATGGAGTTTGACACCTCTAATCTACACATCCCTCCTCTCTCAATGGGGGATCTTGCCTCATTCTTTAAGGAAGAATTTGGAGACCTGCCCATTTCTTTTGTTTGTTTGGGGTTTTTTTGTTTGGTTGGTTTTAGGGACAATGAGGGTTAAGTGATTTGCCCAGGCTCACACAGCTAGTAAGTATCAAGTGTCTGAAGTCAAATTTGAACTCAAGTCCTCCTGAATCCAGGGCCGGTGTTTTTATCCACTGTGCCACCTTGCTGCCCTGACCTACCCATTTCTAAACCTTAAACACCTTCTATAGCATCATCTATTCTCTCCTTTGTTGCAATCTCAGAGAAAGAGGTGTCTTCTCTAGCCTATACCAACTCCTCAATTTGTGTCCTTAATCCTATACCGTCCCACCCCCTCCAGGGATTGTTCATTTGATCATCCTCTTTCTCTCCCAAATCTTCAATCTCTCTATATATAATCTTCAATCCCTCCAACCCTGAAACGTACAAACATGCCCTGCAGCCAACAAACATGCCCAACCGCTTCACCACCCTTAAAAAGCTTCCCTTGACCCTGTCATCATCTGAAGCTATCACGCAAAACCTCTTTTCCTTTCCTTTCACAAACTCCTACAGAAAGCCATTTATGTTCCGGAACTCTTTTTCTTCCCCTCTCATTTGTTTCTTAAACCTAGGTAATTTGACTTCTGATCTTATTCCTCTGCTGAAACTTTTTCTCTCCAACGTTACTGATGGTCTCAATTGCTAAATCCATGGCCTTTTCTCATTCTTCATCCTTCTTGACCTCCACAGTATTTGACACTGTTGGCTACCCCCTTCCACCTTGACACTCTCTTCTTCCTGGGTTTTCCTGACACTTCTCTCTATTTGTTCTACATTTCTGATGACTCCTCAGTCTCTTTTGTTGGATTATCCATGTACCATTCACCAGGCTCTGTACTGGGGCCTCTCATCTTCTATCTCTACCCTCTTTTTCTTTGTCGGCCTTCCTCATGCAAAATCTTCCATCTGGAGACTCTGGGCATTTTCATTGGCTGTTTCTTATTCCTAGAATGCTTTCTCTTCTCACATCTACCTCCTGACTTTCCTGTCTTCCTTCAAGTCTCAGATAAAATCCCACCTTCTGCAAAATGCCCTTCCCATTCCCCTTAGAACTTAATGCTAGGGGACAGCTAGGTGGCACAGTGGATAATGCACCAGCCCTGGATTCAGAAGGACCTGAGTTCAAATTTGACTGGGGGCCAGGTGGGGCCCTGGGGTGTCTGCCAAATCCCATTATTTTATCACAATACAAAGACTCTACTAACAAAGAAATCCCAAGCTAGGGTGCCGGGCAAAACTGGCCTTTCTTTCCTTTCCCCTAAAGCCACCTTTGCTTCCAGTCAGTTCTAGCATCACAGATGAGGAAATTGAAGAGAGAGAGGCTGAGACAAGTTGATGAAGTAACAAAGCCAGGATTTAAATTCAAACTCCAGATATACCACTCTCTATCACACAGGATTTAAAATAATAATGATGATGATAGCTATTACTTGTATATACTTTATGGTTTACAAAGAATTTTACATAGTTTATCTCATTTGATACTGACAACAATCCTGTGAGGTGGGTGTTGTTATTTTCCCCAGTTTACAGATGGGGAAAATGAGACTCAGAGAGGTTGATGGCTTTGCCTAGGATCACATCACTGGTGAGTGTCTGAGGTAGGATTGGAACCAAGGTCTTCCTGACTCCATCTGGCTATTCAGAAATTTATAGAAGAAAATGTTTCTTTGAAAGGAAATTAAATGCTCCAGAAATAAAGATGGAACCTAGACACAAATATGTCACATAGAAAAATCCAACAATTGGTAGCAATTCCTCAGAGCTGAGGTATCAAACATGGCCCCCAATACTCCTTAGTGTAGCCTAAGCCAAATAAAAATGTAAGTGGGAAATATTTAACAAAATTAATAAAAATACAATAGAACAGAATGTTGATTTGCAGCTAGGCTAATAGGACACTAGGTGGCGCTACAGTGCACCACAGAGTGCCAGGCCTGGGGTCAAGAAGATGAGCCTTCCTGAGTTCAGATATGGCCTCAGACACTTACTAGCTATGTGACCCTGGGCAAGTCACTTAACCCTGTTTGCCTTAGTTTCCTCATCTCTCAAATGAGTTGGACTAGGACATAGCAAACCACACCAGTGTCTTTGCCAAGAAAACCCCAAATGGGTTCATGAAAAGTTGGACATGACTGAAATGACAACAATATTAACAACAATGTTAATATGCCGTTTTCTAAGCCAGTATGCAGTCTGTGGGGGACCTTATGTATAGTGTTGTGGCCCCTCATTTCCATCCAAGTTTGAGACCACTGCATTAAAGCAAGGGTTCTTAGCCTTTCATGTGTCATGAACCCCTTTGGCAGTCTGGTGAAGCCTGTGGACCCCAACTCAGATTAATAGGTTAAATGCATTAAATAAAACACATAAGAAACCAATTATGTTTAAATGCAGTCACTAAAATAGTTTTTAAAAATAAATTCATGGAACCCAGGTTAAAAACACTTGCTTAGAACCTTTTATTTGTTTGGGTTTTTTTTTTTTGGTGGGGCAATGAGGGTTAAGTGATTTGCCCAGGGTCACACAGCTAGTAAGTATCAAGTGTTTGAGGCCAGATTTGAATTCAGGTTCTCCTGAATCCAGGGCCGGTGCTCTATCCACCACACCACCTAGCTGTGCCAATGCTTAAGACGTTTTAAGTTATATTCTTATTTGTTTCTAAAATACCTATCTTGAAGAACACAGACGCACAGTGGTGAATGTCCACTAGAGGGAGACTTAAGCCTGTTTGGTTTCTCCCCCCTCTTTTTGGCTTGTCCCAATTTGGTTGTACAGTATTTCTTCATAGCCAAACCCTCTCCCTAAATTCATGGAGTAAAAAATCTTGATAAGTTTTCCATTCCACAAAATTAGGCAGTCCACATGGGAGAAGAGTTTTATGGTTTCTAGAATATCTGGGGCAAGGGGGTAAGGAGCAAGAGGATAGAGAGTAGGAGGGATAAGGAATAAGGGAGTGTTGTTGTTTAGTCATTTTTCAATCATGTTCAACTCTACATGACCCCACTGGGGGTTTTCTTGGCAAAGATACTGCAGTGGTTTACCATTCCCTTCTCCAGCTCCTTTTACAGATGAGGAAACTGAGGTAAACAGGGTTTCAGTGCCTTGCCCAGGATCACACAGCTAATAAGTGTCTAAGGCCAGATTTGAACACGGAAAGATGTCTTCCTGCCTCCAGGCTTGGGACTTTACCTCTATGCCACTTAGCTGCTCCAATAATGGAACAGAAAAGTCCAAATAACAGTGGAAGTGGGAGGGGCAAAATAATAATTATAAACTCTTGAATTATACTTGGCTTGTATCAATGATTTTCTGGGTGATGTTTGATTTCTCCATTTTCTCATCATAAAGCCAATAGAGGGGAAACAATCATTTCAGTGCTTTGCACAGTTCATACGATCATACATTTAGAATTGGAAGGAGATTCAAGTCTCTCTCATCTTAGAGATGAGGAAAATGGGAGCCAAGGAGGTGGGATTTGAAGCTAGGTCTTCCCGAGGTTCTTTGACGTCAGTGATCAATATGAGTTACCTAACATGTTAGCATCATAGATGCTGAAATAAACATGCTCTCTTCCATAGCCCCTCTGGGCATGCAGACTCCAACATTCAGTACATATAAATGAACACATAAAGGATGATAAATGCCCTTAGAGTACCAACCTAGAATTTGACCTTGATGAAATTTCATGACATAGCATAATTAAGTGATGAGGAGTGCGGACAAGGGAGGAATGGAGAACTCTCCTCCTTGGAAGTACTCATTCAGCCATTAATTCAATAAACATTAATTAAGCACTATTCCATGAAAGATTATACTGTAGTAGTTATCATGCCAAACTTCTAGTGAGGAAATATCTACATTCAAAATTTTCCTTAAATATTTATTAGGGGCGGCTAGGTGGCACAGTGGATAAAGCACCAGCCCTGGATTCAGGAGTACCTGAGTTCAAATCTGACCTCAGACACTTGACACTTACTAGCTGTGTGACCCTGGGCAAGTCACTTAACCCCCATTGCCCCGCAAAAATAAACAAAAAAAAACAAAACAAAAAAAATCTTTATTAGCTGTATAATCATGGACAAGTCACTTAAGTCTTCTATTTTCCTCACCTGTGAAATAGATATAATCATAAATGCCATGCTTACCTTCAGGGTTATTGTGAGATCATGTCCCATCTCCATGCCTTTACCCTGGCTGTGCCAGCTGCTTAAAATGTGCTTTCTCTCTCTCTCTCTCTCTCTCTCTCTCTCTCTCTCTCTCTCTCTCTCTCTCTCTCTCTCTCTCATTGCCTCCTAGAAAACCTAGATTCCTTCAAGATTAAGATCAAGTGTCACCTTTTGCACAAGACATTTCTCAATCCTCCCCAATTTGTTACTGTTGCCCTTTATTTGCTTTGTATTTATTTTGTATAAATGTTGCCTCCCCCAATAAGCTCCTTAAAGGCAGAGACTTTCACTTTTGTCTTTGTATCTCCATCACACCACATACAGCAAGAGGAGTCAGGCACTTCATAAATGCTGCTTGTGTGATGGCTTATATGCATTCAAATTGGTGTTTACATGCCAGCTATTATTAAGTTTAAGGCACAAAGACTTTCTTACAAAGCTCAGGTCTGGTGCCATCTCCTTCATAAAGTCTATATTGATCCCCAGTTGTTCCTTTTCTCCCCACCCAATTATTTTGTATTTTTTAATTTTTTATATTTTTGCAAGGCAGTGGGGGTTAAGTGACTTGCCCAGGGTCACACAGCCAGTAAGTGTCAAATGTCTGAGGCCGGATTTAAACTCAGGTACCTCAGGTACTCCTGAATCCTGGGCTGGTGCTCTATCCACTGTGCCACCTAGCTGCCCCAGACCTTTTTTTAATCTGTGTTTTTCAACATATTTTTCCTATCTGCTAATTAGGGATATTGGCATAGTAGATGTAATAATAATTACAACAATAGCTAGCATTTATATAACACTAAGTTCTGCACTTTATATATGTATGTCATCTTTATTTGAGCCTCACAACAACCCTATAAGGTAGGTGCTATTATTATCCCCATTTTACAGATGAGGAAATTGAGGCAGATAGAGGTAATGACTTCCCTAGGGTAATACATCTAATAATGGATTTGAACTTGTCTCCCTGAGTTCTAGGCCTGTCTTCAATCTACTGGATCACCTAGTCCCATAATGTTGGACTAGGGATCAAGGAATCTTTTCTCCAGACTTTGCTCTGTTCCTAATAAAGTCAATGACTTTGAGTAGGCCATTTGGTCTCCCTCAGGGTCTTGTTTTCCCCATATGTAAAATGAGGGGTCATACTAGATGATCTCAAAATCCCTTTTAGCTCTAATGGTTTGGGACTTACATGACTTATATGGGTACTAGCATTCCTTCCAGTTCTAGAATTTTATGGTGCTATTAAGCAAAAAGAAAGTTGGGTTAGCTTTTCCTCCTCTTAGTTCATGAAGACAAAAGAATACCTTGATATTTCCTCTATGGAAAGATGGCCAAAGTAACTTCTATTTCTAACATACTATGTAATATCCATAAGAAGTCCCAAAAAGCACTCACCTAGTTTTCATTCTTGCTACTATACTTCTTTTGGTAATGCTAGATAATAAAAATTCTTCCACTCTAATCTTTTTTTTTTCTGGACAACGAGGGTTAAGTGACTTGCCCAGGGTCACACAGCTAGTAAGTGTCAAGTGTCTGAGGTCGGATTTGAACTCAGGTCTTCTTGAATCCAGGGCTGGGTGCTTTATCCACTGTGCCATTTAGCTGCCCCTAACTCTAATCTTATTTTACAGACCCAAGCATAGTCAGCCTGGAGCCTAAGCTCAAACTTCTTTTTCAGGCAATTTTGAAAAAAATCTGTTGTTGTTGTGGTGGTGGTGGTGGTAGTGGTGGTGGTAGTGTCAACACTTCTGACTCTTCATGACCCCATTTAGGGTTTTCTTGGCAAAGATACTGGAGTGGTTCACCATTTCCTTCTCCAGCTCATTTTATAGATGAAGAAATTGAGGCAAACAGGGTTAAGTGATTTACCCAGGGTCACACAGCTACTAAGTGTCTAAATACAGATTTGAACTCAGGAATGTGTGTCTTCCGGACTTCAGGGCTATGCTTTATCCATTGTGCTACCTACGTGCCCTATATTTGAAAAACTATAGAAATACAAAATCTTGCTGACAGTCAGGCACCCTCCCAGTTTCCTTTGTTAATAAGGGCTGCCAAACATAAAGAGATGATCAAATTCTTTAATAATGAACTTTCTCAGAAAAACTCCTACCAATTTCGTAGAAAACACAGGACTCAGCTCTCAAATGTTCATCCGTTTTACAGCTAATAGAGGGAAAGTGCTAAAATAAACACATCCCTTTGAAAACCAATCCCAGCTCATTCTTGGACAAAGGCTTATCTCTAATGAGATATCTTTCCCTATGCACTAACTGGAGTTAGGGTCATAACTTTGCAAATCACATTACACCCTTGTGAAATTAACCCAACTCAAAACAGCCATTTCCCCAATGGGAAATTCCTAGACTATCCTGGAACATTTGAGCTGGTGTTCTGGAATGGCCTTAAACTTCAGGGTTCTGAAAGGGATGAAATCGATAAGATTCCTTGTCCAATACTCAAAACAAGTCACCACTGGGGTTCCAATTGCCAGCTGGCATGGCTTGAGAAAATAGTCTTATAACCAACCTCAAGAACATGTCTTCAGATTTCTCTCTCAAATTCATTACAGAGAAATGGAAAATGGCCCTTCTCAGAGTAATACTTGGCTCAACAGTCTCCTATGGTGACAATCTGTTCATGGGCAAGAGCAGCAGCCACTTCCAATATGAACAAAACGGATCAGGGAGCTTTCAAAGCTTGGTAAAACTTTATGCACTGACTCCAAGGATCATAGCTTAGAAGTATAAGGGACCTCAGAAGTCATATAGTCTGATGAGGAAACTGAGGCCCCAATAGCAACTTGCTCAATGTCACACAGATAAGGTCCAAACCTGTGATTTCATTATTGCAAGGAGCTTCCACAGAAGAAATACCTTCTATCAATGAAAATATTCAATTCTGCAACTTAGAATGTTTCCTGAGATGATATGGGCCTCATATAACCCTCAGGTCTCATATTTGACACCTCTGTTGTAGACAATCTGGGTAATTGTGGTCCATTCAAATCACCTTTCTCCCTCAGTAATAGAGATTTTTTTCCCCACATTAAAATGCTTACTTTTTTGTGTGTGAGGCAATTGGGGTTAAGTGACTTGATCAGGGTCACACAGCTATTAATTTTTAAGTGTCTGAAGTCAGATTTGAACTCAGGTCCACCTGAATCCAGGGCCGGTGCTCTATCCACTGTGCCACTTAGCTGCCCCGTAAAATGCTTACTATTTTTTTGAGGGGCAATGGGGGTTAAGTGATTTGCCCAGGGTCACACAGCTAGTAAGTGTCAAGAGTCTGCAGTCGGATTTCAACTCAGGTACTCCTGAATTCAGGGCCGGTGCTTTATCCACTGGGCCACCTAGCCGCCCCCAAAATGCTTACTTTTTGAAAGAAGAAAAAAAAGAAGGTTGCCTGGGGAATCAAGTGGTTAAGTGACTGTACCAAGGTCAGACTGCCAACAATCATTTGAGAGATGGAAACTGGAGCCCAGAGGAGTTAAGTGACTTGCCCAATGTCACAAAACCAGTAAGTAGCAAACCGGATCAGAAAATCTAGTCCAATGTTCTCTTTGCTCCTCTCGTTTACTATTCCTCTGTTCTGTTACTTAGGGAGATGCCACCCATATCTTCCCCATCTCATTTTCCCAAACATCCCTGGTCCAGAATCTACATCCTTGATTCCTGCTGCACTTGGATGTCCCACTACTGCACCATATCCAGACCTGTCCTCCACTGTTCAATTGATATTTACTTTCCCCTTTCCCATAACCCATTCACCTCATTGACATGCTTCTGATATTCCTTACCCAATGCCCTTAAAGCTTAAATAAACTATGTCCCATCCGCCATAGGCTGAGCTTTCTATGACTTCCAAGGACAGCTACTATATAGATATTGTTAAGGGCTAAAATTCTAGCTAAACTGTCTAAAATATCTAATGAGTGGTCGCCAATAAATTATAAGCTTTAGCAAGAGTTAGACTTTTAAGCATTTATTAAGGAGAATAAGAATTTGGTAAAGAGAGAGAGAAAGGCCTAGATTTCTATCTATTAAAGGGAGAGCACATTTTTAGCTCCACTCTCCACCAGAGTCCAGAGGAAAAAGCGCGAGACTCAGCGCCCGTCTCTTCCTTCCTCCTCCCACTAGCCCGCGTCAGGAAGTGACGCCAAAGAAAAGACTCCTGGTCTTGCCCTCAAAGACCTTCGCTTCATGGGTGAAACTCTTCTACAGTAAGTCTCCAGCAGGTGGCGTCATTCCAATCGTTACAATATATAATATTGTTATATACCATCATTAATATTAATATACTATTGATATTATATATTATATGTACTATTAATATTATGTATTATATATAAATGTACACATGGTCAAATGCTAGACAATCAACCTCCTTCCCTCCCTCTCCCTCTCCTTCACCCTCTCTTTCTGTGTGTCTTTTCTCTTCCTTTTTCTCTCCTCTTCCTCCCCCCCTCTTTCCAAATACCACCCCCTCTCTGTCTCTCTCTTCCCCCCATCTCTCTCCCTGTTCATTTTAAGTCTAGCCTTCTAGAAATAATGCTCCCACCTTTGTCATCTGGCCTATAGGAAGGACACTAAATTCTAAGACTCAAGTAAAGGAGTGTGCTGCCCTAGCAGGATGTGGGGCATTTGGGACTAGGCAGTGTTGTCCTTTGAATCCTACCATCTAGGTGGCCCTCACATAACATCAGCTGCTTTACCTAGTCCAAGGGCCAGATCTGGTCACAATGACTATTGAGTTTGATGTCACATAACTAGAGAAGTCCCATTTCTTTCCCCAAAAATCTACACCAATAATGGCACACTCTGGCTTAGCCAGAACTTGCTCTGCACCTACAAGTGTGTAACCCTTCAGAAGAGGGGTTCATCCATAGACAAGATGAGGAAAATTAGAGAGTTAAGGAGAAGGAGCAGAATTCAAGATGAAAGACAATCCCCGCATTGTAGCTAGAGGAGAATCTGTATCAAGAATGCAAAGTGCATCCTTTCTTTCCCCCTTCTTGCTCACACTGCAGACTTGGGGGGAGGGGAGTGGGAGCCCATAGTGTTATCTCATCCATGTGAATTTCCATAAGAATAAACAGTCCTTTCTGTGTTATTACTATCATTATTGTTGTTGCCCGACATTTATCGAAAGCCAGACAGGATCTGGGTGCCCTGGCAAATGCAACAACCTCCCAGGCCCCTTCCCAGGGCAGGAAGCCCAGAGACATGGCTGGCGTGAGAGTCTGGAGTCAGGAGACTGAGGTGTGGTTCCCAGCTCCTGTGGAATCAGTATGGCACCAAGTCCCCATTACTGAGCCTGTCGGCTCTTATTTTTCTACTTCCCCTGCCTCTTGGGGACGTCAGGGAACTGTTAAGATAACCAAATGCACATACATAGGGGAGATAAAGTATACATTTCTGAATCTGAGCTTGCCTCTGCCTAGGACAGACTCCATTTCATTTTGAAAACAGGACTCTTTCTTTGCCTTTGGAGAGATTTGTAGGAGGTCACGTACCTGTGGATTTTCTTCTGCAAAGAGGTGTGTAAATTACTCTTTGCTAGTATTAAATCATTTCTGAAATGCACTAAAAGAACTCAGCATTTAAAGGAGCACTGTATTGAGACCTTGTCCTACCTGAATTTAATCCCCTTTTGCTCTCTGTTTTGGAAACTTGAATTTGGGGAATATCTGATTTCCTTTAAATGGCATCTATATAGAGTAAGAATGCCCAGTCATGGGTTTGGTTTTTGTTGTATCTTGTTTTGGGGTGCGAGATGGATGTGGAGAGTGGGGAACACTGAGCTGACATTTGATGTCTAGTCTGAACAGTGACTCCTTGAGGTTTCTTCAATGAGAGCTAGAAAGGGGAGCTGGGTAGCATAGCTCACCTGGGTCTAAAAAACACCTAAGCCTGTTATACACACACAACCAGTTCATAATATGAGGCAGCTAGGAAGCATGGTGTATAGATCACTGAAGTTGGAATCAGAAAGACCTGAGTTCAAATTTGGTCTCAAACACTTACTAGGTCTGTGAAATTGGGCAATATGTCTGCCTCAGTTACCTCATCTGTAAAATGGGGATAATAATAGCACCTACCTCCCAGGACTGATGTGAGGAATAAAATGAAATCATAATTATAAAGTTTACTCATGAGGCAGCCAGATGCCAGTTCCTTTGACTGATCTCATAACAGTGTCAAATCCCCTCACCATTAAGGAGATATCAGCTTCCCTGATATCTTGGTTAAATGACCTTTGCTAGCATTTATGTATTGTATAATGAGCTGTCACCTAGGTTTTCTTAAACCACATGGATTTGCTTTACTTGATGGCACAAAGGGCCTTCTTTAAGCCAGAACTAGTAAAGAAAAGTTTAAATTCCCTTTATGTATATGTACAACACTCGGTTTTTATGTAATCAATCTTGACATTCTAGTTACAGATGAAAACAGAATACAGAAGAAAGTTCTAGCTGGCTGGACAGATGGTTCAAAGAGTCCCTTTAGAGAGGCAAATAAAAGAGTTGGCAGCATTGGTTTGAACATGCACTCAAAAGCAACAAGAAGCATCATTTCATGGGACATTTAGTCATTTCATATTATAGCATTTATTAAATATATAACTGTCCTAAGTGCTGTGGATACAATGAAACAAAAGTTACCCTCAAGGAGCTCACAGTCTAATTGGGGAGAAAACATGCAAACAATTAGGTACAAACAAGCTACATACAGGATAAATTGGAAATAATCAACAGAGGGAAGGCACTAGCATTAAGAGGCATCAGGAAAGGCTTCTTGTAGAAAATGGAAACTTACTGGCACTTGAAGGAAGTGAGGGAGGCTAGGGAAAAGGAGATGAAGAGAGTTTCAGGCATGCGGGATAGCTGGTGAAAATATTTAGTCAGGAAATGGAGTATCTTATGTGAAGACCAGCAAAGAAGCCAGGGTCACTGGGTTTCAGGGTACATGCAGAGCAGTAAGGTAGAAGAAAATGGGAAAGGTTGGGGAAGACAGAATACAAAGGGATTTTTTTTTTCAAAAGACTACAATGAAAATAATTGGTGGGGCAGCTAGGTGGCACAGTGGATAAAGCACCAGACCTGGTTCAGGAGGACCTGAGTTCAAATCCAGCCTCAGACACTTGACAATTACTAGCTGTGTGACCCTGGGCAAGTCACTTAACCCTCATTGCCTCACCAAAAATAATAGTAATAATAATTGCAAGGGATAAAGAGATAGAGAAATTCTACAGATTCAAAAAGATCCTCAAAGTTGAATCAAAGTTGATGATGTCAAGGCAAAGGGGAAGACTGCAAGAAATTTGTTGGAAAATATGGAACAGGAATAAGGAGTGAGACTGGAAAGACTTGTAGACTCCACAGAAGCCTCATGTTCATATTTCAGGAAGTATTTTGTCTTCAGAAAAGGGTTAAAAGTTAGACATAGCAAGCACCAAGTATCATTACAAAAACACTAAATTGATTCCTTTTTAACAGACAGGAAATGACTCATTACTGATGTGGCAGTTATTTCTGACTCAATGTGTGCAAAATAGTAGAACAAAGATCATAATTAATACAGAGGTAGAAGAATAAAAATGAGAAAAGCTGTATGTGTACAAAGCTCCAAAGAAGTTATTAATGGTTTAAAATGGGACATGCAAAAGACATAGAGACAAATCACAATAATTTCCTACAGAAATTTATCTTTGTCCATTACTATAACAAGGAGAACAAAAGAATTTTTAAAATGTCTTTGTCATCAAACTCTTGATTTATTTGCCAAGTAGAGAGCTATAGCATCAAAGGCAATACTAGTTTGGAATATAAACTCATTTTTAAAATCTTATAGAAGATGAGCAAAGATTATGATCAGCATTGCTTCATAAAGCAATCAGAAGTGGTAGAGGGCAAAACTAGTTTAAAGAAAGTTTGGCAGGAGACCCATCTAAGCAAAGTAATTCCAATGGTATGCAAGATGAAAAAGGAAGGAGTACAACAAATAGAAGAAAAATAGAAAAGATCTGTAAAGATATTTTAACAAAATTTTTCACCACGAAAAACCACACTTTTACCCTATCATCCTAGACCCATATATGATTATAGAGGAGAAATAGACACAGCACTAATAAAGTTAAAGGTAAGAAATGTAGCTGGACCAAACCCAGTATAAGTAGAAGAGGCATGTTGAAGGCAACATAATTGTGTGGGTGTTGAAGGACCACAAGGCATCTGAAGGAGGAGCGATCAAAGGCATGGAAAAAATCTTGGACCAACCCTGAGGAACCACCTGTTTGACCCACCCAGCAGTGTACCTGGTAGCCAAGATATCATGGCCTGAAAGCAAGGGAACAATTTAACCAATAATTATGCCGTACCCAGAAGGGAACATGGTGGGGTGAAGTTTTGGTAGTCATCCCTTTTAAGTTTCAGTCCATTCTTGCTGGGGGTGATGTAGATATGTGAGGAAAACAGTCTAAGGAAAAGAATTTGAAACACAAAGTTTTAAAAATGTATGTTAAAAATTGTTTTACATGTAATTGGGGGAAAATCAAATTCAAAATAAACGAACAAAAAAAGCAGTGTGAGCCAGTTCAAGGGAGATGGGTTTATACTTCTGTCCTTGCTATACTCTCTCAGGAAATATACCTGAGAAAGACCAGGCAGGCAGACAGACAGACAGACACACAGACACACAAAGAGACACAGAGAGAGAAAGAGATGAATAAATGAATCTTGAACCTTATTAATACTCAAAAAGTCAATCAAGAAAAGAACTAATTTATATGCCTATTTTCCCATCCACACAATTTTTTTTTAATGATAATCACTACACAGACACAGTTAAGGATATTAGTAGGGAACAGGATGGATTTCACAAGTAATATTCCACAGTCACTACATCTTTGCCATCACATAATTGACTAAAATATGCAAATAATAAAATATCCTGCTATGCTTATTATTTAAAAAAACATTTGTTTGGGTAAAGTAAAACACTACCATAGACTGTCTTTTCCAACAAGTTGTCTCCCCATGTTTATGTCACTATTATTCACAATTTCATGAAAGACAAAAATAGAAATAATTTTGTTCAACGGTCCGTAGATCTCTACTATCAAGCAAGGCAAAATAAATAAATAAATAAACCAAGGAAATATCCTTGTTTGAGAAGGTGCTCACCATTGTCATAGAGGAGATTCAGCACAGAATTCAAGTCAAAGAGGAATTCCCTTTAGGTAGTGAAGCTCTCTAGAAATTCCTCCTAGTGGATAAAATCATGATGGCTGCATCAAGTCCCAGAACATTGCCGAGCCTCCTGGACATGATCCATACCCACACTAGAATTTAACCTAACTCATCACAATGGAAAAACCAGGTGAAAGAAGAATTTCTATCATCCAGATTATGACATTCAATTAGATAGACAACCTATTAAGCTTGTCCATTGGTGCATATATTTTAGAAAAACACTACAAATAGACAATTTACCATTTGTTTGCTAAACTATCAAATCTACATGTCCTGCCATAACCTCCCTCCAATCTCATATCTCCAACTTCCTTTCAAATATCTCCAACTGGACATTCAATAAACATCTTAAACTCAACATGTCCAAAACAGAACTCATTATCTTTCCCCCTTAATCCTCCTCCTCCTACCTTCCCTATAGAGGAAGACAACACCATCCTTCCAGTCCCTCAGTATCACAACCTAAAAGCCATCCTGTATTCCTAACTGTCTCTCACCCCCAACCCCCATACCCAAGCTGTTGCCAAGGCCTGTTGATTTCTCACTCCGTTCTCTCCTCTGACAATTACCATTCTAGTTTGAGCCCTAATCACCTCATTCTTGAACTATTATAATAGCCTGCTGGTGGGTCTGCCTGCCTCAAGTCTCTCCCCACCTCAACCCGTCTTCCATTCAACCACCAAAGTTATTTTCCTAAAGCACGATGTCACCCCTCTACCCAGTAAACTCCAGTAGCTTCTGAGATCAATTACAAAATGCTTTACTCAGCATTTAACATCGGACCACCATAACCTCACCCCCTGTTACCTTTCCAGTCTTCTTTTACCATGCTTCCCAACATTTACTTTTCAATCCAGTGACACTGGACTCCTGGCCATTTCACAAACAAGACATCTCTTGGCTCCTGGCTTTTTTTCTGGTTGTCCATCATGCCTGGAAGTTCTCCCTTCTCCATTCTTCCTACTGACTTTCCTGACTTCCTTTAAGTCCCAGCTAAAATCCCATGTTCTACCATAAACCTTTCCCAAACTCTCTTAATTCTAGTGCTTTCTCTCTATTAATTATTTCCTGTTTCTACAGTATATAGCATGTTTGTATGTAGTTCTTTGTTTATTTTAACCCCTTTTGATTCTGTGTTCCTTGAGGGAAAGGACTATCTTTTTGCCTCCTTTTGTATCCTCACCACTGAGCACAATTGCCTAACTGGTTTTCAGATTAAGTCAGGAAAACAGGCTGGTTTGCCTTTGGGGAATTGCCAAGTTCTTTGAATGACCCCATACTCCTTCCAGTTACAAAGACCTATATTTTTAATACCTATATTCTATCAGTATTATTATATTACTACAATTTATGAAATACTACAATCTCCAAAGAAGTTAAAATTATGGGGCAGCTAGGTGGCACAGTGGATACAGCACTGGCCCTGGATTCAGGAGGACCTGAGTTCAAATCTGGCCTCAGACCATTGACACTTACTAGCTGTGTGACCCTAGGCAAGTCACTTAACCCCAATTGCCTCACCAAAAAAAAAAAGAAGAAGAAGTAAAAATTATTACTTGGAGTACACTAGAGAAGGGCATAGTGGGTATGAGCCACACATAATAGATTAGGATCTACAAAGAAGAAATGTAATAAAGGATGCCATTAAAGAAATGTATGATCAAAAAGAGAAGAAAGTCTCATCACATTAAAAAAAAACCCAAGGTATGACCAATGAATGGTCATGTACCCAACTGGTATTCTCATGATTTCAGAAAAAAGCAAGAAAGGCCTTGACCACATTGAGTGGATCCTTTGTGGGAAATTTATAAAAGAACAAGGACAAGAGACATATAGAATGGGAGGGGATTGATGGATTGTGACCTGTCTTATTGGAGGGATTGACCATATCACTAAGATGACAGATTCCCTGGAACATTAAAGTATATACAGATGAGAAAAGTTGATCCATTACTAACAGGGTTTCTTGGAAAAACTAGTCTAGGAAGAGAAAGAAATGCTTTAAATTTACATTGCCTACTGGGGACCTTCTCATCACAAAACTAACAGTACTGAATAAGTTGGTGTTAGACAGACAGAGTCAGAAGCAAGTCCCTAAGAATTCAGCCGTAACATGGCAATCCCTGTCTTGCTATTTTTGAAGTATGAGGGAGGCCCCAGCACCCAGCATGATTGAAATCTGCTGATCTGGAATAGAACCAGTCCTGGTGGAAATTGAACTCAAGAGAAGCACTTTTCAGAGTAATGCAGTCTTCTTTAAAGAGCTATACATGCTCAGGCAGGAGGAGATGGCAAAGCATAGCCAGCTGCACAGAAAGCAAGCATATTAATTCTTCCTCTGTCAAGAGAGAACCACATGGCAAAAAAAAAAAAAAAACCTGCTCCCACAGCCAACTGGTAGCCTGCCTGATGTGATAAGAGCCTCTTGTCAAAGGGAGAGGAGATGAGAGTCTAGCCCTGAGATTTTTTTTTTTTGACAAGGACCTGTGATTCCATTGGTCTAGGGAATTCTGCCAATACCTACTCTGCAGTGTGTATTCTCTAAGGGTTGCTTGGGTACTCAAAGATTACTTTTACTTGTCCAGGTTCAACTTGAGTCAACAGGCATTTATTTATTTTTTTATTTTATTCTGAACTTAAGAAATAAAACAGACATTTCCATAATATAATATTATAGAGGGAAAAAATGATTGTACATGAAACTGCAAATCTATTATGCACAACTTGCTATTCTTTTAAATATATGAAAAAATTATAATGTAACCAACAAACATTTATTAAGCACTTACTATGTACCAGGCACATGTGCTAAGCACTGGGAATGCAAAATCAAACAAAAGAGGCAAAAATATGAACCCTGTCCTGATGGAGTTCACAATCTAATGGGGCACAGTGTAATGAAAAATGACCCTGTATTTAGGCACCACTTATCACTTGGAAGCTTCTGTAATTTTGGACAAGCTGTTTCATCTGAGCATCCTCCATAAAAGGGGTGTAACTTCTGTCCTACCTACTTCCACAGGTTCTTACGAAGAATAAATAGTAATGTATATAAAGTGCTTTGTAATAAAAGTGCTATGTAAAAGTGAAATATTAACAAGTGGTTAAGTGTTCTGCCTACGCCCTCATTCATACAGCCAGTATGCATCAGAGGCAAGACCTGGATCCATGCCAAGTCTTTATTCATTAGGCCATGGGATGCCTGTCCCTGAGTTAATGGTTCACAAATTAGAAGCTCAGGGGTAAACTGAGCTGATTATTTATCCAATGATAACAGGAGAGAAATTCTTTTCATATTTTCTTCTTGCCACTGGGCAAATTTAAAATAAATGAGAAAACTACCCAGAAATTAACAAGATGGCATTAATTAATCAAGAAAATTAAAGATTTCATTTTACAACGTTAAGAGAATCTATCAACCTAACTAGCAGCTTCACAAAGTTAAGCACATAAGTTTAAATCTGTATGCTATCTTTATGAACTGGATTCAAATCCTGGCTCTGCTACTTATAACGTGTGAGACCCTGGGCCAGTGACAATGTCCTCAGTTTCTCATAGCTTCTAAGGTCTCTTCCACTTCTAAATCTATTCTCCTATATCCCTGTGATTCCACATCTTTATGAAGTCTCTTTCTGTTTCAACATCATATTTAGGCACCCTCAAAAATAATGGAAAATTAATAACCATTTCCAGTTCTTCATCAGCATGTACCTAGAGGCTTGACCCCTAGATTTGTTGTTGTTGTTCAGTCATTTCTCAGTCATGTCTGACTCTTCATGAACTAATTTTGGAAGATGATGTCTAAACTCTTTCCTTGATCATGGTTTTCAGGTAGACCAATAATTTTCAAATTATCTCTCCTGGACCTATTTTCGAGGTCAGCACTTTTTCCAAGAAGATATTTCACAGGGGCAGCTAGGTGGCACAGTGGATAAAGCACTGGCCCTGGATTCAGGAGAACCAGGGTTCAAATATGGCCTCAGATATTTGATACTTACTAACTGTGTGACCCTGGGCAAGTCACTTAACCCTCATTGCCCCACCAAAAAAGGGGGGGGGAAGGGAGATATTTCACATTGCCCTCTATTTTTTTTATTCATTGGAATTTGCTTTATTATGTCTTGGTTTCTCATAAAGTCAGTAGCTTCCATTTGTTCAATCCTAATTCTCAAGCAATTGTTTTCATCAGAGAGCTTTTGTACCTCCTTTTCCATTTGGCTTTTCATGCTGTTGACTTTTTTCTCATGTTTTTCCAGCATCCCCCTCATTTCTCTTTCCATTTTTTCCTCTACTTCTCTAACTTTATCTTCAAAGTCCTTTTTGAGTGCCTCTATGGCCTGAGACCAATTCATATTTTTCTTGGAAGCTTTAGATATAGGAGCCCTGACATTGACATCTTCCTCTGAGGGTGCACCTCAATCTTCCTTGTCACTAAAGAAACTTTCTATGGTCCTCACCTTTCTCTGTCTTTTCATCTTGCCTTTCTTTAACTTGACTTTTAGCTCACTGAAGTGGGGCACTGTTTCCAGGCTGCACTATCCCAAGCTTCAGAAGTCCCAGGTGGTATGATTTAAGGAAGATGAGGTTCTTCACTCACCTGGCCTGTTCCCTGGTCTGTAGATGACCCCAGACCAACTTGCTAATCAACCAGCTTTGTATGTTGTGGTTGTCAGCTCCAATCAGCTTGTGCCCCTCCCCCACATGGGCCACTGCTACTCAAGCCTTCCTCCTGGTTCCCAGCAGGGATGAAAAGCCCAAGTTCTGCCTCAGCACCAGCATAGACCTCTATAATCTTCTCCCTGCCCAGGGCTCAGCACTCTCACCAGACTTTGAGCTTAGTTCCAGATAACACTGTCTCTACAGCTGATTTGGAGGCTCTGGGGATCTCTTTCTCTGAAGAGGCCTTCCTGGGACTGGATCTGTGTCAGGGTGACTGTGGAGTTGGGCTCCACTCCTGTCTCAGAACAGCAGCTCCCTCCTTCCAACCTTCCAAGCCATCCTTGGTTGGAATATGATTTCAGCACATTCTTCTGTGGATTTTGCTGCTCCAGGAATTGTCCTATGGCATTATTTGGATGTTTTTTGGAGCAATCCTGTCATGATTTCAAGAGCTCACTGCCTTTCCTCTGCCATCTTGGCTCCTCCCCAGAAGTCCTCATGAACCCATTTCAGATTTTCTTGGCCAAGGGACTGCAGTGATTTGCCATTTCCTTTTCCAGCTCATTTTACCAGAGGAAAGTGAGGCAGAGTTAAGTGATTTACCCAGGGTCACTTGGCTAGTAAGTGTTTGAATTTAGGAAGATGAGTCTTCCTGACTCCAGGCTTGAGTACTCTATCCACTTTGCCACCTAGGTGACCCACTGGATTTTTACAAATTAGTAAAACACACCCGAGCCTGTGTACTCCACCTCACCCCTCCAGCTAAATAAGATGCTAAAGATTGAGGGGACCCTGACCCTAGCTTCTTAAACTGTGGGTCTCAACTCCATATGGGTTGTGTAACTGAATGTGAGGGTCATGAAAAATTTGGCAACAGTAAAAGGTTATGTATATCTATTTTATATACTATATACCCAGGGTCTAGTAAACATTTCTTAGGTGAAAAGGGGTCATGATTGGAAAAGTTTAAGAAGCTGTGTCTTACACCAAAGGGAAAGCAAAAAAGTAAATAATCAGAGTCAAAAGAAGGACAAGCCCAAATGCAGACCACATAAGACACAGGAATGGCCCCATACCTGAGCGGTTGCTCAGATCAGACACAGGTGATAAGAAGATGGTGTGGTAGAGTAGAAAGTGTACTTACTGTTTTGGGAGTCAGAGGACCTGGGTTCAAATCTCAGTTCTGATGCTTCCTGTGAGACCTTAGTCAGGTCACCTAACCTCTCCAGGCTAAATTTCTTCCTCTATAATTTTAAATTTATTGACATTTAAATATAAATATAAAAATTTAAATGACATAATTATAATTAATTTCCTCCCTTATAAAGTGAGAGGGTTAAACTAGATGGTCACTGAGGTCTCTTCCAGCTTTAAATCAATGAACCTAGGTTTCACAATGAATCTCATTATCATTCCCTTGAAAGCTATTCCTACTCATGACTTCAATGTTTCTGTTTTCTTTATACTACCAAGTACCAGTTTTCCCATGTATGTAATCAATGAGACTATAACCCATGACCTAGTAATTGTCCCTAAGCTCTAGGCTTACATGGACCAAGTTCAACCTTGGGTATAGCTCCCTCAATCTCCCTCTCTCTGACTCCAAAGTTTATGCTTAGAAATCTTAGAATATAGTTGTTGGGTTTTTTAAAGCATTTTTATTTAAAGTTTTGAGTTTCAAATTCTATCTCTCTCTTTCTTCTTCCCCTTCCCAGAGGCAATAAGCAACCAAATATAGGTTATATATGTGCAATTATGTAAAACATTTCCCTATTAGTCATTTTGTATAAGAAGACTCAAATAAAAGGAAAAATGAAAGAAAGTAAAAAACAGCATGCTTCAGATGGTGTTCAATCAATATCAGTTCTTTCTTTGGAGGTGGCTAATATGCTTCATTGTTAGTCCTTTGGGATTTGTTTCAGATCACCACATTCCTGAGAATAGCTAAGTCATTCGCAATTCTTCATCAAACAATATTGCTATTGTGTGCACCTTACTCCTGGTTCTGTTCACTTCACTATTCATCAATTCATGTAAGTACTTTAGAATATAGTTTGACTATAAGTTGTGTTCAGGTCTCCACAGTTGTGAGTAAGTCTCTAAGTTTCATACATGCACTTGATAACTCAGGTAGTTTTTATTCCACCCCACAGAAAATGCAAAAGGATTTATAGTAGTATATCCAGGTCCCTATTAGTGTCAATGAGCCACCTGAAGTTATTTCATTATTTGAATTTATAAATTTTATGCATTCTTATTGCATATTTCCACTTGGTTGAAACCACTTAACATGTTTTACATAATTATAATGTAAAATAGTGTAAATTTAAATACATGTGACTACTTTATTCTTGAGTCATTTCAAGCTCTCAGTGACCCCATTTGGGGTTTTCTTGGCAAAGATACTGAAGCGATTTGTCATTTCTTTCTCCAACTCATTTTATAGATAAGGAAACTGAGGCAAATAGGGGTTGGTGACTTGCCCAGGGTCAAATAGGCAGAAAGTGTCTGAGGCTGGATTTGAATTTAGGTCCTCCTGACTCCAGGGCCCAAACTTTATCCACTATACCACCTCTATTCCAGACTGCCCTGTGATTTAAACTACTATCAGAGAAAAACAAACTAGATCAACTTGGGGTGCGAACAGGATTTTCCCTGAAGTGGTTACTAGATAGGCAACCCCAAAGAGCACCTTGCACAGTTTTTGGCTTATAGTAGGATCTTAATAAATGTTAATTATTGATTTATTGACATTCTAGTGAGTCACACTTTTACCTTACAGACTTCTAGCTTCATGCGACTATGCTACTTGGACTCCCCCTGGATAGAATACAATGAACATGGGGTTTCTAGACATGGGTTACTTGTCCAAATAACTCACAATAACATGAAAGGGCAAACTGTTGGCTTTCTGCTGCCCCATCTCATTGCCTTAGTCCTTTACTTGTGTGAAAGGTTCAAGAGACATAGGTTCTAATTAACAATCATTTTCTGAATCATGGCTAGTGGATAATTAATAAAAGGATGGTCATTTAACCATCTCTCTTAAACCAAAGACCCTTCATGGAACCCACTCAAGATATATGCCCTTAAAAGAATGGGTGTTCCCGAGGGTAGAAATCAACTGATTGGTTAACCAGCAAATGAGAGAATGAATATTATAATAAGAGGTGGGCTTATTCAAATGAAGGTCTGGGGGCTGTGACTCTGATTACTCAGACTTGGACAAAGAGACTTATCTATACCCATACCACCCCACCTAGGGTAATCTAGACAAAAAAGGGAATTCACTTCCAGCCAGGCCTGATTGACTAAAACACAATGGGCCAGAATCCACCAATTCACCTAAACTAGAATTTCTTTGCCTTTTGATCAGATCTACACTTTTCCAGTTGAGTAGGGTCTGAACAAGATTAAAGAGAATGTTAAAACTAATCTTGTTACCAGCCCTATTCTTCAGGAAATAGGAAGGAAAAAATCCTAGATCTCCCCAACTGTAAATGGTTGTTAATATAAGAGAAATAGTCATTTCTCTCAGCCCATAGTCCCTTCTCCCCTAGGGGCCAGTGCTGCCCATGTACTCTCCTTCTCTCACTGGAGGACTGAATTACAGGATCTTCTACCTTCAAATGCCTAGTGTTGTCCAATAACTCCCAACCTGTCTTTCTAGAAGGCTGGATCACAAACTTTTTTATTGGGGATTACCAGAGAAACCACCTTGAGACTGGTGTTGACAAGGAAATCCCCTTTCTAAGACTCACTAACAAGCTGGGGTTCAGGCACTGAAACCTCAAAACTTGGGAGCCAAGTAGTTCTCCATCCCATCTCCTGGATGACTCCAGGTCCAACACTCTATCTTCTACACTGCCAAACATTCTACCCTCCCTACAGAGACTTAATCAAAGGCCCAAACAAAGGTTCATCCTCTTATGAGACAGTGGATATATCAGTGGATATAGTACCAGGAAGAGTCAGGAAGATAAGTTCAAATCATCTGTGTTACCCTGGGCAAGTCACTTAAATTCTGTGCTTCAGTCACCTCCTCAATGTAAAGGACACCTGTCTGTATCTCCCAATGGTACCTCAAACTCAACATGATTAAAACTAAGCCCATTATAATAATAACTAGCATTTATGAATGCACCTTAAGGTGGGCAGGACACTCCAACACTAACCAGCACCTTCTAATTCAGGTTATATGATGGGACAAAAATAGGTACTTGCAAGTCATCAAACATTTACAAAAAAGGGGCTTACTTTGCCTAAAACAGCAAGGATATGCAATGAGAGTATAATAGCATTTCAATTATCTGGACAAAGCCCACTGCTCCCCTACTCCCCTACTCTCCTCCTCTCTGCCCAGTTTCACTATCTGGGAACAATATCACTACTAGTTCCATTTCCAAAGTTGATTAGGGGTAAAGGAAAAATACTCATATGTTCTAAAATATTTATAGCAGTTCTCTTTGTGGTGACAAAGAACTGGAAATTGCAGGGATGCCCATCAAGTGGGGAATGGTTAAACAAGTTGTGGTATATGATTTTGATGGAATACTGCTGTGATATAATCTTAGAAATACATGGACAGACTTGTATAAAATAATGAAGAACAAAAGGAGCAGAACTAAGAGAACATTGTATATAGTAACAGTAATATTGTTTTAAGAAAAACTTTAAGAAAATAAGTCATTTTGACTATTATAAATAGCCAAATTAACTACAAAGGACACATGAAGGAAAACACTATCTGAATCCAAAGAAAGAGCTCCTAAATAGAAGTATGTATAGAATGATTTTACATTTATCTACATATTTGAGTCTAATGGTAGCCATCTTGGGGAGGTGGGGGAGAAAAAAAGAAAAAGAATTGTATGTGATAACATTATTGTATATTTAAAAGGAATAGCAAGTTATACATAATAGATTTACAGTTTTGTGTGCAATCATCTTTTTTATTATACTATGATGGAAATGTTTGTTTTATTCTATAAATTAAAAATAAAATAAAAGTAGGGCATCAGGATAGGATTGTTGCTTGATCTTAGGAGCCCACCAAACCTGAGAGAACAAGACTCTATGTGGCTGGGACTTTTTATACCAGTAGATAACTATGAAACTCCATTAGAGAAGCCAGGGCCAATCAGATCCTGGGGACAGTTTTGTCTTCTTTAAGACCCCACCCCTATATTGTGGGTGGGTTTGGAAAGAAGCAGCATTGGGGAAACATTGGTCCTATCACATTCATATATATTATTTCATTCAATTCTCACTACACCTCTGTGAGGTGGGTGATGTTATTCCTCCCCATTTTATAGATGAGGAAACTGACTGAGATAGGTTAAAGTGATTTGCTGAGGGTCACTCAGCCAGTAAGTAGCTGAAGCAGGATTGGAACTCAGGTCTTCTTGAGTCCAATACCAGCACTATACCACCTGGCCTCCCTTTCTTCTAAAGCTGTCCCTCCTTCTGTTTCCCTATCTCTGTCCATGGTGCCACCATTCACCTGGTTTCCCACATTTGTTAACTGGGTGCCTTTTCCTCTCTTTCACCCCTCACATTCAATAAGTTGCCAGCTGAGACCTAGGAAAGAACTTAGCTTAAAAAGGCCAAGGTCTCCCACTGCATCCGGGGCCATCTCCATTGGTCCTGACCTATGTCTTACCACTGGACTCAGATGATTCTAGAGGAGAGAGTCAGGTCCATGACTGCATAGCCCTGCCTCACTTAAATCCCATTTACTTGCAAGGCAAGACATTACCCTTCTGATGTCATTGCTCCTCTTCTAGAACTAAGGACAAACAACAACAATTAATCAGTTACCAAGGCCTGTTAATTCCATCTTCTACATTACTACTTCCAGCCATCAGTAAACGAACATTTATTAAGTGCCTACTATATGCCAACCACCTGGGATAGAAAGAAAATCACAAAATAGTCTCTTCTCTCCAGGAGCTCATATTCATGACCCTCATGACCACCCATTTGGACTATTGCAGCAGACTCTCCACCATCCTTACTTCATACAGTTGCTTGAATTATACTTCCTACCTAAGATCAATCTGGTCACATCACTCCTCTGCTCACCTATTCCATCCCAGTCCTTTCTAACCCTTCACATGCTTGACGCTCTAGCCAAACTATTTTTGGCTCAGCTATATACTGTTGTTCACTGAACTCAACATGCCATCACATACCTCCAGGCATAAGCAGTCTCATATGCCTGTGTGGGGACCAATTTTTAATTAGGGAGTGTTAGCTAAGCGGCTCGCCGCAATATTGGGGCAAGGAAGGAGACCGGCAGCCTCTCTCAAAACAGAACAGGATTTATTTTAACAAGAACGAACTTTAAAAAAAAAACAGGATCAGTAGGATCAAGGGAAAGGAAATAAAATGGGGAAAGGGAAATTATACAACCTCAAAAGATACCACCTCCCAGGAATCAGCTAAGAATACGCAGCAAAACTTCCAGCATCCAGCTAGAATGCCAAATTCTCCTTCCCCAATCTCAGAAAAACCCCACACAGCCCCAGCCAATGGGATGGCCACTCTGACAGTTACATGACTGCCCTCACTAGGCTTCCAATCATTATAATTTTGCCAGGCCCATGTAGATGTAGGTGAGTGGTGATGAAGTGAGGTGCCAGCGCCATGGCAACGGCTACAACCAGTGGGTGGAGCACTGTGCGGTTTGCGGAGCCCCAGGCCAGTGCTCTCAGAGGCATAAAAACCTCAAATAATTAATTCTTTACACCTGGAATGCCCTTCTTCCTAATCTCTGCCTTTTAAGAACTTTATAAGAATTCTCATCTTCCTTCAGTACTCAGGCCAAGTGCCATCTCCCACCAAAAAGACTTCTTCCAACCTTCCTTCTACTCAGTTATTAATGCATATAATTGGTGCTTAATAAATGTTTATTTACTGACTCTTCCTTTCCCAGCTATTCTTAGAGGATACTATCTGATTTCTCTTCCTACCCACCCACTTTGTTCCATTCTTTTTAATACACTTGTCTCCACATTATCAAGTCCACCTTAGCAGTAGATACTAAACCTCTTGAGGGCAGGGACTGTTTAATTTTTGTCTTTATTTCTTTGTTGTTGTTCAGTACTTGAAGTCTTCTTTGATCTCATTTGGGGTTTTCTTGGCAAAAATATTGGAGTGATTTGCCATTTCCTTCTCTAGCTCATTTTACAGATGAGGAAACTGAGGCAAACAGGATTAAGTCACTTGTACATGGTCACACAGCTAGTAAGTGTCTGAGCAGGAAAATGAGTTTCCTGATTCAAGACCTGACATTCTATCCACTGCACCACCAAGACACATATATAGAATCCACAGAACTTGACAACTGATTGAATGTGGAAGGTGAGAGAAAGGAAAGAGACCAAGAGCAAATATTCCAACATGGCAGACTGGAGAAATGATGATGCTACTGACCACAGTGAGCTCAGAAGGAGGAGTACATTGGGTTGGGAGGTGGGAGACAATATTGATGTGGGTATGTTGCTGTACCAGCAGGTACAAGAATACAGGTGGAGATCTCCTATGGGCTACAGCTCTAGAGCTTCAGAGAAGTCAGGGCAGGAGCTATAGATTCAGGAGTCTTCTGTATAGAGGTCATGGCAGCAGTTACTGTGGGGAATGAGGAAGTAGGAGATTTTATCAGCTCTTAGTACACTGGATTTGAAGTCAGAGACTCCTGGTCCTGACACATTAAGCATCAGGTCACCTTGGGCAAATTCACTTAACCTCATGGGTAAAACTAAGAGGAGACAGAGAAGGGTTGGTTGGATTAGATAACCTATAAGGTCCCTTCCAATTCAATTCAATAAACATTTGTTAAGTGCCCACCACATGCCAGACACTATGCTAAGCAATGAGGATACAACTAAGAAAAAGGGACAGTCCCTGACCTCAAGGACCAAATCCACCAATCTACCAAAAGGAGCCTGAAATCAAGAGGGCAGGAAAGGGATATGTTGCCTAGTCCAGATGATGGAAAATTTGACTTACCAGGAAGGTTGTGAGGCCTCTATAAAGGAAGGCTTTGGGAGGAGTTGAGTGTTCTGTCCACCAGCCCTCCACTCAGAGGGGAGAGGTAACCGAGGGTGAGTTGAGAAAGTGTAGTCATTCTTCATAGGGATAAGATTTCAGGTCATCTGCTTATGGGGGGGGGTGGGGGGGAGAAGGAAAGGGGATAGGAGGCATAATCTTCCCTAGAATTAAAACCAAGCAGAGGAGCTTTTAGAAAAATCTTCCAGCTCTAAATTTGAGTCTATGATACCATGGTCCCTTTTAGTCAGTCATTCAGTGACAGCTGGTCATTGACTATAGTCCCTTCCAGTCTGTTTAATTCTAAGAACCTATTTAATTCTGAGACAGCTTTTCAAAGCTTATGACTATGTAAACAAAATGAAGTGGAACCTTGAATAAATATCTGTGAATTCAGGTCACAGATAAAAATAGATCATTTCTGCTATTCCTCAATGGTTGTTTTCCCACGGTAGTGGTTTTTTTTCCCCCCAATCTGAATTCTCCAGATAATCATTTCTACTTGTCCATATACATGGAAATTAAGGTAGTGCTGACACATCATCAAGGCAGACATTCAGATCAGATAATTCAATAGAAAAATAGTAGAACCAGTTGCTTAGGATTGAAGAGTGCAAAAAACTTAGTTGTTGGAATTTTTCATCTCTTCCCTAGCTACAAAGCTGACATGTAGACAGTGCCTTAGTGTGATGAGCCAGATCATGCCTTGGAAGATTTAGTTCGCTTCATGACTGAGCAGTTTACACCCACAGGGGATAGTTTATTATCATAAGTGCCTCTGTCCCCTTTACTCCACCCCCAGACAATTTGAGCTAAATTGATTACATATTCTGCCACAAAATTATGCTTGGTTGCCTGTCCTAACTGGACCAGGCACCTCACCTGTAGAAAACTTGACTTCATTCTACTAGTTATGTTTGAGGTCAGAGGGCTCCTCAACCTAATGAGACTTGGATAATTAATGCTGTAATGAAGAAAAGTTTTAGCCACCGTGCTGACTTGTTTCTAAGAGATAATCACAATCCACCAGGTAGTTGCAGTCTCCTTATTTGCTGATTACTCACTGTGTCTCCTACAAAAATCATACCTGTGGGAGGGTGATTCCCTATAGACATAATATCACCTGGTCACTTCTCTGGATTTCTCCGTCTCAATTTTCCTTTTCGGAAGCCAGCAAAAAGTCTGGGTGGGAATCATCAATTAAATCATATGGATTCAATTCAATTGAATCAAACAAACATCTCTTCTGCCACCTATGGTGCAAAAGGCTCCATACTAGGTGATGCAAAAATGGGATTTAGAGTCAAATGACCTGGCTCTGTGACTCACAAGCTATGTGGTCCTAGTCATGCCAGTTAACCCCATGAGCCTCAGTTTCTTCATCTCAATCAATAGGCATTTATTAAGCCCCTACTACATACTAGGCACTGTACTTAAAAAAAAAAAAGAAAGAAAAGAAAAGAAAGAGGTAAAAGACAGCCCCTGCCCTCAAGAGCTCACAATATAACCAGGGAGACAACAAGCAAACAAATACGTACAAGCAAGTTATATACAGGATAAATAGGAAATAATTAAAAGAGAAAAGGTGCTAGAACTAAGAGTCTGTAACAAGAGATACTGTAACACTAGAACTTGAAATAATGCATATGAAATATTTTGTAACCATAAAGCAAGACGTGAATGTGAATTGTTTTAGTGTTTTTACTTCCTCAATACCACAAAAGGCTTGTGGCTTTATTAGCATATGATCTCCACCAAAACAGAATATAAGCCCCTTCTATTTTTGTAATTGTTTTCTGGATTTGATAAGTTCCTTTATAAATATGATCTTGAAGGTCCCTTTTACTCTGCATCAGAGGTAGATTATAATACAGTGGATTGATCCAGCCTCAGACTTCCTAGCTATATGACCCTGGGCAAATCATTTAACCTCGGTTTCCCTCGGTTTCCCCAACTTTAAAATGGAAATAATAAAAGCATCTACCTAGCAGGATTGTTATGCAGATCAGACAATATTGTAAATATTTGTGAAACCCACTTAACACAGTACCCAGAACACAGTAGGCTCTATATAAATGCTTATTCCCTTCCCTCCCCCCTTCCATTCCCTTTATGACTTTGAAATAAATGTCTATCTCCAGTTCAGGGAAGGGTTGGGGCCCCAGAGAGCAGATGGGTTGTAATAAGCACTGTGTAAAGCTCTCAGCTTTTTACATATAATTGGTGGATTGTAGGGTGAGTCATTAAAGCTTCTGGAATCTGTGAAAGGGGTTAGGTATTTGGTAATTTAGGGAGCTATTCTTCCTCTTTTCAAAGTATGCAGAAGTACCTATAGCATACTACAGCAGAAGAGAAGCATTGGATTTTGAATAAAAGGGCCTCAGCTCCAATCCTGATTGTGCCATTTACCACCTGTGTGACATTAGACTAGCCTAGAGATTTAGAAACCTCTCATGTGTAGAATAAGTAAGTTGGTCTACATGGTCTCTACAATGGCCCATTCCATCTCTAAATCAATAATTCACTGGGACGAAAAAAAAACCCCAATTATCTGTTGGTCACATGCTTCTTTATACTTAGCTAAACTGGTCTTTGGAGAGCAGACAAATATTCATTCCCTCACTCAGAACCTTAACAACTTGGTGGGACCTGCCCGAGTTCACATACCATTGATAAAGCTTTCAAAAGCACAGGGTTACCCCCATACCATAAAGAGGCATTAAAGTAGGGCTTCAGTGGGGAATAATTATTTATACATCAACTGCTTTCCAATGCTCTCCCCCAATGACCTTAAATCTGAGGCTATGTCATGTACCACAAACTCCAAAAAGGCCTATCTGCTGCAGATCCATTGTCTGAGGACCAGTTTTGCTAGGGTGGGTAAATTCTTTCACCAGTTGGCCACAAGATGATGAATTTCTTAGCCCCAGAAATCCTTGAAGACTATTTTTTAATTCACAGAGGGATTCCATCTTTGTGAAGAGAGCAGCTACACAGAGAAAAAAAAAACAAACAAAACCAAAGACCTTTGAAATGTTGAGACAATTTGTAAAGTTAAAGGACACTTTCCAACCATTCCTAATTGATTTCCTTTGCTGTGTGCAATGCATTGTACAGCTCAGCATCTCTTCTTACCACATTATAAGTAGGGCAAGTCAATAAGTCAGTTAATAAGTATGTATTAAGTGCCTATTAGGGGGAGGTAGGTGGCACTGCAGTGGACAGAGTACTGGGTCTGGAGTCAGGAAGACCCCTTCTCCTGAGTTCAAATCTGGTCTCATATACAGTAGCTGTGTGACCCTGGGCAAATCACTTAACCCTGTTTGCCTCAGTTTTCTCACCTGTAAAATGAGCTACAGAAAGAAATGGCAAACCGCTCTGGTATCTTTGCCAAGAAAACCCCAAATGGGGTCACAGAGAATCAGACACACCTGAAACAATCCGAACAACAAGAAGAAACAACTGAACAGCAACAAGAAAACGACTGAACAGCAACAAGAAGTACCTACTATGTGTCAGGCACTCTGCTAAGCACAAGGGATACAAAAAAAGGTAGAAGAGAATTGTTTTGTCCAGTGCAATGGTAATGCCCTATAGCTGCCACTACTCACCACAAACTTTGGCCACCACAATAAAAGTGATTTTTGTCCCTTCCTCCCAAACCCCCTAAATTGGCCATGCCACAACCATTTCTTCCAGCCACTGCCTCCTACTCAGCCACAAATAACTAAATAATACTGAATATGGAAAATGCTCTTTAAAGTGATATTGCTTTAATTATGCCTCATCTCTGGATTCTTGCCAAGGATAACATACCTAATCTTGTTAAGAACACAAATTTCATAGATACCTCATAAATGTCATACACTACTCATTCTAAGCAGAACCGCAGCCCTATGCAGGTCTGAGGAGTCAGGAGAAAGAGAAAATATATTTTTTATTCAATAACAATTTTTTTTCTTAGAAGAGGTGTTGAATAGAGGGTGAAGCTGATGCAATTTACTTGGTCTAAAACTCCATGAAGTAATTTAAGAACAATGGCTTGGTAGATTTCCTAATCCACACCTCTCCCACTGGAAGCTATCACTCCATTAATCTGGTCTCTATACCACCCTAGGGTTGCCTATAGGAAGGCAAAGTGAAGTAAAGAATGAACATTTATCTGATTAATTAATCTATGGAGCCTGATGTGGTTTGGGGTGGGGAAAACTTACCATCTTTCTTTCCTCATCAATGGCCTTTTGCAGAGTTGAGTTCTCTGGCTAAAAGCCTCTGTTCTATGCCAGCCATGGCAACACTCACTTCTACTCAGACACAAAACTGGGCTCAGAAAGTGATATGTTGTACCTGCCAGGTTTGAGCTTATTCAGGTCCGAGAGAAAGACAGAGAGAGAGAAAGAGAGACAGAGAGAGACAGAGACAGAGAGACAGACAGAGAGAGAGGAAAAGGCATAAGGAAAGAAGGGGGGTGCAGGAGGGGGGCGGTGACCAAGGGGTGGAAATCCTTAAGAACAGCCCAGAGAGGCATTTGACAATGCCAACCTAGGACTCTGCTTAAACCAGTTTGTGGGATGTGAAGTTTTCTTGTTGGCTGCCCAGCTCTCCTTCCTTCATATTCTCCCCTGAGCAGTGCTTGTATGAGCTTGTAGGTTGGGAAGTTTTTCCTTCTCCTGAAACCTTCCATCTCTGAATAGCCCTGACATCTCTTCTTTCCCTGGGGCCTCTTCTGTATATTTATTTCCCTGTTTGACAGCTTCCCCTAGATCCAAGGCCAAGCCTTTAAAAGATGATCCCTTGTCTTTCCTTTTCCCCAACATGCTCCCTGAAGGGAACAGGGAGCTCCAGGGTGAGGGGGTCTTGCCTGCAGCCAGAGAAGGCCTGTCCCCAAAGAAAGCAGAAACTTTGCCAATGATCAAGCAGAGCCAAGACAGGGAAACCCATTTCTCCCTGGAACAAGCTGTTTCCATTTAAACTCAGAGCTTGAAATGAGTTCAGAAAAGAACTGACTGACAGCATGTTCATTACCTTACATTCTAAGAGGAGAATAAACATGTGTATCAATAGATAAATTTAAAATACATACAGAATTATTTAGAAGGTAACCTTAGAGAGGAGGTTACTAGCAGCTGGGGGAACCAGAAAAGGCCTCCTGCAGGAGGTGTCATTTGGACTGGATCTCGAGGTAAGCCAGAAAAGCAGAGGCAGACTGAGGAGGAAATGCATTACTAGAATGGGGTATAGACAGTACAAAGGAAGAAGATAGAGGCATCCCACCTCTGATATGTAGAACCTGTGAGACTTTGAACAAGTCATTTAACTTTCCAGCCTCAGTTTCTTTCAATGTAAATGATAGGATTGTACTAGATGGCTTTTGTTGTTTCTCAGTTGTTTTTTAGTCCTGACTCTTCATGACCCCATGTGGGGTTTTCTTGGCAAAGATATTGGAGTGGTTTGCCATTTTTCCTCTCTAATTCATTTTATAGATGAGGTAACTGAGGTAAATAGGGTTAAGTGACTTGCCCAAGGACACACATTTAGTAAGTATCTGAGGCCAGATTTGAACTCAAGAAGGTAGTGTGTGTGTAGGGGGGGGGGGGGGGTTCCTGTCTCTAGGCCTGGCACTCTGTACACTATACCACCTAGCTGCCCTAGATGTCTTTTTAGGTCCCTTCTATCTCTAGAATTACACATGACTTATGCCAAAAAACCTTAATAAATAAAAACTATATAATTTCCAAGACTCTTTTTTACAGGCAGCTAGTACTCAAGAGGATTGTTTATTGTTGTTCATACTTCATTCTCTATGAGGACCAATTACACCAGGAGAGTGAATGGAAGTTATTTGGATTTAAGTGAGGCAGAGCTGTGCAAAGTCATCAGCCTTACTCTCTCCTCTAGAGCCATCTAGGTCCAGTGGCAAGACATAAATCAAGAAAACTGGCTATGGGCCAGGATGTAGGGAGAGACCTTGGCCTTTTTGAGCTAAAGGCCTCAGTTTGTCTGAAGCAACACCCATTCAGTGATTTAAGGCAAGGTAAAAAATGCAACAAAAGATGGCCTAGTTTGCTTACTCAGAAAAAAAATCAGTCTGAAAAAGGAAAACCATGGGGTTTCTGGCCAGAATGGAAACTATTGCTATTTACATTCACAGTGTGCCTTCAAAACCCAAACAATGGCCAAATGAAATCCAGGACAGGGACCCATTATTAGCCAGTCATTAAGAGCCAGAGTGATTTGGGTTTAAGCCATGGTCAAGCAGCAGAGTGGGTAGAGTGCTAGGCCTTGGAGTCAGGAAGGAATGAGTTCAAATTCATTCTCAGACACTTACTAGCTATGTGACCCTGGGCACTGATTAATCTCTTACAATCTATATTTTACTTAACCTCTTACTACCTATATTCTTACTTAATCTCTGACTACCTATGTTTCCTCAACTGTAAAAAAAAAAAAGGTGGGGGGAGATAATATTAGCACCTATCTCACAGGATTGTTTTGAGAATTAAATGGGATAATATTTGTAATGTGTTTAGTACAGTTCCTACTACATAGTGGGTGCTTCACAAATGCTTGTTTTCTTTTCTTTCAACTTCTAATTTTGATGACTGAGTTTAGGATCTGGAGTGTTTCTAAGAACTCTTCTAAAGTTGCCCAGTCAGCATTTTTTCCTCACTGATCTAGGCTAAGATTTGATCTCCTTACCTTATTACTCCTGCCTCAGGCCATTAGAACACTATAGAATTTTTTTTAAAAGATTCAGATTCATGGATCTTTTTTCTCTTCTCCAGAGAATAGGATGTTAATGCAATCAAAGTCCTTAAAACTCTTCAAAATGGATTTTTAGTCATTTCCACTGTTTATAATCCCACTAGAAGTTTTCTTGGCAAAGACACTGGTCAAGACACTGTTTTGCCATTTTCTTCTCCAGCTCATTTTACAGATGAGGAAACTGAGGGAAAAAAGGTTAAGTGACTTGCCCAGGGTCCCACAGCTAATAAGGGTCTCAGGCTAGATTTGAACTCATGAAGATGAGTCTTCCTGACTCCACAGGAAGTCCTGAGCCCTATACTCTATCCACTTCGGGACAAAAAATCAGCATGACAGTCCTAAAGAGCTGGGACAAAGACCCAATAAAACACCTAGACATTTCCTCCAGGGACCTTTCATGTTATCTTTACTTGGGAGTAGTTGACAAGAAGTACAAGGTATTAACAGGGATTGGTGACAACTGGTTACCTAATTTCAGCTCTGTCATACTCCTTCCAGACCAACAGTGAGAGCATTTGAGATACCATTGGTATCCTTTGTGTATAACCCATGACTGGAAGCACCCCCTAGTGGCCTGACATCATGAGAGTTGAGAACAGACAGCCATCCTCTCCCTTCCCTCCCCCCTCCTTCCAAAGGAAAGAATGAGCTGGGACCCTTAAGCAGACTTTGCCAGACATCTCATGTGGTTGCTGCTGCTATTGCTGTGGCTGCTGCTACCACCATCACTACCACTGCTACTGATAACAGCATTTACATAGCACTTCTAACATCTGGAAAGTGCTTTATATGTTATCTCCTTTCATCTTTGCAATGTCCCTGTGAGAAATATGCAATTATTATCCCTGTTTTAAAGTTGAAGAAACTGAGGCTGAGAGGGGTTGATTTTCCCAAGAAAAAGGAAATTCTTAATGTTTTGCTTGGGAAAATAAGAGAGCCATAGCTGACAGAATTGTCTAGTAGCTGACATGGTGAGTACTTTGCCCATCTTAGATGCTTTTTGTTTAACTTAATTGTTTGCTGAATTGTACACCCAAATGGAAAAACAAACAAGTAAAGCTGTCTCCAAGATTTAAGTTCCAATGGTCTATACTCTGTGGGCTGTGTTCCATGATCATGGGTGGAAAAGATCCTAGAAGCCATCCATAGGCAAAAAAAAATCCATTTATCTCACCCCAGCATTACTGGAGGTTCTAACAAAGGAAATCTTTTTTATTTTTGCAAATAACTAGGGGCAAAGAGTCCTTTCTCTCTCTCTCTCTCTCTCTCTCTCTCTCTCTCTCTCTCTCTCTCTCTCTCTCTCTCTCTCTCAAGTTAATGAGGGTTAAGTGCCACCTAACTTCCTCCTCTCTTTTCTTTCTTCCTTCCTTCCTTCCTTTCTCTTTCTTTCTTTCTTTCTTTCTTTCTTTCAACAAGGCCATGAGGATTAAGTGCCTTGTCTAGGGTCACACAGCTAGTAAGTGTCAAGTGTCTGTGGCCAGATTTGAACTCAAGTCCTCCTGACTCCAGGACCAGTGCTCTATCCACTATGCCACCTAGCTTCCCCCTCTCTTTTCTTTCTTTCTTTCTTTCTTTCTTTCTTTCTTTCTTTCTTTCTTTCTTTCTTTCTTTCTTTCTTTCTTTCTTCCTTTCTTTCTTCCTTCCTTCTTTTCTTTCTTTCTCTTTCTTTCTTTCTTTCAACAAGGCCATCAGGATTAAGTGTCTAGGGTCACACAGCTAATAAGTGTCAAGTGTCTGAGGCCAGATTTGAACTCAAGTTCTCCTGAATCCAGGACCAGTGTTCTATCCACTGTGCCACCTCACTGCCCCAGTTCTTTATTTTCTTGAAGGAACAGAATTTAAAACCATGCCACTGGTAAAATAATCTTCCTTTTCTCCACCATAAGAAGACCTAGATTAGGGCTACTTGAGAGTATCAGTTCTGCAATTTTGACTAAATTACCTGATTAATGCAGTCCAACATCAAGTTTATCTCTTTTCTTTTTCCACTCGACTGGCTTTGGTTCTATATTAACAAAACCCAAGTGACAGAGGCTGCTGCTACCTCAGAAGAGTTGTGGCCAGATGGCTGGCCTCAGAGAGAAGATCAGGCTTGTGTTCTTGGAACTTGCTAAAAATACTGAGTGTTACCCAAAATCCATTAAGGAGAATTCACAGGCATCTCACTGAGGAATTTCACATCAAAGGTCTTTCTGATGTGGCCATTTTTCTCTTTGGCATGGGCAGTGGGAAAATAGTGATTTTCTGTATGCTCTGGCTTCTTTCTCTGGCTCCACACTGAATTACACCTCTGTTCTGTTCCCAGACAAATGCTTCCAGCCAGGCAGGTGGGCCCTGTCCTGGTTATCCCTGGCTTCTCCCAGCCATCTGCCTGTGCTCACTTCTGGAGCCTGGCAGGCTCCTGGAAAAGTAGCTTTGATCTCTTTCTTCACCCCAAGATGGAATATACCTCTCAAACTGTCCATCCTTCCTCTATCAACCAGCAGCATCAACCAGCAGCACTATCAGTGTTGGGTCAGAAACATCTCTCCCGGGCTAAATGGCACAAACTCAAGAAAAGGCCTCCCATGCCCAGGTCACAACCCAGGCTTAAAGTGAAGAGTGCTCTGTCCTACTTCCTCCTACAAATGCTTGGGAAATAAATCTCCCTACCTGTCAGCCAGCCAACAAACTCCTAGCAAAGGAAGTTATCTTCCTCCACCCCATCGCAGGCATGTAGAAGGACAGGCTGGCTGATTGGTAACCTGCAGGCGCTTCCTTAGCTCATTGAAAATCCTTTTGGCTAAGACATCTGCCTCCACCCCATAGCTAATTTATATAGTGCCCCATGCCATAGGGGGAAGTTGTTGCAATACACTTTTCCCCTTTGACAGTTTATTTCAATGGCTCCCACACACAGTTAAGGCTCTGAGTCACTGTCTGATTCTTTTTTCCATTGCATAACCCCAGGGAAGGGCCTTGCCTCCGCCTGTTGGGAGATTTGGCTTTTTTGCCTTCAAAGCATTTTTGCACCTTGGCTGGACATTGCTAGAACACTGCTGGAAGGCACAACTTTTTAACTGGGCACCTCACCCATCCTGTCCTTTCTCTGCACAGCTCTGGTGTCTAAGGCTGGCCTGCTCTTTTGTCCTGTCTTTGGCTGTGTGTTCCTCAGGCATATAAGTTGTTGTTTTTCTTTTTGTTCCCATGCTCACAGAGGTCCAACTCTTCTCTGGTGAAAGAGCCCAAGAGAGCATGAAACAGTGTCTCTTCTCCAAAGTTTCTACCAGAGGCTAAAAAGCTTCCAACTGAAGAAACAAGGCTGGTCCAGTCTGCTCCATGAGAAAACCCTTGCTCTGAGAAATTATCTTAAAATTAGCAAAGTACCCCCACTCTGGGCTCACTCTCCCAAATTGTCCCCACACTAGCAGTTTGGGGACCTCGGAGGACAATGACCACAGGTTTCTTAAGTATAACCCTTATGGGTTGTGATTCTAACCCTATTTTTCCTGAGATCCCTTTGACCTGCTCCCCATCTTTAATCAGAATCGATTGAATTCTGTTAGTGTTTAGGGGGAAAAAGGATTCATTAAGAAGGAATAATGAGAATAATGGTTACAAAATCTTACCCCCAAACTGAGAGCATGTGCTCCCCTTGAACAAACAAATTCCCTGGGGTGAGTTGCTCAGATTTAAAATACAATGCTAGTGAAGCATGTATGTAGAGGACACACTTGGATGAGGAATTTCTCTGGACACCTGTTCCTGTAAATCCTTTTTTTCTCTTTGAGGACTCCTCAGGAAGTTATCATGATGTACAGGTTTCCACTGGGCTCGAAGAATCATTACTTCTGTTGAAAGAGTATGTTGGTAAAAGTTTAACAATTGGCTCTCTTAAAACACAGGACACATTTTAAAGTTTAATCAGCATTATTAACATTTTCTCCATCACTTTCTTAAGTTGATCAACAAAACAACAAATCAAGACCTGATTTATAGTTATTGCCAATTTTCAAGGAATAAATGCTTACACTGAAAATGTAGCAATAGGCAATTGCAAGTTGGTTTGAACTGGCTCCAGCACACTTCTGCTATGTTGAATCCACAACAGGTGCCAAAAAGGGTCTCAATATCTAAAGCTACTCCATCAGCAGGACTATTTTTTCACCTTTAAAGTCTTCCATCATCCGCCACTAGTGTTCTGGTAGCCACAGCTACCACCTCAAGTTGTCGATGAGACTTTTGATGGAACCACTGGATCACCAAAACTCACCACCAGGTTACCTGGGCACTTCTGCCTCAGAATATTCATTTACCTAAAATTAGGAAATGATAGACAAAAGAAACAGAGGTTCCATGTGCTCATGCACACATAGGATCCAGGTGAGAGATAAGGCAACTTTCCTCCCAATGTCCAGCAGCTTAAAGCTATCAAAGAAAAGAGACTGAGAAATAGGCGGGTTGCATTTTTTGTATGCACAACTCATTCCAGGATAGCCTTACTCTTGAACCATCAGTTCTTCCCACTCCATAGCCAGTTAGAAACCTTTTTTGTCATCACATAGCATCAACCCCTCAGGAACTCATTCAATTCAATATTCAATGAATATTTGTTAAATACCTACTAATTGCCTGGCATGGTGCTAAGGGTTGATTGTTTGTTGTTCAGTCATTTTCAGTTGCGTCCAACCCTTGTTGACCTTGTTTAGGGTTTTCTTGGCAAAGATACTGGTGTAGTTAGCCATTTCTTTTTCCAGCTCATTTTACAGATGAGGAAACTGAGGCAAACAGGTTTAAGTGACTTGCCCAGGGTCACACAGTAAGTTTCTCCAGGCCTAGCACCCTGTCCACTGTACCACCTAGATGCTAATGGTGGAGGTGGAGAGCAGAGAGATACAATTAAGACAAAGAAAGACAGTCCCTGACCTCAAGGAGCCTAACCAAGGAATACAATACACAAAAGAAAGCTGAAAAGGGGAGTAGGACAGAATAGAGGGGGATCTTGTTTCCTGGCATTGAAATCAAGCAGAGATGAAAATGGGAAGTAGAATTTCTAACCTGTATAAAGTAAGATTTGGGGTGGAGTTCAGTACTCCACCCTCTGGCCCTCTACTCACCAAAGTTTCAACATAGTTGGACTGAAGCCAGCAAAGCATATAGGTACAATGTCTACAGAGTAGAACCTTGATGACCAGTCCTCTCATTACACAGGGATCAATATCCCTACAGAGTGAAGAAAGGAATCTTAGGGACACCAAAGTTTAGAGCTGCAAGAGATTCTAGAGATAATCTATTACACACCTTATCTGAGATGCAGGGCTGTGCCAGAGATAGCTTGAATTGGCTCCTGAGCCAACTGTTAATTTTTCAGTGTAAGGGAATTATGATGAAGGAGGAAAGACAGTAACCTCTCAGAGCTCCTGACATAATCACTCAAAAAAAACTCCAAATAATGCCATAAGACAATTCCTGGAGCAGCAGAACCCACAAAAGGATGGGCTGAGATGATTTTCCAGCCAAAGACAGCTTAGAAGGTCAGCAGGAGGGGGCTGCTGTGTCATGATGGGAGTTGAGCCCATCCCCATGGTCATGCCAACACAGATCCAGCCCCATGCAGGCCTCACCAGAGAAATTTACCCCTAGAGCCTCTGAATCAGCTGAAGCACTGGTGTCTTCTGGAACTAAGCTCAAGGTCTGGTGAGAGGGTAGAGCAGTTGGCCAGGGGGAGATTACAGGGGTCTCTGTTGGAACTGAGGTGGAATTCAGTTGTTCTACACCATCTGAGAACCAGGAAACAATCTTGAGTAGTGGTCCAAGATATGGGAGGGGTGCAGGCTCACCAGAGCTATCATTGACAGCAAACAAAATTTTGTAGCCTGGTTGAACAGCAAGTAGACTTGGGGTTATTTACAGACCAGAGCACAGGCCAGGTGAGTGAAGAACCTGCCCCTCCTTACATCATACCACCTTGGATCCCCTGAAGCTTGGGACAGTGCATCCTGGAAACAGTGCCTCACTTTAAGAAAGAGTTAAAAGTCAAGAAATAAGGGGGCAAAATGATCAGACAGAGAAATATATGGGCCATAAAAAGTTTCTTCAGTGACAAGGAAGATCGAGATGCACCCTCAGAAGAGGATTGCAATGTCTGGGCTCCTACATCGAAAGCTTCCAAGAAAAATATGAATTAGTCTCAAGCTATAGAAACACTCAGAAAGAACTTTGAAGGTAAAGTAAAAGAGGTAGAGAAAAAAATTAGAGTAATGCAAGAAAGTCATGAAAAAAAAGTCAACAAACAACTTGAAAAGCCAAATGGAAAAGGTCTCTGAAGAAAATAATTTCCAAAGAAGTAGGATTGAACAAATGCAAGCTAGTAACTTTATGAGAAACCAAGACACAATAAAGTAAATACAAATGAATAAAAAAAATAGAAGGCAATGTGAAATATCTTCTTGGAAAAACAGCTGACCTGGAAAATAGATCCAAGAGAGATAATTTAGAAATTATTGGACTACCTGAAAACCATGATCAAAAAAAGAGCTTAGACATCATCTTCCAAGAGATTGTCTGGGGAAATTGCCCTGATATTCTAGAAACAGAAGGTAAAATAGAAATTGAAAAAATCCACCAATCACCTTCTGAAAGAAATCCCAAAATGAAAACTTTCAGGAATATCATAGCCAAATTCCAGAGCTCCCAGTTCAAGGAGAAAATGTTTCAAGCAGCCAGAAATAAACAATTCAAGTACTGTGGAGCCACAGTCAGGATAGCACAAGATCTGGCAGCTTCTACATTACATTTTCAGTGTAAGTCTTTACACCGTCTACAATGTAATTTGACAAACTCTACAAATCATGGCTTGATTTTTTTTTGTTTTCTTGAGAGTCTATATTTAAGAAGGTGATAATGAAAAATTACAATTAAAGAGGTTAAATTTTAAAGTATATCTTGCATACATTTTCCTCCCCAGAGAGATGGGTTGTTGTTTTGTTTTGTTTTTCAATTTACCTGTACATCACTGGAGTTCCCAATACAACATCCCAACATATGGTCAGTCCACTTCTGCTTTAACACCTGTAGTAATTGGTGAGTTGGTTCCAAGGAGATCTCTAAGACCAGGGCAGCAAAGCAATTTGAGTCTGCATAGAGGGGATATAATTCTGAAGGACAATTGCTGTTGTTACTCCCGCCTTTGGATTCCTACTGCCTCTAAGATGAAACATGAACTTTTCTATTTAACATTTAAATCTCTTCACAACCTTCTATCCAGTTCTCTTATAGTTTATGCCTTTCCCTGTAGTTTGATCCCACCATACTTGACTAGTTGCTGTTCCAAACATAAAATTCTACATTTCCTCTTTTGCAAATAGCGATCCCCTATACCTGTAATGCTCTCACTCCTTACTTCTATCTTCTCTAATTCCTGGTTTCTTTCAAGATTAGTCTCAAGTGTTGCCTTCTATATAAAGCCTTTCCTGGTTTCCTCCCATTCCCTTATTGCCACTAGTACACCTCATTCAAACTATCTTGTATTTTCACATATTTGGTATTTATCTATATGGGTAGATGCTATCTGCCCTAGTAGAATGTTAGCTCCCCTGAGGGCAAGGACTCTTAAATGTTTGTCTTTGTATCCTTAGTACATTCTGGCTTCCAGCTTCATTATTCAACCAAAATTATTCTCTCCAGTGTTATTAATGATATTTTAAAAGCCAAATCTAATGGCCTTTCCTCAATACTCATTTCTTTTAACCTCTTTTGACTTTGACAGCATTGATCACCCTCTTCTCCTTGATACTCTCTTTAGATTTATGTGACAGTACTCCCTCCTGGTTTTCCAACCTATCTTACCACTTCTTGTGTCTCCTTTTCAAAAATGATATACAAATTTATAGCTCCACCAACAATGTACCACTGTGTCTATCTTCTGAAAACCCCCTCAATACTAATTCAATCTTTTCCATCTTTGCAGATTTGCAGCATATGACATAAAACTTCAGAGTTGTTATTTGCATTTCTCTTAATGTTAGTGATTTGGGCATTCTTTCATGAAGTTATTAATAGTTTGCAGCCTCTCTGCTTTTTCACTTGATGATCTCATCAGTTTCCATAGATTCAAATACTATCTCTGTATTGATAATTCTCAAATCTACAATCCAACACTAATCTCTCTATGGCTCTCCATTCTCTCATCTCCAGCTACCTATTGGAGAACTTGAACTACATGTTCCATAGACATCTTGAACTCAACATGTCCAAAACAGAATTAATTATCTTTCCCCACAACCCTTCCTTCTTCCTAATTGCCCAGTTGAATATACTACCATATACCAAATCACCCAATTCTATAACCTACATATCGTCCTTGACTCTTTACTCTTTCTCACTCCCCATATCCAGTTTGTTGTCAAGATCTTTCAACTTTATCTTTGCATCTTATGTGTATGCCTCTGACCCTGACACCACCCTGGTACAAACCCTCCATTATTTCACACCTGTATTGTTGTCATAACCCACTGATCTCCCTGCCACAAATCTCTCCCCATTTCAGTCTCTCCTCTACTCAGCTGTCAAAGTGACCTTCCTAAGGCTCAGATCTGACTGTGTTACCTCCCTATTCAGTAAACGCCAAAGTCTTTCAATCACTTCCATATATAAATCTGTCTGTTTAGCATTCATAACTTCTCCCCACCCCCAACACACACAGATACCTTTCCAGTCATTTTACACCTTACACCCCCTGCAGTCTCCATAGACTCTGACCTCCTTGAAGCTCATCAAAGAAGAAGCTCTATCTTCTAACTCTAAGTATTTTCACTGGCTGTCCTGCACATCTGGAATGCTTTCCCTCCTCATCCTCCCCTCCTGGCTTCTCTATTTCCTTCAAGTCCCAACTAAAATTCCACTTTCTACAGAATACCTTTCCCCAAACCCTTTAATTCTAGTGCCTTCCCTTTGTTTATTATTTCCAATTTATGTTATGTATAGCTTCTTTGTACCTACTTGTTTGTATAGTGTCTCCTTCATTAGATTGTATGTTCCTCCAGAACAAGGACTGTCTTTTGCATTTTTTGTATCCCCAGGCTTAGCACAAAGCCAAGTACATAGTAGGCACTTAATAAATGTTTACTGACTTGCTGAAGTACCAGTAGGCTCTTAAGAAATACTTGTTGGTTGACTGAGAGAGTAAGTGAATAAATGAGTGAAGGACAACTTTTACCCCATTCCCAACACTGTCATTAATGGCTTCTTTTCCTAACTTTGGCCTTCCCTTTTATCACCTTCCACCTACCACTTCACATTATCCTTTCTTTCCTTAGAACAAGAAGAAAAACATATTATTGATCTTCCCTCTTCATAATCATGAGAAATCTTCCCCACTTCTTAAATAATTTCTTTTTGGAAGAAAACCAAGATGGACCATGGAGGTACATAAGAGGTAAAGGGGTGAGCAAAGAATACTATTTCCTCTCTCTTCCTGCTTTGTCACTTCAATTCAGACTTCTGTAGACTCATTTCCCTTCTTTTTGCCCCCAAAATGAATGATCATGAAGAAGAAGGAAACAAAAAAGCCTGTAAAGACTTTATGAGATGGTGTCAAATCACTGGAAGAGTAGCCATAGCAAGAGCATGTCATGAGAAAAATGAATAATCCATATAAACCGATATAGAGAAATAGATATATAGATCCATATCTATCTATATATACATATATAATCACATATATAATATATATTATATATTCCAACATATGTATGGATGTAGATATGGGGTTGCAATACATAATATAAACTATATTATATAATAATATTCTATTATTACATATAATATAAACAATAATATAATACAAACTATAAATACATTTACGTGTATGTACATAAATATACAACATATACACGTATATAATCTACACACATACAAAGAGAAAGGTAAAGTTATATATGAAAGACAGGGTCCCCAAATTTAGAGTACTTATCACTATATTCCCCATCACCTCTATATTCCAATTTTGATTCAAATATATTCAGTGTTTGAACTCAACTCAAACAAATTCCATTCAAATTTTATTCAAACACATAGTTATTTCTCATGAATCCTTAGCCACACCACTCTCTTATTTATAACCACATCTCTCCTTAGGCATAAGGAAATGAAGAGATTATTAAAAGAAAGTTGAACTCTGAGTAATTAAAAAAAAACAATGAAAGTCTCCCACAGGAGATTATAAAACATATCCCCTCCTCATAGAAGAGAAAAAGGACAAAATGTTTTGTACATTGACAGATATGATCACTATGTTAGATATTTTTGCTTAATTGTATTTATTTTTTTTAATCACAAAGGAGGATTCAACGTGGAGAGTGTCCTAGAATTGGCTATAACTGAAAGATGAAAGGCATCAATAAAATGTATTTTTTAATAGTAATAAATGTATTTGGGGACTCTCAAACTAACAATGGATAAAGACATACATTGTTTAATGTTAAGGTTGCTGGAAAACATGATACTAGTCAAAATAACCTTATTAGTAGACTTATAGTCTGTTAGTAGCTAGGAGTGAGAGAATCACTCCCTTGGTGCTAGAAGTGGGTAGAGTCCAAACTGGGGCAAGGGTAGAGGAATCCACCAAAGTAGAAACCAAGCTGTTGTTGGGTGGGAGAAATTAAGAAGATTGACTAGGCTTGGCTGTTTGGCCTAATAGTGGTGTTAGGAATGTTATGGTGGAGTTTGGTTATAATGTCTTGATGACATTTGTGTGAGATTTGATTGGCTGAAGCACTGGTGCATACAGTACACCTGTATATACAGAAGCTATTCTCTTACCCCTCTTTTTTTATTTCTGTTGAACAAACACTACAATTCCATAGCAACAAAGGAGACATCAAACAGAGACATTAACCCAGGTTAATGAATGGCTTGGGAATGTCATTAAAAGAGCAGTGAGTCACCAGGGGACCTGGAAATAACCACACAATCCAACATTATGACAACTTGCCTTAATAGGTATCTGGTTGAAGATTTCCAGATTGAGCCAAGGAAATCCCCTAGGTTTTTAAAGGTCAAATGTCAGCAGCATCATAAGACATCACCACCATCCTGGGTTATTCATGAAGTATCTATTTGGGCTGATGTTCAGGAGCTTATCACCTAAGAAAAGTGAAAGTGTTCTTGGGTCATATTGATAGAAATATAGCGTCCAAAATGGTAATAGCAAGGAAAAATGGGTCAGATTGCTTCTGGAATATTGTGTTTGATTTGGGGATACCACATTGTGGAAGGGAATTGACAAATGAAAGTGTGTCCAAAGGAGAGTGACTCAAAACCAAACACAGGAGAATCATTTGAAGGAATTGGGGATATAGAAAAAAAATAAAATAAGTATACAAATATCAAGACCATTCAAAGAAACGTGGAATCTTGGAGCTAGAAAGGATGATTTAAGAGTTTATCTAGTCAAATGGTGGCACAATAGATAGAGAGCTAAGCCTAGAGTTAGGAAGACATGAGTTCAAATCTGGTTTCAGCTTTTTACTAACTTGTGACACCCTGGGCAAGTCACTAAGTCTCTCCCTGCCTCAGTTTCCTCAGAGAGTTGTTTTGAGGATCAAATGAGATAATATTTATAAAGCACTTAGCACGGTGCCTAGAACATGGTAGGTACTTAATAAATGTTTGTTTCCTCCCCCTTCCTAGTACTCTGATCCTAAAGTCTCTATTGAACACTATACCCTCTATTTGAACACTTTCAGCAACAGAGAGCTCCAATCTCATAGGGCAACCCATTGCACTTTTTTGATAGCTCCACTCATAGGGAACTCATTACCTCAATAGAAATTCCATTTTATTCTTTAGCAGTTCTAATGGATAAGTTCTTCTTTATGTTGAAACTACTTTCTTGTGACTTCAACCCTTTCCAGCCAAGAACAGTCTAATTCTCATAAAACATTTTTTTAATTATAAAAGTATTTTATTATTTTCCAGTTACATGTAGAGATAGTTTTCAACATTTGTTTGTTTGTTTGTTTGTTTTGGCAAGGCAATTGGGGTTAAGTGACTTGCCCAGGGTCACACAGCTAGTAAGTGTCAAGTGTTTGAGGTCAGATTTGAATTCAGGTCCTCCTGGCTGTAGGGCCGGTACTCTATCCACCGCACCACCTAGCTGCCCCCAACATTTGTTTTTATAAGATTTCTAGTTTCAAATTTTTCTCCCTCCCTCCCTTCCCTACCCCCCCCAAGACAGCAAGCAATCTGATATAGGTTATATATGCACAACAACATTAAACATATTTCTGCATTAGTCATGTTATAAGAGAAGAATCAGAGCAAAAAGGAAAAACGTCAAAAAAGAAAAATAACAGCACCAAAAACAAAAGAAATAGTATGGTTCGATCTGCATCCATATTCCACAGTTCTTTTTTTTCTGGATTTGGAGAGCATTTTCCATCATGACTCCTTTGGAACTATCTTGGACCATTATATTGCTGAAAAAAGTCAAGTCTATCACAGTTTATCAACACATAATGTTGATGATACTGTGTACAATGGTTCTGCTCATCTCACTCATTATCAGTTCGTGCAAGTCTTTCCAGGTTTCTCTGAACTCCTCCTGCTCATCATTTCTTACAGCATAATAGAATTCCATTACATTCATATACCACATTTCCCAATTGATGGGCAGCCCCTCAATTTCCAATTCCTTGTCACCACAAAAAGAGCCGTCATAAATATTTTTGTACATGTGGGTCCTTTTCCCTTTTTGCCTCATAAAATAATTTAATACAGATATTATCTGCCCCTAAAGTCTATTCTTCCCCCAGCTAAACATCCCCAATTCCTTCAAATGATCTTCCAATGGCATGGTTTTGAGTCACTCTCCTTTGGACATACTTTCATTCATTTGTCAATTCCCTTCCTAAAATGTGGCACCCCCAAATCAAACAGAATATTCCAGAAGCAATCTAACTATCTTTCCCTTGCTATTATCATTCTGGACATAATATTTCTATCAATATGGCCTAAGAACATTTTCACTTTGAAGGAAGTTATCTCACACTTGACTCAAATTGAGCTTACAGTGAACTAAATCTTCTCAGTATTTCTCATTTGCATTGTCTAGTCTTGCCTACGAATCATATAGGTGGGGTGGTGGATAGAGTACCCAGTCTGGAGTGAGAAAAACTTACCTTCATAAGTTCAAATCTGGCCTCAGATACTTACTAGCTGTGTGACCCTGGGCAAGTCACTTTACCCTGTTTGTCTCAGTTTCCTCATCTGTAAAATGAGATAGAGAAGAAAATGGCAAACCACTCTAGGATCTTTGCCAAGAAAACCCCAAATGGGGTCGCAAAGAATAGAACATGACTGAAAAGTGACTGAAATGAAAGAAAAAAGATAAGGGATGGCCCCAAATGTGTCAGGAAGAGTTGGACACAACTGAAAAATGACTGAACAACAGCAAAGTCTTGCTTTCACTAACTTCTATTTGTGTGCTTGATTTTTAAGCCTATTTATAACTTTTCAGTTTATCTTTTAAGAGTCATATTGTTTTCTCTATTTATTCTCCAAAGAGAATAAAAGCCTTTTTTTATCATATACATGTAAAATCTAAATCTCTTGGCCTAAACGTTGCTTCATCTGAGACAAAAGAGTCAGAGCCAATCAGCTCATTCAAAGTCAAAGCTGGAAAATTTAGCTTTGCCCATTGGTCCATTCATTCAATTTTTCCAGGTATTTCACAGCTAAATAAGCAATATGGTAATGGAGATAAATTACTGTTGTACAAAAGAGTACAGCCATTAACTGTTTGTACACTTATACCCATTCAAGGTAAAACTATCCCAGGAATCTACTGTGTAAGTCTGAGGAATTTGGCCTGAAATACCTAGTCTGACTATCTGCATAAATTGAATTCACCACTGCACCCCAATGTAATGTGTCTCTTGAACACAAAACTTTTATAGATTTTCTTGTTTTGTTTTGGGAGGTTTTTTGTTTGTTTGTTTTTGCCGTGTTCAAAATTTTAGATAGCCTTTAACGATATGGATTCCCAAGGAGTTTGACACTGTTAGAAGAGAGCTGTCCCAAAGGGACCTGTTTGGCCCATTCTCTTTCAGTGGTTTGCCATCTTCCTGTTTCCAAGAATTCTTGCCCTCTATGGGTCCAGTATCGTATCTCCAAACCCCATGAACCATTTCATATGCCAATTCCAGTACACTAAGGCACATTGTTGTTCAGTTGTTATTGTTGACTCATTTTTAAGTCATAACCAATTCTTCATGACCCCATTTGGGGGTTTCTTGGCAAAGATACTGGAATAATTTGCCATTTCTTCCTCCAGCTCATTTTACAGATGAGGAAACTGAGGCAAACAGGGTTAGGTGACTTGACCAGGGTCACATAGCCAGTAAAGGTCTGAAGCCAGATTGGAACTCATAAAGATGAGTCTTCCTGACTTCAGGCTTGGAACTCTATGTACTGTGCCATCTAGCTGTCCCAACATACATACCACTGGCAAAATTTTAAAGTATTTTTAATAACTGGAGAGTCACCAGAAGTTTAAAGTATCATGTAGGAGAAGATCCTACATTTCCATCATCAACCAAAATGCTTTAAGGAGAAGAATGGATTGCGAGTACCAGAATTATAGCTATTATCTTTGAATTTATTACAATCAAGATATCCTTTTTAAATGTGTTATTGATAGCCTTTGTTTTTATATGCCCTTCATTTCTTAATATATATGTAATGGAGGTCTGGAACATGTATTCACCCCCATCAACTTGCTAAGATGAAGTAGAAGATGCTAGGGAGCTGCTTCCAGGAGAATCATGATGATGCATAAGGGAAGTGCATGCATGGAAATTTTGTAACTGGTTCTAGTTGATCTATTGGATGGTTGGGAGGAGCCTGTTTTCCATTGGCTGGATAGCTAAAACTATCAACATCTTTAAAAAGGCCTGAGTCATCTTTGACCAAACTTTTGTCTCTTTGCTGCAATTGCTTCTAGAGGAACAAGGTTGATTCCACTCATAGTCAATGAGACCATACAATAAAAGGGTAGGCCTTTAGGCCATGATGCTATATATGGGCTAAGAAATAGGTCTGGGTCCTTGGGCTTTTTGTTTATTCTTTTTTATTCTAGTTTTAGGAAGTAGAGTCTTCCACCTTGGGAGTTTCAGAGGCTAAAAACAGAACACAAGCCACTGAAATCCAGGCTAGATCTTTTGTAACATCAGCATCCTGAGGAGTGGGGAGCATCTGGAATGACGTTCAGGACTCTAGCCTAGCAGAGACTAGCAGGTGGCTATGCCACCTTTGTGTTCTCAGTAGGACCAATGCTTTCTAAGAACTGAGATAAGTCATGAGCCTAATTTACCCCACCCAATATCAATCCACTGGAGAAGGAAATGGCAAACCATTCCAGTATCTTTGGCAAGAAAACCCCATGGATAGTATGGTTCATGAGGTCACAAAGAAGTAGGCATGATAGAAGGACTGAACAGCAACAATAATCTCAAAATGATGTTATGTCCCTGGGTTATTGGGGGAAAATGTTTGAAAATTTGTTCTTGCTATATCTTTGAAGTAATTATCCCTTTGTAAAAGCTACGTAGGGGGGCAGCTAGGTGGTGCAGTGGATAAAGCACTGGCCCTGAACTCAGGAGGACCTGAGTTCAAATCCAGCCTCAGACACTTGACACTTACTAGCCATGTGACCTTGGGGAAGTCACTTAACCTTCATTACCCCACAAGAAAGAAAAAGTTACCTGATGGTAAGAGTTCAGTGACCCTAAGTCACTGGCTGCTAACAGTGAGGGAACTGTAGTTGGTAAGGGCTTGAGCCAACAGCAGCAGAAAAAAAAAAACACTTTAAACCCTCAGGGTACTCTAGAACCCTGAGGGGAGATGTCCTTCCCCCCCCCAAAAAAAATCTAACAAAAGTATCCTTCTAAGGAGAACAGAGGCTCAAAGTGATCATGAAAACAAGCCCTGAACAAAGATGACTTTGTACATAACAGTCTGCATAAGACTGAGCCAGAGTACAAGGGGGTTGACTCAGCCCAGTGCCAAGGTAAATGAGCAGGAACAGTACAGTATCTTCTGTGTCGGTGCCAGTCACATAAAGGATAGCTGCCTAAAGCTGGTCCGACTTGTGTGTCTGACGTGTCTGAAATTGTTCAGGGTTCTTCATTCTTGGATCAGCATTTCTGGTTTGAGCCCCAGCGCCAGCATTACCTTTAATTTTGTGGTTTCTATTCATCTGCTGTTCATTTGGCTGGAAGTATAGCATTACCCGGAGGATAAAAAGAATGTTTCCTCAATTCTGGTGGAGTAAACTCAGGTGAAAATCCCTATGTTGGTGAACTCTGGGCAATCAGGCAATCTCTACTGTCTAAGGTTGGTTTAGCCCAAAATAGAGTATAATGACCCATTCACGGTCCCTGAAATGTGCAAGATTTCAGAATTCACCCATAGTTAGCCTGGATACAAAAGGGGTGTGGTTGACTGGGAATCACCACAAAAGTAGGAATCCTCAAGTTCTATTCCTGACTACTAGTGACTCATGGACAGCTAGTTAATGTCTCCAGGACTCCTTTTTTCAAGAGATATTAAAATCCTTCAATGAGAGTTCTCTGATACCTCCTCCCAATGTGGAGATGAACTTGGGTTTCTGAAGTCTAAGCCGGCAGAATGGGAGATTTGGCATGTGCTCATAAAATAGAGACTGTTCAAGTGTAGGCAATGGACTCTTTGTTTATTATATAAGGAGAGGGCCTGTGAAGTTCAGAGAAGGTCATCAGTCAAGGGTTGGTGAGTAGAGAATGAACTTTGGCTACTAGGTAATGAATTCTTTTGGCCATAACTACCCACATACTTACCTATGAAGGCAAGGAGAAGGGGATGAGGATCTTCCCTTATAGAGTCATGGATCTCTGAAGCCTTCTCACCCATCCCTTACTTGACTGTGGTCAAACTTACCTATGTATAAGGCCCTTTGTCAGTGATGATAGAAGTTTGTTGTCAAATTAAGGAGAAGGAACAAGCATTAATGTAGTACCCATTATGTGATAGGCACTTGTTGCTATAATACTTTTTACATATATTATCTCATTTGATCCTTACAACACCCCTGTGAGTTAAGTGCTGTTGTGATCCCCATTTACAGTTGAGGAAACTGAGGCAAACAGAGATTAAGTGACTTGCCCAGTGTCACGCAGCTAGTTTCAGAGACTGAATTTGAACACAGATCTTCCCAACTCCAGCAACTACCAATTGTCATCTAGATTAGAGTAGATGGCCTCTGAGAGGCTATGAAAATGATCAAAGATTCTTGGCTGAATTAGAAAAGATGACAAGGGGGCAGCTAGGTGGCACAGTGGATAGAGCACCAGCCCTGGAGTCAGGAAGACCTGAGTTCAAATTCAGCCTCAGACATTTGACACTTACTAGCTGTGTGACCCTGGGCAAGTCATTTAACCCCAATTGCTTCACAAAAAAAAGAAAAGATGACGAAAGTTGTGGATGATGAGTCTAATCATTCTAGAAAGCAATTTGTAGTGATACAAAGGAAGTGAATAACATGTCCCATCTTTTGACACAGATTCCTCTACTATTTATTTAGCCCCAAGAGATCAATCACAAAAAGAAAGGCCCATATATACCAAAATAGTTATAGCAGCACTTTTTGTATTGTCAAAGAACCGGGAACAAAGTAGATGCTCATCCATTGGAGGATGGTTAAACAAGTTATGGTACATGGATTTAAAGGAATCCTACTGTTTTGTAAGAAATGATGACTATGAGGATTACAGAGAAGCATGGGAAGACAGAAGACACATGAACAGAATATTCACAACTATTCCAATGGAAATGGAAGGAACAATGACAACAAACAATTGATACCGATTGCTATGAAATTATAATGACCTTTGTGGTTGTTGCTGCTGTTCACTTGTGTCCTACTCTTCATGGTCCCATTTTTGTTTTTCTTGTCAAAGATATTAGAGTGTTGTGCCATGTCCTTCCCCAGCCCATTTTACAGATAAGAAAACTGAGGTAAACAGGGTGAAGTGACTTGCCCAGAATCACATATCTAGGAAATGTCTGAGGCCAGATTTGAATTCACAAAGATAATTCTTCCTGACTCCAGGCCCAGATTCTATCCACTGCACCACCTAGCTGCCCTGTAATGACCTAGCTTTTGCCCTGAAGAAGATATATGAGAAGGTACTTTCCTGCCTTTTTTTTTTTAACAGAAGGAGGGAACTAGGGGTACAGAACAGTATAGATAATATCATATCTTTTAGGCTAGTTTTTCTGAACTGCTTTTTTAAAAATTCTCTTAAAAATTCTTTGTTATGAAGGAATATCTCTCTGAGAGATAGGAACAAGGATACATTGGGAAATGTAGATGGTGGATAGGTTGATATAAAACCAAAATATATTAATAATTTCTTTTTCAAAGATCTTTGACTGTACTGAGGAAGTAAGTTGTCATTATTGTTCTTGTTAGATCCCATCCTCACATACCATCCTTTCAGATTAAAGTCACGTATTAAGGCCCAACAATGGCCAGCAGAGCCTGTGCTTTTCCCATTACTGGTTGACAACGTAATAACAAGAGTATTGGACAGAGAAGCAGACCAGGGTTCCTGTCTTTCCTCTTGGATTGTCTAACTGGACAACCCTTACCAAATCTCTTGATCTCATTGAAACTCAATCTTCTTAGTGATTAGCTTGGGCTAATCTCTAAGGTTCCTTCCAAGTCTTAAAAAAAAAGCCTATGATAGCATAAAAAGGTGCTGTTCTTTATTTTGCTCTAGTCATATATCACTTTTTTCCTAAGGAAATATGTAGACATTTTTAACGAGGAATGTCTCAATTAAGTTTAATATTTCCCTAAAATAAGAATTAATGTTTTTTAAAAAATAGACCCCTGAGGCAGTATAGTATGGTAGGAAGAACACGCCACTGGGAGTGAGAAGATTTGGTTTATAGTCTTATCTTGTACACTAAATCATGATGTGCCTGCCCTTTGACAAGCTACTCAGTTTCCTAATCTATGAGATCAGACTCTATGACCTCTTAGGCCTCTTTTGGCTGGAAATCTTATATGATTCTTTCAATTTATCTGTATGGAAATAGAAAAACTAAAATTTAATATGGCCACAAGGTGGTGCCATCAGTATTGATTTGTACAGACTGGGCATGAAGTCAGGCAAAAGAGGTTTGTTCCTCCGGGTGTTCCTGCTACTCTGGGGGGCAAAGCTAGTTTGGACTTTGTCCCAGAGAGAGTCTTAATCTAGTCAAGCATAGAATAAATAGTCTAGGCCTTGGACTTTGGAGTTTGATCCTGTCTTCCTCTTGATTCCATATATTCAGTTCCATGCTTTGTGGCATAGTAAATAGAGCACTGGACTTGCTATGTCATTCTGATCGCATATCTACCCTTATTTCTACTACATCACAATATAATAATAGCCTCTTCCATTCATGATGTACTTTATCAGTCAGTCAGTCAATAAGCATTTATTAAGCACTTACTATATGTGGTAAGGGGCAGATAGGTGGTACAGTGAATCAAGTGCCAGGTCTGGAGTCAGGAAGACCTGAGTTCAAATTTGGCAGTGGATAGAGCACTGGGTTTGAAAGAAGGAAGATTCATCTTTCTGAGTTCAAATCTGGCCTCGGATACTAGCTGTGTGACCCTGAGCAAGTCACTTAGCCCTATTTGCCTCAGTTTCGTCATCTGTAAAATGAGCTGGAGAAGGAAATGGCAAACTACTTCAGTACTCTGCCAAGTCAGATATGACTGAACAACAACATGTGTGGTAAATAGTGCTAAATGAAGAAGTTAGAACGCAAATTCTAAAAGATCCTTAACCTCAAGAGGCTAGAGTGGGGGGAATATGTAAATAACTAGGGAAATATAAAAAATATATAGATTTAATAGTTGATCACCCTAGAAGAGAAGGCATTGCCAGATTGGGTGGGTGGGTGGGTGGGTGGGACTGGGAAAAACTAATAACAGCCTCTAAGGTGAGTCTTGAAGGAAGCCCACAAAACTAAAATTCAGAGATGAGGAAGAACCTACTAGAAACTGGGACTATCCAATTTACCTTTTGGTCATTGTGCTATTTTTATATGACAACTGAAGAATTCATTAATCAATTTTACTCAAAGCTTAAGGTTTTTAAGATTTTATAAATATCTCATTTGATCCTCACAACCACCCTGGGAAATGTATTGCTATTATTATCACCATTTTTAAGATAAGAAAACTGAGGCAAAGAGAGGTTAAGAAACTTACTCAGGGTGACACAGCTAGTAAATGTCTGAGGCAAAATTTGACCTCAGGTCTTCCCCATGTCAAGTCCAGTGCTTTATATATTTCTCCTCATTTCTTACTTGGCTGCACTATTCTGGGACTTCTCTGACTTCTCCACCAGGCCCCAAAAAGCTTATTATTAGGATGACTTCATTATCCTGCAAGATCTCATCAGCAGGGTTGGTCCTCCACCTCATCTCTGTCCTCTGCCTCTCTGATTGGAGGGTGGAGCCATGAATTCCAAACCTCCACTTAAAGAGATTGCTCAGCACAGAAAATCTCATTTCACACCTGGCTGCACTACTCTGGGTATTTTCTGAGTTTTTTCACTTTTCCACTATGCCCGGCATCTAGGGCCTTCTCTTCCCTCCCATAATCTCCTTCCCTTTTCAGCTTTCTTTTGTATTTTGTCTTCCCCCAGTAGATTACAAACTGCTTGAGATCAGAAACCACCTTGCTTTTTTAAAAAATGTATTTCCCCAGTGCTTAGCACAATATGTGGCACACAATAGGGTTTATCAATTGATTGACTGACATGTTTTCTCATTTGACTCAAAGATATAGATTTGAATCCCTGCCCTGATGTGTGCCATCTATGTGGTTTGAGGTAAGTCTCACCACCTCTTTAAGCATCAGTTTCCTTGCCTGTAAATTGAAGGAGCTGGACTAGATAATGTGTAAGGTCCCTTCCGACTTATATGCTATGAATCTAAGAGCTGCAGGATCATGTCTGTGTATTTCCCTATTTGGGAATAACACAGTGCCTTGGAAAACTGTCAACCTTGGTGTGTTAAATAAATGGACCTCTGCGTGTGTGTGTGTGTGTGTGTGTGTGTGTGTGTGTGTGTGTGTATGAGTGCATTTCAAAGCTTTATGATTTCATCCATGTGGCTATTCTTGCCAAGGCAGATCACAACCCAGCTATGCCTTGGTAAACAATAAAGTGACAGGCTCCTAGAAATTCAAAGTTAGAAGGAACATCTGAGATCACCCAGTACAGCCAGAATGCTTTCTTGAAAAGTAGTCACTGCTTACCTTTCTAAATGTTCACTTAGCATCCATTTGTAATGTGACTCCATAGGGGCAGCTAGGTGACACAGTGGATAGAGTACTGGCTTGGAATCAGGAGGACCTGAGTTCAAATCCTGCCTCAGACTCTTGGCATTTATACTAGCTGTATGACCCTGGGCAAGTCACTTAATCCCAATTGCTTCACACACACAAAAAAGACTCCATGCATAGAGAGGCTACACATGTAGCATGGTCTGTCCCCCTGCTGTTATATAGGAGTGTCATTGTGTGACCCAAAGAAAGGCAGAAAAATATATCTAGCCTCTTCTCTCCTCCACCCCCCACCCCTTATCAAAGGGCAACTTTTATTCTTGCCAGGAAGGGAAGCAGGAGATTAGGGCTGGAGACTAGTACTCTGCTCTCCCCAAAAAGAGGAGGTACTAGACTAGAAGTATTTCTATCTACTCCCTTAAGTACTGTTTTTTAGTCATTTCAGTCATGCCCAAATCTTCATGACCCCATTTGGTGTTTTCTTCGCAAAGATACTGGAGTGGTTTGCCATTTCCTTCTCCAGCTCATTTCACATAAGCGAAAACTAAGCCAAACAGGGTTAAGTGACTTGCCCAGGGTCACACAGCTATTAAGTGTCTGAGGCTGGATTTGAACTCAGGAGGATGAGTCTTCCTGACCCCAGGCCTGGCACTCTATCCACCTTGCCCCCTAAATGTTAGTCTGGGGGATTACTAGCTGTCTGACCCTGGGCAAGTCACTTAACCCTCATTGCCAGAAAGAAAGAAAGAAAGATCAAGCCTCAGACACTTGACACTTACTAGTTGTGTGACCTTGGGCAGGTCACTTAACCCTCATTGCCCTGCCCCCTCCAAAGAAAGAAAGGAAGGAAGGAAGGAAGGAAGGAAGGAAGGAAGAAAGAAAGAAAGAAAGAAAGAAAGAAAGAAAGAAAGAAAGAAAGAAAGAAAGAAAGAAAGAAAGAAAGAAAGAAAGAAAGAAAGAAAGAAAGAAAGAAAAAGAAAATTACATCGAGTCCAAACCTCTAGTGATAAGTCTCTGAACTCACCAAGCCCATACTCAGACCCTTTCCATCTTGGTCAGACCTGCAGAAACTTGGATTCTATTATCATAACCTTCAAGATTCCACAGTTAGATGCAGGCTTCAATGATGTATTGGATTGGACTTTAGTGAACGTTTTAAACACAGAAGGCCCTCCATAGGGGCATCTGGGTGGTACAATGGATAGAGTGCTAGGCCTGGAGTTGGGAAGATCAGAGTTCAAATCCTACCTCAGATACTTGTCAGTTATGTGACCCCTAGACAAGTCATTTTACCTCCATCTCTAGTTGGACCCTACAAAGAACTTTGCCAAGGAGGCATCATATTGGAACAAGTTCAGAATCAGGAGAGTTCCAGGCTAAAATCCTGCTTCTGACACTTAATACACTGAATGACTACAGGCAAGTTATTCAGCTTCTTTGAACCTCAGTTTCCTCATCTGTAACATGGGGACAATAATACTTGTAGTTTCTCCTTCACAACTGTCATGAGATCATATAAAAAATGTTTATAAAGTATCATATGCATTTTTAAATCCTTTCATTAGATTTACCTTTTAATAATGTTTCAATGCCTCTAATGCATATTTTGTATTATAATTTTATTATTATTAAAAATAACAATAGCAGCTAGCATTTATGTGATATTTTAAGATTTGCAAAGTGCTTTAAAATTTTATCCCCACAACATTTAGCACCAGGCCTGGCATATAGGAAGCGATTAACAAATGCCTTTTGAATTGCTGACTCGAAAGCAAAAAAAAAAAAAAAATTGAGGTTCTTTGCTCGTATCATAGTCACTTTGACAAAGATGACAACAGGTGAGAGTCATAATAACAGCTAACATTTCTGCAGCACTTAACTGTGTGCCATTCACTGTGTTAAACACTTTACAATTATTATCTCATCTGATTCTCACAACAGCCCTGGGAGGTGGATGCTATTATGATCTCCATTTTTCAGATATGGAAACTGAGGCTCAGAAAAGCTGAAGGGTTTGCCCTCAGGCATACAGTTCATTAAGCATCAGAAGCAGGATTTGAGCCTGAATTTCTGTGCTGCCTCCTTAGCAATGTTCTTTGTGAGGTCCAAGATAAAAATTTTTTTTAAAAAAGAACCTTATCATCCATCTGAGAGAAAGAAAGCTATCAAGCCACAATTACCTGCTTAAGTTCTTTTTAAGTAGCATATGATTTGCTTGAAGAAACATCCTGGTGTAAGCAGGTAGAGAGCCCGCCTTGGAGCTAGAAAAATGTGACTTCAAATCCTCCCACTGACACAAGTGTGAAGGACTGGGCAAGTCTCCAGGCAAGTCACCAGGCACTCAACCTCTCAGCTCTCCAGAAAGCCATCTAAGACTACGATAAATCATCATCTATTAAGCCTGTTATGTGTCAGGCACTGTGCTAAGTGCTGGGGATACAAATATATGAAAAAAGATAGTTCCTTCCTTCAAGGAGCCCACATTCTAAGGAGGAAAGGACAACACATAAAAGGGAGCTGAAGGAGGTCTGAGGGATGAAGGCACTTGCTCCAGGAGGATTTTGAAGTCCAGAGGGTGAGGAACTGAGCTGGGAGGGAATGAAGGCAGGCCAGCCTGGTACTTTTCACAGAATAGAGGCTTCAGGAGGACTTCACCAATGGAAGAAGGGGAAGGCAGGCCATGCACAGGGATGGATGTTCCAGTGGTGAGCAGAGCGCAGGTGCTGAGAAAAGCCACAGGATGAGACAGCAGTAGAGGTGTGATTTTTAAGTCCCAAAGGGCAGGGTTAGGGCCAAGATAGAAAATGAAATGAGCCTTGAAGGAAAGAAGAGGCCAAAGCTGAGAACGAAATGCTTTCTAGGCATGAGACAGAACAGTAGCCAATCAGCACTGTTAGATGTAGTTTCCTTAACAAGATATTCACTGTACCAATGAAATCACAGGTCTGAACCCCTCCCCTCACCAAAAAAAAATATACTTCATACAGTCAATTGTTCCATACAGAGAGGAGGGAACAGCAACATAGCTAGAATTGAATATCTGATCATCAAAATCCATATTGGAATTCTTTGGAGTACTAGTTTCACCTTCCAAACTAGGTTACCTTTGAGCTAAAATTGTCCAACTTATTTTTATTCCCTGGGCACACATCTATGAATAAAAGGATGCTATGTGGTATGTTATGTGGCCAACCTATTATTAAGTATCTGTTATGTAGAACCAAATTTCATAATTTCATAAAAACTTATTAGTAGATAATCAATGCCAATTGATTCTGAATTTCCACTTATCAGATGCATAACTCTAGTCACTGTTTTCATCACTAACAGTCTAATTCCAGTTATCAGATGGCTAATGGTTTTTAAGGAAGTCATTTTTGCATGTAATTATGTAAAACATGTTTCCATATTAGTCATGTTGTAAAAGAAGAAAAGACCAAAAGGAAAAAAAAACACCAAAATAAGTGAAAATAGAACTAATCTCTGGAGGTAGATAGCCTTTTTCATTATGAGTCCTTTGGAATTGTCTTGGATCAAAAGATCCAAGCTAATAGCTAAGGCATTCATAGTTGATGTTGCTGTACATATTTGATGTACAATGTTGTTATTATTGTGTACTGTATACTGCATTACTATATACAATGTTCTCCTCGTTCTGCTCATTCCATTTTTCATCAGTTCATGGAAGTCTTTCCAGGTTTTCCTGAAATCCGCCTGCTCATCATTTCTTATAGCATGATAGTATTTCATTACATTTCATATACCACAACTTGTTCAGCCATTCCCCAATTGATGAGCATCCCTTCAATTTCCAATTCTTTGCCACCACAAAAAGAGCTGCTATGAATATTTTTGTACATGTAGGTCCATTTCCATTAAGGGAATCATTTTAGATCTCCATTATTTATGTTAGATCATTTTTCATGTCAGAGGCAGCATATGGAGGGAACATTGGACTAGAAGACTTAGTGCATCTACATCTTAGCTCTGCTTTTTACTGGCTTGATGTATGACCTTAGGCAAACTACTTAGCTTCTCAGTTTCAATTTCCTAATCTTCCAAATGGGGAGGATAGAAGAAATATGAGAGTGAAACACAGTTGAATTTTAAGTCAGAGGACCTGGCTTCAAATACTGGCTCTGTCCCTTACTCCCTGACTGACCTTGTAACCCAGGAAGGTTTTAATTTCCTCATCTCTTAAATTAAAGCTCTATATCTAAGATCCTGTAATTCTTCCAGGAGCAGCTAGGTAGTACAGTGGATAGACTACCAGGCCTAGAGTCAGGAAGAATAAACTTCCTGAGTTCATATGTAGCCTCAGACACTTACTAGTTGTGTGACCCTGGGCAAGTCACTTAACCCTTTTTGCCTCAGTTTCCCCTCTGTAGAAATGAGCTGGAGAAGGAAATGGCAAATCACCCCAGTATCCTTGCCAAGAAAACCCCAAATGGGGTGATGAAGAGTTGGACAAGACTGAACAACAACAGGTAATCCTTCCATTTCTTAAGCTATGATTCTACTTGCATTACCAACTTCATAGGACTGTTAGGATAAAATGAGATAATTCACAATGTAAAGTACTTTGTAACCAGAAGATGCTATATAAACACAAGCTGTTATTTTTTGAAACTAAGGAACACAGCTTTCTTTGCAGGTACATATGTAGAAAAGATCTGTAGAAGCCAGCCCTATCTATTCTGTCTTTCCTCACATTTCCTGATGGTGAGACTAGATGATTCAGGAGTCTGAGCTAATTTATATTGCAAGCCTCTAGGGTAAGGATTGTGTCTTCTTCCAGGCATATTGTCAGCATTCAACTAATTGGAAGTGAAAACTATGGAAAAAAAACAGATGACATAGCCCATGGCCCCTGGCATTTTGGGGTCTCAACAGAATTTCTGAAATTGTGCTTGATCTCTGGCCAAGAAAAGAGTTGGAGATGAAAGAAGATATATGGGGAGAGAAATGGGAAGAAAAAATAACACTTTGCTTATACCTCAGAGGTATTTACATATAATTTGCATAGATTGTGCAGTCAACTCCCAAATAGCTTAAATGAAAACTTCATCACATCTGATAGTATTCCATTCACTGCACCATTAAAGTCAATATGGCTTTTCTTCCTTCTCACTCCCCTGACCATAACTGACCTGTATTTACCGTATCTGAATAATATCACACATGAACCTACAATGTTTGCGGGTTTTATTCCTCACAAGAAGACCTATTGGTGAAAAAGGCAAAGTGTCCAAACTAGGGTCCAAGAAACTTAAAGTCAAGATGGTATGCATGGAAATGACCATTTGCCTTATGTAATCTGCCTCCCCACAGTTGGGGACTTTGGGGCAGCTAATTTACACAGTGCATAGAGTAATGGTCCTGGAGTCACGAAGACCTAAGTTCAAATCCTTCTTCAGGCCCTTACTAGCTGCATGACCCTGGATAAATCATTTAACCTCCTAGCCTCAGTTTCCTAACTCTTTAAACAGGGATGATAATAGCACCTACCTTCCAGGGTAGTTATGAGAAACAAATGAGCTAACATATGTCATATTTTACAAACCATAAAGTGATATATAAATGCTAGCTATCATCGTCATCATTATTATCAGGATTATTACTTATAGCAGTACCATATATGCCCTGCTTCTAACTTATTCAAACAACGTACCAGGTCCATGGGGCCCTTCCCAATTCCATCAGTACTGTATAACTAGGACTCAGATTCCTAGTTGTTGAAAACTACTAGTCTGGTATTTTTTCTAATTAGAAACTTTGCAAATCATTTTCCAAAAACATTTGGCCTATCTGTGCAATGCTAGTCATTTTGCTAACTGCTAGTCATCTATACTTCCTTACAGTAATGTCAGTGTCATTAGGCCAAAAGCATATAATGCATTCAGTTCATTTCTACATCAATGTAACATCCCTTTGGGACTGCTTCCCCAACTCTCACTAACACTGGTAGGTTGGGTACCCAGAGGGCATGTTGTCCTCTACTCATCCCTTCTCTCCAATGAAATTTAAAAAGGAAATGACTCAGGACAAGATATTCTCCCAAATGTACTTTTGACAGTACAGACTAGAATGGTCCTGATAAGGGATTACAATAAAGAAGGAAAGGCATTTAAAAAGATTGAGAAAGATACAGAGGAAGCTTCTTAACAAGTTCAGATTTTAAAGCAATTATATGGAAGAACACTGGCATGCAGAGATGATGAGAATGTAATAGGTTTTTGAGAATTGATTGGCATCCTGGTATGTGTAGTTCAGAGATTACAAGCATTGCCTGTCAGCCCTGAGAGTAAACTGGGACTAGTGTGATCTTTGAGCCAGAAGGCAGACTTGAGTCATGGTCCAGAATTTACAAACATTTAGTAAGAGACAGAATGAAAGGGAAGAGTTGACATCCCTATCCCTACCCAGAACTTAATGAATGGAGCTAGAAAGAGTCAGTGGCACTGGAACAACGGGTAAAAGAATAAATCAAAAGGGGAAATTAAAAAGAGAGAGTCAAAGGAAGGCTGAGCTCTGTAACAGAGAAGGGAGAAATCAAGGAGAACCAATTGACCCATAAAGGCATCTCTGAGCAAAGGACTGGGACTGAAGCTACTAGCTATATTCACCACTGTGAGCACAAAAGAAAGTTCTAAGAAAAGGTCTGTTCTTTCCTCAAATTCCCCTCCCTGGGTGTGTCTAACAATAGACATTAATATTCTCTGCTCACTTCTTTTACCTAAATGTTTCTTGAATTCTGACTTTGCTTCAAATCCGCAGTGACCAGGAGTTAGCTGGAAATCAACAAAACTTTAAATTAGTAGAGAGAGAGAGAAACCTCTGTCTGAATGTTAGGAATTTTCCTAAGTGGGAGCTCAGAGGTATTATGACTGTACTCATAATTTTTTGCCTGATATAAACTACATAAAACAACAAAGAAAGGCCCGGTGGGGAACTAAGAGCCCTTATGTTATCCCTAAGCTGAAATTGAGCTAGCTATTATAATAAACTGTGGCTTAGGGGCAGCTAGGTGGTGCAGTGGATAAAGCACTGGCCCTGGATTCAGGAAGACCTGAGTTCAAATCCAGCCTCAGGCACTTGACACTTACTAGCTGTGTGACCCTGGGCAAGTCACTTAACCCCTGCCCAAAAATAAACAAACAAACAAACAAACAAATAAACAAACAAACAAACAAACAAACAAACAAACAAATAAATAAATAAATAAATAAACTGTGGCTTAACTTCTAACATTGGAAAAGAAAGGGAGTAGGATAAAAGCTGGTGAGATTCTTTGTCCTTGCATTCCCAGAAGGGAGCAGAAAGGATCAAGCACCTTCTAAAGTGCCATCTATTTGTGATGCATATAGTAATAATGGGAAATTTCAACTAGATAGGATGCCTGTTAGAGTGTTCTTTCTGTTAAAAGTAGAGCACCTGATAACAATAACAAGAATAATTGTTGCATTTATACAAAGATTTGGAGTTGATTAAATGACCAGAACCAAAGAGTACTGATTAATGGATCCATGTTAACCTGGAGGGAGGCTTCAAATGGTATAGTCCAAAGGCTTGTCCTTGGTCACAGGCTTTTCTCCTTTTTATCGCTAACTTGAATGGAGGCACAGATGGCCTGTTTATCAGGTTTTCAAATGACAATGAAATAACAATTAATTAATTAATTCTTAAGCATTATGCCCATTGGGTTTGAGGGGGTGGGATCTGAATATGTGATTTTAATGATATATGGAATTTCTAGTGAGGAAACTAATCTACTAGATGATAAGTTAGGATGAAAAAATATCCTGATAGGCCAGAACATAATGTAAAGATATTTAATAGGGCCAAAGTTGTACACTTTAAAAAATTACTCACATAAAGAATAAGGGCATGGGGGACTAGACAGTAGTTAATCTTTAAAAACAAAATGTAGGAGTTCAGTGGACTCCACTAGGTTGGAAGGAAATGGCAAACCACTCCAGTACCTTTGCCAGGAAAACTCCAGTTGGGGTCACAAAGAGTTAGATATGACTGAAACAGCTGAACCACAGCCTGTGCCAGGCACTTTACAAATCTTATCTCAGTTGATTCTCACAAGAACTCTGGGAAGTAAGTATTATTCTTTCCCCCATTTTAAAGTTGAAGAAACTGAGGCAGACAGAGGTTAAGTGACTTGTCCAGGCTCACACAGCTAGTAACTGTCTGAGTCCAGATTTGACACACAGAAAAGAAGTTCTGTTTTAATGGGAATTTTTGTTTATTATTGTTGTGCATCTTTCATTCTCAAAGGACTGATGACATCAGAACAGTGAGCCTTGACTTGCAAGTGAAATGGATTTAAATGAGGCAGGGCTGTGCAAAATCATCAGCTTCACTTTCTCCTCCAGACATAGGTTAAAGTAGATGGGCTTTGAAGTCCCTCCCAAACGCAAACTTCTGTAATTCTGTATCTAAGGAAACTAAACAAGTAAGAATACTCCAAAATATACTACATAAGGATCAACTGAAAGAACTGAAGACTGGGGAAGAGAAGCATCTTTCTTGAAATATATGAAGGACAATCATGGAATACAGATTGCATTTGTTTTCCTTGATTCCAGAGCATAGAACAAATAGTAATGAGTAGAAAGTACACAAGGTACAAATGAGAAGCAATTAGGGCCTGAACTGGGGAATTAATTGTATGAGTAGAGAGAAAGGGATAGATATAATAGATGTGATGGAGATGGAACTGACAAAACTTGACAACTGATTCATCCCTCTCCTGTCTGCATTCCTGAATCTCCCAGATTTTGTCTATCATGCTCCAGAAACCTCTTTAGTCTAGAAACTCTCCCTACTCCTGGGCGTTAGCATTGGAAATACCCTCTGCTCCTACTATCTCTCCCTCAGATTGGTTGGTTCCTTCCAGAACCTACCTGTTAAAGGAGGAAGCACAGGCCAGCTATATCTTCATTCCTTTCCAGGAGGTCCTTAGTCCCTCAGACTTTCTCAACAATACCCCCAAGCTAGGTACCTGCTTCTTCTCCCACCCTCCCTTTTAGGTGTTATTTTCCCCCATGTAAGTTCCCTGAACACAGGGGTTGTCTTTCTTTCTTCTTGTATTTGTTGTGCAGTGGATAGAGCACTGGCCCTGAAGTTGGGAGAGCCTGAATTCAAATCTCACCTCAAACACTTACTAGCTGTGTGACCCTGGGCAAGTCATTTAACCCCAACTACCTTCAACATCCGGGGCCATCTCCAGTCATCCTGATCTATATCTTGCCACTGGACCCAGATGGCTCTGGAGGAGAGTGAGGTTGGTGAACTTGCACAGCCCTCTCTCACTTAAATGCAATTTAGTGCAAGTCATGACATCACCCCAATATCATGATCCTCTTTGAGAACAAAGGACAAAACAACAACTATATGCCAGGTACTGTGCTAAGTGCTTTATAATGATTATCTTGGTTGATCCTCATACAACCCTGGGAGGTAGATGCCATTATTATGCCCATTTTACAGATGAAGAAACTGAGGTCAAGTGACTTGCCCAGAGTCACATAGCTAAGTAAGTGTCTGAGGTCAAATTTGAACTCAGGCCTTCCAGATTCCAAGCCCAGTGCTCTGTCATCTGCACTACGTATACCACTCATGAGTTCTTGTCCTGTGTTAATCTTATCCACATGCTCCCAAAAGTCCTCCACAGAATATCTACCTGTTACACCGATGGTCTTCTTCTAGGTCTTTTATCATTCCATGGTTTTCAAATCATCCATTTCCTGGATAATATAGTTTATGCCCCAAATTACCAATGTACACATGCTACAGTCTATTTCTATCCACCATACATCTCTCCATTACCCTTTGGGTCATCAGTAATTCTGAACCTTCAGAGAGTGTGGTGGTCCATAACACATGACCTTTTCAGAGAGAATGTTATTGCTAAAAAAAAAAAATGATCTCTTCTTCTAGTTCAGTCCAGGGCCAGTTCACTGTCTATTGGCAGTACCTATCAGTGCATAATGCCTGGCATATAGTAGGCATTAAATAAATACTTATTGATTGGTTGATTGATTCAATATATCCGTAGACTAATTCAATGACCTGCCCATATAACTGAATGTCATAGTTTGGGTCGATTTTCCATTTGTTTCTTTCCTATTTATATCATTAAACCAAACTTTTTGGGGTGGTTGTGGATCTCAACTACTATACAGTGTTCTGGGGCTTGAACCAATCAACCCATTATCATCTGCAAATGGGCGTAGTTGATGGGTCTCACCTTCTAAAGGGGACCCCTATTATGTGTGACCTCCGCACAGAATTTTCTCATTGACAATGGCAAACACTGCATACCAAGTGCTGTGCTTGTTACACTTATATCAAAGCCCTGGGTATTAACCCAATGACCAACATTGATGTGAAACATTTGAAGAAGACCTGAGGGCAGCTAGATGGCGCAGTGGTAAAGCACTGGCCCTGGATTCAGGAGTACCTCAGTTCAAATCCAGCCTCAGACACTTGACACTTACTAGCTGTGTGACCCTGGGCAAGTCACTTAACCCTCATTGCCGTGCAAAAAAACCAAAACCAAAAACAAAACAAAAAATGAAGAAGACCTGACTGGAGAAGGTAAGAAATAAAAAGTATAGACAATTATCTGGGGCCACTATGACTGGCTGTAGGTCTATGAGGTCTTTATTCTTTTTTTTTTTTTAATCAGAAAATTTCCTACTCTGTGTAATATTTTAGTATCAGACATAAACTTAGTGTATCCCCTTTAAACCAATCCAATGTGGAGTTCTCCTCTGATCCTGCTATTCCTGTAGTGGAATGAAATATCCATCCACTGGTGTTGTGTCCTAAAGTGAATACCCAAGTCTCTGCAATACTTGCCTAACCACAGCCTTTCAGAGTACCAGCCTGTCTAATGTGGGCATAAGAAATATCTCAGGGGGCATTTAGAAAACCTTTTCTTTTTTTTTGTGGGGCAGTGGGGGTTAAGTGACTTGCCCAAGGTCACACAGCTAGTAAGTGTCAAGTGTCTGAGGTTGGATTTGAACTCAGGTACTCCTGAATCTAGGGCCAGTGCTTTATCCACTGCGCCACCTAGCCGCCCCCTAGAAAAACTTTTTTGTTTTTTTGTTTTTGGGGTTTTTTTTTGGGGGGGGGGGTTGCAGGGCAATGGGGGTTAAGTGACTTGCCCAAGGTCACACAGCTAGTAAGTGTCAAGTGTCTGAGGTTGGATTTGAACTCAGGTACTCCTGAATCTAGGGCCAGTGCTTTATCCACTGCGCCACCTAGCCGCCCCTAGAAAAACTTTTTAAAGAAGGAATATTTGTAAATTTCTTGCTATAAGTCTTTACATCTATAAATGACCACAACAAATAGTTTTCACTCATAAAGTGCCTAGTTTTCCAATGTTCTAAGAAGATTATAAATTCCCATGTCTGCAAGGTAATTCACAGCATCAAAACTGGTAACAAGAATAATCCGAGGTCATTTCTCTCTCCTGTGGTGGGCATATAAAAGTTCTTCAGCTGCACTAATAGCTCCTTAAAAAGAGGAACCACAACTTGTAACTACATTTAAAACCCAGCACAGATCTTTGAACAGAATCAGTACTCAATATGCTAGGTGTAATGCAATATATCAAGTCATAAGATTCTGTAAGCTACACACAAAAACTACCTTCAACACTTTATTTTATTGTTGTTGTTCAGTCATTTTCAGTCATGGGTGACTCTTCATGACCCCATTGTGGTTTTCTTGGCAAAGATCCTGGAGTGGTTTGCTATTTCCTTCTCCAGCTCCTTTTTCAGATGAGGAAACTGAGGCAAACAGGGTAAAGTGACTTTCCTAGGGTAACACAGCTAGTAAGTGTCTCAGGTTAGATTTGAACTTAGGAAGAGGACCTCAGGCCTGGCTTTCTATCCACTCTGCCACCTAGCTGCCCCAACACTTCATAGGCATACCATATATACTTATCTGTTGGATTTGATTTGTAATATTTTATGACCATATCCCATAGCTTCAAGAGACTAGGCTAGAGGATTTTTGGTCTGCTTTTGGCTTAAATATATAATTTCACCTGTTATAATTACTCTATTAAAAAAAACGATAAAGTAGGCTTTTGTGGTGTTTTGATGTTGTTTTTAAATTGATAAACCACCTTGGCCATCCATTCTATTGAGAAAGTAGAAGCTACCCGACCCTTTGTTTGACCTCATCCTTTCCACTCTTTTCTTCATCAGAATATCAGAGCCAGCACCTACATGACAGCCTCAAAGAACAGTAGTTGAATAGAGCTTCAGAACTGTATGCACACCTCTCCCCCCACCCTTTCTTATTACTACTGGGCTCTTGGCGTGGAGCACCTCAGAGTCCTAGTGTTAAGGAATGCACTTTGAGCCTCTGCCGGCACGGGCATGTCACAGTGATGCTCCTAAAACAAACCAGAGCTTGACTTCATTTCAAGTCTTCACTTGCTTGCAATGGAAGGCGTGCTGGCAGCTGTGGTCGTCATTAGCCTTGTGGCAATGTTTTTTCCCTTAAGTGTCTTGTGTCTCGAATGAAAGCTTAAAGCTCGTTAAACAGGGAGGGACTTTGGATGATGTGCCAACATCAAACAGTGAAGTTTTTCTCTTGCAGCAAACCTTTGGGAGGCTTGGATTTCCAAATCCTTGTCCCCTGCCCCACACAATATTTTAATGTTGATAATGGAGAGCAAACAGGAGAGTCCCCATTCTTTCTCCTATCTTCTTCATGATCTTCACCAAGTATCTTCAGGACAGAGTTCATGGGAATTGGCAAAAAGCCTTTCCCCTCAGATGTCATGTGACATATAGAGACTACAGTGTGTTTTCATGTTATCCCCTTACTATGCTATAAGCTCCATGAGGGTAAGGACCATGTCTTATCTCCATGTCTAGCCCTCTCAACATTAAACACAGTATTCTCTGAACACAACAAGTATAATTGTTTGTTGAAGGTTAAATGGAAGATGTCCAGTCTTTAGTCACTTGAATTTGGAGGAGTTCCCTGATTCTGCCATTGCTGGGGTGGAGCAAGATATCCCCTCCATGGTTCTATAAGAGAATTTAGACAGGGCCAGCTAGGTGGCTCAGTGGCTAGAGCACAGGCCCTGGAGTCAGGATGACTTGAGTTCAAATCTGATCTCAGACACTTACTAGCTGTGTGACCCTGAGTAATTCACTTAATTCCAAATGCCTCCCCCCCAAAAAAAGTAATAGGATCTTAGAGTTAGATAAGGAAGGGACCTCAGAAGCCATTTAATAAAATTTTAGAAAAAAGAAATTGAACAAGCTATCAATGAACTGCCTAAAAAGAAATCTCCAGGGTCAGATGGGTTTACAAGTGAATTCTACAAAACATTTAAAGAGAATTTAGACACCAATAACTATACATTTAATCTGACATAACCTTCAGAGGCACCAACATTTTCTGATACAAGGACTCAACATGTAATCTAAATGGCACATTTAGAAGGAGGCTTTTTAATATCAAAAGATTTTGTGTCACTGCCTACTATGGTGAACAACGCCCCCCACCACCACCCCCAATTGCTGATGGTTGTGACCGAAGTTTTTGATCTTGAGGTGCATGACTTTCCATCATGAGGATTTTTAGTTCCTAGAACCCCCAAATCATTCACACCCTAAAAAACTGGTTTACCAAGTCTAGGCAGGGGACACTTGCCTCATCTCCAAAATAACAGAAGCATTTGGGAAGAGAAACAGCAGCTGTTTAATAGGTGAACTCCAGCACCAAGCAACAGGTTGGGACAGGAAGCAAAAAAAAAAAAAATAACAAATCCACTTGAAATTGAAAGGGGGATAGAGAAAGGCAGAGCACATTTATCAGACTTGGAGTTGGGCCAGGGTGCTGAGGAAAATACCAATTACCCTTTGATTATATAAAGCGTCATATAAACATAATTTAACTTTTTGTCTCTTTTGGAAATTCTGAAGACCTGGAAAGAGAATAAGACATGTCACTAGTTGACAAATTCCCATTGAGAAGGGTTGTGGTTGTTGCTGTTGAATTACTTACCTAGTGTCTCTAGCACAAAAGGACTTCGTGTTAATGTAACTGAACCTCTGTTCCAGAAATGAAATCCACCCTGCACATTAAACCAATTTGAGCTCTCCTGAAAATTAGATTGAAAGCCTCATATTTCTCAATGGAGGAGGTTTAAAAGAGGCCTGATTTCAGTAAAAATGGAAGCTGTACTCTGATAGTCTGTCTAAGAAAGTTTAGGGGTTGGGGCAGCTAGGTGGTGCAGTGGATAAAGCACCAGCCCTGGATTTGGGAGGACCTGAGTTCAAATGCGACCTCAGACACTTGAAACTTGCTAGCTGTGTGACCTTGGGCAAATTGCCCCACAAAAAAAAAAAAAAAGTTTAGGGGTTGAGCATGACTGACTTAAAGGTAGGAGAATAAGTCAAATAACTTTCTATAATGTTCTCTTCTCCTGCTTTGATTTTTGGAATCCGGGCACTGGACTTTCCTCAACATTTTTAGTGCAGAGATCTTGACCACAACCAAATGATGGAATGAATTGCTTTGTTTTGCTAAACACCAAAGTGAAGAGAACCCAAATATTAGGGTTTACTGAACCTCAAACAGGTCCAAATTATTTTAAATTCTTGTGTAAATAGGTGTTAGAACTGGTAACAAAACCTGAATTTTTTTCCCCACTAAAACTATTAGACTGGAACAAAGTGAGAAGAAAAAAGTATTCTCTGAAGCAGACTAGCAGTTTGTTCATTTTGAATCCCTCCATCAATCTAAACACAAAAGTTCTGATTCATTTATTATTGTTGTTATTTTGTTACTGCCTCAGTTTTAATGAGTCTGCTGCCTTCGGGCCACTGGGCACCAGGTCAAAACATTCATGTGTAAGAGTTCGATTAAAATCCTGCTCCAGCTCCACGCCTCATTAAAAAAAAAGACAGAATACTTTCCTGACTGTAGTCAGATATCACAGAGTGAGTTCTTTCTCTCCCTGGAAGAATAACCAAAGCAGGTTTTGTGGGATTCAGAGGGATGGGAATTCCAAAGATAAGGATCTGAGAAAATAGAAAATATAAGAAAATAAAGCCAACAAAGAGTCATGGGGACATTCCTACCAATCTTAAGGTTAAAACTGTAACACCAGTGGCAAAAATAGTTTCCCTAAAGTATTGGACAGTTCCCGTATTGAAAAGTCAATATGTGGGGGCAGCTAGATGGCGCAGTGGATAGAACACCGGCTCTGGAGTCAGGAGGACCCGAGCTCAAATCTGGCCTCAGACACTTAACACTTACTAGCTGTGTGACCCTGGGCAAGTCACTTAACCCCAATTGCCTCACTAAAACAAAAACAAAAACAAAAACAAAAAACCCCCCAAAAAAAAAAGTCAATATGTGAACTTCATGACAGCAATCTCTTTTAGAGCTGAACTAAATCAGTGTTGGTGAGCATGATTTTTTTACAATTATCCCCATTTCTATAATTAGCATTGTTGTTCCAAACAATAATAAATGACATTTAGAAGCTGTAGTGCCTTAAAGTTGACAAACAACTTATGAAAGTACTACCAATATTGTTGTTGTTGAGTCATTTCAGTTGTATACAACCTTTCGTGACCCCATTTGGGGTTCTCTTGGCAAAAATAGTGGTTTGCCATTTTCTTCTCCAGTTCATTTTACAGATGAGGAAACTGAGGTAAACAGGGTTACGTGACTTGCCCAGTAACCCACAGCTAGTGAGTGCCTGAAGCCAGATTTGAACTCAGGAAGATGAGTCTTCCTGACTTCAGTCTCGGCAACTCTATCCACTATGCCTCCTAGCTGTCTTTACTATCAGTATTATTATCTCTATTTTACAGATGAAAGAAAGTGACACTTGGTGATATTAATTGATTTCCCTGAGAAGTATCAGAGGCAGAGTTCAGGATTTTAACCTAATGTTTCTTGCCTCACTGGGTAGTGCTTTTGCTATGACATCATGCAGAGAGAAACTCAGATTCATGGAGTTAACATACACCAAAGCTTTTCGGGCCATATATACATATCATGCCAATGCCCTAATGTTAGACACATTCCTTCTGCCCTGCTCTCTGTACCACCCCCTGAGCTAGGAATAAGGCTTGGCAAGAAACGACTATCCAGAGAGACACCATACAAGGAGCATTAGTGGGGATATTTTTTAATAATAGTGTTTTGTAAGTATCTGTTTTATTAATGCCTGAAAAATTACATGTGAAGGCCCAGAACCTATTATGAATACAACACATAAGAGGGACAATTTTCAAACTCTGTGTGAGGGTGTATGAATTATTTGTCCCAGATCTATCCACACAACTTTTTGGAAATGACCTTATAAGTGTTTCAAAAGAGGCTAGGATTGAATTCAAGCAGTTAATTATGTTTTAGTCTTCAAATTGTATAATTGTGTAGTGCTGTCTTGGCCATGCCTACTGGAGGAATCTTCAGGGGGCTCTGAATACTAGAAATGGATGCTTGACATTCATGCCTGGCCCATGCCTATTCCATAGGTCTAGCAAATCAACCAGTTCTGAACCTGCTCTTTTCTATGATGATATGGCCCACATCTCCATATCTTCCCTAAGAAGAGTATGACAGATTTTGCCAAATAATTTGTTTAATTTTAGGAAAACTATACCTGGAGTATTCTCCTGGTTTCTTTTTTTAAAACAATATATTGATCCAGTACAAAACAAAAACAAAAAGGAAATGACAGTAGCCTGGTTTGACTTATTCTGGATGAAACCAGGCTGGTTCTTTCTGTTTGCTACTTTAATTCTAAATGTTCACAAGCCATTCCTTTGGTAATACATTAAGGAATTTTGCCAGGAATCTAAGTTAAGGTACATAACTTTTAAAAATCTCAGTTGATAAAAAAAATGTGAAAAAAAAGAAAAAAATCTCAGTTGATGATTTCCCTATACAACTACATCAGTCTCTTTAAACAAAATCTTTGTTGTTGTTCAGTTGTTTTCAGTCAAGTCTGACTCTTCGTGACCCCATTTGGGGTTTTCTTGGCAAAGATACTAGAGTGGTTTGTCATTTTCTTCCCCAGATCATTTTACAGATGAATTGCTGAGGCAAACAGGCTTAAATGACTTGCTCAGGGTCACATAGTTAGTAAGTGTCTGAGGCTAGATTTGAAACCAAGAAGATGAGTCTTCCTGACTCCAAGCCTAGTGCTCTATCCACTGTGCCACCTAGCCGCCCAGACAAAAATCTACTTTTCTTCAACAAAATTGTTTCTTTGGGAGTAGTTATGTCAAGAATTTCATTCTTGAGAGATTGTTAAAATTCTATACTGACTTTCCCTGAAGAAATTTAGTCCTTGAGCCCTTATATCTCCTTCCTCTGAAAACTTTGAAACATACTTTCCCCCCAAAAAATCTAGGGTATATGTACGATTATGCCCAGCTTTCTCATCCTTTATCACAAATTCTAAGATGAAGTGGTCACTCCCCACCAGGGTTCCCAATATTTCTACCTCTGCAAAAATCTCCTTCATGTTGGTAAGATCAGAACCAGAGAGGTTTCCCTTGTTGATCGCTCTCTCTACCTTTAAAAGAAGAATGAAATGCTCTTTAGGACAGGTCAAAAAAATATCAGCTGCTCTGTTCTTGTCAGAGAGCGAGTTCCGATATATGTCTGGTTAACTGAGGTACCCATCCCTTTATTATGACTCCAAGCCAGATTATCCATGTTTCTTGTCAATTTCTTCCTTCTGCTAAAGATGTAGAGCTAGAAGGAACTGAAAAGGCTATTTAGTCCAACCTCTTAAATTTCTCAGATGAGGTCACATTGGTGGTAAATGTCAGAAAGGGATTTGTATCCAGTTCCTCTGGATTCAAAGAGCAAAGTCAGTACTCTTTCCACTGAACCATGCTGTACTTTGCAGTATACTCTAATGACAATATCGTATCTATTTCTATTGATCTTTACCCAAATGCTCCCCTGGATTTTCTGAGAAGTAATAGGCACTTAATAAATGCTTGTGGATTGACTGATCTCCACTTCCCATGCTATGTAGATGCCATCTTTGACATGACATTAGAGGAAATCTCCCTTGCCTAATTTCTTTATATACATACATATGTGCATACATGCATACATATAATGTATATATAGTATATATGTGTGTATACATATATGTGTGCACACACACATGCACATACACATACACATATATATGATTTTTATCTTTTGTTTTTGTATCACCTAAGTGGGCCTTCTGTACCTCCTTTCCCCCTCCCAAAAAACTACCCCTCATAACAAATATTTTTTTAAAAAGAGGAAAAATTCAGCAAAACTGATCAATACATCAAAAAGAAAAAAACCCTGACATTATATGCAATGTTCCACACCCATGAACCTCTCCCTCTTCTTTGCAAAAGAACAGGAGAAGTGTTTTCTCATATTTCTTCTTTAGGACCAAGATTGTTCTTTGAAATTTTGCAATATTCATTTCAATGGTTTAGTAATTGTTTTTTTTCCATTTACAATTTTGTAGTTATAATATATATTGATTTGGGGGTTCCACTTTGTATCAATCCATTTAAGTCTTTCATCTTTCTCTGTATTTATCATATTTGATATCTCTTATAGTTTAAGACTCCATATATACCCCAATTTGTTTATCCATTTCCCACTAAGTATCTACTCTGCCTCTATTTCTTTGCTACTATCAAAAGCGCCGCCACAAATATTTTGGTGTATGTGGAGCCTTTCTTTTTGTCATTAACATGCTTAGAATATATGCCTATCAGTGGAATTTCTAAATCAGAGTCTGGACATTTTAGCCACTTTATTCGCATAATTACAAAATATTTTCTGCAGCAAATTAGTGCAGCCATTCTGGAAAGCATTTGGAATAATGCAAAAAAAAAAAGTTACTTAAATGCCCAATTCCTTATACTTAGAACCTGTTTTCCTATTTAGATAAAGTTATCAAGCCTATAGGTGAGATTTAAAATGCTAACACTACTTCGTGGATTGGGAAGAAGACTATAAGGCTAATTTGCCTAAGTGACAGGTATGACACTAGCTACCCTATCAGAAAGAAGGCTGATTTGACCCAAGTAGAAGGGTGGCACCTGCAGTCAGAAAGGAGTACATGAGCTGAGCAGAGGCAAATCAGGTAGAAAAATTTTAAAAGTAAGATCAGTTACAGAAAATTTGTCTGAGTAGATAAGAATTGTCCAGAAAATAGTTTGTTGAAATTTCTGTTCAAGGCAACTAAGGGGATGCGAGAGGCCTGCTTGGAGTACAATCCAGCTTGAATTTGAAGATTCAACTTTGAAGAAATCATGCAGCCAGAACTTTTTGCTTCTTTGCTGATCAGAAGAGCTAAGGAAAAAGAGTTTTATCTGGAGATAAAAAAAGATGGACCTAAAAAGTGAAATAGGAAATAGAAAAGCCTCTAAAAGCCTGGATTTCATATTAAACTGAGTCCATAAAATAAAATCACTAGACAAGGTATCTGTAATTTACCTTTTTTTTTTCTTTTCTTTTCTTTTTTCTTTTTGTTTTTTTGGCGGGGCAATGAGGATTAAGTGACTTGCCCAGGGTTACACAGCTAGTAAGTGTCAAGTGTCTGAGGCCAGATTTGAACTCAGGTCCTCTTGAATCCAGGGCCGGTACTTTATCCACTGTGGCACCTAGCTGCCCCAATTTAACTATTTTTAAATAATCAATGTGATATTGCACTAAAAGAAATGAAAAGTGGGATGATTTCAGAAAAGTCTGGAAGACTTGTATGAACTGATGTATGGTGAAGTGAACAGAACCAAGAGAACATTGCACACAGAGACAGCAATATTGTTTGATGAAGAACTTGAATGACAACAATTCTCAGCAATACAATCATCCAAGGCAATAACAAAGAACTAATGATGAGGCATATTATCCAACTCCAAAGAAAGAACTGATATTGATGGAACAGACTGAAGCATGCTATTTTCCCCTTTTTTTCATTTTTTCTTTTATTCAAGTTTTCTTATGCAAAATGAGTAATATGGTAATGTTTTACATAATTGCACATGTATAACCTACACCTGATTGTTTATCGACTCAGGAAGGGGGGAGGAGAGGAAAGGAAGAAGAGATAAAATTTGGAACACAAAACTTTAAATTAATTTTTTTTTTAATAGCCAGTGTGAGGCAACATGATGTAGAGGCTAGAAAGCCAGCCTTGGAGTTAGGAAGATCTTTGTTCCAATCCTGTGTCTGACACATACTAGCTTGCTGGCCTTGACTCAGTCGTTGTTTCTCTGTACTGCTAGACATCCCTCTTAGATTGTAAAGAGGCAGGGTAGTGAACAAGTACTGGGTGTAAGAGGACCTGGGTTCAAATTCTGCCTCAGCTGCTCACTACTGGGTGATCAGAGACAAGACATCCTCCCTGGACCTCATTTTCCTTATCAATCAAATGAAGGATCTAGACTCCACAGCTTTTGGGGTATCTTTCAGCTCTAGTTCCACATTTTAGTGATAAGGAATAGACCAGTTGCCCATTTCCATAAATGGAGGGAGCTTCTATATGGGGAATGATGAAATCATAGGTCCAGATGAGTGAATGAAAGTGAATTTATTAAGTTCTTACAATGTTCCAAGCCCTCTACTTAATACTAAAGATACAAATACAAAAGTTAAAAAACACTTGCTTTCTTGCATTCTCTTAGAGAAAACAAGACATCTAAGGCAGGGAGGGGTATTTGGGAAACAACTGATATGAGTAAAGCTGGTGGGTGGGGCAGATTGTGACATCATTTTCAGGATCAACAGAACTAATTGATTTGATTATGGTTGAGAACTGCAAAGAGAAGAGGGAAAGGGTGGAGAGTATGGGTATGGTGACAAGATGGCTGGTGAGAAGATGGCCAGGGAGTAAAGGAACCGTGCCTGGAGACAAGCCTAGATGTTAGTGGTTAAAGTGAGAGTCACAAATCAGGACAATGGGACTCCCTGAGCCAGAGTTCCATGAGGGGAAGTGATAGAAGGATGATTTTCACCAGGGGCAATGGTGAAAATCATTGTGGTCCAATAGGCAGAATGACTGGTGAAAAGATAGTTGGGAAGTGAAAATACATATGTCTCTATTTAGCAAATTGAGATACAGAAGGAGGGAAGAGGGAGAGGGAGAAGGGGGGAGCAAGAGAGAATGGGAGAGGGAGAGGGAGAAAGGAAGATGGAGAAGGAAGGAGACAAAGAGAAAATGAGAGAGAAAGGCAAGGAAGGGGAGGAGAATGCGAGAGAGGGGGAGGGAGGGAGAGAGAATGAGAGACAGAGATGAGAGATGAATGAGAGAATGAGAGAGCTAGAGAAATGAGTCTATCTCAGAGTACAAGTTATATGTGTAAATATGTGAGTGGGTGTGTTTAAGTATGTATGCATAATAATTTACATACATGATATATATGTACATATACTTAAGTATATAACTTGTACCATGAGTTTTATCTATGCACACCAGAGCCAGCTAGGTCATGTGCAGTGGGTAGAAAGCCAGTTGTCAAGTCAAGGAGATGAGTTCAAATTCAGCCTCAGACACTTACTAGCTGTGTGACTCTGGGCAAGTTACTTAACCTTTGTTTGCCTCAGTTTCCTCATCTATAAAATGGGGATAATAATACTACCTATCTCCCAGGGATGTTGTTTATAAAGTGCTTAGCACAGTTCTAAGCACAAAGTAGGCACTATAAAAATGAGCTATTATTATTATTACATTAATTAATAAATAATTCATTTGTGTGTGTATATATGTCTTTTGTATGTATAGGTCTTTTGTGATCTCCCCAGTGCCTTCCCTTCTTTGTCTTTGTACTTACTTTTTTATATATTTTGTCTATATCTATGTGTACACTTGTTGCCCTCCCCTCCTGTTCCCCTCTTCCCCCATAGAATTTTTTTTGAGCACAGGAACCATTTCATTTTTATCTTTTTTTCCAGATGCCTAGTATAATATATACATACCACAGGCACTTAATTAATGCCTGCTTAATGATTGAATATCTATATACCTATGCCTGATGGAATAAAACTTTTTCAATTAGTTTTTCAAATCTTTTTTTAAGAAAAAAACCTTTTCAAATCATTTATTTGTTCTGCATTTCCCCCCAATACTTGTTGAGTAGTTTATCCATACATTTGATGACCATTGAGGAAGGAAGATGATATATCCTGTTAATTGTGTCCAGCCAAGTAATACATCAAATAAAATACCAGAGGGTTGGAGCAAGGACAAGTGGCAGAGCCAGAACCTTCAGGGTCCCTTGCCAGACAAGACGACATTACTGTGTAGCAGAACACTGGCAAGAGAAAGGCACCTCAAGCATTCTGCCCACACCTCCCCAGCTTTCCAAAGTTTCTGTTTCTGCAAGCCCTTACATTCCTTTAGCCTACAGCTGCCTTGGGCAGGCCAGATTGATGGCTGGATTTGCCTAGGCGTGAATCAGTGCAACCTGACTTTTGCAGTGAGGAGCTAACTTTGAAAGGAGCCAATTGTATATCTTGTCCCACATCCCATTGGAGTTGTTCAGGGGACATGTGGTGGTGACAGAGCCCGTGGTGCAAACCCTATTAGGCTAGATTGCTTTGGGGTAATTTCGCAAGGAAATCAGATTCATCAGCCATCACAAAAGAGGTCTTCTCAAGTCCTTCTTGAAAAGGGTGCCCCAGGGACCAAAACTGAAAGAATAACATTGTCAGAGTCACACTGGTGTCAATTGTTTTAAACAACCACTTCCTTGGGGAAACCCCGAGGGAGGGAAGGGGTGACCAGCAATCACACTTTTAACTATAGGTAACTTCCATTTCCAGAAAGCAGAAATCTGTTAGGAAAGTAATGCCTAAACCCTTCCTTCAACACTTCTGAAGCAATTGGATGTGCAGGAGGGGGGAGGTGTTTCTTTATGTCTTTTTTATTATTGTTTTGATGAGATTACTTGTGACTGAGCTAAAAAGGTTTCCTTATATGTGATCCTGTTTTTCCTTTGGAAGAAAAGACTCAATATAAATGTATAGTAGCTTTGAGGTAGAAGTCTCCTGATGAAATTGTCATTGCTTGATCATAAAGAATATATTGACCTGTTGAAATGTTTACCCTTTACAGGAAAGTTCAATCAACCAATCAGTGAGCATTTATGAGGCCTACTGTGTGCCGGGCACTGTTTTCTCCCTTTTTCTCTCTCCCTCTCTCTCTATATGTATGTGTATATGTACACACACACACACACACATATATATAGAGAGAGAGTATGTATGTGTATATATGTGTGTGCATACAAATCCCACAAAAATAGACACAATATAACTGGGGGGGGGGGTGACACTAGTAATTGGAGAGGGGAAGGGAGAGATCTGGAAACATTTCCTGAAGGGAAGGGGCACCTTAGCTGACCTTTGAAGGAAGCTAGGGACTCTAAAAAGTAGCAGTGAAGAGAAATTTGGGCCTATGCGAGGGCATGGAGATGGAAGGTAAAGATGAAGGAGTTGCTATTGAGTCGTTTTCAGTTGTTCCCAACTCTTCATGACCCCATTTGGGGTTTTCTTAGCAAAGATACTGGAGTGATTTGCCATTTCCTTCTCCAGCTCATTTTACAGATGAGGAACAGAGGCAAACAAGGATTGTGACTTGATCAAGGTCACACCGCTACTAAGTGTCTGAGGCTAAATTTGAACTCATGAAGATGATCCTTCGTGATTCAAAACTTAATGCTCTACCCTCTGTACCATTTAGGGACCCTGGTAGTAGACTACAAGATCACTATGAGGCAACAGTGTGATTTGGCAGGCAAGAAAGCCAATGTGATGTTAAACTACATTAAGAGAGCTATAGGGGGCAGCTAGGTGGTGCAGTGGATAAAGTGCTGGCCCTGGATTCAGGAGGACATGAGTTCAAATCTGGTCTCAGACACTTGACACTTGCTAGATAAGTGACCCTAGGCAAGTCACTTAACCCTCATTGCCCTACCAAAAAAAAAAAAAGAGCTATAGAGTTTCTGACTAGGGAGAATATCACTCTGTTGTGGTCTATCCATTTTATGTCTGGGTGCCAAAGCTGGAAAACATCCAGAGAGCGATACCCAGGGCCTTGAGGTCATTCCAAGGAACTAGAAATATTTATCTTTGGAAAAATGCAATGGGTTACATGACCTCTGATCTCTGAAGTTCTGCCCAGATTCTGTGAATGGACTTGCCAGGAGAGAATGGTTTACTCTCCCTGGAGATTTTCTTGGATGACCATTTGTTGGGTATCTAAATGGCTTTTTTTGTTGTGGTTCTTGTTCAGGTATGAATTGAACTAGATAGCCTCTTGGGCCTCTCCTAACACTGAGATTCTGTGATTAGAGATGACTTAATTGGAGGACTATTGAAATAATCTGCTTGGGTTGTAATGAAGGTCTGTACTGAGGTGGTGGCTATTCTTAATGGATTGGAGTTATACTGACACAACTGTAAACATAATACCATTTTGCATTGCTACTAAAGCACCATAGACAAAGATATGTGATGCTGGAATGATATGAAGAGCAGCTAGGTGGAGTACCATGCCTGAAGTCTGGAAGACTCTTCTTCCCAAGTTCAAATCTGGCCTCAGACATTCACTAGCTATGTGTCCCTGGGCAAGTCATTTAACCCTGTTTGCCTCAGTTTCCTCATCTACAAAATGAACTGGAGAAGAAAATGGTACACCAATCCATTAGGTTTGCCAAGAAAACTCCAAAAACAGGTCAAGAGTTAGTCTTGACTGAAATGGCTAAACAACAATGAGTTGAAAAAGTTTGGACCCTGTGATGTTTAAAATCTAAATTGTGTGGTCGCCTTAAATAACAAGCTTTAGCACCAGTCTTTGGGCATTAAGCATTTATTAAAGCACACCAGGTATTCATGTGGAGTTCAGAAAGTTAAGAAAAGGCCTATCTAGTCTAGAGTTCCAGGCTGGTTGGGCTCTTCCTCGAGGCATCCACCACAAGCCTGCTTCAATCATGATCCCCCTTCAAACTGAGTGTGGAAGCTTTTTATAGGTCCAGAGCAGAGGCGGTCCTTACACACTGCTTCAAGATGATTGGTAGGGGCAGCTAGATGGCGCAGTGGATAGAGCACCGGCCCTGGAATCAGGAGTACCTGAGTTCAAATCCGGCCTCAGACACTTAACACTTAACTAGCTGTGTGACCCTGGGCAAGTCACTTAACCCCAATTGCCTCACTAAAATTAAAAAAAAAAAAAAAAGATGATTGGTAGGCATTATCCAAATCCATTGTTCACTGGACTTGAAGGTGGTCTCAAGTTGAGTTAGCTTCTGAGAACAATATCTTCTTAAGGGTGTGATTACAATCTAGTTAACCTGAAGTAAGCTAATCAGCAGTCAATCACTCTCACTTAATTCAATCAATTTAGATTAATCTCCAGGTGAGCCTTGGAGTATCTGCTAAATCCCATTATTTTATCACAACACAACTGAAAAATGACTACTAAAAACCCCAGATCTTTTTTCAGATAAAATGCCATTTAGTCACACCTCCCACATGTTATATTTTGTGAAATTAATTTTTTTAACTGAAGTGCAAAACTTTACATTTTTTTCCTATAAAATGTCATCTTAATTGACTCACTACAGTGTTCTAGTCTGTCAAGACCTAGTTGGACTAGGCTTTCACCATTGTGAGTCAGCTATTCTGCCTAGCTTTCTGTCATCTGCAAATTTGATAACCATGCCATCTATTCTTGTATCCAAATCATTTATTAAAATGTTAGATAGCATAGGGCCAAGCACACATATTACAGGGCCAATCCACTGGGAACTTCCTTCCAATGTGTTATGAAATGATTATGACTGTTTCTTAGATCTGGTCATTTGACCAGTTCCAAATCTACCCAACTTGCATCATCATTTAGCCCATGTCTCTCCTTGGGAATAGTATGAGAAACATCATCAAATGTTCATCTGAGATCTAAGTAAACCACATCTACATAATATCCTTTATATACTAGTCTAGTACCCCTATCAAAAAAGAAAATAACCCTAGTCTGGTGTGACCTCTTCATAACGAAGTCATGCTACATCTTTGTGGTCACTGCTTCAACAATTATAACTCTCTAGAATAATATCTAATATTTATATAGTGTTTTAAGACTTGAAGAGTGCTTTAAATATATTATCTCATTTTACTTTCACAACAACCTCATAGTAGGTGTTACTTATTCCCATTTTACAAATGAGGAAACTGAGACAGAGATTAAGTGATTTGCCCAGGTTCACACAGCTAGTTAAGTGTTTGAGGCAGTATTTGAAGTCAGTTCTTCCTAACTCCATTCACTGGCTCTATACACTGTGCCACATAATCTCACAATACTATAGTCCACTCCTGCCAAAAATGGACTATAAGCTAGAGAATATACAGAGAAAAGGGATCAGGATGGTTAAGACCTTTGAGTTCATTCATGTCATGTATGCATCAGTTGAGGGATCTGGAAATATTTAGCCTAGAGAAAAAGACTGGAGGGGTAAGCAGAGGGAGACAGTAAATCTTTCTTCAATTACTTAAAAGGTTGCCATATGAAAGAGGGATTGGTTTTGTTCTGTTTTGCCCCTGAAGGCAGCCCTAGCAGCAGAGGGTAGAAGACTCAAAGAGACAAATTTAGGGTTGATATAAAGAAAAACTCCCTAAGAACTAGAACTCTCCAAAAGTATAATGGGCTACTTCAGAAGCCAGTGGTATCCCCTCATTGAAGATCTTCAAGCAGAGGTCACAGCATCACTGCTTGGTTGTGTGGTGATCTTTCTCAGGACATGGGTTGGACTACATGACTGATAAGGTCCCCTTCTTTGGTTCTATTCACTACCTCTTTTACAGGGCTCCTGCTTTCCAGGTTCCATATGCTTTCTGATACCATTCCCTGAGCCTAGGCTGCCCTCTCCTCTATTTATCAAGACTCAGCTCAACTATTACCTCTTCCATGAAGCCTTCCATGATTCCATTAGTAAGTAATGATGTTTCTCTCCTCTGACCTCATATAATATTTTGTACCTCTCTTGTTGTCTTACATTATTTATGTTCTATAACTATTGTGCAATTATTGTAGGTAGTATAGAACATTTCCTCCATAAAATCCTTCCTCCAGTTCCTCATCATGGCATCAAGGTGACCCTGGTTTTTCAACAGCTTGGTCAAAAGAAAGCCAGTTCAGGCAAGTTAAACCAAATTGGGAAGTCTTTGAATCTGGCCCCAGGGAAAGACTATTGAGAGTCCACCTGGCACGCTGGATAAAATGTGAACTTTAGCATCAGGATACCTAAATTTAATCTCAACACTTGCTCTAGGAGCACAAGCAAGTCTGTAACCTCAGTGTCTCAGTTTCCTCATAAGTAAATGGCAGTAAGATAGTTTTACTCCCTATTGAAGAGAACACTTTGGTCTAGTGCCAGGGTTCTTGACCTAGGGTCCATGGACCACAACAATGGATAGATTTTAGGGAATCCATGAGATTGGATGGGAAGGAAATGGCAGCTTTATTTTCACTAACTACAATGAAATTTAGCACTTCTTTCAGTCATGAACTTAGGCAACACACCAAACAGTAATTAATTAAGCTTTACCAGATTTCTGTTGGGATCCATGACATGCACACAAGCACACACACACACACACACACACACACACACACAATGCACACACAAAACCAAAGAACCCTTTGCCTAGTAGTTAGCTATCCAGCATGATATGTCTGCTGTACTTGAATTAGGGAGAACTTGGTTCAAATTCCATCTGTGATGCTGGTTGTTGTCCTTCACACTCAAAGAGGACCAAAATGACATCACTACATTAGTGTCAAGGTACAGTGTGTCCAACTGTGGATGATCAGATCAATAAGAGCTTAGAAGACTCCACCACAGGTTGGGCACAAATATTCCATATGAACATGTCTCTAAATGTGGGTACCTAGTGTTTATTTTGAGCTACTGCATTTCTGTTTTGCTCATAGCACCATCTTTGATGCAGATGCACCATGCTGGGTGGTTCTGTTCCAGTGTCTCCCATGTCTCATAATTGATTCCAGAATTCTTCAGAGAGACCTTGAGAGTGATATTTACGAGCAGAGTGACCTTGGGCAAAACACTGAATTTGAGCCTAGATTTCCTTATGTACAAAATGAAGAGGTGAGCTAATGCCTTCTGAGCTCCCTCCCAGCTCCATTATCCTTCAAGAACATTATAAGTGAGAGTTCTTATTATGTCTCTGTTCTTTGAGGACAAGTATGAAGAAGTTCATTAACAAATGACTAGGCACCAGCACAATATTTTGATCACAGTGACTTGTAGAAATTTACAAAATCACGAAATGCCCTGTGCTCCCTTGGGGACACCAGGGATCTCTAAACATTAATAGTCATCTCCCTTGTCTCCTCTGGAACAAGAATTTTAAATATTTTATCTTTTTTTTCAATTAATAGGCACTTAAATTCTCTTCCACCTCTCCCTCCCACCTCTACTGTAAAGAAGAAAAATAAAAAGATAATCTTTGTAAACAAAATTGTATAGTTGAACAAAATTAATTTACACATTGGCCATGTCCAAAAATGTATCTCATTCTGTATTTTTACTTCATTATCTCTCTGTCAGGAGATAGGAAATATGCTTCATTATTGGTTGTTGGGGACTATGATTGGTTGATGCATTGATCAAGGTTCTTAAGTCTTTCAAAATTGCTTTTAAAAAAGTTATTGTAGGGGGGCAGCTAGGTGGCTCAGTGGATAAAGCACCAGTCCTGGATTCAGGAGGACCTAAGTTCAAATCTGGCCTCAGACACTTGACACTTACTAGCTGTGTGACCCTGAGCAAGTCCCATTGCCCTGCAAAACAAAACAAAACAAAACAAAAAAGTTATTGTACCTACTCAGCACAGCAGTAGTCCTCCTTCCTCCATAGCTCTCAGCTGCGACCCCCAACTCCCCAGCAACCATGTCAAAGGGACCTGTAGTTGGCACTGATCTTGGCACCACTTACTCCTGTGTGGGAGTCTTCTAACATGGGAAAGTGAAGATCATTGCTAATGACCAAGGAAACAGGACCACCTCAAGCTACATGGGCTTCACTGACACAGAATGTTTAATCAGTGATGCGTCAAAGAATCAAGTTGCAATGATCCCCACCAACACAGTTTTTGATGCCAAATGTCTGATTGGTCAAAAATTTGATGATACAGTCATCATGTACAGTCAGACATGAAGCATAGGCCTTTCATGGTAGTCAATGATGCAGGCAGCCCTAAGGTCCAAATGGAGTACAAAGGGGAGACCAAAAGTTTCTATCCAGAAGTATCTTCCATGATCTTGACTAAGATGAAAGAAATTGCAGAAGCTTACCTTGGGAAGACTGTCACAAATGCTATGGTCACAGTACCAGTCTATTTCAACAATTCCCACCATAGACCACCAAAGATGCTGGAACCTTGGCTGGTCTAAATGTGATCAGAATCATCAATGAACCAACTGCAGCTGCTATTGCCTATGGCTTGGACAAAAAGGTTGGTGCTGAGAGAAATGTGTTCATCTTTGACCTTGGAGATGGTACTTTTGATGTCTCCATTCTTACCACTGAAGATGGCATCTTTGAGGTCAAGTCCACACCTGGGGACACCCACTTGGGTGGGGAGGACTTTGACAACCACATGGTCAACCATTTCATTACCAAGTTCAAGCACAAGCACAAGAAGGACATCAGTGAGAACAAGAGGATTGTTTGACATCAGCGCACTGCTTGTGAACATGCAAAGCACACCCTCTCTTCCAGTACCCAGGCCAGTATTGAGATTGATTCCCTCTATGAAGGTATCGACTTCTATACCTCAATCACCTGAGTCCGTTTTGAAGAGTTGAATGCCAATCTCTTCTGAGGCACACTGGACCCTGTGGAAAAGGCCCTATGAGCTGCCAAGCTAGATAAATCACAGATTCATGACATCATCCTGGTAGGTGGTTCTACTAGAATCCCCCAAATCCAGAAGCTTCTGCAAGACTTCTTCAATGACAAGGAGCTGAACAAGAGTATCAACCCTGATGAGGTTGTTGCCTATGGTGCAGTTGTCCAGGCTGCCATTTTTTCTGGAGATAAATCTGAGAATGTGCAGAACTTGCTGCTGTTGGATGTTACTCCTCTTTCCCATGAAATTGAGAATGCTGGTGGAGTTATGACAGTTCTGATTAAAAGCAAGGGGGGCAGCTAGGTGGCACAGTGGATAAAGTGCTGGCCCTGGATTCAGGAGTACCTGAGTTCAAGTCTGACCTCAGACACTTGACACTTACAAGCTGCATGACCCTGGGCAAGTCACTTAACCCCCATGACCCCTCCCCCCCCCAAAAAAACCAAACTGATTAAACGCAATACCAACGTCCCCACCAAGCAGACAAAGACCTTTACCATCTATTCTGACAACCAGTCTGGTGTGCTTATTCAGGTTTATGAAGGTGAGAGAGCAACAACCAGGGATAACAACCTGCTTGGCCGGTTTGAGCTCACAGGAATCCCCCCAGAAGCCAGGGGTGTTCCTCAGATTGAAATAACATTTGACATCAATGCAAATGGCATCCCCAACATTTCTGCTGTGGATAAGAGCACAGGCAAAGAGAACAAGATGACCATCACCAATGACAAAGGTCGTCTGAGCAAAGAAGATATTGAATATATGGTCCAGGAGGCTGAGAAATACAAGGCTGAGGATGAGAAGCAGAGAGACAAGGTTTCTTCCAAGAATTCTCTTGAGTCTTATGCTTTCGACATGAAGGCTACCATAGAAGATGAGAAACTACAAGGCAAGATTGGTGATGAAGACAAACAAGATCCTTGACAAATGTAATGAAATAATCGACTGGCTGGATAAGAACCAGACTGCTGAGAAGGAAGAATATGAGCATCAGCAGAAGGAATTGGAGAAGGTCTGCAAGCCCATCGTTACTAAGCTATACCAGAGTGCAGGTGGCATGCCAGGAGGCATGCCTGGTAAGTTCCCAGGGGGTGGAGCAGCCCCATCTGGAGGTGCCTCTTCTGGACCCACCATTGAAGAGGTTAAAGAAACTCACCAGAAGAACCACACAGCTTTCCAAAAATTGAAGGACTCAAATTCGTAGCCAAGGCAGTGGCAGTTTAAAAGTTAACATTTAAGCTACTGCATAAATCTAGGCATTCTGAATACTCGAATGTGTGAAGAGGGAAAGAAGTTAACAACATTGCACTTTATCAGTACTGTAAACAAGTGGAAACGTAATTCTTGTCCTAGAGAATAAAATCTATTTAAAATTGGAAAAAAAATTAAAATTAAAAAGTTATTGTATAAACTGTTATCCTGATTCTGCTCCCTTCACTCAATATCAGTTCATGCAAGTTTACTTGCACTTCTCTGGAAGTGTCCCTTTCATAATTGTTCATGGCACAGTAAAACTTCATTACATTCATACACTGTAATTTGTTCAGTCATTCCTCAATTGCTGGTCATGCTCTGAGTTTCCTGTTCTTTGCTACAAAAAAGCTGCTATTTTTGGATATACCAATCCTCTTCCTCTTTTAAAAAAAAATTTCTTTGGGGTATAGACCTAATAATGGAAATGCTACATCAAAGGGAATGCACAGTTTAGTAACTCTGGATGTATAGTTCCAAATGAACAAAAATCTCTAGAAAATGAGGCTCCTTCCTATTTTTAGGCACAAAATGAGCACTACTCATCCCATAGTGACAGTGGTAAAGTATTAGGAAAGGGAGTCATAGCTGTTCTTAGGCTATAAAAATTCCCTTAACTTATTACTTTAAGGTGTGATCTTTGTCCTGTGATCAGTGGGTTTATACACCACTGGAGGAAGCATACTCTTATCGACATTCTCATTATGAAAGTAACCAGAAAACATAAAAGATGCAGCAATATGGAAGGATGGCTCTTGGATTTTCCCTCCAGTAGGTCAATAAATGAATTGTCTTGGTTGTCTCCATCATAACCAGTGTTGGGGCAGTGGAGATCTTTGCCCTAGAGTCTAGGGAAGAAGAGAGAACTATCCAGACAGTAATTACAAGGTGAAATAAGGTTTGTAGATATAAGAAGAACAATTGGCTAGTGCCTTATAGCTCTTGTATCTTAAGAGTTTCTAGCTTGTGTGCTTGTTGTTGTTGTTGTTCATCCACTTCTATCTGATAAATAAAGTAAGGCTTCTTCTCTCCTTCCTTCTCCTCCTACCTCCCACATATGGGAAGCCTAGTTTCAGAGGAAATAGAATAATATGGACAAAAGCAACAAGGCAATTGAAATAAGCAAATCTTATTGGATAAATGGACTTCATTAACTAATTGGGTCTCAACAAGTAATGGTATTTCATCTGTTGTTCTGACCTCTTGTGTTCTCTGATTTCTCTGTTTCTGTCCTCAAAATAAATTAAGCCTCACCTCAAAGTGAAGAGAAAACCTGTCCTCTAAGAAGATAAAGAGAAGTACTAGGAGAATAGCAACAAAGTAAAACAAAGTAGATAGATCTCATTAAACCATGGAGTTTAATCTTCTGTCCTAGTGGCTTGTGTGTTTGTGCCTTGCTTGCTGCATAAAATAAGCCTTGAACTTTTTGTGGGATTAGAGAGTCTAGTGGCCAAGAAAGTATCTAAAAGCCACTAGTACCACGAAACAAGGTAAGTAGCATATTGTGGATTCACAGTTCCTATAAGCAGTTTACTACAGCAATTAGGAACAAGAATAAACAAAGAGAGATACTAAAAAGGAGACCTTTTGTTTCAAGTAAGCATGGAGGGGAAGGAGAATTTTCCAGTGATTGTCAAAGGGCATGCCTTGTGTTTTTTCTGCTGGTATATAACACCTATGCATGTCCAATGCTTAAGTTGGTCTGTGTCCTAGAGATTTAAGTGAAAGAGTTGAAGGAATCATTTCTACTTTTTTAGGTTATCAGAATGAAGCATTCTATAAAAGAATGGAAAAAAAAAAGAAGGAAAAGGATTTAAGTTAACAGAGCAGAATTCCCATCTGTCAGGAGGACAAAATAAGGTAAGCCAGAAAATTGGGGTAGGGGATAAATAATGGGAGGAGCAGGATCATCTTTAGAGGAAGCAATTTATTGTTATCCAAGGCATGATGAGACAGATCCACAAGTATTTTCAGGTGAGAGTTCATCCAGTTACGGGGGGGGGGGGGGGGGGGGGGGGGGGGGGGGGGGGGGGGGGGGGGGGGGGAAGACAAATGGCATTGGTTGGTAACTCATTGCTTAGGGGTAAGAAGGCACCTACTTGTCAATCAAGTTTAAATCAACTAGCCTTTATTAAATGCCAATATGTGCCAGACACTGTGTTATGTATTTCTAATACATAATACAAAGATACAAATTAAACAGTCCCTGAATTCAAGGAGCAAACAGTTTATCAAGGAAAACAGCATGTAAGTACATAAACACATAAATACATGTGTTCATACACATGTATATTCATGTATGTACATATATCATTTTCAAATGTATGCATGTGTATGTATGCAAGGATGAGGGTTCCACCCCAACTCCAATTAATACACTCATAAACCTAGACAACTTAGTTGAATCAATCCAAAGTATAAACTTAAGTCCTTAATGTAAGAAGAATAAAGTACTTAGATCACTGTATAAAAATGAATGATACCATACAGAAAGCATATTGCTATTGGTGAAAAAATTGAAAATACTCCTGGACCAGTGTATAAAATATCAAGTCACTCTGGAGGAGTCCAATGTCAGGCCAAACTAGTCATGGAACTCCAGCCAAGCCCCCAGATGGGAATCACTTGTCTCTGTGTGTCTCTGTGTCTCTGTGTGTGTATATGTCCTCTCTCTCTCTCTCTCTCACACACACACACACACACACACACACACACACACACACACACACACACACACACATCTGCCCCACCCCTCCTCCAGATGACCATGCTAAATCAAGAGTCCTAAAGATTCCATGAGAGGTCCTAACAGTGACCAGTCTGTAGCTTAGAGCATCAGTAGCCACAGGAGTCAGGAGTGAGCAGCAACTTTGAGATGGATATGCCTGGGTGGCGACCTTACATCAACTGGAGAGATCACATGTGAGTAGAAACAGGGAGAGAGTGCCAGAAATGGTGGAGAAATCGTTCAGCATAGCAGCCCTAAACTGATCTACCCTAGTAATAGATGACCTGCCTGAAAAGTGACACCTAAAGGGAACTATAGTTCTCTTGGATGATAATGAAGTCTCTATTAAGGACTAAAGGCTTTCAATAACCAGGAATTATGAGTTAGCATACTTTTGCCACATGAGTTCTCTACCTATGTGTCATTATTGGTGTGAATTTGTGGAGGAATATGACCCCAGGCTTTGCAAAGGGGAGCGAAATGGTTTGGTAACTTATTGTTCTTACCACACCTTCTCAGTAAATCCCTTTTCTAAAAGCTAATGGAGCTCAAATGGTTCTGATGAATAATGGGAATGAACAACAGTATCAGAAGCCACAACCCCACAGGGTTATTTCTAGAACTCTGAGATGAGATGTAATTAGCTGCCCTTTGGGAAACCCAACCTAGAAGTAAAAATTGGGGAAATATCCCAGAGTGGGTACTACAAAAATAAATAAATAAATACAAGGTAATTTGGAAAGAGAGGCCACTAGAAGATGAGAGGAACAAGAAAGGTTCTGTATAGAAGGTGGCATTTCAGCTAAGTTGTAAACAAAACAAGACATTCTAAGAAGTAGAGGTGAATATCAGATTGGCTAATATGACAATAAAGGAAAATAATAAATGTTGGAGAAGCTGTGGAAAAACTGGAACACTAATGCATTGTTGGTGGAGCTCTGAACAGATCCAACCATTCTGTAGAATAATTTGGAACTATGCCCAAAGGACTATAAAGCTGTGAATACCCTTTGACCCAGCAATACCACTATTAGGTCTTTTTCCCAAAGAGATCATAAAAAAGGGGAAAGAACCCACAGGTACAAAAATATTTATAGCTGCTCTTTTTGTGGTGGCAAGGAATTGGAAATCGAAGAGATGTTCATCAGTTGGGGAATGGCTAAACAAGTTTTGGTATATGAATGTAATGGAATACTATTGTGCTGTAAGAAAAGATGAAGAGGAGGATTTCAGAGAAACCTGGAAGGATTTATATGAACTGATGCTGAGTGAGATGAGCAGAACCAGGAGAACATTATACACAGTATCAACAACATTGTGTGTTGATCAACTGTGATAGACTTGACTATTCTCAGCAATACAATGGTCCAAAATAGTTCCAAAGGACTCATGATGGAAAATGCTCTCCAAATCCAGAAAACAAGAACTATGGAATCTAGATGCAGGTTGAACCATACTATTTCCATTTTTTTGTTTTCCTTTTTTGAGGTTTTTTCTTTTTGCTCTGATTCTTCTTTCACAGCATGACTAATGAAGAAATGTTTAATGCGATTGTACATATATAACCTATATCAGATTGCTTGCTGTCTTGGGGACAGGGGAGGGAAGGGAGAGAGGGAGAAAAATTTGAAACTAGAAACCTTATAAAGACAAATATTGAAAACTATCTCTACATGTAACTGGAAAATAATAAGATACTTTTATGAAAAAAAGAAGTAGAGGTGAAGAGGGAGTACATTACAAACATCAGGGACAGCCACTACAAAGATACAGATATGGGAAATAAAGTATGATATATGAGGAACAGCAGGAAAGTCAGTGTCCGCTGTCTTTCCAGAGCCAATATCTGAGAGATTACAAAGTCTACACAAAAGTGTTAACCTTGAAAACCATTACTGACTTCTGATGTGGACAAGTGGACAAATGATCCCACCAGTAGGAACCTATAGCAAATTGCTAAAGAGAAAATGGCAGAACAAAGGCAGCAAACCAGCTGAACTCTTCCAACATTCTCTTCCAAACAACTTTAAAATAATTCCCCAAATCAAATTTTGGAGCAGCAGAAACAACAAAAGATTGAGGTGAGACATTTTTACAGCCCAGGACAACTTAGGTCAGCAGGAGAAGTCGGTGACACCAGAGCAAGGGCTTGCCTGGAGCTTATGTGGAGGTAGCACCAGCAGTGATCTTATTGGCACCTCAGACATGGCAGCACCATCTTCAAGAGCTCTCAGAGCAGAGACTTCTCAAGATAGAGAGGAGTGTCTATGGTTGGTCACAAGAGAGCAGGGGCCCTAGTCACAGTTCCAAGGCAGAAGGAGCACTAGAGCTTATGACTGCAGGATATCAGGGGACCTGGTTAGAATTCCAGAACCAAGAGAAGTACTAGTACTTTCAGCTGCAAAGGAGCAGGAACCCTTCCTTGGTAAAGACCAGAGTACAGGCCAAAAGAACAGTGATCACACCTCTCCATGGATCATTTTGCCTTGAAAGCACTGAAAACCTGCAGATTTCCAGAACTAGCTCTGAAAAGAGTAGCACAAAACAAAACAAAACAAAACAAAACAAACAACAACAAAAAAAACCCTGAAACTTGGGACAGTTCCTCCCCATCCTCCAGGTGATGTGAGACTAACTTTAACATAAAGTTCAAAGTCATCAAATAGGCTTGGAAAATGAGCAAAAAGCAAACAAAACATGAAGATATTATGGTGGCAGGGAAGACCAAGACATAAACTCAAAAGAAGACAACAATATGAAAACAGCCATAAGCAAACTCTTAACAAACAATGCTTATTGAAAAGAAGCCAAGCAAGAATTCCTGGAAGAGTTTAAGAAAGAGATGAGTGGTAGAGAAAAATGAGAAAAGAAATGAGTGATATAAGGAAATTTTGAAAAGATAATTCATGACTTGGTATAAGAGACACACAAAAAAATGAAGAAAATACCTTAAAAGACAAAATTGGCCTAATGGTAAAAGAGGCACAAAAATTCTCTGAGGAAAAGAACTCCTAGGAAAGTAGAATTGGCCTCATGAAAAAAGGAATATTAAAGCTAACTGAGGAAAAGAATTCCATAAAAATTAGAATTGGGCAAGTGGAAGCTAATGACTCCATGAGATATCAAGAGACAATAAATCAAAGTCAAAAGAATGACAAAAATAGAAGAAAATGTGAAATATCTCATTGGGAAAACATTACTGACCTGGAAAATAGATCAAAGAGAAATAATATAAGAATTATTGTACTACCTAAAAGCCATAATAAAAAGAACCTAGACATCATATTTCAAGAAATTATCAAGGAAAACTGCCCAAATATCTTAGATCCAGAGGATAAAATAGAAACTGAAATAATCAACTATTCACCTCCTCAAAGAGATCCCAAATTTAAAACTCCCAGGAATATCATATTCAAATTCCAGAGCTTCCAAACAAAAGAGAAAATATTACAAGCATCCAGAAAGAAACAGTTGAAATATTGTGGAGCCACAGTCAGGATTACACAAGGTTTAGCAGTTTCCACATTAAAGGAGTCAAGGGCTTAGATTATGATAGTCTAGAAGGCAAAGAAGCTAGGATTACAACCAAGAATAACCTATTCAGGAAAACTGAGTATAATCGTACAGGAACAGCAGGAAGGGAGATGGATATTTAATGAAATAGAGGATTTTCAAGCATTCCTGATGGGGAAAAAACCAGAGCTGAATAGAAAATTTGATATTCAAAACCAATACTCATCAGAGAATAAAAAGGTAAACATGAAAGAGAAATAATAAGGGACTCAATAAAGTTAAACTGTTTATATTCCTTAAATAAATTGCTAAAGATTACAAAGTTTAGAACAAAAAAGTAAAAACTGTGGGGACATGATTGGTTTTTTCATCGTTACTACTGATAGAAGTTATGGAGTTCAAAAGAGAAAAGCAACTTGGGAAAGTAAACATAATTATAAATGGTATTTTCATTTTTTTTACCATAGTTTAAAATATGGATATAGAGGGCTCTAAGTCAGTGACACAATAAATTGTACCCTTTAAAAGGATACCATCAATAAAAGAATGAGCAAAAATACATAATTTTCTATAACAAATAACATTTATAATACAAATGGCTGAGAGGTATAAAAATAATTATATTAGATTTATTTATGTAAAGTGTTTAGGATTTACAAATCACATTACATTCTATCTCATTTCATCTTAACATCAACTCTATGAAGCAGATAATATTCCATTGCTTTGCTTTTTTAGTTTTAAAAAAGCATGTATCAGTAGAGAAAATGCCGCCTTCAAGGTTCTCCTCAAAAAGAAGAGAGAAGACCTATCACTCCCCTATAAATTATAACAAAACTCTATGAAGTTAACTTTTTTCCAACCATCCATGCCATGTAAAATGTCTTTTGCATAGTCCAAACAAGAATTCCCATAATTATGGTGAGAGATTCTCCAAAAGTTTCTTCTCGCAGATAATTGTACTTGTTGCACCAAGTCCTAAAACGCTGCAACACCATCTCAGTGAAACTCAAAGTAATGCTTAACCGAAAAATTAAGTGGATAAAAAATTCCCACTGAGTAGACTATGGCATGCCTGTCTAGGTAGCTGGTTGATTTAATTTACCTACAGATCTCTATTCAGGATAGGCACTAAGTTAGATAATTAACCAGGTCCAGAATAAAGTAGCAGGGCATGAGGTGGTCTCACATTTGGGACACTATGCAGCACTTCCAATTATATTAAGTTATGTACTGCCACAAAAGCACCTCTTTAGCATTAATATTCTCCCTGTGATATCTTGATAGCAAATGATAAAAAAAGAATTGAAATTTCAAGTCACCCAAAGTGCAATGGAGAGATTCCTGTTGAAAGTAGATAGATTAAAAAAGAAAGAAAGAAAGTCAATAGATAACCTGGAAAGACTTAATTGGACTGATGCTGAGTGAAGTGAGCAGAACTAGGAGAACATTGCATACAATAACAGCAACACTGTGTGATGATCAACTGTAATAGACTTAGGTCTTCTCAGCAATACAATGATCTAAGACAATGCTAAAGGACTCATAATGGAAAATGCTCTCCTCTTCCAGAAAAAAAAGAACTGTGGAATCTGAATGCAGATTGAACCATACTATTTCTACTTTTTTTTTTCTTTTCTGAGGTTCCCCCTTTTGTTCTGGTTCTTCTTTCACAACACAACTAATGTAGAAATGTTTCATGTGATTGTATGTGTTTAATATGATGTAACTAGAAAATAATAAAAAACTTTTAAGATAGAAAAATAAAGATAATAGTCATCACTAATGTAGAAATATGTGATTAATGTGATTGTACATATATAACCTATATCAGATTGCTTTCTGTCTTGGGGAGGGGGAAGGGAAAGGAGGGAGGGAGAAAAATTTGGAACTCAAAATCTTATAGAAGCAGATGTTGAAAACTATCTTTACATGTAACTGGAAAAAAAGAAAATACTATTAAGATGGGGGGGGAGAAAGTAAATAGATTATGGAGTGTTGTGGGCAATGATTCATGGTCCAGAAGTGATATCATTTGGGTTACATATAACTGGAAAAGGAGAGGAGCTGGTTATGTATAGTGGAACAAGCATTGCCCTTGGTGTCAAGGAATCTAGGTTCAGATCCTGGGTCTAATATTTAGAAATGGTACAGGGGCAGCTAGGTGGTGCAGTGAATAAAGCACTGGCCCTGGATTCAGGAGGTCCTGAGTTCAAATCTGGCCTCAGACACTTGACACTAGCTGTGTGACCCTGGGCATGTCACTTAATCCTCATTGCCCAGCAAAAGCAAAACCAAAAAACAAAATACAAATGGTACAATCATAGATAAATCACCTAACCTCTTTGAACTTCATTCATAAAATGAAGACAATTATGCAGTATTTGAGATGAATATCACAGAGGATTATAAGGAAAACATTTTGTAAACATTAAAAGTGCTATGTAAATATCATATTATTACCCTGTATTGAGAATGAGAGGGAAAAAGAAAAATAAAGAGTGAATTTACCTTAGGATATAAAAGGAGAAAAAGACCTCCAAAGCATTGGGTAGATTATGTCTGGAGGATTATGGAAAGATATGCCCTTGAATTACTAGAAGGTATTTTATATGTAAGAATTTTAATTTGTATTGATGAAGTGAATTGCCATATCAACTGAATCATAAATCCACGAAAGTAAATTTCATGTTTGTGAATGGATCATATTACCTTCACAATGACCCCCTCCTTTGGACTCTAAACTGTAACTTTCTTAATTATATTTATATCTTCCCCATCATCTAGCATGGCGCTTTGCACATAGTAAGCATTTAATAATTTTTTAATGAATGAGCACCTCCTTAATAAGATTATTCATTTAAAATGGAGATGTTCAATGGTTTCTTATCTGACACATGAAATAATAATCATTCCTTTGACAAAGTACAGTTACATAAGTTTACTATTGAGTTTAGAAATAACAAGAATACAACATAGGTTTCAGTATGAATAACCAACATTTATGTAACTCTTTAATGTTTATAAAGCACTTTCAAGTCCTGGTTTTATTATCTCCATTTTATAGATGAGGATCCTGACACTCAAGGAGGTGAAATTACTTGCCTTGATTATGAAATGAGTTAAGCAGTTCAGAGTTATGACTTAGATCCAACTTTCTCTTTCCAAACTCAGTACTTTTTTTGTCATACTACATGGCCTCTCAATACCACAAAGGATCCCCAAATTGCTGTTAGTCTATCTATTTACCTTTTTCAAAGTTCTAGCAAGCCCTCAAACAATATTCACTGAACTCAAGCCTGAATTTAATTGGCAGTGAAGTTAGGCAAGGAGTAGAATATAGTTAGAGATTGAGGAGTAAGTGTGATGAAATCTCCTGGCTAGTCATGATAGAATCCCCATGGGAAGGAGATGGTGGTAAGCATTCACAAGAATTGGTGGGACATCTAAATGGATTTCTCACACTTAAGTATTGGTGACCAGAGGATTACATAGCAGAGTTTAATTTGTTGGTATCAGACCTATTTAATAAGAAGGGACCAGCTTCTTCTAATGGCTGCATTTTTTGTTACTACAAACAAGGTTTGTTTTGTCCCCTTGGATTTAACAAAAAGAAACTTGCTACTAATAAAATTATCATAATGCCTCCCCAACACTGAAAGAACCCTTGATAAAGCTCAGTCTAAATAGTATCTCACCATCTAGAAATGGTGCCTGCAAGGAAGAAAGTGTTGACAGGCATTACAGCAAGGAAGCCTTGACTTAACACCACTGTCATTAACTCAAAAACAGCCTAGGGTAATATCCTCTGCCATAGGTTTCTTTACAGTCAGTTTCTACATAGGAAAACCCAGAAAGCTTGTGGCTCAGCAGTAAATGTTAGGCAGATGTTCCACAAATTTCCTGGCAAGAACATTAACTTCTTACTGGGTGGGCTCAACAAACAGAAGTAATAGTGAGCTGAGATTCAATGCTGAACTGGACTACCTCTTCTTGGTTTTGTTGTCATTGATCCTTACAATGTTTTCAAGAAAGACCAGCAATGAAATTCCATTTAAGATAATGGAAATATCCATTGCAAAGAAGAATAAAAATTTAAATGATAAAATTTCCATTCGCTTCAAGTAAAAAAACAGGTACAGAGTGTCAGAATAATGGATGGCCTACTAGGAAAAACTTGTAGACAAGAGTTTAATCTGTGTTTGATATAGTGGAAAGGTTGTATCTATTTCCTGGCAAAGATCTGAGAACACCTAACTTATATGAAAAAAAAAAAAAGGAAAACTTCTTAAGAGCCATGCCAAGTCATAATCATCTCATTTAGCCCCTCAGGTGCTTGACACCAGATTTTGGTTGTCATCTCGATTTACAAGCCTTCCGAGAAAAAAAGACCAACAACAACAACTAGAAGGTGTGTACATGTCTCGTGCTTTATTTAGGCAAATTCTGATGAGATGGCAAAAAAGGTAATAAGTTTAAATCAAAGTTATTCAAATGATCATCCTAGGTGCTGAATTCCTATATGCAAAAGTGCTGTTACCCTGGGCTGTATCCATTGATTTATTTGTTTATAGGCAGATTTCTAAGGTTACAATCACCATAGCATCTCTACACCAAATATAAATGTAAGAATGAAAACAAAACCTCATACCACCCAGAAAGGTACCAGTCTCTGTCAGCCTTTCTTAGCTGCCAATCTGCTAGCCAACCAAATGATCATCTACAAAGTTATCTTTATTCCATGTTCTTCAATTGCCAAGATTATGAGAATAATAAAGGTAAGTTATCTAGGGATTCTAAAATTGGAATCTTCCCTTGGACCAAATGGAAAACTGGATACTTCAATGAATCCACTATAGAGTGCATTCAACCTAATTTTTGCCCTGGTTCACAAATAAAGGCATGTATCATTTCCTTCTTGATGAATAAAAGGAAGACTATCATTCTCAATATCCCTTAAGTTTTGTCTCATTGTAGAATAATATAAGGCTTTGCTCAGTTAGGTAAAACTCCCACCAAAAAGCTAAACAACTCGGTCATCAAGCAGTGATCAAACTAATCAAAAGATGCAGAGTTGAAGGCTATGTCTGCCCACCATTCTTATCTCTTTCATAGAGATGGAGTATCTTCTGTGAGGAACAGCAAGGAAGCCCGTGTCACTGGATTGTAGAGTATGTAGAGTAGAGTAAGATGTAAGAAGACTGGAAAAGTTTACAGAAACCTTGGCCTGAGACTTAACCAAGTCATATAATCACAAGAGCATTCATAGACAAAGCTGGCAGGAGGACAACAAAGAAATGCAAAATAAAACAAATTTACCTGCATTTTTGTAGTGGAAGCACCAGATCTTTACACTAACACCACAGAGAGCCATTCAAGAAAGACGAAATTGTCATTAAGAAGACCATGTTAGGAACAACAGCTTGACCAGACCAAGTCCATGCTAGAAGCAACACAATCTTGAAAACTCGGTTTTCAATCTTTCCTGGTGAAAAGACCAGAACTGAATAGAAAATTCGATCTCAACATACAAGACTCAAGAGAAGTTTAAAAAGGTAAACAGAGGGGAAAAAAAAGGTTACCCTATTAGGTTAAACTGTTTATATCCCTACACAGGAAGATAATACTCATAACTCTTAAGAACTGTAAATGTATTTGGGCAGAGAGAAGGACTTTATATAGAGGGTATAAATATAAATTGTCTTTGATGTGATGATACAAAAGAATTAAGGGGTTAAAAAGGGAGTCTATGGGGAGGAGAGGAAAGGGGAGGTGGAATGGGATGAATTACATCATATGAAGAGGTGGAAAAAACCTATTACAATAGAGGGAAAGAAAGGAGGGGGGAACATGGTTTCAACCCTATTCTCATTAGATTTGACTCAAAGAGGGAATAACATATACGTTCATTGGGATAAAGAAACTTAACTCATTCTTTAGGGAAACAAAAGGGGAAGGGAAAGGGGGGGACTGAGAGAAGGGAGGACAAAAACAAGGGAGAAAAGGGTAAATAAAAGAGAGGGGGTGATAAAAAGGGAGGGCAGATCGGGGGAGGCAGGGGAAAGAAGTAAAACATCGGTGAGGAAGAATAGGGTAAAAGAAGGGGGGAAAAGTACAAAGGGGGTAAATAGAATGGAGGGGAATAGACAGTCAGTAATAATAACTGTGAATGTGAATGGGATGAACTCTGCTATAAAACGGAAGTGAATTGCAGAGTGGATTAAAAACCAGAACCCTACAATATGCTGTTTACAAGAAACACATTTGAAGCAGAGAGATACACACAGAGTAAAGGTAAAAGGCTGGAGCAGAATATATTATGCCTCAGCTAAAGTAAAAAAAGGCAGGGGTAGCAATCCTTATCTCAGACAAAGTGCAGGCAAAAATAGATCTCATTAAAAGGGATAAGGAAGGAAGTTACATCTTACTTAAAGGTACTATAGATAATGAAGTAATATCAGTATTAAATATGTATGCGCCAAGTGGTATAACATCCAAGTTCTTAGAGGAGAAGTTAAATGAGTTACAAGAGGAATTAGACAGTAATACTATACTAGTGGGGGATCTGAATCTCCCCCTCTCAGAATTAGATAAATCTAGCCAAAAAATAAATAAGAAAGAAGTGAAAGAGGTGAATAGATTACTAGAAAAGTTAGACATGATAGATGTCTGGAGAAAATTGAATGGGGATAGAAAGGAATATACCTTTTTCTCAGCAGTACATGGCACATTTTCAAAAATTGACCATGTATTAGGGCACAAAAACATCATAGTCAAATGTAGAAAGGCAGAAATAGTAAATGCATCCTTCTCAGATCATGATGCAATAAAAATTACAAGTAAGAAAGAGCCAGGGAAAAGTAGAATGAAAATCATTTGGAAACTAAATAATTTCATTCTAAAGAACGAATGGGCCAAACAAGAAATCATAGAAACAATCAATAACTTTATCCAAGAGAATGACAATAATGAGACAACATACCAAAATCTATGGGATGCAGCCAAAGCAGTGCTTAGGGGAAAATTTATAGCTCTAAATGCTCACATGAATAAAAAAGAGAAAGAGGAGATTAATGAATTGGGCATGCAACTTAAAATCTAGAAAAAAGAACAAATTAGAAATCCCCATTAGACACTAAATTAGAGATCCTGAAAATTAAAGGAGAAATTAATAAGATTGAAAGCAAAAAAACTATAGAATTAATCAATAAAACTAAGAGCTGGTTTTATGAAAAAACCAATAAAATAGATAAAATATTGGTTAATTTGATTAAAAAAAAAAGAAAGAAGAAAACCAAATTACCAGTATCAAAAATGAAAAGGGTGATGTTACCACCAATGAAGTGGAAATTAAATCAATAATTAGGAATTATTTTGCCCAACTGTATGCCAATAAATTTGACAATCTAAATGAAATGGATGAATATTTACAAAGATACAAACTGCCCAGGTTAACTGAAGAAGAAATAAAATCCTTAAATAAACCCATATTAGAAAAAGAAATTGAACAAGCCATTAATGAACTCCCTAAGAAAAAATCCCCAGGGCCAGATGGGTTTACGGGTGAATTTTACCAAACATTTAAAGAACAATTAATTCCAATATTATACAAATTATTTGGAAAAATAGGTGAAGAAGGAGTTCTACCAAATTCGTTTTATGACACAAATATGGTGGTGATACCAAAACCAGGCAAAGCAAAAACAGAGAAAGAAAATTATAAACCAATTTCCCTAATGAATATTGATGCTAAAATCTTAAATAAGATATTAGCAAGGAGATTACAGCAAGTGATCACCAGGATAATACGCTATGACCAGGTGGGATTTATACCAGGAATGCAGGGCTGGTTCAACATTAGAAAAACTATTAACATAATCAACCACATCAATAAGAAAACCAACCAAAATCATATGATTATCTCAATAGATGCAGAGAAAGCTTTTGACAAAGTACAACACCCATTCCTAATAAAAACGCTAGAGAGTTTAGGAATAGGTGGAGCTTTCCTTAGAATAATAAACAGTATCTACCTAAAGCCATCAGCAAGTATTATATGCAATGGAGATAAATTAGAGGCCTTTCCAATAAGATCAGGGGTGAAACAGGGATGTCCATTATCACCCCTATTATTTAATATTGTCCTAGAAATGTTAGCTTTAGCAATCAGAGAAGAGAAAGGAATTAAAGGAATTAGAACAGGCAAGGAGGAAACAAAACTATCACTCTTTGCAGATGATATGATGGTATACTTAAAGAATCCTAGAGAATCAACTCAAAAATTACTTGAAACAATTAACAACTTTAGCAAAGTAGCAGGATATAAAATAAATCCACATAAATCATCAGCATTTCTATACATGACCAACAAAGTCCAGCAGCAAGAGATAGAAAGAGAAATTCCATTTAAAGTAACGGTAGATAATATAAAATACTTGGGAGTCTACTTGCCAAGACAAACCCAGGAACTCTATGAACACAACTACCAAACACTCTTCACACAAATCAAATCAGATCTAAATAATTGGAAAGATATCAATTGCTCATGGATAGGCAGAGCTAATATAGTAAAAATGACAATACTGCCTAAATTAATTTACTTATTCAGTGCCATACCAATCAGACTACCTAAAAATTATTTTATACAGCTAGAAAAAATAATAACAAAATTCATCTGGAAAAACAAAAAGTCAAAAATATCCAGGGAAATAATGAAAAAAAATTCACAGGAAGGTGGGTTAGCGGTACCAAACCTGGAGCTTTACTATAAAGCAGCAGTCATCAAAACTATCTGGTACTGGCTAAAAAATAGAGTGGTAGATCAATGGAATAGGCTAGGCTCAGGAAATGCAGTAGTAAATGACACTAGTAATATAGTGTTTGATAAACCCAAAGACTCCAGCTTCTGGGATAGGAACTCAGTATTTGACAAAAACTGCTGGGAAAACTGGAAGATAGTATGGCAGAAATTAGGCATAGACCAACATCTTACACCTTATACTAAAATAAGGTCAACATGGATACACGATTTAGACATAAGAGGTGATACTATAGGTAAATTAGGAGAGAAAGGAATGGTCTACCTATCAGATCTTTGGAAAGGAAAACAGTTTTTGACCAAACAAGAGATAGAGTATATTATAAAATTCAAAATGGATGATTTTGATTATATTAAATTTAAAAATTTCTGTACAAACAGAAGCAATGCATCCAAAATTAGAAGGGAGGCAGAAAGCTGGGAAAAAAATTTTGAGGACAGTACTTCTGATAAAGTCCTCATCTTTAGAATATATAGGGAACTAAATCAAATTTATAAGAATCCAAGTCATTCCCCAATTGAGAAATGGTCAAAGGATATGAACAGGCAGTTTTCTGATGAAGAAACCAAAGCTATCTATTCCCATATGAAAAAATGCTCTAAATCTCTAATGATTAGAGAGATGCAAATTAAAACAACTCTGAGGTACCACCTGACACCTATCAGATTGGCTAAAATGACAAAAAAGGAAAATAATAAATGTTGGAGAAGCTGTGGGAAAATTGGAACACTAATGCATTGTTGGTGGAGCTGTGAACTGATCCAACCATTCTGGAGAGCAATTTGGAATTATGCCCAAAGGGCGATAAAGCTGTGCATACCCTTTGACCCAGCAATTCCACTTTTAGGTCTTTTTCCCAAAGAAATCATGGAAAGGGGAAAGGGACCCATATGTACAAAAATATTTATAGCTGCTCTTTATGTGGTAGCAAGGAATTGGAAGTTGAGGGGGTGCCCATCAATTGGGGAATGGCTGAACAAGTTGTGGTATATGAATACAATGGAATACTATTGTGCTGTAAGAAACGATGAGCAGGAGGAGTTCAGAGAAACCTGGAGGGTCTTACATGAGCTGATGATGAGTGAGATGAGCAGAACCAGAAGAACATTGCACACAGTATCATCAACACTGAGTGTTGACCTACTGTGATGGACTATATTCTTCTCACCAATGCAATGGTACAGAAGAGTTCCAGGGAACTCATGATAGAAGAGGATCTCCAAATCCAAGAAAAAAAAAAAAAAAAGAACTACGGAGTATAGATGCTGATTGAACCATACTATTTCTTTTGTTTTGGGCGCTGTTGGTTTTTTTTTTTTTCTATTTTGAGGTTTTGCATTACTGCCCTGATTTTTTCTCTTATAACAGGATTAATGCAGAAATAAGATTAATGTTATTATGGATATATATATGTGTGTATATATATATGTATATGTATATAGATATATAGATATAACCTATATCAGATTACCTGCTGTCTAGGGGAGGGGGGAGGAGGAGAGGGAAGGAGAAAAATCTGAAATTGTAAAGCTTGTATAAACAAAAGTTGAGAACTATCTTTACATGTAATGGAAAAAAATAAATACCTTATATGTAAAAAAAAAAAAAAGAAATGATGAGCAGGAGGAGTTCAGAGAAACCTGGGGGGTCTTGCATGAGTCAATGATGAGTGAGATGAGCAGAACCAGAGGAACATTGTACACAGTATCATCAACATTGAGTGTTGATCTACTGTGATGGACTATATTCTTCTCACCAATGTGATGGTACAGAAGAGTTCCAGGGAACTCATGATAGAAGAACTGCGGAGTATAGATGCTGAATGAACCATACTATTTCTTTTGTTTATGCTGCTGTTGTTTTTTCTATTTTGAGGTTTTTCATCATTGCTCTGATTTTTCTCTTATAACATGACTAATGCAGAAAAAAAATCCATGGATGAAATTATTACCTGGAAAAGGTGAATAAGAGATTGATATTCTCTTGTTATTGATAATAATTATCAACTCATACCTATTTCTCATCTTTATAAAATCTTTATAGACATAATCTACACATGTATCAAGTATATGCTGGATAAGAATATGTGAAAGTAGAAGGCATTTTTTTTCCAAAAAAATTTCGATAGCAGACTACATTTTTGTCAGATAATTAACTGAAAGGTACAAAGAATAAAAAATTACATTATGTTTGTCAGTTATAAAATAGCACTCCATTCAATAGAGCAAAATGAAGCCATATAGGCTTTCTTCAACAAAGAGTCGCTTATGCATGTTAGGATCATATGAAAATCCCTGATCAATGCAACAACAGAAATAACTGCTCAATGACCCCCTAATAATTAGCACCAATTAAGGCATAGAACAGGGAGAAACATGCTCACCAAACTGCTATCATGACGGTATGTCCTGTACAAGCAAGATACAAATGGAAGAGGGCATAGAGAGAACCTCCAGGTGTTCTTATTTGTTAATAATACTGTGCTGATTGTATTAAGCCCTAGAATATAACAAAATTTCCTCATTGGGAGGCTTGATTAATCAAAGTAAATCAGCATAAACAAAAAATAGAAGGTTGAAAAATGTCTATTTTTCCCACCACACATTTTGAAGGTCAGTTCACAGATGATAAAAATGAGCAATGATGTTGAGATTAGAATGGAATAGGAGGAAGAGAATAGACTGAATTGATTGCATTTGGAAATTATGTTGTGCTTACAACAATCCCTACCTGCTCCTCAGTGTAATAATCAATTGCTTAAAGATATCCATTCTTGGGGCAGCTAGGTGGCCCAGTGGATAAAGCACCAGCCTTGGATTCAGAAGAACCTGAGTTCAAATCCAAACTCAGACACTTAACACTTACTAGCTGTGTGACCCCGGACAAGTCACTTAACCCTCATTGCCTCACCACAAAAACAAGAAAAACAAGCAAACTAACAAAACAAAGCAGAGAGAAAGAGTGAGAGAGAGAGAGAGAGAGAGAGAGAGAGAGAGAGAGAGAGAGAGAGAGAGAGAAATAGATTCTCTCAGTATATTAAAAAAAAAAGATATCCATTCTCCCACTGGAATTGTAAGATTGTAATTCTTTATAGTACTACAATTTCTGAATAGTCAAAGTTGTTAGTAGCCCAAAAGACAATGTAGAAAAGGATGTTGGTATGCCCAAAAGGCTGTAGGTAGCATGCTTCCCACAATCACCTATCTGCAGGAAGTTGCATAAAGGATATCTGAGTCAGCCAGTCAGTCAACAAGCATTTGTTAAGCGGCACCTCTGCGTCAAGCACTGTGCTAAATCTTGGGTATACAAAGAAATGCACAAAAGAAGTCCCTGCTCTCAAGGCACTTATGGTCTAATGGGGAAAACAATAAGCAAACAACTATGTGCAAACAAGATATAGACAGAATAAATTGGAGATAATTCATATAGGGAAGGCACCAGCATCAAAGGAAAAGTTATCAAGAAAAACTTTTTGTAGAAGATAAGATTTTAGCTTGGATTTGAAGGAAGTCAGGGGGCAGAAATGAAGAAGGAAAGTATTCCAGGGATTGGGAAGTCAATGAAAATGTCCAGACTTTGGAGATAGACTGTCTTTTTCAAGGAACAGCAAGAAGTCCTGTGTCATTGAATTACAGACTAGGTTGTGGGGCAGGAGGGAGGAGTTGAAGAAAATTATGCTTGGAAAAGGAGGTGGTATTATTGTATAGCAAGAGGAAGAGATCATGCCTGGACAACCCAAGTGCTGTACTGGTACTCACAAAATGTAAAAAGTCCTGAAGAAAGTGGGTTGATTCTCTTCAAGGAATCTACAGAAAACTCTGAACAGGAATCACAAAGGATGACTGTTTTGCATAGACTGCAGTCTGCACTGTTGGGAAATGTCCACATCAATGAGATCACAGATCTATTGTAGTATGTATCCTTAACATGAAGAAACTAGAGTGGAAAACCAAAAATCCGATGTGAAGTTTTCAATATAGCATTTTCCCCTCCAACCCAAAGTATCAAGGATAGCCTGTGTCATTTACAAAGACCTCTATAAACACAAGCAGAAATGCTGAAGAAGCATGTTCTTTTTTCAAAATGAAATTGCAAGGCTACATGGAAAAATACGCACAGCGTTACCGTTTCATATTTCTTAATTAAGTTCAGACAGTTCCATGTGATAAATTGTTTAAACAGGTTTATTTCTTACATACAAGGAGCAATGATATACACATTGTGAATGTGATGTACTTTTTAAAAAAAACAGCAAAGCACCAAGCAGATTGCTACATTTTTTAAACCACTGTCCCCACAGAGAATGAAGAAAGCCATCTCATATCATAAAATGAAGATGCTTTTTCCCATAGAGTGGATAACCATCCTACATAAGACCAAAACAAGAACATCAATATTGCTTGCCATAAAAGCCATCAGATGAATGAACCATTGAAATGGCTACTACATTTTACCTGATCTTTCATTTAAGTGAATCCCAGCTACAATAAACTAGAGAGATTAAAAAAGTAACCTACAGACTCAGTATAAAACATAGAATATCTGAAACTTCATTAACATACAAGTTGAGAAAGGAGATACTTTGATGTAAAGTAACATCAATTACTCTCCTATGAACTGAAGAGATGAAAACTTTAAGCAATTCCATCCTCTTTGTTTTTCCTTCTCAGATGATGGTGTGCTCCATATACTCTTAGCCCTCTCCAGAGAATAGGGAGAAAGTGATAGTTTGGAACATAAAATGAGGGTTCATGACCTTGCATTTGGTAAAGCAGAACCAGTCAGCTGACCCTCAATATCAAGCCTTCATGCTTTAGGAATGCCCCCTCCCCCAAACCCCCACTTGGGAAAGAATTATTCTGCTCTACATTCTTTCTGTGGCTTTGTTCAGTTTCATTACACCTCAGGGAATCTAATTTCACTTGAGTGCTGCTGAGCTTTCCAATGATAGGTAGGCATCAGCATACTGTATACCAGCAGTAGGCACTTCAGAGAAAGGAAAATAGGCCCAGCAAGGTATAAAAAAAAACACAGGGCGCCCTAATGGTGGGAAGGCAGAATTTTGGCCTTGACCTGAAGGTGCCCTGGAGGTGCTCAAAGTGAAGCAGTGATACCAAGTCACAGACCATTCAGTTATGGGTCAGTCATTCCCAAGAGATGGATGTAAATGTGTAAGCAAAAGTTAGTGAAAGGTGATACAGCTGCTTTGAGACTCAAATTACCTGCCAGTAATTGGGGGAGGGGGTAATGGTGAGTGCATAGCAGGGATTTACCCACACTGAAATGATCTCATGAAAGGCTCAAGGATGGGTCTAGTTGGGGAGGGCAGAGGTAAACACACACACACACACACACACACACACACACACACACACACAAACACGCACGCATACTCTGAGCTCTCCAGTATTCACATGTCCCATGCATTTATTTTCAAACAAAGAGCAGATAATACTCAAGCTGTGGGAGGGGAAGTCTATTTTTCAGAGAAAATATGGACACCTGTAAGAAACACAAAGGCCATTGTGCTCAGGAATGAAACATGTGATCTAGGGAAATGCCAGTTTATCCAAGCCTTGGCTAGGTTACTGCTTTGTTGTGAGAAGGGACATATTTTTGAGACAACTGTGATTAACTGGAGCTTAATATGCCTTTTTTGTAATTACCTATAATTTTAAAAGATTACACTGTATCTTGCAGTTCTGGTTAAAGAAGAAGTCAGGTGATCTTTTCAAAATCTGAGCATTAAATGTAGTCTACCCATTGTCATTTCCCTCTCTTTAAGAGGGACAGAAATCTAAGTTCTGAGAATAAAGATTGTAAAACAAAACAAAACAAAAATACTTGGTTCCATTTAATTTCCTAGGGAGCACACATACTTTATAGTAGTTCATTCTCTCACAAGGTCAGGGCATTTCTGAAAGTTGAAGGTAATCACACTAATTACCTAAAATATCTACCCCCACACAACAGTAATTTCCCATTAGTTTATGTCCACCTCCTTTGAGTGGTTCTTCATTTTCTTCTTAGTTTGAAGTGTAGGAGGCAAAAGAATTTTTCCTTTACCCTCTAAAAGCTCACATTACTCACCTGCCCCCAACAACTATGTGGGTCCTAAATTAGTACATGAATTAAACTTAAGCGATTGGTTTTTGCATTTGGAGGTGGATGGGGGGGGGTCTTTTCTGGAGGGGAGGGGAGTACTTAGAGCTATATCCACCAAGGTAAAGTTATAGCTACCTTAATCAGGTGTTTTAACCTCTACAAAGGAATTGCTGTCTTGATATGATAATAAGTTTTAGTATTGTTAGTCTTTGTGCCATTACTAAACACAGGACATTGTTGAGGTTTTGGAGGGAGAATTTCTTGGGAAAATGAACTGTTTCTGCCTGAACTAAATTAATCCTGAGTTGTGTTGGAGTTTAAAGTGTTTCTTTTTTTCCTCATTGTAGTGGAGACAAATGGATATTTGATTTCTGTGTTATGAAGGCAGACATCCAGTTTACAGAGAAAGCAGAAAGGAGGTGCAACTCAGTCCTATGTTACCAGAAAATCTTTCCCCTAAGATGCTCAAGCCATTGGATCTTGGGCTCTGCACTGCATTCAATTTCAATGTTAGTTATATGTGGGTTGTTGCCTATTTAGGAAGATTAAAGGGAATAAATAAATTAAATGAGTGAAAGGATTTTTAAAAATTATATCTATTTTAGGCATACGTAAAATAGCAGAATCTTCTAACAAGAAAACACACGTTTATATGCCAGGCCAAATGGTCACATGGATCATGCTGTGTCAAATCTCACCTATGAGAAGGACTAACTTTGTCAGTGATTAAGTCAAATTCCAGGTCGGGGATAGGCTAATCCCTTTTGGGGAAAGGGGCACAGTCCATAATAATGTCCAACCCTGCATAAACCAAAATATTGGGTCAAGTTAGGACCATCGTTTCACCAAAGTACAAAAAAAACAAACAATAACAACAAAACTAAGGAGCTGAAATAGAAATAGGAAACTGGTTGAAAAAAAAAAAAAGTCAGGCTGAGAAGTCAGTTAGAGGGCAAGATACAGAGACAGGCTGGTTTACTCAACCGAGCAACCAAAGTTTTGGCTTTTTATGGCAACCATGTGTGTTCCTGTTCTGTGAATTCAAGGTATTCCTTGTATGAAGGAGTGAGATCACCAGGTCTTTGCTGCTCCTGTGGCTGCCCACAATGTGCAGACCTGAGAGTTGTCAATTACTACCTCCTATAGGAAGACGTGATTTGGTTGGACCTAGGGTAAGCAGGTCTTTGTAGGCTAAGTGTAATAGTCCAAAGTGATGGAGTATCAAGGAGAGGGAAAGCTACTAATGGACAGAAGAATCATAACAAAACAAAAGTTAAATCCAACTATTTTGCCAGTGGATGGTCCTAGTTGGTGACATGGAGACACTTTGAAATTGTAAAACTAGAAAGTCATTTTTTCAATTTTTCTCATATATGGATTCTTAATTGGGGGTGTACAAATCCCCCCAAGGGATCCATGAATAGATTTCAAGCTATCTCTGGGAATAGATAGAAAAATATGTTCATTTTTACTAACATCTAACAAGAATTTAGCATTTCATTCAATCATGAATATATGAAACAAACCACAGTTTGTCAAAACAAATTAGATAGCTATGTGGCACAGTGTATAGAGCAGTGGACCTGGAGTCATCAAAACCCAAGCTCAAATTTTGCCCCAGACACACTGACTAGCTATGTGACCTTGGACAAGTCATGATCTCTGTCTCCTTCAGTTTCCTCATCTAGAAAATGGGGATAATAATAGCAACTATGTTGTGAGGATCAAATGAGATAATACTTGTAAAGCTCTTTGTGAACCTATGAATGTTGGCTATTATTATTATTATGCTTCCCCAGATTGCCAAAGGGATCCATGGCACAAAAAGGTTAAGGATCCTTGTTCTAGAGTATGTTGTAGGTTACGAGCTTTAAGAAGGAAAATATTCAGCACTGTATTCTGTGCATCTTCAGTGGTAATAGGATGTCATGGGGAAGTGAATTACTTTAAGTAACCCAAGTGTAACAACCACGGAGCTACAGCTATCAGAAAAGGTAAATAGCCTAAATTACATAAAGGGGAGAATATATAATTCGTGCATTTGAATCTATATGCTGTCATTTGGTAATTTATGTATAACTGCTAAGATTCTTCTCAGATACAAACACCACACTCACCACATAACTTGGTGCCAAAAATAGGGGAAGGGAAGCAATGTTGTTTGGTTGTGTTTGACTCTCTGTGACCCCATTTGTGGTTTTCTTGGCCAAGATACTAGAGTTTACAATTCCATTCTCCAGCTCATTTTACAGATGAGGAAACTGAGGCAAAGAGGGATAAGTGACTTACCCAGTGTCACACACAACTAGTTAGTGCCTAAAGCCAGTGTTTTCCTGACTCTAAACCAGTGCTCTATCCACTGTGCCACCTAGCTGCCCTGAAAAACCATTCATAAATGCTTAAGGTATCTACTATGTTTCAGGCACTGTGTGCTAAATGCTTCACAGATATGTTCTCATTTGATCCTCACAACCACCCTGGGAGGTCAGTGCTATTATGATCTCCATTTTACAGTCGAGGAAACCGAGGCAGATAAGGGTTAAGTGACTTGCCCAGAGTCACATAACTAGTAAATATCTGAGACTTGAATTTGAACTCAGGTCTTCATGAACCCAGGCCAAACTCTCTCGCTACTGCACCACCTAGTTGCCCAAATCAGTTGTAACAGGTAAGCCACTGGCAGCTCTCCATGGTTCTGAGATTGCAAGCTATTAACTACTTTTCTGTAGCACAATCTATTTGAGCACCATCCATCCTACCAGGCCAAAACTGTGAATATGGGTTTATAAACTGTAAGTATTTACTTGTTCATTACAAATATATGAGGGATATTGACATATATATTCTGAGGTGGAAGGCATTTTAGGGTAGCCTTACAAAGCATACTCTATACCACCCCATTTTAAGATTCTAGCCAGGGTACCTTGTTAACTTCCCAAAGACCTTGCTCATTCAGTGTTGTTTGGTTTCAGGAGGACAGATGCTTGCCTATTGTTGACTGTTGAAAGCAGATTTGACTACTATAGTCCTAACATGCCCCCCCCCCAATCCAATTTCAGCTCCGTGCTGGAATGGTTTTGCTAGTGTTGAGTTTCTTATTTTCCTATTCTTCATCTCTCTACTTCCTTGTAATTTAGAAAATACCTTCATCTTACTGGCCCTATGGAAAACAGGATAGTCTTCCATTATTATTAAATATTATATATATATGTATATATATATTTATACTATATAAATAATAGGGTCAAATCCTGAGGATCTCTGAAACTTTGCCTGGAGCATGGATGGGCACCTTCTTCCTCCTACTGTGGGAATGGAGGCCACATACTGAAATTGTGCTTTCAAAGAGATATTTTTCTCCTTCTCTCATGAATAACAATAAAGTTTTTGAGGCTATCTCTGTGTGGAATGATGCTTTTCATCTGGACTCTCCTGAACTACATCTATTGAAAAATACCAGGCTCAGCTTCAAGGTTTAATTATAAATCTTGATTTGTCCATGGAACCTTCTCTAATCACTCTGGCTGGAATGACTTTTTCCTCCTTCATTTTTACTGTTCAGATGAACCAACTATGTCACTTATCACATATTTCTTTGTACTATAAATATTGATTCATGTCTTCAATCTCCTACTAAATTCTAAACTCCTTGAGAGTGAAGGCTGTCTCAATTATCTTCCTGCTTGTCACAAAACCTACAATAATGCTTAGGCAATAGTAAATATTTGGCAAATGAGAAGAAATCTGTAACTAGCTTATAGAGTGCAATCAACAATCAGCCTTTCCTGAGCCTTGGTTAAATGGGATTGGGAAAACCATCATTTGTCAAAGAACCTTGCTTGCGATAAAGGTTTTGACAAAATACACCACCCATTCCTAATAAAAAACACTAGAGAACTTAGGAATAGGTGGAGCTTTCCTTAAAATAATAAGCAGTATCTACCTAAAACCATCAGCAAGCATTATATGTAACAGAGACAAGTTAGAGGCCTTCCCAATAAGATCAGGAGTGAAACAGGTATGTCCATTATCACCTTTATTATTTAATATTGTACTAGAAATGTTAGCTTTAGCAATCAGAGAAGAAAAAGGAATTAAAGGAATTAGAATAGTCAAGAAGGAAACAAAACTATCACTCTTTGCATAACAACCTAGAACTGGACTGGACACTCCAGCTACGCTATAACCAGGGCAGAATACAGCTGGATTATTATTTCCTTTAACCTTGATGTTATTATTTAAATTAACAGTCTGAAATTGCATTGGGTTCAGGGTTATCATAGCCTACTGTTGACAAATTTTGAGTTGTAGTCTACTACAAATCACAAAATATTTTTCATATGAATGCTTTTCATTCTCAAATTCACTCATTCTCTCTCTCTACATATATATACATACCTACATGTATGTATGTACATATACGTACATACATATATATGTTTGTGTATAGTTTAATTAATATGTACAAATATATATTTGTATAGTTGAATTTTAAAAATAACAATGTAAAGGATTTTTAAATGAACCCTATTAAATTTCACCTTATAAGCTTCAGTCCACCATTGAGATAGATATTTGGGGATTCTCATTTTGTCATCCAGTGTATTATGAGAGTAGAAGAAAAGAATTCATTCTCAGAAATCAGATAACTGAATTCTGGAACTGCAAAATGAAAAGGGATGTCAGAACCATTCTTGTCATCATTATTCCCTCCAGCTTCATGTAATCCAGATCTGATTTATGTCTTCAAGTAAGTCTCATAAAAATGTTCAACAAAATTGGGTTAGGTTCAAATCCTTGGAACACTCTACTACAAACTTTTTTCCATGTTAATACTGCTCCATTAATCATTATATTTGAGGTCCTAACAGTCCTAAAGCATCCATAACATCTACAACATCTCTGACAAGCATCTTATTGTTGTACTGTTGAAATTAAACAAGCTGGGGCAGCTAGGTGGCTCAGTGGATAGAGCACTGGCCCTTAATTCAGGAGGACCTGAGTTCAAATCCGACCTCAGACACTTAACACTTACTAGCTGTGTGACCCTGGGGGAGTCACTTAATCCCGATTGCCTCACCAAAAAAAAGAAAGAAAGAAAGAAAGAAAGAAAGAAAGAAAGAAAGAAAGAAAGAAAGAAAGAAAGAAAGAAAGAAAGAAAGAAAGAAAGAAAGAAATTAAACAAGCTGCCAGTAACAGAAAATTTATTTGGAGTCTAGGGCTGAGCACAAGGAGTAACACTTTAGAACTGAAATCTAAAGGTCTTGTAAACTGTTGTCTAGAATTATCAAATAAAAATTGATTAAATGAATGTAAAAAAGCATTTATTAAACACATAGTAAATGTTTAATGAATTCTTTTTCATTCCTTATAAGCTAACTTCTAAGTGAACTCTAGCAACACAATTCAGTCAATCAACAAGCTTTTGTTAAATGTCTACCATGTCCCCAACACTGCAATACTATGCTAAGCACAGGGAATACAAAAATAAGACAGCCCTAAGGAACTTACATTCCCCACAAATATGTGGGGGGAGGGTACCTATATGTGTGTAAGTGTATACAAAACATACAAAATAAATACAAGGCATTTTAGGGAGAGGAAGCACTATCAAGTGAGGGGATTAGGAAAAGGCCTCATGTAGGAGGAGGTGTCTGAGCTGCATTTTGGAAAAAACAAGGAATATTGATGCAGGGATAAGAAGAAAGTGCCTTCTGGGCATGGAGGACAGCCTGCACAAACATATAGAGGTAAATGATGAAATATCATATGAGAAACAAAGGTAAGAAGTATGAAGTTGAAAAGTAATAGCCCACTTTATATTATATTATTTTAAGGCTTACTTGATTTATTATGTTAATGATCAATCCACTATGTATTGTTAGGCACCTTCATTATGTGAGCTTGAACTCCCTTAACTAGTTCAACCCATTTTTGGTGAGGACTTCCTGATAAAACATCCCCAACAAGTGGTCCTAATGGAAGAACTGGGTTATAACCCAAGGAAAATTCTTTAAACAAAGATTAATTGTATTTCTAGGAAGGCAACTGTCTTGAGCTATGAAATTGATTTTCTTAGAGACTATAGTTGCTGCTGCAAAGAAGGCAAAATGGAAAAACCATGAAAATTATAGAAGAAAAAATATACAAATTAATGTGGTTTTAGAAAATTTGTGTTGTATGCCAAATCAGAAAAGAAAAAAAAAAGACCTCTGTCTGAAAACAAAAGGTAAAAAATGCTTTTTTTGTTTGGTATTGTTAACACAACCCCTGGATTCCCTATCAAGTTCAGTCCTGTAGATGTGCTTCCTAAATCTGGTCTAAAATATAAATCTTAGGAAGCTCATTTATGACTTATTTAATTTCTTTTTCTAATATAGGGTTACTTAAGCATTCTATATCTTTGTTAATCTGGGCAATTTATACTTTTGTAAATACCAATCTATTTCATCTGTCTGTGTCAGTTTTATTAGCATATAATCAGGCAAAATAGCTCATAATAATTGCTTTAATTTCATCTTCATTGGTTGTGAATTTACTCTTTTCATTTTTGAGACTATTAATTTGGTTTTCTTCCTTGCTTTTATAAGTTACATTAGCCAATAGTTTTTCTATTTTATTATTTCCCCCCATAAATCTATTATTAATTTTTTTTTCAATTTTGGTTTTGGTTTTGGGGTTTTTTTGGTGAGGCAATTGGGGTTAAGTGACGTGCCCAGGGTCACACAGCTAGGAAGTGTCAAGTGTCTGAGGCCAGATTTAAACTCAGGTCTTCCTGAATCCAGGGCAGGTGCTCTATCTACTGCCCCACGTAGCTTCCCCTCCCCCCATAAATCTAGCTGTTAACTTTATTTATTTGTTCAACACCTTTTTTGCTTTCAGTTTTTTTTAATCTCTCCTTTGATATTCTGGATTTCATTTTTGATGTTTAGTTGGGGATATTTAATTTATTCTTTTTCCATTTTTTTAGGGCTATACCCAATTCATTGATCTGTGCTTTCTCTCTTTTATTGATGTAAGTGTTTAGAGATATAAATTTCCCTTTAGTATTGCACTGGCTACATCTCACAAATTTTGGTATGCTGTCTCATCTTTAATGAAATGATTGATTATTTCTATAATTTGTTAGTTGACCCACTCATTCTTTAGGATTAAATTAGTTTCCAATTAATTTTAGTCTATGCTTGCTAAGCCCTTTTTAATACAATTTTTATTGCATTATGATCCAAAAATAGTACATTTGATATTTCTGCTTTTGTACATGTATTTATGAGATTTTGTGCCCTAATATATGGTCAGTTTTTTTGAAGGTATCATATACAGTTGAGAAAAGTGTATACTCCTTTATGTTTCTTGATGTCTTATGGAGACATTATCTTCCACTTAACCAAATTTGCTTTTTAAGGAATTATTTGCTTTAGAGAGGTTTTGTACCACTTTTTCCAATTTGTTCTCTTTTCTTAACTTTCTTGCATTCTCTCATTTCTTTTTCCAATTTTTCCTCTACCACTCTTATTTGATTTTTAAAGCTATTTCGTCTCTTTTTTTTAAAATCTCATCCTTTAGCTCTCCTAGGAATTCTTGTTGATCTTGTTGGTCCGATCTGCTTTTTTTTTTTTTTTTAGGCTTTGCTTATGGATATTTTCAAGTCATTGTCTTTTTGTGAGTTTATACCTTGAGCTTCCTTGTCAGCAAAGATTTTTATGGTGAGGTTTGTTGTTGTTGTTTGCTCATTTTTCAGACTATTTCTTGACTTTGGACCTTATGTTAAAGTTGGGCTCTGCTCATTTGGGTGAGGAAATGGCCAGCCTGCGCTATTGTAGTTTGATTTGGGGGTAAGGAAGGACTGTAAATTTTGGTATTTTCAAGGTGGTATGATCCAGAGAGAGATCCAATCACTGCCCACCTGCTCTGTGCTTTGATACTTACCAAAGAAGGGCCTTTGTTCCCTCACCACCACAATTGCTTCTCCCTCCCCTGGAACTGCAAACTTGAATTGGGTAATGGGCTATAGAAATGCCAAATGGTGCCTGATCCTACACCCAGCACTAGCACAGGGATCCCCTGGAATCTCTTTCTGACCAGGTCCCTTTATTGACCTTGCTTCTTGGGAATGTCTCCAAGGCCCACAGACAGAGTGCTGCTTCTACCATAACCTGCAACCTACCCAGCTAGCCTTCACCCCAGTGTCCACAGACCTCTCTTTCCATCTATCTAAACTGCCTTGGGCTAGAATTATGACCCACTCTGACTTTTTGTTGACTTTTCTTGTTCAGGATTTAATTTGGTGTTTTCTGTGGTCATTTTGTAGGAGAGATTTCGAGGGAAGTTTGACAGTTGTGACCCTTCACTCTGCTAATTCGACTCCACCTCTCAACAAAATTATTCTTTCTTTTTTTTTTTGCAGGGCAATGATGGTTAAGTGACTTGCCTAGGGTCATATAGCTAGTAAGTGTCAAGTGTCTGAGGCTGGATTTGAACTCAGGTCCTCCTGAATCGAGGGCTGGTGCTCTATCCACTGTACCACCTAGCTGCCCCTTCAACACAATTATTCTTAACTACTAAAAAATATCTGTCCGACAAATGTAGTTGACACCGAAATCTTTTACATGAAACCTGTGCTAATCATCTACCACCTCCCCTTGGTTCTTGTATCTTGTATTTATTTAGTATATGTTCTCTATATACTGCTCCCCCACCCCCAAAGAATATAAGCTCCTTGATGATGGAAATTCTTTTCATTTTGTTCTTTATATCCCCATTGCCAAATGGGTGCCTGGCAATATTAGGTACTTAATAAATAATCAATGCTTATTGATTGATGGATTTTTTTAGGGAGTTTCCAAATTGATCAGATCACAGATGCATTTGAATATCTGAGATCTGGAGAGGCACACCTAATTGGTTTCAAAAACTAGTTAGCCAAATCCTCAGATCCAGAGGAAAAATAAATATGTATTGGGGGAGGGGGGTTTCTTGGTTTTTTAGATATTTTATTTTTTTCCAATTACATATAAAAACAATTTTAATGTGTTTTTATATTTTGAAGTCCCTAATGCTTATGTTACAATAACCCAAGATTCCTTAATAAATACAACCACAAAAATAAGTATTTGAAAACCTTATAATTATTTTTTAAAATTAAATGAAGTAAAAAAAGGGAAAGATGCATACTTGTCCAAGGTGCTTCACTCTCATGGAAGAGATGTCCTGAATAAGGTCTCAGTGAAAAATTAACTGCCTCCAGACAATGTCACCCAGAGAGTCTTATTTATGGATGATATTATACTGATTGTGTCTAGCCACAAAATATTACAAAGTTTCCTCAATCAGATCCATGATTAATCTTTTTTTCCCTTTTTCTTTATTTTTTTTTTGGTGGGGCAATGAGGGTTAAATGACTTGCCCAGGGTCACACAGCTAGTAAGTGTCAAGTGTCTGAGGCTGGATTTGAACTCAGGTCCTCCTAAATCCAGGGCCGGTGCTTTATCCACTGGGCCACCTAGCTGCCCCCTGATCCATGATTAATCAAAAGAGGTGAACCTAACTCTTCATAGAGAAAAAACTTTCCTATAAGGTTGAAAAATGCCTGTTGTCCAGATTAGGATATGCAATTGGATATCCAGTCCATTATTGCATATATTTGGGGCAGACACTACTAATGGTCAAAATAGGAGAAAAGGACCAATTGTATTTGGGAAATGACATAGTGTTTTCTTTTTTTTTTTCTTTTTTTTTTTTTTTTAGTGAGGCAATTGGGGTTAAGTGACTTGCCCAGGGTCACACAGCTAGTACCTGTTAAGTGTCTGAGGCCGGATTTGAACTCAGGTACTCCTGACTCCAGGGCCGGTGCTCTATCCACTGCGCCATCTAGCTGCCCCTGACATAGTGTTTTCAAAGAATCATAGATTTAGAACTGGAAAGGAACTGAAGACAGGTAATCTAGTCTAATCCCCATAATTTTATTTTATTTTTATTTTTCGTTGGGGCAATGAGGGTTAAGTGACTTGCCCAGGGTCACACAGCTAGAAAGTGTCAAGGGTCTGAGGCCAGATTTGAACTCAGGTCCTCCTGAATCCAGGGGCGGTGCTTTATCCACTGTGCCATCTAGCTGCCCCCTAATCCCCATAATTTAACAAAGATGAAGAAACAGAGATGTTAATAATAATAACAATAACAATAGCTAGCATTTATATAATACCTACTATGTGCCAGGCACTGGGTTGTACTTTACAATTATTATCTCATTTGATCCTTGCAACAACCCCGGGAGGTATTATCTTCACTTTACAGATGAGGAAACAGAGATACAGAGGTTAAGTGATTTGCCCAGGGTCACACAGTTAATAAGTCTCACAGGCCAGATTTGGCTTCAGGTCTTCCTGGCTCCAGGCCCAGCATTCTATTCACCATGCCATCTAGCTGCCTCAAAGATAAGTGACTTGTTCAAGGTCACACATGTAGGAAAGAGCAGAGATAGGAGAAACCAGGTCCTTTGATTCCAATTTGGTTTATTCTTTACACTTAGACCTTAGTCAGACATAGAAGATGCCAAGTTAATCCACTGAATCTCAGGCTATCACCAGTCATCTTGACTTTTGTCTTGCCACTGGACTTTGATGACTCTAGAAGAGAGAGTGAGGCTGACAATTTTGTGCAACTCTGACTCATTTAAATTCAATTGATGCATGAGTCAAGACATCATCTGTGTTATTATTTGTCCTCTTCGAAAATGAAGAACAAAAAAGGGAAAGACAATTAATGTCTGTGAATTTTGACAGTAACCAGAACAAAAATACTTTAAAGTATGATCAATTAATTTTCCAAGTGACAAATTCCAAATGAAAAAATAAGTTGAGGAAAAAAAAACCTTCATTTTTAAAAGTCATGTATTCTCTCAAATCTCAAAACCTGGTATGATTCCATACATAAAAACAGCTGAGTGGTCTGTCCTAATTGTAGTTCATCTCAAATAATCAAAACTGCAGTAAAAGTTAGCTTCAGGGTTTTTCAAACATTGCAATATTTTAAATCCTTGAAATGACTGTTCTCTGCTTCTACCCTTTTTGATGAACACTGATAATTTTGAGAGCATCAAAGGAAGAACAATCAGGATGTTGAATGGTCTTGAATTCATGCCATATGAAAATATGCTGAAGGAACTGGAAATGAAGAGGAGGAGCAGAGGAAGCTTGGGGGATCCCATACTTGTCTTCAAATATTTGAAGGACTGTTTTGTGAAAGAAGGAACAGATCTGTTTTGTGTGGCCCCATAGAGTAGAAGCAAAGAGGCAAATTTAAGCTGGATATAAAGACATTTTTCTACTTCATAATTAGAACTATCCAAAAGTGGAATGTGCTGAATTAGTAAGTTTCTCCTCATTAAGAAGACTTTTTTAAAAAATGTAATAAACATTTTTATTTATAGTTTTGGTTTCCAATTTTTATCCCTCCTTCCTTCCCTCCCTCCCTCCCCTTCATCCCTCCCTGAGGTGGCAATTAATCATATATGGGCTATATATATATATATATAATTATGTAAAACATTACCATATTTGTCATTTTGTACAAGAAAACTTGATTAAAAGAAAAAAAATGAAAGAAAGTGAAAAATAACATGCTTCATTCTGTTCCGTCAGTATCAGTTCTTTCTTTGGAGGTGGATAGTATGTTTCATCAATAGTACTTGGGATTGTCTTGGATCATTGTATTGTTGAGAATAGTCAAGTCATTCACAGTTCCTCATCAAACAATAATGCTGTCTCTGTGCACAATGTTCTCTTGGTTCTGCTCACTTCACTATATATCATTTCACATCTTTTCTGGTCTTTCTGAAGTCGTTCTGCTTGTCATTTCTTATAGCACAATAATATTCCATCACCATCATGTGCCACAGTTTGTCTATCTATTCCCCAATTGATGGGCATTCCTTTGATTTACAATTCTTAGCCACCACAAAAAGAGCTGCTATCAATATTTTTGTACAAATAAGTCTTTTTTCTATTAAGAAGTCTTTTTAAGCAGAACCTGAATGACTACTTGTTGGTATGCTAAAAATGGTATAGGTTGGTAGATGTCCTCAAAGATCCCTTTTGAATCTGATCTTCTGTGGTAAATTATTTGAAAATATAATCTAATTTTTATGTGAAATCATTAAAGGCAGTTGTAATGATGCACTCTTAAAAAAACCAAACTACTTGTGAATGAGAGTTTCCAATAGGTTTGCCCATCTATATAACCAAATTTCCAAACACTATCCATCTCCTTCCTTACTTTTGTTTTTAAAATTATATGGGGCAGCTAGATGACACAGTGGTTAAAGCACCGGCCCTGGATTCAGGAGTACCTGAGTTTAAATCCGGCCTCAGACACTTGGTACTTACTAGCTGTGTGACCTTGGGCAAGTCACTTAACCCCCATTGCCTGCAAAAAAAAATTATATGAGAATTTCTTTAAATATTTAAAATTAATTTGAACATGAATGTCTGCATGTCTAACATGCAGGGTGGTTTTGAGGATAAATGAGATAATATTAGCACAGTGCCTGGCACATAGTAGATGCTATATAAATGCTTATTCCCTTCTCCTGCATGCAGATTGCATAAAAATCATGGTTTGCATTGCACTATTTTTTCTACATTGCTTATTTTTTCAGGACCACTTAACTAAAAATTATGGAAATGAACTGAAACTAGAGCAGTTTATCCCACAAACAAGTGTATATAGGAAATATGAACATTGATAGATGTGATGTTCAAAATCTAATGTGTGTCCTTACCTGCTCCCCCAGTTTGGAGGGGGGGGGGGAACTAGCTAAGATTTACTGATAAAATTCAGCAACAGTTTAGGGTTTTAAGAATTTATTAAAGTATATTAGGGGTTAGCAAAGAGAGAGAGAGAAAGCCACCTTCACCTAGCTATCCAAGAGGGAACAAGTGAAGTTCCGCAAGTTAGGAAACCTTTCTATTCTCCTCCTTCTTCTGCCACCATGAGCTTGTTCCCAAACCAAAGAGGCCAATCCAGGGAGCCAGCCTCACCTTCCTACTTCCTGTCTCCCTCCCCAGAATGGGAGGTCCTTCAAGATGACTGGTTGAGGGTGGTCTCCTATTGATGTCATAATTCACAGCCTCTGAGAACAACATTACACTCAGGGCCAGCCAGGTGTGGTCTCGATTTAATCAACTTTAAGTAGGTTCTCAGTTAGTCCCTCAGTCTCACCCAATTCAATCAATTCCAAATCAATCTTCAGGTGGGATGTCTGCCAAATCCCATTATTTTCTCACATAGGAAATAAAACATATTGAATGAATACAATAGATATTTACCAATTTACCTTGCTTCCATTTTTTTTTGTCCTATTAAGGAGTAGAAAATAGGGGTAGAGAAGAAAATAAGACCATATATAGAAACACAAGGACAAAGAGAAAGATAAAATAAAAGCTCAGTAGTTCCTCCCTTCCTCCCAACCTAACTAGGCTTCTGATAACCCACTACCCAAAAATCTGACTCATTGTCAGGCAACACCAACGTACCATACAATGACAAATCCTGACAAATGTAGTAGATTGGCATAGTTTTTATCCCTCCCTTGTATCTCTATACAAGAAAAACAACAAGAGGGGAGAGGACAGAAATGGGCTTGCAACTGAAGCAGCCAAATGTGTTTGAGTAAGTGTATTCTATCCCTCTTTCTATTCCCTCACATATGTTTTATTTCCTCAAACTAGTTAATAGTTTGTCAGTCTTATTAACCTTTTTTTTTTCATAAAAGTATTTATTTTCCAGTTACATGTAGAGATAGTTTTCAATATTTGATTTTATAAGATTTCTAGTTTCAAATTTTTCTCCCTTTCTCCCACCTCCCCAAGACACCAAGCAATCTGATATAGGTTATATATGTATAATGACATTAAACATATTTCTGCATTAATCATGCTGTGTAAGAAGAATCAGAGCAGAGCAAGGAGGGGGTGTAGCCAAGATGGCGGAGGAAAGGCAGTGAGCTCTTGAACTCATGACATGATCACTCAAAAAAAATCCAAATAACACCCTAGGAAAATGCCCAGAGCAGCAAAACTCACAGAAGAATGTGCTGAAATCATCTTCTAACCAAGAACAGCTTGGAAGGTCAAAAGGAGGGAGCTGCTGTGCTGATACAGGAGTCGAGCCCTACCCCACAGTCACCCTGACACAGATGCAGTCCCAGGAAGAGCTCACCAGAGAAGGAGACCCCCATAGCCTCTGAATCAGCTGAAGCACCAGTGTCATCTGGAACTAAGCTCACAGTCTGGTGAAAAGGCTGAGCCCTGGGCATGGGGGAGACTATAGGGGTCTATGCTGGTGCTGAGGCAGAACTTGGATTTTTCACCCCTGCTGAGAACCAGGAAGTAGGCTTGAGTAGCAGTGGTCCAGGTGGGGAAGGTGCACAGGCTCATCAGAGCTAACAACCACAACACACAAAGTTGGTTGATTAGCAAGTTGGTCTGGGGTCATCTACAGACCAGGGAACAGGCCAGGTGAGTGAAGAACCTAATCCTCCTTAAATCATACCACCTGGGACTTCTTAAGCTTGGGATACTGCAGCCTGGAAACAGTGCCCCACTTTAAGGAGCTAAAAGTCAAGTAAAAGAAAGGCAACAAGAGCCAACAGAGAAAGGTGAGGACCATAGAAAGTTTCTTCGGTAACAAGGAAGACCAAGGGGCACCCTCAGAGGAAGATGTCAACATCAGGGCCCCTATATCTAAAGCTTCCAATATGAATTGGTCTCAGGCCATAGAGGTGCTCAAAAAGGACTTTGAAGATAAAGTTAGAGAGGTAGAGGAAAAAATGGAAAGAGAAATGAGGGTGATACAGGAAAGACATGAGAAAATAGTCAACAGTTTGAAAAGTCAAATTGGCCAAATGGAAAAGGAGGTACAAAAGCTCGCTGATGAAAATAATTGCCTAAGAATGAGGATTGAACAAATGGAAGCCAGTGACTTTATGAGAAACCAAGACACAATAAAGCAAATCCAAATGAATAAAAAAATAGAGGGCAATGTGAAATATCTTCTGGGAAAAACTACTGATCTGGAAAATAGGTCTAGGAGAGATAATTTGAAAATTATTGGTCTACCTGAAAACCATGATCAAGGAAAGAGCTTAGACATCATCTTCCAAGATATTATCAGGGAAATTGCCCTGAAATTCTAGAAGAAGCTAAAATAGAAATTGAAATAATCCACCAATCACTTCCAGAAAGAGATCCCAAAAGGAAAACTCCTAGGAATATAATAGCTAAATTCCAGAGCTCTGAGGTCAAGAAGAAAATATTCCAAGCTGCCAAAAAAGAAAGAATTCAAGTACTGTGGAGCCCCAGTCAGGATAGCACAAGATCTAGCAGCTTCTACATTAAAGGAGCAGAGGGCATAGAATATGATATTCCAGAGGGCAAAGGAAATGGGATTACAACCAAGAATCACCTACCCAGAAAAACTCAGCATACTCTTTCGGTGGAAAAAATGGGACTTTAATGAAAAAGAAGACTTTCAGATATTTGTTTATTTATTTATTTTTGGGTGAGGCAACTGGGGCTAAGTGACTTGCCTAAGATCACACAGCTAGTAAGTGTTAAGTGTCTGAGGACAGATTTGAATTCAGGTCCTCCTGAATCCAGGGCCAGTGCTCTACCCACTGTGCCACCTAGCTGCACCTGACTTTCAGATATTTGTTATGAAAAGACCTGAACTGAATGGCAAATTTGACTTTCAAATACAAGACCCTAGAGAACCATAAAAAATTGGAGCTGGGGAACATACCCGGGGTCATACAGTGGGCGACTGTCTTGTGTCTGAGGCCAGGTTTTGGCTGGGATCCCCCTGGGTCCAGAGGTGAAGCTTTGTCCACTGTGTCACCTAGCTAGGTTATGACATCTTTAGGGTTAAAGTGAGGGGTGAAGGGAATGTACTGGTGGAGGGGGAAAGGCATGTACTGGTGGAGGGGGAAGGGCAGAGGTGAAATCCTACATGAAAGAAACAGGAAAGGGCTTATGGAGTGGGGGAAGAGATGGGAGAGGAGCAGGGCAGTAAATGAATTTTACACTCATCAGAAAAGGCTCAAAGACCTTAAACTCATCAGAGCTGCCTCAAGGAGGGACTAACAGACACACCCAACTGGGTGGAGTAATCTTTTTAATCTGGGCAGTAAATGAGCCTAACACTCATCAGAATTGGCTCAAAGACCTCAATCTCATTAGAATTGGCTCAAGGAGGGAATAATGTACACACTCAATTGGGTGGACTAATCTCTATAACCCTGCAGGAAAATAGGAGGGGAAGGGGATAAAGAGAGAGGGGCCGGGGGCAGCTAGATAGTACAGTGGATAAAGCACCGGCCCTGGATTCAGGAGTGCCTGATTTCAAATCCAGCCTCGGACACTTGACTCTTACTAGCTGTGTGGCCCAGGGCAAGTCACTTAACCCACATTGCCCCACCAAAAAAATTTTTTTAATTAAATTAGGAGAGGGAGCAAAAGAAGGAAGGGCAGAGTGGGGGAGGGGACAGACAGAAGCAAATTCCTTTTGAAGAGTGATAGGATGAAAGAAGATGGATAATAGAATAAATATCATGGGGAAGGGAATAGGATGGAAGGGAAACACTTAACAATAGTAATCATGAAAAAGAGAAAAGGGGGAAAAATTGTACAAAAAATATTTATAGCAACTCTTGGTGGAGGCTAAGAATTGAGAATCAAGGGAATGTCCATCAATTGAGGAATGATGGAAAAAGCTGTGTTGTATGATTGTAGTGGAATGGTCTTGTGCTATAGGAAATGATAAACAGGATGATCCCCCAAAAACCTGGAAAGACTAATGAACATCGATGTGTAGTGAAGTGAGCAGAGCTGGGAGGACAGTGTGCATAGTGACAGCAGTATTGTTCAATGAGCAATTGTGAAGGACTTACCTACTCTCAGCAATGCAATGACCCAAGGCAATACCAAGGAACTAATGAGGAAGCTTACTATCCACCCCATAAAAAGAACTGATAAAAAGAACACTTGTGAATTGTACATATATAACCTGGTTGCGATCTTATGGAGGGGGGAGGAAAGGGAGGGAGAGAGGGAGAAAAATTTGGAACTCTAAATCTTATGAAAATGAATGTTGAAAACTACCCTTACATGTAACTGGGGAAAAAAATAAATGTTTGTTGCAAAAAAAAAAAAAAAAGAATCAGAGCAAAAAGGAAAAACCTCAAAAAACAACAACAAAATAGAAATAGTATGGTTCAATCTGCAACTAGATTCCATAGTCTTATTAACCTTTTTTTTTTTTTTTTTGGTGAGGCAATTGGGGTTAAGTGACTTGCCTAGGGTCACACAGCTAGTAAGTGTTAAGTGTCTGAGGCCAGATTTGAACTCAGGTCTTCCTGACTCCAGGGCCAGTGCCACTGCGCCACCTAGCTGCCCCTTATTAACCTTTTAAAGAAAACAAACCAGTTTTATTAATTCAATGTCTTTTTTCTTTTTTTTTCCTCTTTCTTTTTTTTGGTGAGGCAATGAGGGTTAAGTGACTTGCCCAGGGTCACACAGCTAGTAAGTGTCTGAGGCCGAATTTAACTCAGGTCCTCCTGAATCAGGGCCAGTGCTCTATCCACTGTACCACCTAGCTGCCCCTCAATGTCTTTTTAATTCAACTTGCCTCTTTTTTATTTTTTCAGAATTCCCATTTTTTAGTTTATTTTTCAAAATTTCTTGCTTTTCTATGTATTTTTTAGCTGTATGGTTATTTCATTGATCTCTTGTTTCTCTTTATTTTTGATGAATATGTTCAGAGATATAAAATTTTTCCCTAAGAACTATTTAGTTGTTTCCCACAGGTTTTTGGTATGTTGTTACATTGCTGCCATTTCATTAATAAAATTATCTACTGTTTCTGTGATTTGTTCTTTGACACAAACATTCTTTAAAACTATATTTGGTATCTTTTAAAGTCTGACTCTTTTTATTCAATTTTTTTAATTAATTAAATTTTTATTGCATTATAGTCAGTAAAGGATTTGTGTGGTATCTACCTTACTGCAGCTTTACGATGTTTTTCTAATTTAGCGGTCAATTTTTGGCCATGCACAGCTGAGAAAAACTCATACCAAGTTTTGTGGCTAAGTTCATTGCATTCGCATTCACAGTTATTGTTGCTAAGTGTGTTTTTTCCTTCCATTACATCCTATTATGATGTTGTTTTCCTCTTCACCCTTTGGGCCCTTCTTTATGAAGAAAAATTAGGCGGGGGGGAAGAGAATGGGATAAAAACTGATGATCTATCATGGAAGTCATCTGATACCCCTCTTCTGGCTTGTCTTTATCTTCTTTTTTAATAATATGTTATTTTTTCTAATTTTGTATAAAGACAAATTTTAACATTCATTTTAAAATTTTGAGTTCCAAATTTATCCCTCCTTCCCTCGTGTTCCACCTCCTTAAGATGGTAAGCAATTTAATATAGGTTTTATATATAAGCAATAATATTGAACATATTTCTATATTAGTCATGTTGTCAAAGAACAGACCCTAAAGGAAAAAAAAAAACATGAAAGAAATAAAGTGAAAATAGTATGCTTCAATCTGCATTCTGATTCCATCAGTTCTTTCTCTCAATGTGAATAGCATTTTTTCCCTCATGATTCCTTTGGAATTGTCCTGGGTTATTGCATTACTGGGAATAGCTAAATCATATCATAGTTGATCATCATACAATGTTGCTGGTACTATGTATAATGTTGTCCTGTTTCTACTCACTTCATTTTACATCAGTTCATGTAAGTCTTTTCAGGTTTTTCTGAAATCCACCTGTTTATCATTTCTTATAGCACAATAGTATTCCATTATGTTCCTATATCACAATTTGTTTAGCCATTCCCCAATTGATGGGCATCTCCTCAATTTCCAATTCTTTCTGGGCTTCCTTTCTTCACACAGACTAGATCCCAGTTACTGGACCTTACCCTTTATGTTCTGGTAATTTCTCCATCATAATCAGCATTATTCTATAGCTGAACAGCCAGCCTCTTAATCTCCTATTCCCCTCCAGGCAGGAATCAATGTCTTCTTTGGAGAAGGGCTAGTGGAGGAGATGCTAGAGATATCTATTTATGTCATCCCATGAGAATCTAGACAGACTTATGTGGGCAAAAACAATTTACATGGGCAATACACTCACCCTTCATGTATTATAGGTATGGCCAAAGAGGTGCAAAGAGGTGATCATGCTTCCAATGCTGCAGGTCAGGGGGACAATTGATATCTTCACATGTCTCCCACCGACCTTGGACTCTAGTCTTTGTTAAATGCCGATCCACTTGTGGCTGCTTGATGCTTCACTAGTGGTTCTTATATGGCTCTCTGGCTATCATCCACTTCATCCAGCTTCTAGTCCAATGGAAATCCTCAATAGTTTTGTTTTCCAAGTAGAACTTAGTACACAAAAATATTTCTAGTAGCTCTTTTTGTAGTGGCTAAGAATTGGAAATCAAAGGAATGCCTGTCAATTGGGAAATGGCTAATCAAGCTGTGGTTATGATGGAATATAATTTAAAAAAGGCCTGGAAAAACTTCTATGAATTGATGTATAGTGAAGTGAGCAGAATCAGAAGATTGTTGGGCACAGTGACAGCAATATTGTTCAATGAAGAATTGTGAATGACTTAACTATTCTCAGCAATACAATGATCCAAGACAATCCCAAAGGATTCATGATAAAGCATACTATCCACCTCCAAAGAAGAACTGATATTGATTGAACACAGACCAAAATGTGCTATTTTTCACTTTCTTTAATTTTTTATTTTATTCAAGTTTTATTATAGAAAATTACTAATATGGTATATTTTACACAATTGCACATGTATAACCTGTACCTGATTGCTTACTGCCTCAGGGAAGGAGGAGAGAAGGGAGGGAAGGAGAGATAAAATTTGGAACTCAAAACTTCAAATAAAAATGTTTATTATTTTTAAAATAATAAAATAAAATAAAATCCCACCCTCTACAGGAAAAAAAAGAACTTAGTACACAATATGGACTGTTCTTTTCTTTCTTCAAAGAGCAGACTACATCAAGAAAATCTCCCTATAGAAGATCTGGTATCTGGAATTCTAAAACTTGACAACTCTCCTACTTAGGAGTTACCTACAAGGCAATTCTCAAAAGTTCTCCTTTCCTAGTAAAAGACTAGATCCCAGTATCATGCCACCTAGAGAATTCATAATCTCCCCTCCTCTATGTACAAGGTTGAAGTTCAGGAAACTATGCCCTTGAATTCTTCCCTCTCAGACTATGTGCAAGTCTATGTCTCCCTTGGTCTTGTGCTTTTGCCACAAGTAAAATATTATTTGTTTGTTGAATTCATATAATTTTGTATTTGTAGATGAGCATGATCTCTAGGCCTACCAGCTGTGGTAGATATGGACCCTCAGAAAAGACTCTTAATTATTGGATTGTCTAAGAGGTGTGCTACTTATATTTTTCTCAGATTGTCTAGTGCAAGATGTTGGAGAAGATGCTAAAAAGGACAGTGCTTACACCTCCCCAAATCACCAGAGTTATGCAGAATAGGAATTTGGACCAATGAGCCAAGAATATCCCAGATTGTTTTCTGGAGACAATGTAGGGAGTATGTGAAGGGATTGAATCAGAGTAATGTCTAATCTACCTCCTTTACAAGCAGTATAAGTATATTGGTCATTTGTGAGTAATTAGAATTCAGATTACCCATTGTGGAATGGGGAAACAGTATGTTGGGGTCAGATTTTTGAAGGCTTATTATGTGAAAGAAGCAGCTAAATGGCTAAGTCAGGAAGACAATCTTCCTGAGTTCAAATCTGGCTCCAGCATTTTCTAGTTGTATGACCCTGGGGCAAGTCATTTGACCCTGTTTGCCTTAGTTCTTCATCTGTAAAATGAGCTGGAGAAGGAAATAGCAAACCACTCCAGTATCTTTGCCAAGAAAATCCCAAATGGGATCAAGAACAGTAGGACGTGACTTAAATGACTGGACAGTACATTACATGGAAGAGGGATTAGATTTATTCTACTTGACCCCAAAAGACAGAATTAGAAACAACTGGTAAAAACTACTCACATATAGGTTTCTATACAATATAAGGAAGCACCATGCCAAATGGAATAGTATGCCTAAGGAGATAGAGAATTCTCCAATATTAAAAGTCTTTTGATAGAGATTGGATAACCACTTGTCAGGGATGTCATAGATAAAGAGTTAACTAGATGACCTTTGAAATCTCTGTCTGATTCTCCTTTTTAAAAAAATGAGAATAGGGAAAAAAATGGAAAAGGGAACAGGGAAGGAAATTTAGAGTCCTCAATACTAATAGCCTAGGACCCAAAGTGCCTAGAGGCTCTTACCTTGTAATTCCCATTTTTAAGTCCCTTTCCTGATTCCTTTGGGCTTTCTTTCTTTCTCTACTTTTCATGTCAGCTTCTATGTCCCTTCATTCTTGTGCTTTTTCTTTTCTTGTTTGTTTGTTTGTTTGTTTGTTTTCTGAGGCAATTGGGGTTAAGTGACTTGCCCAAAGTCACACAGCTAGGAAGTGTCAAGTGTCTGAGGTCATATTTGAACTCAGGTCCTCCTGAATCCAGGGCGGGTGCTCTATCCACTGCACCACCTAACTGCCCCATTCTTGTACTTTTTCAAGCAGAGAGGAATTTTTGTCCCACAGTTCAACTTCAACAAAAATGTATAGTTTTCCTTTTTCTTTTTCAAAGGGAGAAGGGAAAGAGAAAAATAGATTTTTTTTCTTTTTTTTTGGCAGGGCAATGGGGGTTAAGTGACTTGCCCAGGGTCACACAGCTAGTAAGTATCAAGTGTCTGAGGCTGGATTTGAACTCAAGTACTCCTAAATCCAGGGCCAGTGCTTTAACCATTGTGCCACCTAGCCACCACCTAGCTTCCCCCTAGATTTTTCTTAATAAACACTTTTTAAAACAACAAAAAAGGTGGGTTTTATTGAGATCCTATTCTTGACATAGTAGATAGCATACTGTACAAGGAGTCAGGAAGACCTGAATTGAAATTTTGCCCCAGACACTGACAACAATCCAACTTTTGGTGCCTCAGATACATACTTGCTATGTGACCCTTGACAAGTCACTTCAGCTCTCTCAGCCTCAGTCTCCTCATTTGTAAAATGTGGTTGATAATAATGTTTTTGTTTATAATATATGTATTTTGCAAACCTTCAAGCACTATTTTATCATTATTAATTAACTAGTTAATTAATTAATTTAATTAGTATTATTACTATGGATATAGCAGGAACTATGTCACTTTATCTCCCAACTCAGGGCATTTTCACTGGCTGTCACCTGTACCTTCAATTCTCTCCCTCCTCTCATCTCTATGTCCTGGATTCCCTGGATTCTTTCACATCCCAGGAAATACCCCACCTACAGGAAGCCTTTCTGGATTTCCTCTCTTCCCCCCCTTAATCCTAGTAACTTTCCTTTGTTGATTATCTCCAATTTACCCTACATATATTCTTGTTTGTACATAGTTGTTTGCATGACTGACAAGAATGATTAAGACCCCCTACCAACTACTACATTACAATCTAGTAGGGTGAGAATAAGACATGCTCGCAAATAAATACAATAGTCAGTATGTGTAAGAGAAATACCACTCTGCTATGAGCATTCAATATAGTTGTGCTGCCTATGGCAGAAACCAAAACTCATCTTGAGAATATTTGTGGCAATGGGGAAGAATTTCATGACCTTAACTAACTACACTGGGCTATTTATGGGGAAAGTGCTTTGCAAACTTTTAAGCACTATCCAAATGGAAATTGTTAGTTTTATGACCAGGTCAGATATATGTGATTTCATCAGTATAGAGAATACTCAGCAAGGAAACTCACTTTTCTACAATTTATTTTTGTTGTTGTTGCTCAGTTGTTTTAGTTGTATCTAACTCTTCATGACCCCATTTGGGGTTTTCTTAGAAAAATACTGGAGTAGTTTGCCATTTCCTCCTCCAGCTAATTTTTACAGATGAAGAAACTGAGGCAAACAGAGTTAAGTGACTTGCTCAGAGTCACACAGCTAGTAAGTGTCGGAGGGCAGATTTTAATTCAGTCTTCCTGACTCCAGGCCTGGTTTTCCATCCATTGCTCCCTCTAGCTGTCCCTCTAGGATTTTATAGTCTTAGAGAAATTAAATGATTTGCCCAGGATCACAAGCCAGAATATATCAGAGGTAGAATCTGATTTTCCTGAATTTAAAATCACCTTGCTTTCTTTTACAATCATGATTACCACCAGAAAGACCTGTATAATGTCCTAAAGCACAGGTCTGACATGTCATCCTCCTGCTCAATAACCTCAAGTGGCTCCCAATTGCCTGTGGGATCATAATCCTCTGTTTGGCATTCAAAGCCCCCATAATTGGTCCATTCCTACTTTTCCAGTCTTCCTCTCCAAGTACTCTTTGATCCAGTGCTGCTGGCCTCCTTGCTGTCCCATGAATAAGAGCCACCATCTCCCAGGTATTCTATCAGGCTATCTCCCTTTCCTGGACTGCTCTCCCTCCTCAACCCTACCTACATCAGTAAGGTTTCTTGGCTTCCTGTAAGTCCCAACTAAAATCCCATCTTTTACAGGAAGTCTTTACCAGCCCCTCTTAATTCTAGTGACTTTCTTCTGTTAATTATTTCCTATTTATCCCATATATAGCTTGCTTTGTGTATATTCATTTTGCCTATTATCTCCCCCACTGGATTGTAAACTCCTTGAAGGCAGGGACTGTTTTTTGCCCTTTTTAAATCCCCTACAGTACCTGGCACATAGTAGGCACTTAGTAAATGTAGTAAACAACTGATAGGTCATTCTGATCATATCCTGAAACTTGGGTTTATACTTCAAATATTTCCTTTACATAAAGCTAGATCCCCATCATATTCAGTTTGTACCCTACTTCACAGCATTATTTTTTTTAGTCCATTAAATCTTCAGGGTGCAACATTTTTAAGGAGTTTGGTGAGGGTGGGCCCATTATCTTAATTTATTAGACAAAATATCATCAGCTTTTAATAGCTCTAGAGAGGTATGTTGCAAACCCTTTGCTATGAATACTTGTAGGTAGGAATGTTTGCTCAGTTTTTCTGTGAAAAGCAAGCCTGTACTTGCACCAAATTGATTGCTTTCTACATGTGCTCAATGCGTCCTTCTGATGTTTCTTCCTGATGGGAATTGTCTGCTAATGTTGACTAAATTGGCAGTGGTTTCTAAATACACACTAGTGGCTTACTTTAATCAGATCCTGAAAAATAACCAAATTCGGTTTTTTGGTTAAGCTAAGAAAACAGAAGTGTTACAGTAGGCAGCCTCAAAGAAGAGTATAAACTCCTGGAGGGCAGGAACTGGTTGTTTTGTGGTGTGTTTTTTCTATCTTTGTCTCTTTAGAACAGTGACATGAACAGAGTAGACTCTCCATAAGTGCTTGTTAAATTGAATGGAATCTAGTTTACATGTAGGCAAAACCTTTTAAAAAATGTATTTTTGGCTGGACCCTTGCTTTCAACTGTATATAAAATTACAGACAAGTGGACTCCCATTGCCAAAGCAGATCTGTAAATGTCCTTTAACTTAAGAGTTACCTAAGGCACTGAGCAGTGAGTTGATTAGCCCACAGTCACATGCCAGCATATAACAGGGGCAGGATTTGAACCCAGGTCTTCCTGCCTTGAGGGGCCAAATTCTGATCCATTTTGCCACATCTCTCAAAACCTTAAGAAGTTATCAGGTAAGTTTGACTTTTTTAATGATCACAATCAAAGCAAATTTGTAAAGTGGAAAAAGACGTGAATAACAGTGGTTGAGGACATCCAGGTTAATAGTAAAGAGAAATCAATATAATATGGACCATTTAAAATTAAGAAAATGCCTTTAAGTATAGAAAATACTCTTTTTTATATTTATTACACTTACTCCAAATTAGCATAAAAAGGATATAATTTACAGTACAGGAAACCCTCAAGTTGTGAGTTCTCCTTTCCAGGTTTCTAATACTTCCTCAAACCATGTTTTTGTTTTTGTTTTGTTTTGTTTTGCCTCTCTCTCAGCAACAATATCTATTTTTTATCACGTTTTATGGAATGTTGTTTTCTGCAGTCTTCAAGAGGGATAGCATGATACTAAACAATATCAATTCCTTCTATTTTTTTTAACTGCCTGATGCACTAACTTTAGCACTACAATGAAGGAGAGAGGCAGCTGCTAAGAAAAAGAATAAAGGTGATGTGGGACTAAAAGCAGACAAACTCCAAAATACCTGATATTTCCAGAAGTTGTAGATTTGAATTAACAAAATCTTTAGGAATCTGAATACTCTGCAATTTCCCCAGAATTCTGGGGAACAACAAGGCTCTGTCCTGGACCATGTTCTCTTCTCCCTCTATACTATTTCATCTGCTGATTGCATCAGCTCCAAGGGATCTAATTATCATCTCTGTTTTGATGATTCTTAAATTTACTTATCTAGTCCTAACTTTTATGGTGACCTCCAGTCTCTCATCTCCAACTGTCTTTCAGTGATCTCAAACTGAGCATCCAGTAAACATCTTAAACTCAAAAAACAACTCATCATCTTTTCCCCTAAACCCTTCCCCCTTCCAAACTTCTCCATTACTGTCAGGGTACCACAATTCTCCCAGTTTCCCAGGCTCAAAACTTAGGTGTTATCCTCCACTCTTTACTATCTCTCACTCACCATAACCAGTCTGTTGTAAAGGCCTGTTGATTTCACCTTTGCAAAATCTCTCCAATATGCCCCCTTCTCTCCTCTGCCACCACCTTGGTGGAGACCCTTATCACCTGGCCATGAACTATAGCAGTAGACTGCTGGTGGGTCTGCCTACCCACCAGACTACACCAGGGGAGTCTCTCCCCTCTCCAACCCATTCTCCATTCAACTGTCAAAATGATTTTTCTAAAGCATGTGTCTGACCATGTCACTCCCATACTCAGTAAACTCCAGTGGCTCCCTATCACCTCCAGGACCAAACACACATGCTCTGTCTGGTATTCAAAGCCCTTCATACCCTAACCCCTCCCCACTGCCTTTCCAGGCTTCTTACACCTTATTTTCCACTATGAACTCTTCTATCCAATGACTCTGGACTCCTTGATGCCCCATAAACAAAACATTCAATCTCTCTGCTCTGGGCATTCTCTTTGACTGCCCCTTACCAGGAATGCTCCGCCTCCTAGCTTCAGTGGCTTCCTCCAAGTCCCAAATGAAATCCCACCTTCTACAGGAAGCCTTTCCCAATCCTTTTTAATCCCAGTGCCTTCCCTTTCTTATTTCCTATTTATTTTTTATATAATTTGTCTGTACATATTTGTTTGCTTATTTTCTCCCTCATTAGATTGTGAGATCCAGCAGGGTAGGGATAGTCTTTTGCCTTTCTTTGTATCCCCAGTACTTAGCACAATGCCTGGCACATAGTAGGTGCTTAATAAATGCTTATTGACTGACTGACTGACTGACTGAAATAGCCCCTTAGGTTGATCTGGGCCCTTTGTGCCACAGGAGACATGAGCACAGGTTCTAGAGTTAGAGGATCTGAATTTAAATCCTGCCTCTCACACTCCCCTCACTGAGAGTAATTTTATGGAAGTGATTTAAACTCCATAAGCTTCCTTTTACTCATCTATAAAATGAGAGGTTAGACTAGACAGGTTCTTAGTTCAAGTTCTATCATTGTGCCTTAATTAGTTTAATATACCCTACTTGCAATCAGCCTTTGTGAAAGGAAGAGTTTTGTTTTGCTTGGTTTGGCTTTATTCTGTTCTGTTCTGTGACTAGAAGATAAAAGTCCTGGATGTTAATCCTAGCTTTGCCACTTCCTAGCTGTGTGACTATGGGGAAGCCATTTAGTTTCTTTGGGTCTCAGTTTCCCTATGTGTAAAAATCCCAGAATCTAAGATCTAAAAAGGATCCTGAGACCATCTAATTCTGTGGCATCAAATCAAAACAGAAAATGGGGCCACTAAACAATACATAAGGATCCCTACAAGCTTTATCTATGTTTTATTAGATATTTATCTTGCTTCCCACATTTTCATCTGGTTCTGGCTATGGGAGCCAGCTGGCTAAGTGTTTTATTGATGCTTCTGCTCTAGTTCAACCCATCCCTGAAGAAATCTCTTGTATAACATTCCCAATAAGTCATCTAGCTTCTGATTGAACTCCAGGGAGGGGTCTTCTCTAATGGACTTCCCAAAGCAATTCATTCCACTTTCAGATAGCTCTGTTAGGAAGATTTTCCATAAATAAAGTCAAATTTTTCTCTCTTCCATTTCTACCTATTGTTCCTAGTTCTGCTCTCTTCTGCCTGGTAGCCCTTTAAATACTGGGAGGCAACTGTTAGGTTTTCCCTGAATCTTCAGGCTAAATGCCCCAAATTCTTCCAAAAGCTCCTAATGTGGCATGTTGTCTTGCCCTTTCATCATCCTGGTTACCTTCTTCTAGACCTTCTCCAAATTGTCTCCATCCCTCCTCAAAAGTGGTGTCCAGAAGTGATGTGTTCTCTACATGTAGCCTGACCAGGGTATAGTCAAGCTGAATCACCACCTCCCTTCTTCTGGAAATGAAGTCTCTTGAGCCTACATAATATCCTCTTTTGTAGCTTCTATGTCAACAGACTCATATTGAACCAGCCATCCAATAATATTCCCAGATCTTTTTCACAGGGAGCTGTTGTCTGGCTACATTGGCCATATTTGTGACAGTGATTTTTAATCATGTGTGTCAAACTACGCATTTATCCCTACCAAGTTTCTTTTTCTTTTTTTTTTTTTTTTGCGGGGCAATGGGGGTTAAGTGACTTGCCCAGGGTCACACAGCTAGTAAGTGTCAAGTGTCTGAGGCCGGATTTGAACTCAGGTACTCCTGGATCCAGGGCCAGTGCTTTATCCATTGTGCCACCTAGCCACCCCCTACCAAGTTTCTTAATACTTGATTTGTCTTGTTGAAATGAGAGTTTGTTCCAATGATGTACTTAAAGTCTCATAATTCTGTGTCATGACCCTTCTCTCTCTCAGTCTCTATTATAGCTATTATGAGTAGTGGAAGTCAACAGTTTAGTAACAGGTTATGCTCCTAGAGGCTGTAATTTGTTGGAAAATAATACTTCTCCCCAGTGAAACAATGATTCAGTCTTCAAGCCATGCTACAAAAGCTTATTTAATGTATAATGTACATGAAGTACAGTGCTGGGGTGCTGGGAAAGAGACATTAGCCACTGGTTAGCAAGAGGAAGGGATGGAGGCCGCCACCAAATAAGCAATTTAGTGAGACCAGGGCCTCTCTCCTTCAGGTGTAAAATCTCTTGGTTACTTCTCCTCACCAGATAAGTGGCTTCCCAGCCAACTTTTTTACTTTCCCTTCAGCTTCCTCTTCTGCTCCTTCCAGCTCTTTCTTGCAACCAGGGAATTATCCATTCATTCCACAAGTATTTATGAACAGACTACATACAATGTGCCAGTTGAGGTGCTAGGGATACAAAAAGATGTAACAGTCCATGGCCTCGAGAAGATGGATTCCATGGTGGTGGTGGTGAAGGAGGAACAACACATATGCAGCTAAGTTTAATAGTGAAGGATAAAAAAAACTTTTGTTCAGCTCCTATTCTTTACCAGGCACAATAAAGGTAGAAAGTTAGTACTTGCAACTGGGGAATTAGGCTACATTTCCTATAGGAGGTGACACTTGACCTAAAAATGGAAAAAAGGTAGGGATTCTACAGGATGGAACTGAGGAAGAAATACACTCCAGGCACTAAAGGAAAGTCTATGAAAGGGTATAGGACTAGGAGATGAAACATCAGATACAGGCCAGTTTGGCTGGAATGTTAGAGTGCAGCAAAGAGAATAGTTCAGTAAGCCTGGCTGTATATTCTGCAGTCGTGAATGGTTGTGAATGGCTCTATAACCCAAACAAAAGAGTTTATATTCCAGCCTAGAGACATATGGGAACCACTAGAGCTTCCAGAGAAGGTGACCTGTTCTGACTTGTGCTTTAGGAATATCAGTTTGGCAGTTCTGTTCAGGATGGATTGAAGAAGGGAGACTAGAGGCAGGGAGACCAAGAAGCTATTGTAACAGTTTAAGGAAAAGGTTATGAGAGCCCAAACTAAAGTTATGGTTGTGTGAGCGAAGAGAAAGGGCTTAACAAGACAGGTGAGAGATGAAGAAGGAAATGCCAGGAAGTCCCCAAATCAATGTCAATGGAAGAATGGTTATGTTCTCAGAAATAATAGGGAAGGCAGGATAGAAGTCTTGGGGAAAAAACAATAAATTCTGGTTGTATATAAGATGACTATAGGATCATCATAAGTTGAAGATGTACAATAGGTAACTGGTGATGCAGTATTAGATGGAGTTCAGAAGAGAAACTCAGTCTGGATATATAAATCTGGTAGCATTTGCATAGAGGTGATACTTGAACCCATGGAAACTGATGATCAGATCACTGACATGGTATGGAGAGAGAAGAGAATTATGCCCAGGAAAAACACCAGAGTATATCCAGAGAGAGAGAGAGAGAGAGAGAGAGGAACAAGGATGATGATCTCCCAAGAGAGACCAAGGAGTGGTTGCAGGTAAGAGAAGAACCAGGAGGTATATAACAAAAACCCAGAGAGGAGAGACTACCCAGGAGTAGAGTGGTAAATGGCATCAAATAAGAGGTTAAAAAAAGGCTGAAGAGTGAGAAAATGTCATGAGATTTGCTGGTTAAGAGCTCTTTGGTAACTTTAGAGAGAGCAGTTTTTCAGCTGAGTGATGGTCAGAAGCCAGCTTGCAGGGGTTGAGAAGTATGAGGTGAGAAAGTAAAGGCAATGAGTATAGAGAGCTTTTTCTAGGAGTTTAGTTATGAAAAGGAGGGGAGATATAGGAGGATAGCTGCTGGGTTTATGGGTATAACTACTATTGAATTACAAGGGGAAGAGGCTGCAGAAATTATGTAGTTAAGTTTCTACTACCTCAGATAGAAATCCTTTACAATGTTCCTGACTAGTGGTCATCCAGCTTCTCCTTAGATAAAACCAGTAAAGGGGAACTCACTACAGCAGTCCTTTTCAACTTTTTTAATCTACAGCAATTTACAAAGTATGATGACAAACGTTCTCCTTTTAGCCTCATAACAACCTTGCAAGTTAGGCATTTTTATTCCCATTTCCCAGATAGTCTCAGATAGGTTAAATGATTTATCTAAGGTGCCTTAGCAACACCACTACTATGATGTACATCTTCTCACCGGCTTTGTCTTTTAACTATAGTTAAATAGAGTTTTCTTTTTAATCCATGTATATAAAATATTGCACTAATACATGTGAAGAGAAAAACCTGACTCCTCAGACTGTGCTAAGGATCTCATTGTGGCATATGAGATTCTGACCTTGAGAACAGGGTCTAGATGGTAGAAGTGACTATTCATTGGGTGTCAAAGTCTAGAGAGAGTACTACTAAGGAGACCATTTTCTAAGCATTGGTTTAGATTTGAGAGTGAAGGTTGATTCAGATGATAATGATATCCTTGATTGCTTTCAGCAGACACAGGTGAGAAGTGGTATTTATCTTGGGGATGGGAAGGAGAAGGAAATTCTAATGTAGGCTGGATGTGGCATGTGTGGTATCCCAATTCTCAATCTCTAGGCTGACTCACTTAGCTTCTTACCACTCTTCTACTGAGTAAATCTATGTTCTAGTCACTATGCTAAGTAATTGAGATATAAAGACAAAAATGAAAAGCCATGACCCTCCAGGAATTTAAAATCCTTCATGGGAAACAACATATAGACATAAGTTATATATGCAGCCTGGGATACATTCTCCAAAAACCCCACTGGGACTGAAAGGTTGGGTCTTCAGAGGAAAGCTACCACATCTTTCCTCAGGGCCCTAGGGGACCCTGAGCAGTTGAGAGAGGGGGGGGTTCTCTAGTATTTTTGCTCATGAACCCCCACTACTGAGTTCCCCCCAATAAGTTATAGTTGATATCAGTTAGATAATCAGATTTCATTTAGTTTCTAGAAACTGTTATCACTAAGTTAGTATATTGTAAGACTTGGCACAAAATATCCCTCTTCCCAAAGTGGAGGCACACTCTCTTACAAGTACATACAGACGGGGCAGCTAGGTGGTGCAGTGGATAGAGCACCGGCCCTGGATTCAGGAGGACCTGAGTTCAAATCCAGCCTCAGACACTTAACACTTACTAGCTGTGTGACCCTGGGCAAGTCACTTAACCCCAATTGCCTCACCAAAAAAAACCCCAAAAAAACAAAACAAGTACATACAGACACCAGTCCTCTATTCAGGAGGACCTGAGTTCAAATCTGATCTCAGATACTTGACACTTTACTAGCTGTGTGATCCTGCTAAGTCACTTAACCCTCATTGCCCCGCAAAAACAAAACAAAAACAAAAACAAAAACAAAAAATCAAGTATATGCAGAGTCCAGGGGAAAATGGGCTTCAGTTTAGCACATGGTGTGGTCCTCATAAAGTTCTCCTTAGGGTCAGTGTAGCTTCCTGCTGAGCTCCTTATAGAGACATAAAGCTGCCTCTCATTAGTGTGTCTAGTTTGTCTTTAGCACCTGATTCATATGCTGCCTTCAACTATTCTAGAGATGCTGCCAAGCTGTCGATGAAAAGCGTAAATTCTCCAACTTTTCAAAATTGACTGAATCCTTCTCTGGTCAAAGATAGGGGAGGAAACAGGAAAGAAGATCCTTCTTCCCCTCTATCAAGTGATTCCCTCTCAGAAGTTTGTCTGAAATTGCTCTCCAAACACATCCAGACGCTTGAAAATGCCAGTTCTGAACTCGATTCTTGGCTCTATACAAGAACCAAAAGGTATGACTGAGTCTTTATCATTATTTCATAGCTTTAGTCCACATGTATAACAATACAATAAACAGTGTGATGGTACAGAAAATTTCTCCTACAATCACAAAATATTCACTTGAAAGGTCCTCTCCAGGAATCTACCTCTTTATCACCCTTTAGATTTATCTTGATTTTATTTATTTATTTATTTTTTAAATACAAGAGGAATTTGGTGAGTCAGTCATCTGGGTGTCCAATCTATGTCCTTCACTTCTTTATTAAAAGAAAGAGAGAATATGTCATGATGAAAATGTTTGGTATTTTCCATTCCACCTATAATCTGTTTAAAAATTGTTACCCTGGGGGGGCAGCTAGGTGACAAAGTGGATAAGCACCAGCCCAGGATTCAGGAGGACCTGAGTTCAAATCCGACCTCAGATACTTGACACTTACTAGCTGTTTGAGCCTGGGCAAGTCACTTAACCCTCATTGCCCCCCTTCCCCCAATTGTTACCCTGTAAGCATTTCGATAAGAAAAAATGATAAACAACAAAACCAGTGATTTTTCTTTTAAAAAATGCAAGTTTACAATAAGGGTATTTATCAGTCAGTAAGCAATAAGGGAACAAGGATTCAAAATAGTCACTTGCTTTTTCTTCTTGTTTAAAACCAGTAGCACAGGTAAATTGGAATAAGTGAGTTTAAAACCCTCCTCAGGTTTTTATAGTGAGCATTTTTGCTTTTATAACAAATGATTGAAATGTTATACCACATGAAATTCTAACCAATGAATATAATGCATCTTTATAGAAGGTTATTTTCTGTCCTTAGTATTTGAGAGGAATTGAGATAGTATTTTCACTATCCAACTCCTCTAATGCAATAAAAAGTGGAAGTAGTTACTGTCCATTTCTGCTCCCTTTTTTTAGGGCTTTTGACAGTAGATTCTTAAGGTACAGTTCTCAATAATGGAAATATAATAATGACAGACATCTCAATATACAGTATCTGCTTTAAAAACATGGCAATTAGTTACAACAGAAATGTGCTGAGAATTACAAATCATAGATTTTAGGTGCTTTACTTCATAAAGATAATCTAATAACAGTTGAAAAAATACATTTCTTAAAAAGAACTCAAAATAATTTGTTATTAAACTAAAACTACTACAAAAGGAACAACAAATGACAAAAAATGCACTAAAATTTTTGAAAAATTTAACCAAGTAGTCAGAATTTCAGTTTATTAATGAATGTTTACATATTTTATGGCATATAGTTGAAACTACCACACAACAAAATAAATAAATAAATCTCTTTGAAACCTAAGTAAACTGCATTGTCTAGGAATACAAGCTTTATAATTTTTAAAAAATGTTTGTACCCAGTAGTTAGTTGAGAAAATCTATTCATTTATCTCTTGGCTTGTAAAATTTTCCCCCCAGAATTTACTTTAAATGATTAGCAAAACCTTTAACTATTATGTGTGGCAAAGTTCTGTTTTCTCCTTCTATTTTTTCTACCCCTGCTTGGGTCATAAGATCAATGTTTTTCTTCAGATCATCTATGTGACTACTCATATCATGAATTCACCCAATTAAATCTGATCTGACATCATCTGAAAATTGTCCTGAATCTGCTGAAAAAGTGTATGAACCATATTAGTATAATTTGGGGGTCTGTCTCCACCATAGCGCCAGTTCCTGACTTCAGTCAGCTTCCCAATTTGCGTCTCTTCAATCATTTCCCATATGCCCCCTTTGATGCAACATTCTACATCAACTAATAGCATTCATTTCTTCCCTCCACTAGTGAATAACTAGGTTTTTCCTACATAATGTTGTTGATGGAATGAATAGGATTAAACTAGATCTTATTCTCACCTACTTTATTCTGTTTGTCCAGACTGTCTGCAATTAGTCAGGCAGGGGTATGAAACAGCCCTCCTCCATACATGTTTGTATATAAAATAGTTTATATATGTTTTATAAATATATGTGTGTGTGTATATATATATATACTTTGTGTATATATGTACATGTATGCATGTGTATATTATATAAAACACACACACACACACACACATATATATATAGTGTGTATGTGTGTGTATGTTACTAGACCTGGGATTTCACTGGCTCTGGGATGAGGAAATTCTTTGTAGCAAAATAGGTTTGCAGGTTCTTGTCAGCTTAGAAAATATTAAGAGGTTAGGAGACTTGCCCAGGGTCATACAGTCAATATATATCAGAAGTGAAACCTAATCCTAGGTTTTTCAGCCCTTGATTCACTATGACACAATATATATATATATATATATATATATGTATGTATGTATGTATGTATGTGTATATATATGTATATGTATGTATATATATATGTATATATATATATATATACAATGTAATTTCTAGAAGGAGGTAGTTGCAAGTAGGAGAATCATGAAAGACTTTATGTTAAAGGTGATATTTAGGCTGTACACTGAAATAAACTCAAGATCTTAAGAGGCAGATTTCATGAGGCATACCTTCTAGGGAGATAGGCTCTGTGACCTATATGAAGGTAGGAGATGGAAGTCATGTGTAAGGAACAGCAAACAAACAAAAACCAAACCTTATTTGTATATAGAGTATCTGAAGGAAAGTACTGCATTGTCTAATTTGGTGGGAAAGGTAGTTTTGAGTCACTTTGTGAAGAGCTTTAAATGTCAAAAGGAGTTTATATTTGATCCTAGAAGTAATAGGGAACCACTGGAGTTTACTGAACAGGGGTGTCACATGGTTACACTCATATATTTTTCTATTTTAATTATAGATATCTCATTTCTATCTTTCATTGTTTCTAAGCTAAGTAGGTAGGTGGCACAGTAGATAGAGCACTGTCCCTGAAGTCAGGAGGACCTGAGTTCAAATCACACCTCAAACACTTATTAGTTGTGTGACTGTGGGAAAGTCACTTAACCCCAATTGCCTTAAAACATTCTGGGCCATCTCCAGTTGTTCTGATATGTATCTTGCCACTGGACCCAAATGACTCTGGAGGAGAGAGTGAGGTTGATTAGCATGCACTGCTCTCCCTCACTTAAATTCAATTCATTGAAAGTCATGACATCACCCCAATGTCATGGTCCTCCTCAAGAAGGACGAACAACAAGAAATGTAATGAGCTACCTGAGGACTCACTAAATTGTTTCTTTCTACAAAGAACAATTACAGTTGTCAAATACACATCCTAGATTTTTCATTCAGCACTTATTAAAGGTAAGCTAAGAGTAATCAGCAATCAGGTATCGAATACAAGTATTATAAATATATTATATATTATAAATATAAAGCTCATTTAAAAAATTTATCAGAATAGAAATTTGATGGGTAGGCTGTATGGAAAAGGATGTCAATTCTCCTTCATCCAGAGCCTCCTAATGTTGCTAATCAGAGGACAGACCCTTGCTTTTGAATCACCAAAACACTTCCTAGGGCAACTTTTCTTTCGGTCAACTTTAGTAGTTCAGCCCAGCCCAGTTAAATGCTATCAGTCTGGTAATAATGATATCATCCAGAATTGATGTCTGCAGGCAAAGGGAGGAGTCACTAAGCATTACCACAGGACTGGTTTTCCTTCTTCAAGTTACCTCCTGTTTTCTAAGTCTTTCTGTACCTGGAATCCAAACAGCATTAAGGATAATTTTGTAAGACAGTTTCTATAGTTTTTTATTCTTCAGAGAAGTATTTTTTATTGACCTAATCAATTCAATATGTTCTCACTCTGGTAGTTTTAATTATAACCCCGTTCACATGTAACATATATGGTTCTTTGTAAGACAAGTTCTCAGATTTCAGACTTGTTTCTATTGACTCTGATCCCAAACAAAACACAAGTATGGTGATTTTTGAAACCCTGCTATTGGACTAACTTTAATTGTGGGAACTATATATAAATGCAATTCCATTCACTTTAATAAATATTTAAGATGAAATATTGGAGGCAGCTGGTACCTGGGTGTGTATTCCACCTCTGTCATTTACTCTGCATCACTTTGGGCAAATTACTTGGCCTCCTTGGGCTTTAGTTTCTTCATCTATAAAATGAGGGGGGGAGGGATTTGACTAGATGGGCACCCAAGGCTTATTTCTTGAGTCTAAAATAAAGGTTAGGACTAAGCGGCTAAAAGTTTTACTTCCAGCTATAAATATATGTCTTCATGATTGTCCCTGCTCCACTAGAGTTTAAAGAAACAAAACATAAGGGCATAAATTTGTAGATATGATTTATTGGATGTTTGTAATTTTATTTCTTGGGAGAATGTAAGAGATGAAAAAAGATGTAAAGAAGAATGAAAATCAAATAGTTAAAGGAACAATGGTTTGGCAATAGGAAGAGGAAGGAGTATAAATGCAATAGGGATTGAAATTAGACCTGTAATTTCATTGGCATAGGAAACTCTCATGTAAGGAAAGTTCCAAGCCAATACAGGGTAGCACCTTCTCTGCAAAATATAGTTATCCCTTCCACATCTCAACTTTTCCCATCATGGTTTCAATATATAGCAGGTTGGCATAAGAAATTAATTGGGAATTTGGGGGGAGCTTTGTAGAAGCCGCAGATGACATGCAAAGGCCAGAAGATGACACAGAAGTTTAGAAACTCAGATATGCATAAAGTATATTATAGTATTGTATATCAACATATTTTAACTTTTAAGGTATTGTAAACACTCCACAAAAGAAAAAGAAAAAATTCAAACTTTTTCTCTGTTACCAAGCAAGGGCCAAAAAATTTTATATGGCTTTTCCAGATGAGTGCTGCGTCCCTAATCCATACAATGTGGAAGGAATCATTATAGAATCTTAGAGAGTTGCCCAGAACACACACTGAAGGGTTAAGCAAAGTATACACTGTCACACAGTTAGTATTTGCCATTAGCTCAATTTGAGCCCAGTTGTTTCTGGCTTCAAGGTCAATTTGCTATCCATGGTGTTATGTTGCCTCCTTATACATGTATTACCAGGGTAATATACCAGGAAAAAAGCTAGACTTAAAGTCGACTTTCTCCAATAAACCATATTTTTTATCATGAGTATTGGTGAGGACATTTTTAAATTCTTGATTTCTGATGTATAAAGCTTAAAAAAGGAAGTTCTAACACCCCACTCTTCCTGTTTCTGTTTTTCAGTATCCACATGCATCACTAGTGAGGTCAGCAGGGCAGTTCCTCTGAGCGTAACAGGTTAAAAAGGATTCATGAAATGTATATCAACCCAGAAGCTCTTCCTGTATAAGCACCTCACTATGAAGTTGTTTTAAGTCAGGGACACCAAAACTTTTGGAACTCATGAATGAAAGTGAGATTTTTTTACATTGAATTCTTCTTGTAGAAGGAACATTCTCTAGTTATATTCTTCTGAACTCTCCACTAATGAAATGCCTAATCATGAAGATGACCTAGAGTAGAGGTTATTAATGTGGAGCCATGAATGTTTTTTATTTAAAATATTTTGATAACTATATTTCAATATATTGGTTTGTTTTATAATTCTATGTATTTTATTTCATGCATTTAAAAACATTTTTATGAAGAGCAGTCCATAGACAGGGTATACTGGTAGATGTTTGCTTGCCTTTTGTCCTTTGTTCTCAAAGAGGACTGTGACACCAGGGTGATGTCACGACTTGCAATGAGTTGCATCTAAGTGAGGGAGGGCTGTGTAAGGTCACCAACCTCACTCTCTCTTCCAAAGCTATCTGGGTCCAGTGACAAGATACACATCAGGATGACTGGAGATACCCTCCCTCCCCCATGTTTTAAGGCAATTAGAGTTAAGTGACTTGCCCAGGGTCACACAGCTAGTAAGTGTCTGAGGTGAGATTTGAACTCAGGTCCTTCCAACTTAAGAAGAAAGACAACCCCAACTTTCATGGGGGAAAATAAAAAAACCTGGCGGAGGAGATGTAAAATTCACTTTTAAGTTTCATCAGCATTATTAACATTTCTTTCACTTTCTAAAAATCTAGAAAGCAACAAAAACAATAAATCAAACTTTAATTTCAGAGGTGTATATACTTAACTGAAAATGTAATAACTGGCTCTCTACCAGTTTAATTAAGCTCCAGCACACTCCTATCTTCACCAAACTGACCTAAGGGTTCCCAACATAAAAAAAGATTAGGAACCTCAGACCTAGAGGGCTTCTTGATAGCTATGTCAGGAGGGAACAGTCTAGCATGACCTGTCAAGCTGGGACAACTTCAAGTAGGTGAATGGCAAACAGAATCTTTTCAAGTAGGCGACCTTGGTAATTTTCAGCCTAACTAAATTTTCAGAGGCTCATCATCCGAAAGCTGGTCACCAGGTAGTGAACACTTTTGGGATATCCTGTATATGTTTTATATAGTTTTATGTATCCTATGGGATAGGGTGTGGGTGAAGGCCTCCGGATACATATAACTATATGACACTACCACCATCTCTCTCTCTCTCTCTCTCTCTCTCTCTCTCTCTCACACACACACACACACACACACACACACACACACACACACACACACAAAGGGTGTCCCAAAATTTCTGCAGTTGTAAGCTATAAATACTTGCCTAGTATGCAAAAATTTTGGAAGTATGGATCTGATAAGACCTGGAGACTATATGAGAAAACCATGAAGATTACACATATATGCAAAAGGTTGATCACTTGGAACACCATTTCCATACCTTCTTCTTGTAGGCCATTTGAATAGTGGAAATTTAGGAATTAAATAGATTTGGGTTTTCTCATATCTATTGGGTAGGGAGTGGGATTGATTTGATTTGTAAACCTCAAATTCCTATCACAAAGGAACCCAAGTAGAAGCCAGTGGGGAAGACTGACAACTCTTGGGCTGGACCAGATCTCTCAGAGTCCTTAAAAACCAGTCTAGATTCCTCCCCACAAGGGTGGGCTAGAAACATATACAGCATATGGGGGATGAGGAGGGAGGCAGGGAATTAATAGTCATTCATTTTACTGAATGGGTTTTTTTTTTCTCTCTAAATTGTGGACTACCTATTTCTGGGAACCCTAATCACCTGAAAGCTGTAGATTATTTTAAAATGTCATCTACCCCAGAGACTGTAGACCACTGGCTTTAACTAAAAGTAGTTTACAACAATGGGATATTGCCATACTTGACACAGCTCGCTTGCTCTCTCTCTCTCTCTCTCTCTCTCTCTCTCTCTCCCACTCCCCCCTTCACTCTGTGAATTATTTTGCTGGAGGCTACAACATTCTAGCTGAGGAGTTTGTTGGGAGTGGACTGGGAGGCGTGAATAATTCACCATCTATGAAGCTGAGCTGAGCTGAGCCGCTGCAGCATGTTGGGCTAGCCTTTGATGCAGACTGGTTGAACAGGTTCCGGGTCTACTGAAGAACCAGTTTGACTGGCCTGTTATGCCAACAAATTCTGGTATGAGTCCATGTTCCACAGACTGTAGAAACCTGCCCAGCCAGTTAAATGAAAGGCATATTAGGTTATCCATTGCAACTGAATATATCTTAGATGCAGGAGACCTCCTGTGCACAGCAGTAGTTTCTCAGTATTCTGTAGTGTGGTCCAGAGTGGTGGCTTCCTCCACTGATTTTATGTTTGAAGTTTATAGCTTCGGGGAAAGTCAACAGTAAAGCATTCTCTACCCCTGACCAAGAGCAGAAATTTTCTAAATAAAAACTGAAGGGTAAGTTAATTTATTTTATATATTTCTCTATTTTCTGTGCATTCTGAAAAAAAAGCTTACATAATTATATTTAAATAGGGTTTGATATAATGCACTAATTTTTTCCCTTAAGTTTAAGCAGGCTAAATATTAACATTTTTATTAGAAAAATACTAGGTCTTTATTTATTAATTAGCTTAAATTAAGACTATTTGCTATAGAATGGGCTTTTTGTTTTTTTGCTATAATCTTGCATAGCTGTCATTTTAATTACTCTGGAGAGAATAAATTCATTAATATTCATCTTAATGATTAACCTTAAGAAGTTACCCATATCTCTGATAAGGGTATGTAACTTTAAGTATGTCCACAGGATATATGCATAGATATGTTTCTATTTAATCCAAGCTATTATAGCAATAATTTCAAAAAGTTTACAGCAGAAAAAATGTTATAATTTACTTGCAAATCATAAGCACACCTAGAAGATCAGTTGTTCCTAGTTAGACAAATTAAAGAGTGTGAAAAACAAAGGCTGTGGAATCTGGTAACTGATTAACTATTAGAACTCAAAAGCACTTGCTGAGCTGAATAGAAAGGAATGAAGACAGGTTTTGTCATGCCTGTTGGTTTGAAAAACTCTTTAGATTAAAAAAAAAAATCTGTCAACTGTATTATAGTTAAAACTTATCCCGTTCTTTCGTCCCTTTTATAGCAGTCAGTTTAATAGATGTCACAACAACCACCATGCTTTATTTTGATTTAGTGAATTGTGGAGCTCTTTCCCTTTCTGGTCATTTAGATGAGACAGGAGTATCTTCAATGGCTTATGTACTGATCAGAGAATTTGAAGTCCTACGACATGTAGTATCTAGACGTGAAATGAGCCTTTAGTATGTCTTTGCAGGACCTTGACTCAAACTGAAAATCATTAAACCGCTCTTGTTCTCCCTGTGTGGAAAGGATGTTCTCTACTATTAGAGGACCACAAAGAGGTCTCATTTGTAAAGTATGAAAAATGAACATGTTTAGGTGTGAGATAGTTCCATTTCTGGAGAGAAAACCTTTGGTTACCTTTTAGTCTATTAATTCTATATGTGACTTTTGAGAAACTAACTTCTCAAAAGACATTGTTTTGTCTACAAAATGCCAAATGAAATGAAAATATTTCCTCATTGAAATTTTGGTCCTGAGGATGAAAATCTCTAGTTGATGGAATTTTTCACTTTTCAATTTGCTATAATAACACTTGTCCAGAATGTGTGGATCAACAGAGGGTACCCTGGTTGGGTGCTTCTTATATAAAGTAACTTGATTCCTTAGAATATGTCTTTTAAGCAATACAGTGACCTGGTGTCTATTAGGATAATAGAATTCAAGCTGGCTAAGATCTTGGAGGTCATTTAGTTTAACTCCTTTATCTTCCAGAAAGGGAAACTGAGGCCCAGGGAGGTAGTGATTTACCCAAGAATACAAAATAAATACCAGAGCTGGGAATTGAACCTGGGTTCTCTGGCCCCAAATAACTGCCTTCCTTGTTCAGGACTAACATTTTATTCCATTTTTCGTGTTTAAGGTCCAAAGGATATTTGGGAACTAGTTTTGGTTTATGTTGTATCTCAGGTTTAATTTAGAGCCCTAATTTCAAATCTAAATCTCATAATTCTAAATTCTCTATAGTTATTTTAAATTTTTGTGGTATATTTCAAATGAGAGAAACTAGGCTATTAAAATGTATTAATCATAGCTTGTTGAATGATCCTTTTATTAGTTATTTGGAGCATTTAAAATAAAATTGATGATGTAATCTTTTAAAAATACTTAAAGACATAAGATCTCTGAATGAATCTTATGTATAGCTGTGTATGTTTGTGTATATATGTGTGTATATGTACATATATGTACATATACACATATATATTCCAAAATGTCTCTGCCTACAGATGGAAGTATTTTTTTTCTTCAACAGTTCTCCATATCTTGAAAGCTGCATTCTCCCTAACTCATGATTAGCTTATTAATTTTTCTTCCAAGAGGACTTAGAATTTAAGCAGTGCAATGCTGGAAGAGACTTTAGAGATTAACCTCTATTTCAACACCCTTACATGATAATAATGACTGATTTATATAAGGGTCTATAGTTTACAAAGTACTTCTTTCCCAATAGCATTGTCAAGTGGGTAGTGCAAGTATGATTATCCCCAATTTACATAAAAAGAAACTAAGGGATGCAAAAGTAGTCTTGTAACCCAAGATTCTTCAATTCACAGTCCAGTATTTTCTCAACATTATCAAGCAAGCTCCTAGAGAGCTTCCTGCCTCTAAACTAATTGTTATATTGGAAGTTTAACTTAAGCTTGTCATTTAGGATATAGCCATAAGAGTAAAACATATTATGTTCATTGCACTTCGTAGGATAGTGGATCAGTACGTTATCAGCTCATAGTTATAAGTGCTATTTTATTTCTATCGGTGGTATAAAATTAGATTTTAAACATAGTGCTTTATAATTATATAGCACAGGGGCAGCTAGGTGGCACAGTGGATAGAGCACCAGCCCTGGATTCAGGAGGACCTGAGTTCAAATCTGGTATCAAACACTTGACACTTACTAGCTGTGTGACCTTGGGCAAGTCACTTAACCCTCATTGCCCCACAAAAAAGAAAGAAAGAATTATATAGCACGTATAACTGTTATTGTTGTTGAGTAATTTTTCAGTTGTGTTCAACTTTTTGTGATTCCCCTTGGGGTTTTCTTGGCAAAGATAGTGGAATGGTTTGTCACTTCCTTCTCCAGCTCATTTCACAGGTGAGGAACCCGGGACAAAGAGGGTGAAGTGATTTGCCCAGGGTCACACAGCTATGTAAATGTCTGAAACAAATTTGAACTCAGATCTTCCTGACTATAGGCCCTTGACTGCATCTACTGCACCACCTAGCTGCTCCAGCATGTATCCTCATTTGATCTTCAAAAGAGCCCTATGAAATACCACAGGTTCTCCATTATAAATATAAGAAAATGGAAGCTGAGAGAGATCATGAGACTTGCCAAGGACACAGAGCTAGATAGTAAGTAGCAGAGTGTGGACTGGAAACCATGTTTTCTCACTCCAGGTTGAAGGTACTTTCTACTCTTCTATACCTCCTTGGCCCCTGTTTTCTTTGTATAATGGCTTCAGTTAACTTCCTCAGGGCCTTTTACTTTTTATAATCTAAATTTCTAATACCATCGTAGGATTTTGCCACAACAGCAAAGTCTACCTGTTGTCCTTTTTCTTGCTTATGTAATAGGGTTAAAGAAGTGAGTTCCCCATGATCTGTGAGACCCTGGGCCATTGGAAGTGAGCCCTCTGTTCTGCAGGTCAAGAGACATGTTTGCTCTCATTATAACAGGGACAGCGATAGAGATGGGGGGTAGAGATAGGGACTAGACCTGTGATGTTATTAGTACAGAGGACTCCTTTTATTAATGCAGGTTGATAGTCATCCTTAACTCCTTGCTCTCACTCATCCCACACATACAATCAGTTGTCAATTCTTACCAATTTCTACTTTTATAACATTGTTTGCATACGTTGTTTTTTCTCTATTCCCAGGCCACAGCCTTAGTGCAGCCCTTTACCCTCTGCTCCCAGTTGGTCTTCCAGCCTCAGGTCTCTCCTTATTCCAATTCCTCCTCTAAATAGTCACTAAAGTGATTTACCGAATACACAGTTCTGGCTATTATCGATCCCTAATAAAATTCAGCAGCTCCCTATAGCATGTGCATAGGCAACCCCCAAATAAACTATCTCAGCAGATGGGTAAAACCAGGCTGAGGGGAACCAGCAGGCCTCAAACCCCTTGGTGAGGAAGAGGGATGTCTACCCCAAGCATGTGAAGATTTTTCCCTGGCAGAATAGAGGAGATGAGAACAATTTGTTCCAGTGGCCATGAAGGCAGCTGAAGCAAGCACTGTGGAGTGCGTAGAGCTTGGGCAGACATTGAAGATGCCAAGGTCATCCACCGCATCCCAGGCCATCGCCAGTCTTCTGGACTTCTGTCATGCCACTGGTCTTTGATGACTGGAGGAGAGAGTGAGGCTGATGACTTTGTACAGTTTTACCTTACTTAAATCCAATTCATGAGCAAGTTAAGACATCAACCTGGGATGTCATTGGTTCTCTTCAAAAACAAAGGATGAACAACAAACATAAACTCCTGACATTTAAAGCAGTCAAAACTCGGCACCCTTTTATCTTTACAGCATTATTATACATTGGTCCCCTCCACACATTTTATGTTTCAGCCAGATTGTTTTTCTTGCCATTATTCTCACATTTCATCTTCTGTCTCCATGCCTTTGCATTGGCTGTCTCTCACACAGGGAGTGAAAATCTCTGCCTCTTGGAATCTCTGATTTCCTTCAAAATGGTTCAAGTGCCACCATTTACATAAGGCTCTTCCTGCTGTCCAACTGCTAGTGCTTCTCCCTCATCTTGTATCTATTTTGTTTGTGTTTTGCACATGTATTTTTACATATGCGTATGTATGTGTGTGTTCATGTTGTCTTCCTGTGGAAACCTAAACTTCTTGATGACAGAGGCTGTTTTGCTTTGCTATTGTCTTTGCATTACCAGAGCTTAGTACAGTGCCTAGCACATAGTAAGATCTTAATAAGTGCTCACTAATTAATTGTTTATTATATGCCTGAGTGCTTTGTGTAGGCATGATGTCTAGGCTTATTCTAAGCAAACACTCAAAATATCTTTAAACAGTAGTAAATTTAGTTTGACCTACTTTATTTACATAGATCATGGACTTAAAATTTGAAAAGACCTTAGAGGTCACATAATTCAACCATCACTTTTAAAGAGATTGAGGCCCAGAAAGACGATGTGACTTGTCCAAACTCATGTTGGTTGGTGGAAAATAGAACAAATACCAAAGACTCCTGACTAACAAGCCACTGATTTTTCTATCACACCTCACTGCTACCCAACTGATAGTTTGCAATAAAAAAGTCAAACATTAAAATGACTTAAACTTTGATTTCTGCATTTTTCATAGAAATATAAGGATAGTTGGGTCCCTATTAGTACAAATAATGAATCCCCCTGAAGTAGTTGCATGCATTCTAATTTTCACTATGGTAATTGGTTCCAATCCAATAGAAATATGCAGGACAAATTCAAGTAATATAACCACTTCAAGAGATTCATTATCTGCACTAATCCTGGACCTAGCTGTATTAAAACAACTGACTATTTCATTATGTACTTAGTAATGAAATTGGATGTCTGCTTAACTAATAACAAAGCATTAAAGGATTTCAATATGGAAAGCATCTTTGACTTCAACAATTTTGTAACTGGAAAAAAAATCTAAATCTCTTTTTCATGTCCCCAAATAAGATTTAAATCAAAGAATCCCTTGCTAAACTAAATTTATACCCAAGGTCTAGAATTTTATAGGTTTAGAAACAATCTAGAAATCATTATTTTAAAGAAGTGCTATTTTCTAATTTATTATTTCCAAGTTTAAGAAATATTCTTAAAGAGCTACCTTTTTGAGGTGTTTGGATATTTGTCCCATTAAAGAAAAAACATGTATTCAAAATTAATAGATAGAAGTACAACCTTTTAACATGGAGCTAAATAATTTTAAAACAAATTTAGATATATCTCAAAGAAAATGACAATCTATCCTAAAATAATCTTTTGCATTTTAAATCCAGAGCCATATTTATATATACATACATACACACATATATGTATATGTGTGTGTGTATATATATATATCACAGTACACTACAAAGAGGAAACACAAAACTCAGTTTCTCATTTATGTCCCTAACTTACTACATGCAAGTTTCAATTTTTTTAGGCTTTACTTTCATAGACTCATATATATTTGGAACTGGAAAATACTTTTGAGAGGGGATTGGACTGAATGATTTCTAAGACTCCATACCATAATATTCTATGCTTCTAGAGGCAATAAATACATACTTTCAATTTGAGTACTAAGGATATATAAATTCAGGATAAATAAAATTTTCATTTTAAGGCATGAATTGTATTATTTGGCAGTCTATATTGCTATAATGTCCTATTCTCATGTCTCAACATGGTGTGATGTGACCCTAGTTTCTCGAATGTATGCCAGTAAAATGCAAGGTCTTGATTATCAAACTGGAAAATCTTTGGATATGGACTGGCATTAGACTATATGTCTACTATTTAGAAACCTGCCTGGTTCCACTATGAAAAAGATTATCACAAGAAGGTTGAAAAGGTTGGCCACTTGGTGACTTTTTGGAGGCAAAGGCCCCACACATTTAGATTGTATGCAAATAAATTACAAATAATGTAAGTGACCAAATATTGTATTTCTATGGAGAGAGCACCCACATGTAAGGATATGGTGCCCCATGTAGAGAGAGGGACCATATGTAGTGAGGGAAGAAGAAGAAGAAGAAGAAGAAGAAGAAGAAGAAGAAGAAGAAGAAGAAGAAGAAGAAGAAGAAGAAGAAGAAGAAGAAGAAGAAGAAAGAAGTGGAAAAGGAGGAAGAGGAGGAGCAGCAGCATTACCAAACTTCTGCTAGATTTGGCAATTTAGTTCCCCAGAGGGCAGCTACTAACTACTTTCAGGGTTCTAGAGGTAACTCTAGGGTTTGGGGTGGGTGGTGGTGGTGGTTAGATTTTAAAACATTTTTAAAGCAGTCAAAAAAAATTTTTTTTCAAAAGCTGGAAGAGTTTACTTTTGCCCCATGCAGTTTTCATTTGTGATTTCTTGAAATACAGCTCTGAAAAAACAGGCTTTAAAAAGGCCCGCTGTGTTTCTACTGATCATTTTTTTTTCTTTTGCGGGGCAATGAGGGTTAAGTGACTTGCCTAGGGTCATATAGCTAGTAAGTGTCAAGTGTCTGAGGCTGGATTTGAACTCAGGTCCTACTGAATCCTCAGGGCCCATTGTGTTTCAAATGGAGATACTGGCTTTCCTTGAATGGGCAACAATAGCATTGGACTTCAATGACTCTGGAGGAAAGAGTGAGGCTTGTGAGGTCATTGGTCCTCTTCAAGAAGAAAGGAGGAACAACAACAATAATTGAGAAGTTTATGTCTACCTCAATGAAGGGAGTACAACACTTATAGAAGTATGGATCCCTAAAGTGTTAAGGATAATATTTATTTAATGATAGTCATCCAATTAACAAAGTACCAGCTGTCAAACTTCTATTTCATTTTGCATCATATAGAGACAGCTTAATGCAAATGTAAGTCTAAAAGCAACACTTGACTTTTCTTTTTTTAAAAGGTATGCATGCATTAAAGTCAGAATCTTTTTATTCTGAAATCCTTAAAGGCTTTTGGTATTGAATGAGACTTGGTAAAAAGATGTTACCTAGAAATCACTTTCAGGGAGGCCATTCTTCATAGCGTACACCTTGTGATATCTATCATTAACAAACTTTCCTTTATAGTAGGCTATTTCCTTTCATATTTTGTTCATCTTACTACCTTTACAGAAACCTGATTCACTCAGGAAAGTACCACATACTTGATCATCCTCCAGTACTGCATGCTTTTCTTATACCCACCAGAATACTAGGCAAGGAGGGTCTTTTTTCCTTTCAGGTTCATTCTGACTGTATCCCTGTATGTAGATGCTTGATGATCTACCAACCTATAGATCACTCTTTCTCCTCGTGTTTTTTGGATTCACTTGATCAACCATTAACTTTGATCTACCATTAAGTGCCAACCCAGTATCAGCCAGTATGCTAGGCAATGGAGATACAAATATAAAGAATGTAACAATCCCTACTTGCAAGGAGTTTAGATTATAATTGCAAAAACAAAAGGTATCTCTACAAATGTATACAGCAGAAAAGTAAGGCCTGGAAACAAAGAATGAATATGAGTGCATCCTGATCCTGTAAAAATAGTATCAGGAATGCTAAAGAAATTAAAGAAGAGAAAGATTTTCTTTAAAGCTACATTGGGAGAAAAAGAAGGATCAAAGAAAGGATAGGAGCTTTGTTTAGGGTAGATGGAACAATGATAACTGACAAAAGAGAGAAGACAGAGCTGCTCATTTTTCACTTGGTTTTTGTTTTCTCTACAAAGGAGAAGGACCTTACACTGGAAATGACAGAAGAAAAATGTCTAAGAGGAAGTTGATACTGAAGATAAGTAATGAGATATAATAGGAGGGCACGTGGCTCTAATGATGAATTCAAGTCATCTGGCCCCAATGTAATTGTTAGTGCCATTGTACTCTTTCCCCATCAGACCTCATCTAAAGGACTGTGCTCATTCCCTGACACCACAATTTAAGGGCACTAAGAAGTTGGACCAGAAAAGGGCAACAAGGTTGGTGAAGGGCTTGAGCTCTTGTCATAAGAAAATTAGTTGAAGAACTGAACATGTTTAGCCTGGAGAAGAGCAGGAAGGGATGTGATAGCTATTTTCATGTATTTAAAAAACTCTCTTTGGGCAGGAACTACATTTGTACTGTTTGGCCTCAAGAAGCAGAACCAGAAGCAATAGGCAGAAGTTGCAAAAAGGCAAATTAGACTTGATGTTAAGAAAAATTTTAATAATTAGATATTAGATTCAGTAATGAAGAGTCATGTAAAAGTGGAATAGGCTGCCTCCAGAGGGTGTGCATTTCCATTCCTTGGAGGACTTAAAGCAGAGATTTGTTGACAACTTGCCAAGTACATCATGGTGGAGAGTCTTCTCATTCATGGTTTGGACTAGATGGCCCTTGAGGTACCTTCTAATTCTCCAATGTTGTGATCCTACATAGAAAATGCTTTATAAACCTGAAAATGCTATAGGAATATTAGCTAGAACTGCCATTAAATGGAAGACCATTTAAATTGATAAGGGAAAATTGACTGAATTTTTAAAAGATGTAGATAGTAACTATAATTATAGGAGACCTTTAAATATCTTTCTCAAAGCTGGGAAGATAACAGAAAGAAAAAGAAAAAGTAAAATATTAAAGTTGAAAGACTTAATGGCATCTTTTAAATAGGAACATTAAGGAATATTTTTTTTTCAGCACCACTTGGCACTTTTCCAAAAACAGAGCACGCTCAAAGAAATGATAAATAAATATAAGAAATCATAAGTACTAAACACATTTTATAAGCCTTGACACAATTAAAATGATAATCCAGGGAACAAAAACAAAATGCACCGACTTAATGGAGATTTCATAGTAACATACTAATTAATGATGGGATCAAAGAATAAATCATAGAAAAATACTGCAAGACAAAGAATGATAATGATTAGAGAATATTCCAAAATTTGGGGGATGCAGCTAATGCATGCCTTGGAAGAAAAAGTATGTCTGATTACATACATGAAGAAAATAGAAAAAGAGATGATTATTAAACTAAGAATACAATTTAAAAACTAGAAAATCAACAGATAACCCCCCACAAAAGCACAATAGAATTCTTGAAAATTAGAAAAGAAATAGCTAAAATGAAAAAAAGCTTTAGCTAGTCAAACAGAAGAGACAAGAAAATCAAATTAACAAAAGTAAAAATAAACAAGACAAAATTATAACATAGAAGAAATAAAAAGAAATATCAGGACCAAGTATACAATTATATGCCATCAAAATAGAATTTAAAAGAGCATTGGAAGATTGTTTACAACAAGTAATGTATTCCAATTAGAAGAACACTAAATAGAGATCTTAAACCACCCAGTTTCAAAAAAGGAAATGGAACTAGCCATAAAGGAACTACCAAGGAAAAACACCACTGGTCTAGACAGACTCACAGGAGAATTTTATATATATATATATATATATATATATATATTATATTTTATAGATTTACAAAAGAATTCTATCAAACTTTCCAAGAACCACTAATACATGTACCACACAAAGTATTCTCATAAGTTGAGAAAAAAAAAACACATCACCCATCACCTTTTATAGGTCTTACTAGCTAAACCAGGGAAAGGTAATATTCAGAGAACTATAGACCAACATCGTTAATGAGCAGAAATTCAAAAATTTTAAATAAAATCCTTGTAAAAGGACTATGGTAACAGACCTATCTAAAAACAATTGTTCAGTATGGCCATGTGAGATTTATATCAGGGATGTAAGGAGGGTTCAGGGGCAGCTAGGTGGCACACTGGATAGAGTGCCTAGCCTGAGGACAGGAAGGACTCATCTTCCTGTGTCCAAATATAACCTTGGACAATTACTAGGTGTGTGACCCTGGGCAAGTCACTTAACTCTGTTTGCCTCAGTTCCTTATCTGTAAAATGAGCTGAAGAAGGAAATGGCAAACTGCTCCAGTATTTTTGCCTAGAAAATCCTAAATAGGGTCATGAAGAATTGGGCATGACTGAAATGACTGAATACACACACACACACACACACACACACACACACACACATACAAAACAAGAAGGGTTCAACATTAGGAAAATAATTTAATTAATTATGTCAAAACTAAAAAGATCTGGGGGGGGGGATAAGAACAGCAAAACAATCACTTTATGACATCTTAATGGACTAAGAGCATAGAAATCCCCCACCCACCTGTTGGCCTAATAGTGGAAAGTTAGTAAAAATAAAATGTAACAAACTATGTAAAGTGAATAATCTCATCCATTGTTCTAAAAACTATTTGTTGTCGTCCTTGGATAAGAGACACCTGTAGCCTTGCAGTTTTACCCTGCAGTTTTGTCTAAAAGGACTTCTTTCACACTTGTAAAAATATTTGGTCACCTCATCTAATCTCTTGCCCTTGAACAGAGAATGTCTTATTATGATAACAAATCCTGCCAGCTGCAAAGAAAAGATGAAGGAACCCAGAGGTCCCTCTTTTCTCCCTTAAACGATTCTCCCTTTCTCTACCACTCTTTTTCCTTTGAAAGGTTGATGCATAATGCTGCTGATTGACTATGTACTCTAAGTGAACCTGAAAAGTTATAAAAACCATATCTGTACCCTGGAAAGTTATAAGCTGCTATCAGCAGTTTTCCTTAGCATGCTAATACAGTGCTTTCAGTGTGACCTCCTATCTTTGATCCAAAAACATTGGACCCCTTCTTCCAAGAGACCTCCTTTTCAACTGAGAGAATTCTTTGGGCAGCTATGTGGCGCAGTGGATAAAGCACTGGCCCTAGATTCAGGAGGACCTGAGGTTCAAACTTGGCCTCAGACACTTGACACTTACTAGTTGTGTGACCCTGGGCAAGTCATTTAACCCTCATTACCCTGCAACAAAAACAAACAAAAAAAATAGGAGAAACTGAGAGAATTCCTTAACAACCTCAAACAACATAATATCAATATTCAGGAAAAAAAAGTCTTTGACAAAATAGAACACTCATTTATGTTTTTTAAAAATCTTGTAAAATATGGGCATGGGTGACACATTTTTTTCTGTGGGGCAATGAGGGTTGAATGACTTGCCCAGGGTCACACGGCTAGTGTCAAGTGGCTGAGGTCGGACAATTTTTTGTGTGTTTTTTGTTTGGGGGGGGGGTTAAGTGACTTGCCCAGGGTCACACAGTTCTATATAGAGCACGGGCCCTGGAATCAGGAGTGCCTGAGTTCAAAATCCAGCCTCAGACACTTGACACCTACTAGCTGTGTGACCCTGGGCAAGTCACTTAACCCCAACTGCCTCACTAAAAAAAAAAAAAAAAGAAAAGAAATATCTAAACAGTACTGAATTGAATTTGGATTGTGTAGATTCTGCTTTCTTGTCAGAAAGCTATTTAAACAATGTACTTGCATTTCATTTGACTATTTCATGTCACATGAAAGACTATCCTAGAACTTAGCTAATAGGACAAATGTTAAAGAAGTTCTTTAGTCAATTCCTGGTCAATGAGGCAGTTTTACTTGTCTAGGTGTGGTGGATGTTTCCATCTTTGACGTGAATGACATGTTGTTCTAGTTCCACCAGTAAAGCTTACATGGGAAAGATTAACGAAGTTCTCAGCAGTATGATTCCCTGGAATCATAACTTAGATATTAATAATGGAACTAGTTCCAAATGAGTAATCCCAAGCCACATCTCCTTAGCCAGAGTCAAACGACTATGAAAAGAAAAGTGGGGGTCAGAGGAAGATTTGCTTTTTAACAGATGCTCTTGACTGTGGCATGTCATTTCATTATGTTAAGAACTCAGTGTTACTAAAACCAAGATTTAGTCCATAGGTGGCTTAGCTAGTTTCAATCCATTCTACAACCACAGGCTGTCTCCTTAATCTAGGGTATAATTTTCTTGATCAGAAAATAAACTGAGAAACTGAATTGGTGGGTGCCCTAATGCAAATCAATCATTACCACTGGAAAACAACTTAAAGCATAGTTCTACTGACAGTGTTAGTAAAGTCATTTTTTTAATTTACAAGTGATATCATATTAATAATATAACTTTTCAGTCCATGCAAAAGAAACTTCAAGAGTTTAGTTTTCTAGGAATGACTCTAAAACAGTGACTTTGGATATCATCTGAGTTTCTTTTCATTTCATGTGGCATTAATATCATCAATTACTTTTATCTATTTTCTACTCAACAATTACTTTCTGAATTATAATTTATTAGCTATATTATCAAAATAGATTTGTCAAGAAATTTACTAGGCAATTTTAATAAACTCAGTTTTTAAAGGTTTTTTGTGTACAAGTTAAAAGTCAAAAAACCTGGCTTTGCTTGCTTTCTGATACATTCCCACAAAACTTGAGACGCACTGAAACTTGATCTTCTGTGAGAAAGTTATTTTCTGATGTGTTCTACAATTCACAGTAAATGATCACCTCTTAAGCTTGTTTGCTGATTGTTAAGGTGCTAAGCCATAGTACATTACATTAGTTAACATGTGGTGCTAAACCATAGTACATTATATTAGTTAACATGTACTCGGAAAGTACTGTTATTTCTAACACTGGTCTCTACGGTTTTATCTTACAACTAAATGAAAATAAATTGACCACACTGAAGCCTCTTGGAAACAGTCTAAGGACATTAGTTACTATCTCTTAAAACTTATTTATACCATGAGTGAAATAGCCTAGTATGACTATATTATAAACAAAGCCCAAGTAGTTATACAAAAAATAGAAAACTTGAACATTGATATAGATGTTCTTTTTGATTTAAGTAACAATCACATTTGTTTACAAAATTGATGCAACTTTTTAAAAGATGGTTGGGAAAATCTATAAAAGAGTCACAATGTCTTTAGGTGCTTGAAGTGATGTTAAAATAAGTTCTGTAAATATCTTAATCTCTTGTAAATGCTTATGAATGGATAAGGGACAGGACACAGGGTAAAGGACTACTACAAATGGTAAGGCACATTTCATTGTGCAGCCCTAGACATCTAGAACCCACTCAAAGAAAGAAATAAAAATCATGTTTTCACCAATTTTCCATATACATTTTAAGATCCAGATCAGGATTCTGCTAATATATGCCTTCTCTTTCACACTGGAAGCCAAGTATATCAGAAAATAAAGTTATACAAATGATTTTCAACTACTTAGAACAATCTGACAAATTCATATATGAGTTTCTCTCATCTTGAAGGCGAAGAGCTTGGATTGGAGAGCCTCTCAAAGTCCTGAGGGTCAGCCAGGTCACAGGGGCTAAACCCACACAAGAACATAGAACCTAAAATCCAGATCAGTATTCTTGGCAGTGGACCACACTGGCAGCCTCCAGAGAGTGTCTCTAAACTGGGCCAGATGGGATTGAGGATTCTAGATCCCAAAACAAATCACAATTCCATTCCTTGGAAGGCTTCTACTTTAATAATACTAGCAAATCTACCAATCCACTGAGCTCAGAACTCATTGTTTGGTAGAATCAACAACTTGAAGTAGAAGAGAAGGCCTTGTTCATTCTTCTTTTACTTCCTCTTGTGTATTCTACTGGTCTCTACTATAATTCACTCAAAACATTCCATTTCCTTGCTCCAAAGCATTCTCACAGGATGTCCCCACCCAGTCTAAAATACACTCCCTCCTCATTTTCACCTCCCAGCTTTCTTGACTTCTTTGGAGTACAATTTCTTGCAAGAGGCCTTTCCCTCAGTGCTACTGCCTTGCATTTTTTGTTTGTTTTTTGCAGGGCAATGAGGGTTAATGACTTGCCCAGGGTCACACAACTAGTAAGTTTTAAGTGTCTGAGGCTGGATTTGAACTCAGGTCCTCCTGAGTCCAGGGCCGGTGCTCTATCCACTGTGCCACCTAGCTGTCCCTACTGCCTTACCTTTTATGGAAAGACTAGCATTAGTGCCTTCTTACAATTTCAGGGTAGCTAGGTGTCCCAGTGGATAGAGTTGCCAGGCCTGGAGTCAGGAAGAGTCAAACACAGACTAGCTGTGTGACCCTAATCAAGTCACTTAAACTGTGTTTACCTCAGTTTCCTCATCTGTAAAATGAGCTAGAAAAGGAAATCGCACACTACTCCAGTACCTTTGCCAAGAAAATGCCAAATGGGGTCATGAAGAGTAGGGCATGACTAAAACAAATGAATGACAAAATTTCCAGTTTATCCTGTATATGTAGTTCATGCATAATTATTTGTCTGGCACATTGTCTTTCCTATTAGAATGTGATCTCTTTGAGCAAAGGGCTCTTTTCTGTCCTTCTTTGTATCCCCAGAGCTTAGCACAGTGACTGCATTTCATACTTGTTGACTTGAACTGACTTAAAAACAAGTCTAGTTATAGAAACACTAGTGTTTGTTGTTAGTTTGTATTCAGTTATCAAAAATACTGCTTGTATTCCTTTGAGGGAAAACAAGTTCAGGGGAAAACCCAGCTTCTTTTTTCCCCTTTTTACCATTATTAGGGTCTATACATACGTATCTATACCAGCATACACTTAACTTTTTATATGAGCAAGCCAGTAGAGTGAGTATCTAGGATTAGTTAAAATAACATACAGGGGCACCAATGGAAGAATCCCCCTACAATTCTATTAATGTCCCCAGTCAAACTAAGAGAGCTTCATTCAGTTTCTTTTTTTTTCTTTTCTTTTTTTTTTCCAGGGCAATGAGGGTTAAGTGACTTGCCCAGGGTCACACAGCTAGTAAGTGTCAAGTGTCTGAGGCCGGATTTGAACTCAGGTACTTCTGAATCCAGGGCCAGTGCTTTATCCACTGCACCACCTAGCTACCCCCATTCAGTTTCATACCTACTCAATACCAGGCCTCTGAAATCAGACTGATATCCAAGGGGCTGATTAATTATGTCTTACTATGTAAACATTTTGGTAGTGTGTAAGAATACAGGGACCAAAACCAAAAAATAATAATAATTTTGTAGGCATATTTCTCCACCTATTTTACCAAATAGTCTATATAATATTGGAACAAATTGTTCTTTAAATGTTTGGTAGAAGGGAGCAGCTAGGTGGCGCAGTGGATAAAGCACCAGCCCTGGATTCAGGAGGACCTGAGTTCAAATCCAGCCCCAGACACTTGACACTAGCTGTGTGACTTTGGGCAAGTCACTTAACCCTCATTGACCTGCAAAAAAAAAAAAGTTTGGTGGAGTTTCCTTGTGAATTCATCTGGCCCTGGGGAATTTTTCTTGGAGTGTTCAATGATGGCTGGTCCAGTTTCTTTTTCTAGGATGTGGGCATTATATATATGTGTGTGTGTCTGTGTGTATCTATCTATGTGTGTGTATGTGTCTGTATATGTATATATATATATATATAATTAGATTTATTCACTTACAGTTGGGCAAAATAACTTTTTTTTTTTTTTAGCGAGGCAATTGGGGTTAAGTGACTTGCCTAAGGTCACACAGCTAGTAAGTGTTAAGTGTCTGAGGCCGGATTTGAACTCAGGTACTCCTGACTCTAGGGCCGGTACTCTATCTACTGCGCCTCCTAGCTGCCCTGCAAAATAACTCTTAATGTTTAATTTCCTCTTCATTGTTGCATTCACTGTTTTTATTTTTGATACTGGTTATTTGGTTTTCTCCTTTTTTAAACAAAATTAACCATTGGTTTATCTATTTTATGTATTTTTTTAATTTAATTTTTTTTAAGTGACGCAATTGGGGTTAAGTGACTTGCCCAGGGTCACACAGCTAGTTAAGTGTTAAGTGTCTGAGGCCGGATTTGAACTCAGGTCCTCCTGAATCCAGGGCCGGTGCTCTATTCACTGCGCCACCTAGCTGCCCCTATTTTATTTTATTTTTAATAAAGTCAGCATCTACTTTAAAAAAAAAAAGATAGGGACCACTGATTAGCATGCTTTTGGTTAGTAATCACTTTTAGTCATTCATTACTCAGCTACTTACAAGAGATTCTACCTGATTATACATCTCAAACCACTTATTAAAATGAAAAAGAAACACTGAAAAAGCAGACTAAGTTTGCAAAATGGCTTCTTTTCATATTTGTGAGAGCTGTCTCCTATAAAAATCAAGCATGAAGGGTGTTCCACTTTAAGTGTCCAAATGGGACAGCTAGAGGAAACATATCTTTGTTTCATAAACATTTCACATTTGCTCAGTCATCAGATATTTACTGTTTACCAACAATATTAAAGACACTGTGCTTGATACTATGAATAAAAGCAGCACAGTATACAACTAGTTCAGGGCTTGCTGTATTATCTCTATCTGGGATATACAACAGTTAGGAAACAAGCATTTTAAGCACCTATTATGTGCCAGGCATTGTGCTAAGTGCTTAATAGGGAATGAAAGGTAATAAGTATTTATAGAGTGCCTACTACGTGCCAGGCATTGTTATAAGCACTATTATCTCATGTGAGACTCACAACTCCACAAGGAAGGTGTTATTATAAGACTCATTTTACAGTTGAGGAAACTCAGACAGACAAAAGTTAAGTGATTTGCCTGGGTTCACACAGCTAAGTAGCTGAAGCCAGATTTAAAGTTAGGTCTTCCTGAGTCGAAGACCAGCACATTGTACCACCAACTGCCTCCAGTCTCCTGCCTTTATATAAAGAAAGGCAAAAACAGTCCTTGGTTTCAAGGACCTCAGAGTCTAGCGAGGGTGGCAATATGTCAATAATTCAGTACAAACAAGATTTACAATGGTACATTGCACATAATCAATAGAGAGAAGGCTAGTGCCTTGAGGGGAGCTGGACAGGCCTCTTGCAAAAAGTCAGATTTTAGCTGATTTGAAAGAAGCAAGGAAATTCAGGAGGTGGACATGAATAAAATATCCTAGGCACAGGAACAGCCAAGGAAAAGCACAGCCAGCAAATGGAAGGTCTTGTTTTAGGAACTTTAAAGAAGGATTGGCTTGTACAGTATGTGGAAGGAAGTAAAATATAAGATTAGAAAGATAAGGAGAGACCAAGTTATAAAGGGCTTTAAAGCTAAATAGAAGATGTTATATATTGTGATTCTAGAGATAACTGGGAGCCACTGGTGTTCACTGGTGTGAAGGTGACATAGTCAAACCTGCTGTTTATGATATAAATATTACTTTGAAAGCAGTGAAGGATGATAGACTGGAGTGAGGAAAGACTCAAGGCAGGGAGACCATTGGGAAGTCTCTGTCAATAGTCCTGGTGTGAGGTGATAAGGGCCCACACCAGGATGGTGATGGTGGTGTCAGAGGACAGAAGGGAGTGTATATAACCAACAGGATTTGGTAACAGATTGATATGTGGACTGAGAGTGAGAAATAGAGGATAACACTTAGGTTGCAAGATCTACACAGTAATAAACAAGTTAGGAAGAAGGGATTTAAGGAAAAACAATGAGGTCAATTTTAGATTTGTTGAATTTAAGGTGTTCATTAGGCAGTTGGAGATTCAAGACTGGAGGTCAGGAGAATGGTTTAGGCTGGATAAATAAATATGAGAATTATCTGTAGAGATGATAATTGAATCCAGAGAATTTTGCCCAAGTCTACGTAACTGTTAAGGGGACAAATATTTCAGGGTACAAAGGAAGAGTTCTTTGTTACTCTAGTATCTTCCAGAAAGAGAGGAGGATTTAGGGCTGCAAGGCATCTTAAATATCATTAATTTTTTTTTAATTAACAAGCATTTATTTTCTCTTTTTCCCATCTCTCCCCAAGTACACATGTGTACACACATACACACACACACACACACACACACACACACAAACCTGTTTAAATGAAGGGGAAAAATACCTTGTAACAAATGAGCATTGTCAAGCAAACCAAATTCCAACATTCTCCACATCAAAAAAATTTGCTTCATTCTGTACCATTACTTACCTCATTATCTGTCCTCTGGTATCATGGTTTGTCATTCCATCAATTAGAGTTCTCAAGTCCTTTGAAGTTGGTTTTCTTTAAAAAATTGATTTGTATTAATTTTTTTTCTGGTTTTTCAAGGCTAGTGTGTTTTTTTTTCCACTATAAAATCAAGGTAACATAATGTTATTTTTAGTCTGGATCAATTTAAGAGCCCACAAAAGGTAAGGTACACATGTAAGAAAGTTGTGAATGGGAATATGATTTCATTTCACCATTCAGGGTTGAACAATTCCACAGACATTGTAACTAAGAATTGAAACAAGAAGTAAATAAAACCCAGGAAGTGTTTTGCTTGAATTCTGATCCCCAAATATGTTAGGAATGACAACACCACATTGTTTCCTTAACCTTTTGGCCTGAATAATTTAATCAGGAAAAGCAAAAGGGCCAATTTCTGAAACCAGGGTATAATTTTTCTTAAACTGTGTTAGAATAGGTTGAGAGAGCAAGAAATCTGTGAATATTTCCAACAGTGCATGTGGAATACAAATTTTTCTCCTGTTTTGTAAGTGTATATGAAATATAATTAGCTGAAAAGCTTTAGCTCTAGACCAACAATGAAAAATATTAATTAACAAGTAGCCAGTTGAGGTGAGGCAGTTGGGGTTAAGTGACTTGCCCAGGGTCACACAGCTAGTAAGTGTTAAGTGTCTGAGGCCGGATTTGAACTCAGATACTACTGAATCCAGGGCCGGTGCTCTATCCACTTCGCCACCTAGCTGCCCCCACATTGCTTTTTAAAAATATTGCTTCAATATTTTTAGGACCTGTGATTTTAAGGACCTGTGATTGTTCTCATCCCACCATCAAAGATTACAACCATTCTGTACCTTCAGAAATACACTGCTGGGGCTTACAAATTAATCTCCTCTTGTGATTAATCCAATGATGATGAACCCCTCCACACTTAACTAGGCAGCTGTGCTGGTCCTCAGAAAATAGTTTATCACAGAGTTCAAATTCTTAAAAAGCCTTTTGAGCTTAGTGGAACTTGCTAGAGCTCATGCTGTGATGGCATGGCTTTTGAGAACTCATGATCACTTCCATGCCACAATAAAAGTATTCAACTAGGACATTAGTGAAGTATAAGAGATTATCCATCTTTTTTTTTTAAACTGCTTTAAAGAAAGCAGTGAACCCTGAAGTAATGTGTTCTAGTGACTGACAATTTCAGTAACAGAATCACAGAATGTGAGAGGTGGAAGAGACATGAAGGAATCCTGTCTATTTTCCCAACAAGTTGTTGCCCTGAAACCAACTTGACCCCTATTCTTGAGTTGCCATATCTTCCAGAAACACTGGAAGTGAGATGTACAGGAGGCCCTGAATGAGTCCAGGATGTAGCCCCACTCTGAGCTGCCATTATTTGTTATTTCCACCCCTATGTGATTGTCCTGCCTCTGCTTGAAGACCTTTAAAGACAGGGAATCCAGTACTTCTTGAGGCAAGCCATTCCGCTTTTGTACAGCTCAAATTATACTAAAATTCAAGCGTCAGCAATTTGTTCCTCCAGTTCATCCTTGAACACTCCACTCCTCACCCTCTATACACTACTGCAAAAATTGTTTCTACAGCTTCTGTTATGTTTTCATTAAATCCTGAGAGACAGCGCGTAAGAGTATAGTGGGGGGAAATGCAGAACTGAGAGTCAGAAAAACTGAGTCTGAATCTTCACCTGTTATATGGCAGTTATGTGACAATGAACCTCAATTTCTTCCTCTGTAAAATAAGGAGTTAGTCTAGCTGACCTCTATCAGGTCTAGATTCATGATCCTGGAACTCATTTCCGGTTCCTTCCCACTGCCTCAAGAAGTTATCCATCCTCTTATATTATTTTTACTTTCTTTCTGTCTGCAATAGTGCAAATTGCCCTAATGAATAACTCACTTTAGGACCGTTAGTTTTGTCTGGAGATAAAAGCACTCATTAGTTTCTCTTATCTTGCCCTTAGGTCACAGTCTTCTTCATACCTGGTTTAAAACAATATGAAACAAAACCCCTATAGTGTCTAGTAGTTCCTCCACTGAAGTCCTACTCTGGTGCTTCAACTTGTTCTGGATGTGATCTTGAGTTCTCAAAGGCTATGCAAGCAGAGTACAAGTTCCAGCAGGTTCCTCCAAACTGGAAAAGCTCTGAGTCTGGCAGGTGACAGACGATAATCTATTGTGGATCAACTACCCAGGCCAAGTTTGAAGGGAAGCTATTTACCAGGCAGGCCACAAGGTGATACGTTTTTTTACTTCGACAATCCTTTAAGACCATCTATTCGAGAGATGCAGTCTAATAATCATAATGATGATAATAGCTAGCATTTCTATAGTACCTACTATGTGCTAGACACCATACTAAGCTTTTTATAAATACTAGCTCATTTGATCCTCACAACGAATCCTGAGTTGTTGTTTAGTTAATTCAATCACATCTGACTCTTTGTGCCACCATTTGTGATTTTCTTTGCAAAAATACTGAGGTAGGTGATATTATTATTCCCAATTTACATTTGTGGAAACTGAGGCAAACAAAGATTATGATTTACCTAGGGTCACCAAGCTAGTAAGTGTCTGAGGCCATATTTGAAGTCTTCCTAAAATCTAATGCTGTATACACTGTACCCCCTCAATGCCTCAGTCTGCTTTGGGGGGAGGAGTGGAGGGTGGAGAGTGGGATGGGATAAAATCCACAGCAGTGAAGTCATAAATTCCATAAGAAATTAAGTAGGGGCGGCTAGGTGGCGCAGTGGATATAGCACAGGCCCTGGAGTGAGGAGTACCTGAGTTCAAATCTGGCCTCAGACTCTTAACACTTACTAGCTGTGTGACCTTGGGCAAGTCACTTAACCCCAACTGCCTCACTCACATACTCACACCCCCCCCCCCACACACACACATGCACGCACACACAAAAGAAATTAAGTAAATGACCAGTAGAGTGTGGTAAACAGTGAACATTCAAAATTAACTTATTATAAGGATATGTGAGCACTGGGTTTGGAATCAGAAGACCTGACTTCAAAGTTGGCCTTAGATCCTTACTTAGCTGTGTGACCTTGTGCAAATAACCTTTGTTTGCTTCAGTTTCATTATCTGTAAAATGGAAATAATAATAGCATCTACCTCCTAGGGCTGTTGTATCAAATGAATTAATAATTGGAAAGCACTTAGCACAGTGCCTGGCACCTAGTAAACACTATATAAATGTTAGCTATTATTATGAGAACAGTATTGTGCTAGAAGCTATGGAGGATATAAATGCAACTGGATAGAAGGTTCTAAGAGAATTTACAGTCTGGTGATTTGGACTCTAATGGGTATAAATAGTCCAAGAAGTCTTTAATAGTGGGGACTTCAGGATTCTAGTTTGCATTTTCTCTTGTACTTTGCTTCTGGAGAGGTCAGAAAAAAAGGGCTTAGAAATTGCATTTGCTTTCCCTAGACCTTGTGTGGGCCTGTAAGCTACCTTCTCTGTTGAAGAAAAGTTAAGAAACTGCTTCTTACAATGAATTCTCAAACAACCCCCCACCTTTTTATTGTGAAACTAATCATATAGAATTTAGTTCTAGTTAGATGATGGCATTACAAGCCACCTGACTTAAAGATGCATTAGCAACTCTGCTAGAGTACCTCCTAGATGTAACCTCATAGCTTCCTATGTTACTGTATAAGCTGAGAGGAAAGAAAGTATAACCCCTTCCCACAAGAGAAAAAGACTCAACTCTGCTATGTAATATACAACCACTCAATTAATACAGGCTTTCCTTTCTTAACTAACTTCTATTATATCAAACACCTTAATAGTTCACTGGTCTATAAGTGTAATAGTTATTATAGAAGATAAAAATCCAACTCAAAATTGTCAAAACAACTGTGTCCAGTACCACATAAAGATTATTTCCTCTTAATTTTCTATTTGGTATTGGGCTGATTTTCTCCATGTTTTATGCAAAACAATATACTGAATTTAGTTAGATTACTTTCTAAAAATAACTCCAACATCTTTAGGGCTAAAGCTCAAGGAAGACAGTACACATTAGTGGGAAACAAAATCAATGAATTTAAAGCCCTTCCAAATCAGGCTCCAAACTGGCTTTTCCAGATTTTATCTAGTAATCCCTTTCACACACACTACCATCCAGAGCCAAATTGGCCATCTTGTTCTTCCTCAGACAGTATACTCAGAGAGAGCCTTTCCACAAATTGTCCCCTCAAGCCTGGAGTGTATTCCCTCTTCACCTTTTCCTAGTTTCTTCCCATGCTCACCCCAGATCATTTCAGCAAGAAGTTTTTCCTCACCTCAACCACCCCAATAAATTACCTTATAGTTTGTAAATATTTTGTGATAATGTATTAGCATATGCAAATATATTTTATAATTATATATGTACATTTACAGGGTGGGCCAAAGGTCACTAATATTTTATAACATTTATTTTTTGTTTTAAATTTACAATACCATAGCATCAAATACAGTATATATAGGAAACAAACTTAGATTTTGTGTGAAAAATCAAATCTCACAAATGGTAAAAATTAAAGAAAAAATAATTTTCAAAAAGTTATTAAAGGGGCAGCTAGGTGGCGCAGTAGATAAAGCACCGGCCCTGGATTCAGAAGGACCTGAGTTCAAATTTGATCTCAGACACTTGACACTTACTAGCTGTGTGACCCAGGGCAAGTCACTTAACCCCCATTACCTCGGGAAAAAAAAGTTATTAAGACATCAGACCCCTTCATGACTTTTGGCCCACCCTGTATATGTCTATAAATACAGACATTCGCATGAAGTTCCTCTAGGGCAGAGACTGGGGTGTTTTTTTGTTATTTTGAAATTTGTTAGCCTCAGGGCTTAGCAGGGTACCTGATACCTAAGAAATGCTCATTGATCTGTTTAATTTGGAATCAAAAGACCTGGGATCACAATCTGATTCTAAGGCCTCAGTTTCCTCTGCTGTAAAAGCATTTACTGCACAGGGTTATTATGGGGTATCAAATAAGATAATGTATGTGCATAAAACATTTCACAAATCCTAAATCTTATATTAAAATGTAATTCTTGTAAATAAACTTTAAAAACTTTTTCATCTCAAAGATCCTACGATTCTAGTACTGGAGGGGTTCTTGGGGTTTTTTGTGCCATAGGCCTCTTACGGCGGTTTGATGAAGCCCATGCATCCCTTCTCAGAATGTTTTGGGTTTAAAAAAAAGCCACCAAAAAGTTTAATTCATAACTGTAGGAAATGCTAAATTTCAGTTAGCGGTTAGTGAAAGCGAAAGATTAAAAAGTTTTGTTAGGGTTTTTATTTTAACCCATCCAAGTTCACATATGCCCTGAGAACTTTCCACAGATTCCACGTGAAATACTCCTGCTTTGGGGGGTTTCTGCTCCTTCGAAGGCATCACCCAAATGCCTTTGCCATCCCCTGCTTCCGTGTGAACTCGTAACTCCCTCACCCAAACCGTTAGCAATAAGTCGAACTACTACAGCCCGCGGGCTCGCCCGTCTGGAAGCCCCCGTCCGCCCCGCCCGCCCTTTTATAGAGGGGCGAAGGGGCGTGGCCTGGCTCGAGCCCCGGGAACCAAGCCATTGGGGGGGAAGACAGGGGAAGCCCAACCTCGTGACGTCTCGCGGCGTCCCCATGAGGGGGCGGGGCCGACTCAAGCCGGCTCTTTGCAGCTCGCACCAGCTGTCTTTTCCTCCGCCTCTTCCCCTCCCCTCCTCTCCCTTTCCCCTCCCCCCCTAAAAGCGCGGGCTGGCCCCAGGGCCGAGGTTCCGCTGGCCGGGCTCGGACGTCGGGGGAGGGGGGGGTGGGGGGTGGAGAGAGTGAACGCCTCACTCCAGGGCCCGGAGGGGTCTCCTTTACCCGGACCGCTCCTCGGTCTCGCTGGCGCCCAGAGACCTTTTCGTGGAGTCCGCCTGCCCCGCGTTTCCCCGGGTCTTTCGGTCCCTCTTGCCTGGAGTTCCCCCTACTTCCGGCCGGGCGGTGAGAGGCCACCCCCCTCCTCCCCCCGACAAGCGCGCGCTGGGGTAAGTTGTGAGTCGGTGTTGAGAGTGAACTGGAGCGTGCGGGGGGGGTGCAGGGGGCGGGCGAGCAGCCGGGCTTCTGCAAGCTTCTCCGGGGCTTAGGGTTCGGAGCCACCACAGAGAGTGCACCCTCTGGTTCGTTTTCCAGACTAGGAAACTGAGGCCCAGCGATGGGCAGAGCCTGACCCCGCCCCCTGGCCCTGCCAGCTTCTTATCACGGGGACTTCCTCAACACTCCCCCCCACCCCCAACTCCCTCCCACACTCGCTGAGCGCTGGGGGCGCCGGACCCCGCTAAGGCCCCAGGGGGACTGGTCGCTACCTGGTCACCCCCTCGATGAATGGAGCGACTTCTCCAGAGCTAGCTGTGAAGTGTGACCCAAAGCGTGAAGCCGGGCCTGGCGCCCTCATTCCGCCCCGCGTCCCTGCGAGCCCGCGGCGCCTGGGGCCGGGTGGAGTTGGGAAGATACACAGTGAAGATAAAAGATAATCTCCCATCAGTGTTGTTTCCTGTACGGGGGTGGTTTTTTTCCCCCTCTTTTCCTTTTCTTTTGGACTGGTTTTCCAGTTCAAAGTTTGTCTCTTCTCTTTCTCTGCACTTCCCTCTTCTTTTCTAAATCTGCCCTCTTCTTTTCTCCTCCCATCTCTTCTCTTCCCTCTCTTTTTCTCCTCTTCCATTCCCTTCTCTCTCCGTTTCTCTTTCTCTTCTCCTTCCCCCTTTTCTTCCCTCTTCTGTTTTCTGTCTTTTCGCCTAGCACAGTTTGAATAGAATGGGATAATTCCCATATCTCTAGATCTAGCCTTTTATCTGTGCCCCGAGTTCTCGCCTTAATGCCGTTTTAAACTAAACTAAAAAGACTTTTGCAAAATCTTGTGTTCCCAATTCTGGTGGACATTTAGTGCCTGAATTTCAATATGACCTAAATTGAGCTCCAAACCCTGACTGCTCTTCCAAGTGCTTTGTCTAATTAGTCGCCAAGTCCTATAGATTTCTGCTTTAGCAGTATCTCTAGAAACAGTTCCTCTCCCTAACCACGCAAATTGCTACTGCCTTTGTTTGACAACCCCTACTGCCCTTTACCTTTCTCATGGACTGTTGGAGTAAGTTTCCTAACTAGTCTGTCTCCCTGCCTTCAATTTCTCACCTCTATAATACGTCTTTTATACATTTGCTAAAATGACCCTCTTGATGCATTGTTCTGATTTTGTCATTCCTCTTTGCCTGTAGGATAAAAGACAAAACTCATTTACCTATTATTTAAGGACCTCTTTCTAGATTCCAAACTACCTTTCCTACCTTATTTCATTCAACTCTTGTTTACTCACATTTATATGGTCCAGCCAGCTAGATGCATAGACTGCCACCTCCCCACCCCCACAACCTCATGTCTAGAATACAAGAATCTATAGATTTCTTTTTCACATGCTCTTCTTTCAAGGTTCACTCAGCTTAGGTTCCACCTTTGTGAAGTTTTCCTTACCTACATGACCCAAGCCTCAAAAGTAATGTCTACAATTTTCTTAGCACTTTCTCTAGATCTTTCATATAAGATTTAGTGTTAAAAGAGATCTTAGAGGGGGCGGCTAGGTGGCGCAGTGGATGGAGCACTGGCCCTGGATTCAGGAGGACCTAAGTTCAAATGTGGCCTCAGACACTTGATACTTATTAGCTGTGTGACCTTGGGCAAGTCACTTGACCCTCATTGCCCTGCAAAAAAAAAAAGAGATCTTAGAGATTTAGTTCAGTCTTCATTTTAAAAATGATAAAGTCTAGGGGCAGCTGGCTGGAGCAGTGGATAAAGCATCAGCCCTGGATTCAGGAGGACCTGAGTTCAAATCTGGCCTCAGACACTTGACACTAGCTGTGTGACCCTGGGCAAGTCACTTAACCCTCATTGCCCTACCAAAAAAAAACCAAAACACCAAACCAATAAAGCCTAGGCTTAGAGAAGGAAATTACTAATCAGCAGAGCTGGAATTTAAACCCAGATGTGCTGACCCCAAATTTAGTACTTTATAAAACATGTGTGTCTGTGTATGCTTTGTATATGTATACAGGGTTTATCAAGTACTATATGTGTATGTTAATGTATATATACACACATACATATGATTTATAAAGTTTTTTTTTACTGAAAACAACTCTGCAAGGTAATCCAACTCTTTATAGTAGAAACAGTACTAGATCAGTCAGAAGACTTGAAATCAAATCCTGGCTCTTAAACTTACTACCTGTGTGATCTTGAGTAGATCATTGAACTTCTTTGAGCCTTATTGTTCTCCGTAATTAGATGATGGTGTTAGACTCAAAGATCCCACCCAACCCAAAATCTATGAAACTCTGATCCCATTTTACAGATAAGTAAACTGACAAGAAGTGCGAGTGATTTAAATGTGGTCACACAGCTAGTAAAATGTTGGAGCTGGAATGGAACACAGGCTCTCTTAACTACAAGCCTTAGTTAGCCCTTTTCATCACATCAAGCTACTTCTAGAGTGCAGGGTAAGGGGGTTAAGTTTCATGTACACAGATTGTTATTGTGTATATCTTATTATCCTGTTAGATTGTAAGTTTGTATCCTTAACATCACTGTCTTGCCACGTAGGGCTTCATTACCATGTTGGCTAAATTGATAAATCTCATAATTAATTTTATACTCAAGGTAACAGATTAGCACAGTTGTAGGGAATACAAAAGTATAACACACAATATTTATCCCATGAGGAACTTAAAATTTAGTTGAGGAGGCAGCACATGTTAAATACCTAAAAGCATTTGATAAGATAAATGCTGTAGAAATTCAGGATAGGAATGGATCACTGCAAATTAGGATTTCCAAGTCCAAAGTTCATAATATCATAGATCTTTAGAGCTGGAAGGAAGCATAGGGGGCATACTGATAAAGGATTTTAGAATTTTATGGAAATAGACTAATGCAAAGAAGAGTACATGATCTGGCATTCTCTGTAGGATGATTCCCTTTTTTTTTTTTTTAAGTGAGGCAATTGGAGTTAAGTGACTTGCCCAGGGTCACACAGCTAGTAAGTGTTAAGTGTCTGAGGCTGGATTTGAACTCAGGTACTCCTGACTCCAGGGCTGGTGCTCTATCCACTATACCACCTAGCTGCCCCGGATGATTCCTATAAAATAAATAGCTCCTTTTAATAAACTGTAGTAGGCCTAAGGGATAGGTAGGAGATCCTAAAGTTTTCACTCATGAGTTGTTCTTTTTTGAAAGCCAAAGGCTGTATTAAAGTAGTGCATTGTTTCACAATTTATCATTTCCATTCTGTTACCTTTAAAAGTATGTTGCGTCTTTTAGAAATACCTTATAAATATTAATTTCTATTCATTGCCATGTACAGACATTTTGTTGTAGAGAGCTAGATCTAACAACCTATTTAGGGTTTTGTTTTTTTCTGTTTGGGACTATCAGTTTCTTTTCTATTTTTGCTTCTCTTTAAAACATTTCACAGAATGCACATTTTAGTCACTTGTGTTATACTGATCCCTAGGTCATACTCCCCTACTTTCTTGGCTAATTTGGTGCCTGGTTTACAATGTTCATTTCTTTCCCAACTTCTGTTCTTAGACTAGGGCACTCGAATATCTATAAATGTTCCATCTTCTATATTCTTCAGTCTCAAGTCCTATGACCCACTTCTTTACCTCAGCCACATATAGGGATGGATTACAAGGTAGAACTCACTATTATCTTCACATACTTTACTTCCTGAATTAGAACCTTTGATATTCCCATCTCTGACCATAAATCCATATACCTCTATCCTTCCTGAATGTATTCTCCTTTAAGATCCCGGGAAATTATTATCCTTCATTACCTCCATCCCTCAGTATTTTCTCTGGCTGTTAACCCGGCTCTGATTTCATTTTCCTTCCTTTGTAATCTCTATCCAATAGATAACCATTTCATCTATACACTGTTTTCTCTTGATTGGCCTTTCCCCATTACCTTGTGCTATTGCCACTGATCCTTGCCTTTCCCTTCTTCTATTGCCACTCACCTCTTGCCACACCTTAGCCTTGGATTCCTTCTATCATCTAGCTCTCCTGCTACTATTGAGGGCTGCTGAACACTGCTATAGAAATTCTCAGCCATGTCGACTGACTATGTATTACATTTTCATATATCTAACCTCAACTGGTCCCTCACTTTGACAGGGCAGTACTTTTATTCCTCCCAAATTGATTACCATTTTCACTCCACACAGAAACTGTTGCAAACCTCAAGCCTCCTATACTTTCCCCTCTTTCTTAACTGAGGGCCTTTCTTTTTAAATAAGAAAATAGAAACTATTCAACTTGAACTCCTATTTCTCCCATTTACTTAATCTTAAAATCCCTTGATATCACCTCCCATTCTCCTTTCCTTTCCCCCAGTCTCTAGCAGAGTGGTGGCCCTTCTTATTACTAAAACCAACTACTTACTCTACATGTGCACTTGACCCCATCCCCTCTCTTCCAGTAGATATCCTTGATCCTCTCCTCTCTCCAGTCTCTCCTCTATTCTGATTTCAACCCTACTACCTTCAAACATGCCAGTCTCATCTCATACTGAAAAAACCATCACCATATTCTTCCATTCCCCTCAAGCTTTTGTTCTGTACCTCGCCTTCCATTTTCATCCAAACTCCTTATAAAAAACTATCCATACACTCTACTTTTTTCTCCTCTCATTCCTCAACCCTTTACTTCATGACCCTTCACTCTACTGAAATCACTCTCTCTGAAGTTTTCATTGATCTCACAATTGCTGAATCTGGTGGCCCTTTCTCATTGCTTATCCTTCTTGACCTCTGCTGCATTTGACACTGATGAACTTCCTGACCAGGGCTTTGATGTTTACTTTTTCTTTTTTTAGCCTTTCTTTGTGTCCTCATTGCTTAGCATAGTGGTTAGGACCACATAGTAAGCTTATTAACTGACTTGTCTGACCATTCCTCCATCTCTTTTGCTGGATCATAATCCTTATCATGTTCCTTTAACTGTGGATGTATCCCAAGGTTCTGTCCTAGATTCCTTTGTTTTCTTTCTCTACATTCTCAGTAACCCCATAAAATTCCACGAGTTTAATTATCATTTCTCAGCACATGACTCCCATATTTGTAGAGAATCAGTCCTTGTCTTTCTCCTGACTTTTAGGCCCATGTCACCAATTGCCTTTTGGATATTTCAAACTGAATGCCCCAGAGGCATCTTAAATTCAGCATGTCTAAAACTGAATTCATCTTTCCTCTTAACCCCCCCCCCCCTCTTCCAAATTTCCCTATATCCAAGGCCTTCCAGTCTCAGAGATTCAGAACTTTGGCATTACCTTGAACATCTCACTCTCTGTCAGGGCAGGTAGGTGTTGCAGTGGATAAAACATTGGCCTTGGAATCAGGAGGATCTGAGTCCAAATCCTGCCTCTGATGCTTGACACTGACTTTGTGACCCTGGGCAAGTCAGTTAACCCTGGTTATCTCAAACATCTGGGGCTATCCAGTTCTGATCTATATCCTGCCACTGGACCCAGATGGCTCTGGAGGAGAGTGACTTTGCACAGCCCTGCCTCACTTAAATCCATTTCAGTGCAAATCATGACATCACCTCCCAATGCCATGGTCCTCTTTGAGAATGAAGGACAAAACAATTTTCCATCACCCAACACATCCAACCCCTTCTCACCACTCAAACAGCATCCACCTTAGTTTAGGCCCCCCCTTACCTCTTGGCCTACATGTCTGGAATGCACCTTGTCCTAATAAAGTACTTCTCTTTAAAGAGAAGTGCTTGCTGCTCAAGCATCATCTTCTGCATGACTCCTTTTCTAATTATCCCAATTTCTTGTGCCTTTCCTCCCAAACTCTTTTGTGTATATTTACATTTATTCACTTTCTGCTTAGGCCATATGTATTTGTAGATATACTTGTCTTCCACATTAGAATTATAAACTTTGCTTAATAAATACCTATGGATTACTTGATTGGACATCACCTTTTACTAGAAGATTTAATCTCAGTTAATGGAAGATTCAAATCAGTTTCTTGTTCACCTACAGTAAGGGGTTTCTTTTAGGGGACGATGTCAACTCTCTGAAATGTGATTTGGCAAATTATCAATAGGTTTGTTATGTGTGTAATGTTCTGCCAGTGACTAGTTCATAGTATTTATTTGATGACCTTTTCTCTTTGGTAACTCATAATTCAAAATATTTATTAGTCTTTAGAAACTTCTGTAAACTACTTCTTTCAGCAGGTACACAAATAGAGAAACACTAAATATTAACCATCTTTGTAATTCTTGGTTAATATACTTACATGTATAGCCTTTTATAGTTTCATATGTGTTTGATCCTTGTCTCATCTTCTCCCATTTGATGAAAAGGCAGTCAGATAATTTAAATGGCTACATAACTTTAACTTAGAGAGTTTATGTATTAGTAGTCAGTTGAGTATTTAAAGTCAGGAAGACTTGAATGTAAAAGCTCCTTCTGACACTCACTAGCTGTGACACTGGGAAATCTCTCTATCTGAACAGTTTCCTTATCTGTAAATTGAAAATAGTATAGGAATCTTCCTCTCCAACTGTTGTGAGGATCAAATGAGATAATATACACAAAGCTCTTCGTAAACCTTAAAGCAATATTTTAAAAAGTTAGCACTCTTTCTTTGTATGTGTGTGTGTATATGTATACATATATATATATATATATATGTATGTATGTATATATCTTTTTTTTTTTTTTTGGTGGGGCAGTGAGAGCTAAGTGACTTGCCCAGGGTCACACAACTAGTAAATGTCAAGTGTCTGAGGCCAGATTTGAACTCAGGTCCTCCTGAATCCAAGGCCAGTGTGTTATCCACTGCGCCACCTAGCTGCCCTATATATATCTTTATGTTAAGATTTTTGTCCCCATAATTTAGTATTTTCATAGACTGTCTAGGTTTCTGTCCGGTACTTTTTGTTAGTTCATATATCAAGGCTGAATATAAAATAGCCACTTCCTCTGTACTAAGGAAAAGTTGACTGGATATGATAGAAGTAAAAGAAGAGAGTCAAATGAATATTGGCTATATATGACTTAGAATCTTTCATTCAAAATGTCATTAATATAGCAAAACTTCTACAAAAGTTCTTTTCTTGTGAAATGAAATGGATGATTACCTAAATTTTAATTTAACTCAAAACCAAATTCCTGGAGTTGTGGTGTCATCCCACCTATATCCACTTCTCCCCACTTTTAAGGTGGTGATTGCACATAAATTAAAAAATAAACAAAACCTATGTGATTATTTTTCATCCACGACTGCAAGTCACACATTAACAAAGTGTTGTCATCTCTCATCACAGTCCCAACTGTCTTCTTCACAGAGACAACTTCATAACCATATAATGTGACATCAAGGTGAGGAGATAACATCAGGTAAGCAGAAGATTGGAGAAAGCAAGATGAGTGTTCCTGCAAGTAGTTGCGGTAGTCCCAATTCTGCAGAAACAGTCAGTGATTTTAAAGATCTCTGGACAAAACTGAAGGAATGTCATGACAAAGAAGTACAAGGTAAATTATTTTTATTCAGTCTTGTCTTACCTTTCTTAAGTAATATGATTATAAAGATACATATCAGATTAAAAAATGAATGTTGGCTTTCTGGAAAAAGTCCTTTCTTTCTGAATGCCACAAAGATCTGATTGCTTTGTTAAGGCTAATTATTTTCAGTTGACCATTGTACTTCATTTTGATTGAAGTTGTAGTTAGCTTCAGTCTACAAATAACCACATTTGTAATTCATGAATAATTACATGTTAAATACTCTCTTCTCTCTATGGTTTATTAGTGGTATGAATAGACTAGATTATTCCTTCTGGCTCTCAAATTCTTAGATTGTAATACATTTATTGCTGGAATGTCACTAAAACCTGAGCCAATGTAATATGGGATTCATTATAAAAATCTATCAGTTGGGGGCAGCTAGGTGGCGCAGTGGATAGAGCACCAGCCGTGGAGTCAGGAGTACCTGAGTTCAAATCTGGCCTCAGACACTTAACACTTACTAGCTATGTGACCCTGGGCAAGTCACTTAACCCCAATTGCCTCACTAAAAAAAAAAAAATTAAAAAAAAAATCTATCAGTTTTAGAGCCTGTCCAAGGCAATTTAGTTATTTAAAGGATTTTTTGATGGCATATCCTCAATCATAAAATAACTTGGAGAGACCCTAAGGATACTGTTACTGCAAGCTTTAGCATTACTTGTCAGATACTTTTTTAAAAACTTGGATTTTTCTAGAATTTTTATCTTCATTAGAATTACTTTTTAGTGGAAAATGTTACATATAAAATTTCTTATTACTCTAGTCAGGTAGTGATTTTTTAAATGATTAATTTGGCTTTTAAAGTTAAATTTCACTTTTTTACCTCCCAGATGAATATATGCTCACAGAGTCATATAATTAGAGTTCTGTACTTTAGGAGACTTCATTATTCCTTTGAAATTTTAGGTAATGCGATTGACAACACACTAAAGAAAGCTGAAGAGCTGCATTGCTACTCTGTGTTTTGCTTTTTTTTTAATTGACTTGCCATATTACCTTAGGACAGTTAATGAATTAGCTTTAAATAGTTTTTCTGCATCTAAAATGAAAGTCATAGCATGTGTCCCTTTGCCTTGGTGGAGAAACGATGTAAGATACTTTAGTTGGGGTAAACATTAGTTAAGAGATCTTAGAGCTAGATCTAGAAGATTAATGAAGGAAAATTATGGAGAATCTCCAATTGTCCCATCTGCAATATTTATTATTTCTTTATGAAAATATTTTTCTCTTTAAGTTTAACTGACATTTAGGTAAAGTCATTAACATAAGGAATTGATTTCCATAGCCTACCAAACAATTGTACTCACCACCACCTCACCTCTCACCTCCCTTCTATTCATAGAAGGAGCTTTTCTGGAGTATATTTAATTGTGGCCACAGTATGGGTTAAATCGAATAGAGCAGCATCAAGTTTTAACTACAGTAGTGTTAATTTACATACATACATACACACACACACACACACACACACACACATATATATATATAAACACTTTATGTTCCTTTGTGATCTGGAAGTGAAACAAAAAGTAACCTTTTAAATTAATATAGTTTGGGTTAGAATAGTCAGAAAGAGTCAAAAAGACCTGAGTTTATATCCAACCTCAGACACTAGCTGGGTGACCCTGAGCAAATTATTTAATTTCTGCCTGCCCCAGTTTCCTCTACTGTAAAATGGGAATAATAATTACACCTACCTCTTAGGGTTGCTGTAAAAATCAAATGAGATAATATTTGTAAAGCACAGTGCCTGGCACATAGGTGCTTAACAAATGCTTGTTTCCTTTTTTCCTTCCTTAATGGGACCAAATGTTTAAGTAACGGCATGTTTCCATAAAACATCTGTTAAAGAAAAATGAACATTTTACCAGACAATGGTATGTTTAAAAATATTCATCAATTAATCTTTTCTTTATAACTAACTAGCTTTAAGAAATTTGTTTGCATTACCTATTAGGGATCCTGTGACATTTGGTAGATTTTGTTGAATGCTAGTTGTTGTTTTTAATGCCCATCAGAAACCAGCAAACTTAAGAATTCTTTATCCAGATAGACTCAAGGCAACTTTTATTAAAAACTCTGTTTAAAACTAAGACTTTTCAGATTCTTAACTTGATAGTGATAATTTTTCAATAACATTCTAATCACATTCTTTATTTGAGAAGTCTTGACTTCCAAGAACTCCCCTTTTAAGCAATATGACAGTTTCATGGTGGGGAAAAAGCAGTATAATTCCTTATAATTCAGCCTTTTTGTATCCTATAGGTAATATATTAAATTATATAATTACTACAAACACTTTCTAATCAGTCATAGTGCCATCATTAGTTGAATTCATACAAAAAATCCCCATGGGAGAGCAATCCGGCAACTAAAGCTTGTTTGCCTACCATGGATAATAAAGAGAAGGGGAAAACTGTAGTTTAATGTACAAAATGTCCTTCCTTCCTCATTTATTTGGCGGCATTTTGTAGATTCCTAAAGCTTTTACATTTTTTTTTTTTTTAGTGAGGCAATTGGGGTTAAGTGACTTGCCCAGGGTCACACAGCTAGTAAGTGTTAAGTGTCTGAGGCCGGATTTGAACCCAGGTACTCCTGACTCCAGGGCCGGTGTTCTATCCACTGCGCCACCTAGCTGCCCCTAGCTTTTACATTTTTAAAATTCTAATTTAAAGGGCATTTAAAAACATACTTTGGGTGGGTTCAGGCAAATTTGCCAGTAGGCAGACTTTTTTATGCTCAGCGTTTTGTCTGTATTTCCCGTTCAACTTTTGTGTAAAATTAGATCCTCTAACTATGTGATAACATCAAAGACATGCCTGAAGGATAGTTAATTTTTTAAGAAGGTGGGGATCCTCTTATAGAACTAGTATAAGAGGCTATTTGAGAAACATCAAACATGGACTTGCCTGGACTATATTTGTTTTGAAGTTTATAAATAGAGATGAAAATTGACTCATTTCTTTTAAATCTAGGTGTCAGCAAAAAAGCTAGTTTTTATGAATGGTGGTAACTGAAGAAAACGACATTTTTACTTGAATATTCTATCCACAGATAAATATTTACATGCACCCAAACACCTTATCATATGCATCTCAAGGCAAAGTTTGGTAAAATGTATATATGTTGTTTTAGTGTGCCATTTCACAGTATAATTAGAGTTGGAGAGTTTTATCTTTTTTGAGGGAACCAAAGGAGAGCTCAGGCAACTCATTGGCTTCTCTCCGCCATCTTGGCTCCACCTCCTCGAGTTTTTTCTTAAAGATTATTTACATCCCATATATGTTCATAAGACATGAAAACAGGTTTTCATAAATGAAGTTTTTGCTTTAGGACCTTCAGATAAATTATTTCATATAATTATTTCATATAATAATTATTTCATATGCATGTACTTACCATAATGTGTTTTATAATTTTATTGTACCAAATATTATATAAATATAAACACCAAACAGAATATTATTTATTTAGCTTTTATATTTTAGAAGTGTCACATAAAGATTTTAATTTGTTCAATTATTAGAAATTATGTTTTGAATTTCTTATTTTTCTTTATGAATAACCTTTCAGATAGTCTTGGATTCCTCTTCCTTTTGTCACAAGGAATTGAGTGGTTGGGGGTCCTTAGGTATTCCTCTGTAAAGAATTATACTCTTGCACACAGTCCAATTAGATAAAATGGTCTTTTATTTGGGTGCTAGAGAAAGTGACCAAGACTTTCCTCTAGAGGAGGAGATATGGTTTGGAAACACCTTTCTCCTTGAATGGAAGAAAGGCAAATGCTTTTATAGAGGATAGATGGGGTGACCACCTGACAATGGAAAGTTCCTTTTGGGGTAGGAGTGGGGAAAGATTGCTGGGAGTGGGGTGGATTTTTCATTTGGAATGATAGTCCTGACCTTTGGAGTTATCTCTTGTCTCTTAGCTCTGGTAGTAGCCACGCCTAACTGATTTTCTATAGAATCCCTTACTTCTTAGGTGTGTCTGTCCTGCTACCTAGTTGGCCAGTTTAAACTTTAATAGGCCCTTAACTTCTTGATATATCTGTCCTGTCCTAAGTCCCATGTCACTTTCTAGATTTATTCTTAGTTGTCTAATTACTTTCAGATGCAAGATGCATTAATGATGAATTAGAATTTAGAAAATTTTATTTCCCAGATTTATTATTGTTACAAATATATAACTTGTGGATGTTCAGTTCAGTTGTGTCCTTACACCTCAGTAAAGGTATTTTCCACAGCTTTTAAGTATGCTTAGGAGCTCATAGAAAACTGAACAAATATCATTCTTGTTTATTGTTTGTTTGGGGGGGGGGGGTTTGTGAGGCAGTTGGGGTTAAGTGACTTGCCCAGGGTCACACAGCTAGTAAGTGTCAAATGTCTGAATTCAGATTTGAACTCAGGTCCTCCTGAACCCAGGGCCGGTGCTCTATCCACTGCGCCATCTAGCTGCCCCACAAATATCATTCTTATAAAATTAGAGTTACATCATGTTTTTGAGCCTATTGGCTTTCAAATGGAAATGGGACTCTCGTATTAACAGAAGAAACATGTTTCCTTTTCAGTTTTATATTGCTCCTAAAAGAATAGACATGATACACTTAGTTTCTTAAGAATATCCACATTTATTTTATCAATCACATTAATATTAATGAACAATAATATGGTGAGATGAGAACTAAAAATAAAGAGAATAGCATACAGTTTCTGTCCATAACTTCAGAATCTACTGTTTTGGTCTTCTGTAACTTTCTGTGATTTCACTAGGATTTGCCAAAGTACAGAACAGCTTTCTAGAGATTTTTATGAACACTGGGTGTACTTACTCTTAAAAGAGAGGTATTATGTTTTTAGTGTAGTTTCTAAGCTGAATGATAGGTAAATTTCAAGGGTAATTCATTGTAGCTTCCCATAGGATGTCAGTATTTCCACAGTGACAAGATTATGACCTTATTTTTTTTCATTCTGTTAATGGATAACAGTAAATTTAAAAGTTTCAAATTTACATAGATGAAACTGAATACACATAATAATGTGTCTAAGATATATATTGATGCCTTAAATATGGGCAAATAATATGGATTTTTAAATTTTAACTTGGAAATTTCTATCCACCAAAGGGACATTAGCAACGTTAATCTTCAAAGTCCAATGAGATGATTAGGCCCAAATTAATCAATCGTTAAGAGGGAAGAGTGATTTTATGCACATACTTGATATTTGGGGAATCATAAATCTTTTAAAATGTCCCAGGTGTATCTAATTTGATTTTGTATTCAAGTGATTTGGATCATTCAGTCCACTTAAAATATTTTGAGGGAGGTTGGGGGCATGAAAATGGGAATTAGGGTCAAATTCTTAATACTATTTTTTTTGTTTTGTTTTTGTGGGGCAATGGGGGTTAAGTGACTTGCCCAGGGTCACACAGCTGGTAAGTGTCAAGTGTCTGAGGCTGGATTTGAACTCAGGTACTCCTGAATCCAGAGCCGGTGCTTTAGCCACCTAGCTGCCCCACTATTTTTTTGAATAACAAATGATTCCTGCTACATTGCTGTATTCTTATTTAAATATAATTTGCTTGTGTTTTAAGCATACATATATTCACCTAACAATCAGTTCAGTTTCTTCTAAATTCAGATGCAAGTGGGGATAATGTTACTTGTAACATGCTGTTTGGCCTTTTGAGCAGTGCCTCTTGAACTGGTGGTTCAGGTTGCCACTGTTACAATTCCAAATACTTGGCTGAACAGAATGCCTGTTCATACAAGAGCTGCATTGTTGTACAGCCTCATTCCTTCCGATGGGTGTGGAGCAGGATTAAAGTACACTTTATAGGGGTTCTAATTGCAGATGCCTAATTGACTTGATGAATAGCAAGCACTTAAAAAAAAAAAAACACAAACCTCTGTTTCTGGACTGATCTGCATGACAGAACAAATGTCTCACAGGTGTTGAGTGCTTATAAGATAAAAGAGTAGTCTTTCCATATTTCCCAAGAATATTCTTTTGAAGTCTATACAGATTTTTGTATCTCATTGTTACCTTCCTTTTTGAAATGGTCCATGGCATGAATCCATTTTATCTTTGGCTCCACCTTCCTTTTTTAAATGCAAGTCTGAATTTCAGAGGGTCGGCCAAAACAAAAAGCCAAGGAAATCTTGTCAACAAGTAAATTTTCATGTAATCATTCTTTGGAAGGAAAAAAGAGTGAGAAGAAAAATTGCTAACTCCAAATACTGCCCTAACAAGGTCATGTGTTAGTGATGGTTCTTCAAGATTAAATGAGTTAGTATGTTAGTTGTAAAGCCCCTAATTTAAAGGGCTTAAGAATTTCTTACTATTATCCAAGAAAAATGGAAAAAAAATGTTTTAGTTCATAAAGTTTTATTTCCTCATAGAGAATGAACAAGAAAAATGCGAAAGAAATGTATGTTATCTCTAAGTGGCATCACAGTCTCTACCCTCTGAGAGAGTGTTATAGCCAAGAGTATAATATTAATCTTCTTTCCAAGGATGTTATTTTTTCCCAAGATTGAGTTTCATGGTTTAATAATTGTTCATATTCTGTAGCACCAGAGAAATGTGACCACTGTATCAGTATCTGTGTGAAATATACTTCATTTCCATACTACTACCAGGAAGAAAAATAGGTTAAGGGTTAAAAAAATACTAAGGCAAGAAAAAAGGAAGAGTTTGGATGCAAACAAAAGGTTGGGATCAACTGGGTGTGGTTTTGAACACTGGTAATCCCTCAATTGGTGGAGGGAGGCTGGTAATTTGGGAGTTCTGAGTTTCAGTAAAGCTAAGGTTGATCAGGTGTCCACACTGAGTCGGCCACCAATAGAGTGTGCTCCCTGGAGCAGGAAACTTCCATACTGTCCAAGGAGTGTTGAACTAGCCAGGGTCAAGAACAGAACAAGTCAGCAGTGGGATTGGCCTGTGACCACTGTGCTTCAAGCCTGGATGAAAAGGAGATCAAGTCTCCAAAAAATTTAACTAATCAACCCACCCCCTCCCCTGCCAAAACCAACCAACCAACCAACCAACCAACCAACCAACCAACCACTTAGGTTATGTTACTATTTTAGCAGATAGTATGGAGATGGCAGTGGGAAACCTTAAATCTAAGGTGGAGTCTTTAAAAGATTGAGTGGCTAATTTTTTGTTAAACAACTGTTAATGATGCTATTCTAAATTCCCATTCATACCACAGAAAAGCTTTTCTAAAGTAATAAATTAAATAGAATCATAAAGGTGTAGAAGGGACCTGAGAGATCATTTAGTCTGACCCCTATCCATATATAACTAAATGGTGACCTTTTTACAGCATCCATAATCTATGCCTAGTTGTCCAGCTTCTTTGTGAAGACCTTTAATGAGGGCAAACTCACTATCGCCTGAGGCAATTTGTTTCATTTTTTTTTAATAGCTGTAGCTGTTAGAAAGTGTTTCCTTATGTAATAAAGGAAAACTACTTCCTTACATTTCCTTCCATTGGTACTAATTGGTACTACTTTAGAGGCCATACAGAGTATACAGAAACCATTTTTTTAAATAGGAAAATTAAACAAAAAGTTACAAAGTTGGAGTCAGGAAACCATAGCTTTGTCTTTCCCTGTGATTCCTCTCCCCATCAACATCCTTCTTAAAAGCTGTTCAAGGCTTTTTATCAGCTTTGTGACTTTCCCTGTCAGGAGATTAGGCTAAAGATAAAGACATAAGATTCCTAGGATCTCTGTTGTGTTTCATATGCTAAAGTATATATCCATTTCAGTTCTCATTAACAAAATTATAAATACATAAAAAGAAGCTTATTCAGATATGAGTATTAGGTAAAATAAAGTACTTGGTTAAGTAACTTATGTGTTGAAAAAATGAAAGATAGAATTCATTGGTCCCAGAATTGATGCTGTCAGAGAAATCATGTTATAACGCAAGTAGTATTCATTCATATAACATGTACATGTATGTATGTGTATGTACACTCACAAAACTTTAAAAACATTAAGGCTGAAACTTCTGTTAAGAGAGTAAATTACTTGCTTAAGGGGACTTTTTTTTAAAAAAACATGTGGCTATCATGTCTTATACTGAAAGGAATATTTTACTTAGTGAACTCTAGTGACCTCAGCATCATAGATATTAGTATAACCTATATCAAATGGTTTGCCTTCTCAATGAGAGGGGAGAAGAGTAAGGGAGAGAATTTGAAACTCAAAATTTTAAAAAATTTTGAAATAGTTTTTACATGTAATTGGGAAAAAAGAAAACATTATTCCCTTTAAAAAACAAACATAATAGACTTTAGGAGAATGTGTTTCTTTCTTATTAATGCTATCCTTATTAAAAAACCAGACTGAAGTTGTGAAATGCATCAGTAAATCACAGCTGTTCTTTTTTCCCCCACTTTTCAGCCTTACAGATCAAAGTAACCAAGCTGAAAAAGGATCGGATTTTGTAAGTATCTCTAATGTAACATCAATACTTTTTGCTAAAAAAGAAAATGGTATTTTATTTTTCATATAGTCACCTATAATTTTTAAGCTGGAAAAAAACCAAACATCTGATCCAATTCCCTCATCTTACATATAAGGAAACTTAGGCACAGAGTATTGCCTGCCCGTGATCATATGACTAGTTAGTAGCAGAGGTGGCATTAGAGGCTTGTCTCCTGACTTTTGTTCCATTGTTCTTTCCACTTTACCATGCTAGCATGGACCTCTAGCATTGAAGAGTGGAGAGAAACATTGATTTATAAAAATTTATTCAAATAAAACTTAGTAGTTACAAATGTAATAATTAATTTTTTTGGAAGGTGAAATTTTTTGCCTTTTCAAATTTTGTTTCCTTACTAATCATTTTAGATCATATTCTAATTATCCAGTTCTTTAAATTATAAGCAGCTAATGTATAAATGGAGGCAGCTAAGTGGTTCAGTGAATAGAGCATTGGGCCTGGAGTCAGGAAGACTGAAGTTCAAATCAGGCCTCAGATACTTACTAGTTGTGTGACCCTGGGCAAGTCACTTAACTTCTGTTTGCCTTAATCCACTGGAGAAGGAAATGGCAAACCACATTAGTATCTTTGCCAAGAAAACTCCATGGACCATGGTCCATGGACTCCTGAAGAGACAGATACAACTGAACAATAACAACTGCATAAATGCTTTACATTTTTGCCCTGTTTGAATTGAATGCCCCTGCTGTCATCTAATATCTTAAGACACATTATAATCATGTTATGGGGAAGTGTAGGTTTATTACCAGCGCTTACACTATATCCTAAAGATGAGGTCAGTCTCTTCATTGGTCCTGTGGATATTAGTTCTGTACTATATTTTGTGTCAGGTGGCTTCAACTCCTCCTTTTCCTTTCAAAAAACCAAGGATGTGATAAAAAGCTAGAATAGTTAGATGTATACCTGGGAGTACTTAAGCTTTACCTTTTTTCTCTATTCTGATCTGAAAATGAATGCAAAGAAAAAGTAATTTGGTATAGCTTCTCACGTGGTGTGTTAAATTTTTGACTAGCCCCCTGGAATTTATTTGTAACATGACAAAGTTGAAATTCTATAAAGTCAAATATAGTCTATTATGGGAGTCAAAGCTGAAGCAGTATGGAAGCAGTATTGGTTAACTTAAACTTACAGTTGGGTATTTCAAATCAGCTTTTATTACAGTATGGAAAAAACAGCTTTTATATTTGCTATAGAACACTTATTTAACTTGTATATCTTATTTCTTTATGAAGTTTTATTATAGGAGAGAACCACTACTTCTCAATTCCTTCACTTATAAGTGAAGCTTCCAACAGGTTTCTTCTGAAGAAAAGACTCAAAGAGGGGGTACATAAGCCACCTTTTTGCAACCCTGAGTTTTGGGATACCTCAGTGAATACCCATTGTAGTTCTTATAAAATGGTTCCGTAGTACTGAATTCTCAACATGTTCACAGTATAGGGCTTGGCTTCTTAAACTGTGGGTCTGACCCAATATGGGATCACATAACTGAATGTGTGGGGGTTGTGAAAAATTTGGCAATAGTAAAAGGTTACGTATACCTATTTTATATACCTATATACCTAGGGTTACAGAAAAATGTCTTGGGCAAAAAGGAATTGTAAGTGGAAAAAGTTTAAGAAACATCAGTATAGGGAAAGATCATAAATTTCCTGCTCCTTTTATGTTAGTATTTTCCTGATGCCTCTAATGGCAAGGAGCTGCAGTGAACTTAAATCAGTAGCCAGATCTTGTCTTTGTGTTGTTGTTGTTAAGTTGTTTTCAATAGTATCCAACTCTTCATGACCCCATTTAGGGTTTTTTTGGCAAAGATAATGGAATGGTTTGCCATTTCCTTCTTCAGCTTATTTTTACAGAAGAGGAAACTGAGGCAAAGGGGGTTAAGTGACTTGCCCAGGGACACACAGATAGTAAGCATGTGAGACTAGATTTGAACCAATGAAGATGAGTCATCCTGACTCTAGGCCCAGCTCTCTACCCACTGCACCTCCTAGCTGTCTTCATACTTTAGACTTATTTTCATGATTATAGGGTTTGGATTTCCTCAAAAGTCAGAGGATAAAATCAAGTAGTATTCGTTCTTGATTGCATCATTAAAATTTCTTACTACCTGTTTATTCTCTGGCTTTATGAGGTTTATAATTATTTTGTCCATTGAAAATCATAAGGTAAAATGTATGTTTTGTTTTCAGAAAAAGATAGGTATTTTTGTTAATGGTGAAGAATTTTTTTTCTGAAGTGTTTTTAAAGAGAAAAGGTTTTAGTTTTAGAATTATGAAGCTTACTTATGTTATTAATTTCATACTTGAAATAGCCTGAATAGTGAATACATTTGATATAGTTGCTACCAGTTTTTTAATCATCTCTAGAAGATGAGTATTATCAGTGGCATACTGTTTGTGACTTAATACATACCAAACTAAATAGCTAAATTATTGTTTGCTGGAATCATTCTACAAGCCTCTCATTGTATGTATAATAGCCTTATATAGGAGTTCTTGTTCCTTTTGACCCCTTTGAATACCTAAGGTTTAATATTTCAGAGTTGATAACTAGTTGGACAATAAGTCCCTTATACTGTAGCTTCATTCAACATTGAAACTAATGATCTTGTAAATGCTGGGTCATAGACCATTCATTAGGAATACTACCTTCAGAGCCAAAAATGTCAGTCATTTTGCTCAAGCAGTATTTGAATTTGCAAAATGATTGGGTTGAGGAAAATCATGTTATCAAATAATTGAGATACTAGTTTTATACTTTTAAAGCTGTCTTCTTTATCTTTCATAACATGGTTTAATTTTAAGAAAAATATTTTTTGATTCTTTGTTTTGAGTTATAATAGAATATTTAGCTGCCAGAAAGTCAAACAGTAATGTAAAGTATATTTCATTATGTAAATAGTTATAAAAATACCTTTAATATATACTTTTCACTCAGAATATAGAAATCCTTATAAAATACATAGACTTGTAATTTGACTATCTATTTATCTATCTGTCTGTCTATGTATACACACACATAGGATGAACCAAAAGTCATGAAGGGGTCTAAGATTTGAAAATTATTTTTCACCATTTACGAGACTTAATTTTTCACACACAATGTAAATACATTTCCTACGTATACTGTATATGATGCTATGATGTTGTAAAGTAAAATTTAAAAAATGAGTTATTAAATATTCATGACTTTTGGCCCACCCTATATATATAGTTTGTGTGTATATAATAGCATTTTTAAGGCCATTTAGATTTAATGCTTTACTTAAGGAGATAATCTTAACTAGCACAGAAGCTAAAAGATAGTCCTAAATATGAATTTTATTATGTTCTAAAACCTTGATTAAGTTGTTTGATTTTTATAGGATATACCTAAAATTACAAATTGTGGTCTGAATTTATCTATTGTTCATGAGCTAAATTTTTGAGTATGCATAAATATAGTTTTTGAAAAATTAGAAAAACTGATTATTTTGCTGAACTGGATTTTAAATTTAAAAGAGTTTAAATTGAAAAGAATCAACTATATTATGACTGTATTTTTTTTTGTGGGGCAATGGGGGTTAAGTGACTTTCCCAAGGTCACACAGCTAGTAAGTGTCAAGTGTCTGAGGCCGGATTTGAACTCAGGTACTCCTGAATCCAGGGCTGGTGCTTTATCCACTGCGCCACCTAGCTGCCCCATGACTGTATTTTAAAAGGTACACTATGATTGCTTATGATTGAAACCTTATAGTAGTTATTATAAGTAATGAAAAGGTATCATTCTTGAATTTTTTTTTTTTTAGTATCTGAAAGCCATTCATATGGTTCATGCCCTTAATCTTAATAAATAGATATTTCTCAACCCATAACCTTTTGGGGAAAACCAATAAGAAGGCATTGGAATTTAAGTTAGTTCTTATTCTTATCCAGTACAATTAAAAAACCCTTTACAATTTTCTTTCCAAGCTCTGTTTTATGATTAATTTTTTTCAGATGTTTTAAAGTAGCAAAATTCTAATAAAATGAGAGGGGATTGAAACAATTCCTTGTAGTCTGATAGTAATACTATTTGACCTCTGAGGGCTGTTTGTTTCATAAAAATACTTTTTTCCCCCCTCAAGAGATGCACAAAGATTGGAAGAATTTTTTACCAAAAATCAACAACTGAGAGAGCAACAGAAAGCCCTTCATGACACTATTAAAGTTTTGGAAGATCGGTAAGTTTACAAATAATTATGAAGTTTATTTTGAAATAGAGATAATGTTTTTTATGTAAATACATTAAGTGTAGTTTTTAATCACATTTGGAATTAAAAGCAGATATTTCCATCACCACCTCTCTCCTACCCCTTTCCCTCTTATAAATTCTGATGTTAAGGGTTAAAATTCTAGCTAGTCTGTCTAAAATATCTAATGAGTGGTCGCCAATAAATTATAAGCTTTAGCAAGAGTTAAACTTTTAAGCATTTATTAAGGAGAATAAGAATTTGGTAAAGAGAGAGAAAGGCCTAGAGTCCTATCTATTAAAGGGAGAGCACATTTCTAGCTCCGCTCTCCACCAGAGTCCAAAGGCAAGAGCCCCAGAGTCAGCGCCAGTCTCTTCCTTCCTCCTCCCACTAGTCCGCGTCACTTCCTCCTGCCAAAGAAAAGACTCCTGGTCTTGCCCTCAAAGACCTTCGCTTCATGGGTAGAACTCTTCTACAGTAAGTATCCAGCAGGTGGCGTTATTCCAATCGTTACAGTCCCCCCCGTTGTTCCTCAAGAAACAAAATGTTTCCTTGACGGAACAGTAAAAACAATATAATAACTATTGCTAACTAATAATATGTGAACAACAATATAGAAAAGGAAGAGAGGAAAGTTTTGTCCAGAGGGGCGATTTTTTTGTCCTCATGAACCGACGCTTTGACATTGGTCTTGCAAAGGGAGGGCCTCTGCAGAGAATACATGTTACAGATGGTGTATATTATAACAGAAAGAGAAAAAAAAAACAACAAAAACAAATCAAAACTGTTCATTTAAAGTCTCTGAAAGTCTTTTCTCAGATGTCCTCTAGGTGTAGTCGTGGAATGGAAGTCTTTTCAGGGGTTGAGGTATGGATGCTGGTAATCAGCCAGGAAATTTCCTACAAAATTGAGCTTAACACAACTTTAAAATAGCTTTGTCAATAATAAAATCAAACAATGAAAGTTCTCAAAAACATGTCTAAGGGAATACAGAATCTTAGTTGTTACACATGAAACATATAATAAAACAAAAATTGAAACATTCTTTAAAATTATAATATTACTATAGTCCCCCCCCCTTATGGAGGGTAATTGAGAAGACAATTGCTGCAATATTAATTATTAAAAATAATTTTTATCTGTTTCATCACTTTTTGCATCATCTGCCTAATTATCCTCATGCCATTATGAGAAATTTTAAAATCTAATATAATTAGTAACAGATGTCAAGGCCAAATTCAACACTGTTATTTATCATGACACCTGAGATAATTATGGGGGTTACCATAAAAGAACAGAGAAATGATGGGATATGAGCATTCCCACACTTGAGCAATATGTGCTGCCCATACAGTATGCCAGGCTTAAAATAGGTGGATGGAATATACGTCCATGCCACCGAACATATTGGAGGAAACTGAGTCAGACTTAATCAGATGCATGGGATTGAGATGGTCCATGGCATCAGGCATATAGGAGGGAGCATAGAAGCCAGGTGTAGAAGTGAGATGGGTGGGATCAATACTTCCAGCCATCTGTACAATATTGTGGGGAAAAATAAAATAAAATATTAAACCAAGAGAATCCAACCTCAACATTTGTCAAAAGCCGTTCCCTTGGCCATACCTTGACTTCATGCATGTCTCCCCTCATGTAACAGTTCAGTGTCTGCTCTTGCATGTATTCCTCTTGTGATTGGATGGCATCTTGGCCAACTGGCATCTGATAACTCAGAATAAAGGCAATTAATGTCTTAAATGATAAGTTCCCATAATCCAAGTCTCATATGGATTTAAAAATTGAGGATAATAAATGATTGCAAAAAATGTGAATACATCTTGACTCAGAATATAATATATAATTATGCAACAATTTCAAATAATACCTTTTTTTTACTTAGCATACAATTACTTTTTTGAAAATCTGAACATATTTAAATACAAGTTAAAGCACAACACAATCTCAAAGACAACTTTTACAAATGTTCCCCTCTTTTTTTTTTTTTTTTTTGAATATGCTTATCAAAAATAATACTTCTAGAATCAATTTACACTTGCCATGGCAAACAATTTGCTAGGGAAATGCTTTAAAGAGTTTGATCAAATAATCAGTTGAGAAAAAATAACAAAAACAAACAACTCAGAATATGGGAGCACAATACTCCTAGAATTAACATTGTATTATGAAATCAAAACCATGTTTCAAAATTAGATAGATGAATGAATAGAAGATACACGTGGAACAATAAAAGACAATGAAATTCAAACTAGGGAAATCTAAATGAATATGAACTTAATATCAATAAGAGTATTATAAAATATAAACTGGACCACATGACTATAAAAAGCTTTTACAAATATTCTCTTTGTTTTAGAAACTAAGTATAAAACACAATCTCAAATGCATGAAAACCTCTACGAAAATAAACCTATACCATTAATTTCAAAATGTATATATAATAGCATAGAAATCCTATGTAACCTCTGAACTGATACTATTACTCTGAGTGAATTCAGAACACTTTTGATTCCGATATCTAAAATCCCCAATACTCATATCAATACCTTGCTGCTTACTTCTACATTTCTGTAAAATATATACCCTTCCATGGCAAAAGAATCGGAGTCTTGAACTATGTTGATGATTGTCATTCTTATTCGGCTTAAGTTTTTCTTCTTTAACCCCTCTATATTGTCTGTCAGCCTTTTCACCATACAAATGCTTTATAAGATTACTAATTAAAGACAAAAGCAGGTTAGCAAAATTATGAACAAAACGAGCATATCTGGAATTTAAAGGGTTTTCTAAAGTTGTCTCAGAAGCACAGCCAGGCTGGGGAAGGGGTGAGCCTGAAGCTGCAAATGCAGTTAGAGAAAGTTGAGCATGCGCATTAGATCTTTGGACTTCCCGGGCCAGGGAAGCAATGGGCTTGGCCATGGGAGGAGTAGAGGGTGGGGTTTGGAGAGGAGGGGAGGGACCAGAGCAATTAGAATCAGACTTGATTTTGAACTCAGGCCTGGATTCCTCTTCCCCCACTTGGCCTCCAGGTGCTAGGGGATTAAAAGCTTCTAGAGGGTGGGTCATTGCCTCCAGGCATGCAAAATTAAAGCAACAATTAGTGTTAGAACTGGGAAAAGCTGCAGGAATCTCTTCAGGTTTCTCTGAAAAAGCATGGTTGGGAGAGGGAGAGATATTTCCTTGTGTGAGTAAGTTGCTGGCTCTTCTAACAAAAATAAAAAGAAAAATAGAAAATCCACAAAAACAAAGCATTAACATGATCTTATCTCCCATTTGTCTGGTTAAACAGACTAAAATCAAAAATAGGGTAATTAGGGAGTTTAAAAGGTCCATTCGAAAAAATTTAAAGGAAAACACAGCCAGTACACCAGTACTTAGCAGTTAAAGGGAGAGGGAGGGGAAATTTCTTACCCAACCAGCAGATCAGAAGACTGAGGTTTAGCTTTCCTCTTCGTGGTCAGCCATCTGTTAAGGGTTAAAATTCTAGCTAGTCTGTCTAAAATATCTAATGAGTGGTCGCCAATAAATTATAAGCTTTAGCAAGAGTTAAACTTTTAAGCATTTATTAAGGAGAATAAGAATTTGGTAAAGAGAGAGAAAGGCCTAGAGTCCTATCTATTAAAGGGAGAGCACATTTCTAGCTCCGCTCTCCACCAGAGTCCAAAGGCAAGAGCCCCAGAGTCAACGCCAGTCTCTTCCTTCCTCCTCCCACTAGTCCGCGTCACTTCCTCCTGCCAAAGAAAAGACTCCTGGTCTTGCCCTCAAAGACCTTCGCTTCATGGGTAGAACTCTTCTACAGTAAGTATCCAGCAGGTGGCGTTATTCCAATCGTTACACTGAAAAAGAATTACCCCCAGATGAGGAAATAATAACCATTGCCATAGTACCAAGGATCAAGAGGTTATTCCCTAATTCCTCCTTTCCACCAGGCTAGAAATCTCTTTGTTTTCACATTGTTTGTACACTTCTCTTAGCACTTACCTACTTCTGTTATGGAAACAGAAGATACTAAACAGCATCCTTTTTTTTTCTTCTACCCCACTTCTACTCCTTTGCTTACATGAATACCATATCTTTTTTTTTTTTCTTAAGTGAGGCAATTGGGGTTAAGTGACTTGCCCAGAGTCTCACAGCTAGTAAGTGTTAAGTGTCTGAGGCTGGATTTGAACTCACATCCTCCTGACTCCAGGGACAGTGCTCTATCCACTGTGCCACCTAGCTGCCCCAATACCATATCTTTTTAAAATTTTATTTTCAGTTCCAAATACCTTCTCCTCCTCCTCCTTCATCCACTGAGAAGACAAGGAAAATTATAAAAAATATGTATAAACATGGAAAAGAAATTTCCACATTAGCCATACAAGAAAAAAAGTAGTATTGTCATTTTTCTTATATTGGCTTCACCTACCCATGAGCAGTTACTATTTCTTGTAGTTATTTAGATCTGTCGTTATGTATGTAAAGAGTTTTGTAATTGTGTTCATATAGTTCCTGTGGGTCTTGGCAGGTAAACGTCCAAGTGTTTTGTACTGTCTTTAGTTTTTTGTTTTGTTTTGTTTTTTCGGGGCAGTGAGGGTTAAGTGACTTGCCCAAGGTCACACAGGTAGTAGGTGTCAAGTGTTTGAGGCCGGATTTGAACTCGGGTCCTCCTGAATCCAGGGCCGATGCTTTTATTCACTGTGCCACCTAGCTGCCCCCTCTCTGTAGTTATTTTAAAGGTAATTTTCTAGCTATTCCTTCTAGGTTTTGTTGATAATATCGAGAAACGCTGATGATTTTGTTTGAGTTTATTTTGTATCCTGCAACTTTGCTGAGGTTGTTAATTATTTTGATTAGTTTTTTAGTTTACTCTTTAGGGTTCTTTATGTAAATCATAATATCATCTACAAAAAGTGATCATTTTTTTATTGTTTATGTTCCTTTCTTGTCTGTTATAGCCAGCATTAGTAATACAATATTGACTAATAATAATTCAGACCTGATCCTAATACAAAAGGCTTCTGGCTTTTCCCTATTACAGATAATGCTTGTTCTTGGTTATAGATGAATAATAACTTACCATTTTTAGGAAAGATCCATTTATTCCTATATATTCTAAGGTTTTTAGCAAGACTGGGTGTTGCATTTCATCAAGTTTTTTATGCATCTATTATTATAATTATATGATTTCTGTTGGTTTTGTTGTTAATGTGGTCAATTTTGCTAATAATTTTTGTAATATTGAACCAGCTCTGTCTTCTTCAAATAAATCCACCTTGGTAATAGTATGCAGTTCTTTTTTGTTGTTTTGTGTTATTCTCCTTGCTAATATTTCATTCAAAATTTTTGTACCAATCAGGAAAATTGGCCAAAAGTTATCTTTCTCTGTTTTGTCTCTCCCTGTTGTAGGTGTCAAGATTGTATCTGTGTCATAGAAGGAATTTGGTAGTATTCCTTCTTTACCTGTTTTTTCAAAAAATTTATGTCATATTGGAATTGTTTTTAAATGTTTGGTAGAATTCACTTGTAAATCCATCTAGTCCTGTGGTTGTTTTTTTTTCCTTAGGGAGTTCACTTAGGATTTGTTTAATTTCTTTCTAAAATAAGATTAAGTATTTTAAGTATTCTATTTTATCCTGTTAATCTAGGCAATTTATATTTTTGTAAATATTCTTCTTTTTATTGTCAGTTTTATTGGTGTGTATAGGTGGGTAAAATAGCTCCTAATAATTGCTTTTATTTCCCCATCATTAGTTATGAATTTACCTTTTTCATTTTTTGATACTGGCAATTATGTTTACTTTCATTTAAAAAAAACAATTAACTAGTAATTATCTTTAAAAAAACAGCTCCTAGTTTTATTTTTTGTTTGGTGTTTTTTTTCCCCTTGGCATTTTGTTAATCTCTCCTTGGAACATCAGGATTTCTGTTTTGGTAGGGGAGGTTGATTGGTTGGTTTTCTAATTTTTTTAATTGCATGCCCAATTCATCAATTTGCTCTTTCTTTTATTGACTTGTTTCGAGTGATACATTTCCCCTTAAGTACTGCTTTAGCTTTATCCCACAAATTTTGGTATGTTGTCACATTGTTGTTATTCTCCAGAAGTCTGTTGTGTCTCATTTCTCTAAGATTCTATTCATCTCTTTTACTTTCTTGTTTATTTTATGATTAACTTTATCTAGGTTTGAGAGGGTTAAACTCAGATCCCCGGCTCTTACAGTTTAACTTTTTTTAAAGAATTAAAGGCTATACTAATTGATACATTTTTTATTCGGCATTGGTCTTTTCATCAGGCATGCTTAAAAGTCTTCTATTTAATCAAGTGTCTATTTTTTCATTTGTAAGATTATGCTTAGTTTTGCCGGTAGGTTATTCCTTTTTGGGGGGGGGAGTGAGGCAGTTGGGGTTAAGTGACTTGCCCAGGGTCACACAGCTAAGTGTCAAGGGTCTGAGACCGGATTTGAACTCAGGTCCTCCTGAACCCAGGGCCAGTGCTCTATCCACTGCTGCCCCTGGTAGGTTATTCTTGGTTGAAATCCTAGATCCTTTGCCTTCTGGAATATCAGATTCCAAGTTCTCCATTCCTTTAGATTGTTGTCTGTTAAATCTTTTGTGATCCTGATTGTGGCTTCACAGTACTTGAATTCTTTCTGGGTGCTTGCAATATCTTCTGCTTGACTTAGGACTTATGAATTTTGGCTACAATATTCCTGGGAGCTTTCATTATGAGTTTTTTTTTTTCAGGAGATGACTGGTAGATTTTTCAGTTTCTACTTTGCCTTCTGATTCTAAGATATCTGGGCAGTTTTTCTTTAAAGTGATTTCTTAAAATAGTGTCAAGGCTCTTTTTTAGTTTGTTGCTTTCAGGTAGACCAAAGATTCTTAAATTAGCTCTCCTCAGTTTGTTTTCCAAGTCAGTTTTTCCTGTCAGATATTTTGTATTTTCTTGATTTTTTTCAGTCTTGTGTTTCTTTGATTATTTCTTGACATCTGAAATTGTCAGCTTCCCTTTGTCCAGTTCTAATTATTAAGGAATTAATTTCTTCAGTAGGCATGTATTTTAACAAGCTTTAATTCTCTTTTCATATCTTTCTTGGATAGCTTTCATTCCTTTTCCAGTTTTTTCCTCAACTGCTCTTAATTCTTTTTAAAAATTTTTTTTGCTCTTTCTTAGCTCTTTAGTGTTTGTTTTGTCTAGTAATTCTTTTTTTTTCTCTAGTAATTCTTATTGTGCTTGTATCCAATCTGCATTTTCCTTTAAGCCTATTTTTGAAGTTTTCACTTCATTGTTTTCTTCTGTTTGTCACTTGAGTTTAGCTCTTTAAAGCTGGGTTCTTTTTTGTTTGTTCATTCTTCCAGTCTACTTCTCAACTTTGGACTTAATGAGCTTCTGCTATTTTCACAGTTCAGTCTGGGGGCCTGTAAGTTTTCAGTGTTTCCAAAGTGGGGGGAAGTCTGTTCACTGCCCTCCTGGTCTTGAGTTCTTCAGGTTCCCCACAGGTTTCAGTCTGTTGCCTTGTTGGGTTTTAATCACTGTTAGCCTGCAGGGAGGTTCTGTAGCTTCAGAGTGACTGAACTGCTTGGGCCCCTTTTGGTCTTGGTCTTCTGCCCTTGTTATTCCACTGCAGGCTTATGTGCTGGGCATAAGGTTAGAACTGAGTCATCTCTCTGCTGCTGTGTTCAGTCACACGCCCAAGTTTCAGGAATTTGTTTTGTGTTCAGTATGCTAAGACACTGTGTTCTTCCCCAGTCTGCCCCTGGAAACTTAGTATTAGGTCACAAAGCTTCCAGATGGTACTTTTTCCTATGCCCAGTGCTAGTCCAGGGGTTCCCTGCCATCTCTTTCTGTCCTGGTACTTCCTACTCTGGTGATCTTTATGGAGTCCCTTTCAATTCCTGGATGTATGAATGATTTTGGTTGTACCACTGCTGCCACTGTGCCATGCTCCTGCCCAGCCCCACTACACTGTCTCCAGACCTCTATGTCTATCTCACTAAGCTGTCCTGCCCTGAAAAAAAATGACTCACTGTGACTTTTTCTTGGCTTTCCCAATGAGAATTTGGAGTGGTCAGTTTTCTAGGTTATTTTGGAGGTGTTTTGGGAGAACTAAGCAAAATGTTGATTCTCACTCTACCATCATAATTCCACTTCACATGAATGCCTTATTCATCTCATTGACTTTCCTTGACCCAAAAGCCCCAAACAGAGACTCTTTGTTTTATTAGTTTTTATACTTACAAAATCCACTTTTCCGTTTCTCCTTATTGTTTTTAGAATAAAATACAAATTTTTTTATTTAAGATTTAAAGCTAGCCACAATTTAACTCCAGTTTATCTTTCCACAGTTTAATTACATGTTACTTCCCATCACTTATACTATGTTCTAACCAAACTGGCTACTTTATATTCCATGTACATAATACACCATTGTCCCTCCCACCAAGTTGCATTCTCTCATGTCCTGAATTCTCTCGCTTCTCCCCTCTGCCTCTTAGAGTCCCTGTTCCCCCTCCAGACTCAGTTTGTTAGTGCCTCCTTCTTCAAGAGGACTTTTCCTGTACTTCTCAGTTGTCAGAACCACCTCCACCCCCAAATCCTATGTTTTTACTTTTATATTATATTAGTTAAGCTTTCCTTAAGTAATACTAACTTTCTGTATAGTGCTTTAAGGTTTACAAAGAAAATCCCTCATGATTCTGAGGTAGATAGTGTAATTGGTGTTATCACCATTTTACAGATGAGGAAACTGAGGCTTAGATAAAGTAAGTAGCATATCCAGGATCACACAGCTGTCAAGTAAGTGTGAGACCTGAGATTGAATTCAGGAATCTTCTCATTCTAGTGATTTTTCCACTATACCCTGCTGTGTTCTCTCTACACTTTGTATTTATAGTTTGTACTAACTTGTCCAATGTTTCCTCAGATGTTACATCAGGACTGCTCAATAGTTGTTTTATCTATTTTGTGCCTATTCAACTTGACTGTCATTTCCCTTAGTGAAGGACTGAAATTTTGTGATTCTGACTTTAGCATTTGACTATGTTTTGTATATGATAGTAGACACTTAAATACTTGTTGAATGAATAAGATTAGCTTTAAAGAAAGGATAATATGAAATTATTGTTGAGAAAACATTTTCTCACAAAACTTTATTCAAACCTACTATGGGAGTCACCACTAGATAGGATAGATGGAGAGCTTTTGACCCGACTGTCTTCCATGCCTAACATGCACTCCTTTCTCATTTCCCCTTTTAGAATCCTTAGTTTCCTTCAAAGCTCAGCTCAAGCACCACTTACTACAGGAAGACTTTATTTCTCCACTTACTAATTCCCCTCCCAGTCCTCCCCCCCTAAAAAAATATTGCATCTGTTATGTATATAGTTTATATGAGGCAGCATGAAACAGTGGCAAGCTGGCCTTGGAGTCAGAAAGACTTAGTTCAGTTCCCACCTCTGATGCATCCAGTATGGGCAAGCAACTTAGCTTCTTAGCACCCTAGGCAATGCTTTAAACAAATATTGGGGAGTAAGTTTCTTATTGGGAGCTCCTTGTATTAAAGAAATCATAAGTACAATCCAAAAAAATAATATATGCCTGTGTATGATTTGGGGAGTACATATATATTTACATGTTGTCTTCACCAATAGAAGGTCCAGTCCTTTGATGCAGGAAGTGATTAATTTCTTTGTGTTGCCAGCACCTAGCACATTTTGTCGTTTAGTTGTTTTTCAGTCATGTCTGATTCTTCATCACCCTCCTGAGGGTTTTCTTAGCAAAGATACTGGAGTAGTTTGTCATTTCCTTCTCCAGCTTATTTTATAGATGAGGAAACTGAGGCCCATTAAATGACTTGCCCAAGGTCACATAGCTACTAGGTGTCCAAGGCCGAATTTGAACTCAGGAAGATGAGTTTTCCTGACTCCAGGCCTGGTACATCATCTACCTACCTGTACTTAGCTGCTCATACCAAGCACATAGTTGGTGCCTAATCAATACTTGTAAAATGATTGATTTAACCTCTCTGATCCTCAGATTGTTCTCTAAGACCTCTATTATGTTAAAGATGAGTTGTTCTGCCTCGGGGGAAGGATTTCCCCTATTTGACAAAAATCACAAAACTTTGTTATATAATATAATGGTTGGTAACTCTATTAAGTTATTAGGTTCAACTGTCTTGTATTTGTTAGAGGAAAAAAAAGTATTTCTCACTCAAAGAAAGATCTTCAAAAACTTTAGAGTTGATGATTTAACATTTAGTTAAATTTTTAGTTAACTTATTTAATCCTTTAGAGTAAGCATAAGTCATTAAAGTTTTATGGAGTGTTTAAGAGTATAATAAAGTAAGCTTATAAAAGCTATAAAATGATTCTGCCAAGGTCTTTAAAAGGTTATGTGTAGTTTTGCTAAATGTCTAAATATTTATTCTGAAATTTGTTACCCACTCTTTAAAAGGCTTCCTATTCTTGTGATAATATTTTGCAAGGACTTCAGCATTAGACAGAAAATCAAAGATCTTTGTCTTAGCTCTGCCATTGCTATCTTTGTGACTTTGGACATGTCACTTAACTTCTTGGGTTATAATTAACTTAAAAAGAGGAGGAGGAGATGAATAAAGTGACCTCTAAAGGTCAGCTCTAAAATTCTATGTTTTTTTATTGAAATCTTTGACTGAAAGGCAAGTCACTAAACTAATCAGAATCTTCCGTATAATGAGGATAATCATAACTATAGTGTCTTTGCTGTTTGAGGATCACATCAAATAACATTTTGAAAGTCTATAGAAGATCAGCTGTTGTAGCTCTCTGATCACCATTGGTATTTCCATCAAAGAACTCCCAAGTATTTTACTAAATCTTAAAAAATGGAAAATGAAAATACAGTACCAATAAACTATTTAAAGTTTGAACCTTCAAGGGTCTATGATCTCATTGAAGATAGTGTGACAGGTAAAACTAAATGTGTGCGCCTCGCAGCCTCGTGGTTTCCTGTAAAGAGAGAACAAGTGTCTCTGAAAGAATAGGAAAACCCTAACTACCTCCAGGAGGGACCAGAGCTTAACCTCCTTCCAGGTTCCAACCACCCACTGACAAAACCAACTGCCTTACACACTGCTTCAAGCTGATTGGTTGAGAGTGGTCTCATGTTCACTCAGCAGGGGGCCCCTGGTAATATTCTCACAATAGGATACTCCCTGCAATAGTGCAGATAACAATCCATCTATGCCATGGGTAGATGGTTTTTTGCAATTTGTTGTGGTTGGAAAGTATTAATTACTAATGGCCCAATTTCAATTGATAAGCCTTTCTGAATTTAGCTAGACTGTCTCTTCAGTGACAGAGATGGAGAATGTTATGATGCCTGTCCCTGAAGTCTTTCCAACTTGGTAGGTATGCCTTCACTTTCATGCCAGTATTTATTTTAGTAAACCATTTAGCCTGAATGAACAATAGTTTCTTAATATATTTGTATACACATATATATGTATATACACACCAAATGCATTTTTATTGATCACTGGTACAGAAACAAGGAGTTCCACAGGTTTACTTCACATTAACACATGGTATTTTCCTATTCTTTTAAACCACACTATTCCTTTTGATGGAAGATATTTTGGAAAATCAGTGGAATTCTATTAAAAACACAAAATACTCACTTTTTTCAGAGTCAGTTAACCAGACAACAGAATAATGTTTAATACCCAGAATTATAACATTTAGTGAAGTTTTTGTTGAATGTCTCCAAGGCTTCTTTGTCTGTTAGTTTACTTCTAGCTTTAGCTTTTATTCACTCAGATGAAGTCTGTTACTCTTTTTTTGTTTTGTTTTGTTGTTTTTTGCGAGGGGCAATGGGGGTTAAATGACTTGCCCAGGGTCACACAGCTAGTTAAGTGTCAAGTGCCTGAGGCCGGATTTGAACTCAGGTTGTCCTGAATCCAGGGCCAGTGCTTTATCCCTAGCTGCCCCCAAGTCTATTACTCTTATTGCATTAATCCCAAATTATCAACTGTTGCAAAAATTCTGATGCTGAAGATTTAATGAAAATACCAAGTTTATTAGAAAAATGGTTCAAATTGTTCATCTCTCAGCAAAAGTTTAACAGTATCTTGGTTGGAGATTAGTAAAGAGATACTGTAACTTTATACTTATTTTGGAATTTTAAATGTAAGTATTAACATAAAGAATACCACAAATATTTTATGTAGCTAAAAGGAAGAAATGGTTTGCTTGAGAGATAAGAACATGCATGTCCTTTTTGGCAGGTTAAGGCCTATGTTATGTTGTATTTAACTTGCCTATATGTAATTTTAGTTTGGTACCATATTGAGATGAAGACTCTGTATGGCGTGGGCATTTTTTTTCTACACCATTTTAAAAGAACATAAGTCCACACTGATCTGAAAGACAGAGACTTTATTATTTTCTTACCTCAAGTACCTTGTATTAAAATGATTGCAAAACAAACATTTCCAATCTATTATATTTTGGCCTTGTTTGTAGCCTGGTCCCCAAAGCCATTGCCTAGGGGAGATGGACATTGCTGCAGCCAACATCAGCTGCTACCAACTGGCAAGCAAGCCATTTTAGCCAAAGCACTGTTTCACCAGAGAGAGGGAGAGACAGACAGACAGACAGAAAGCCACATGTAAGAAACAGATCCTTGGGGCAGGAGCAAATAAAAACAGCAGCTACCATTTATCCCCAGAATTCTAGCTGCCCAAGCAATGCTTTTTTAAAACATACATAAAGGGGGGCAGCTAGGTGGCGCAGTGGATGGAGCACCGGCCCCGGAGTCAGGAGTACCTGAGTTCAAATCCGGCCTCAGACACTTAACACTTACTAGCTGTGTGACCCTGGGCGAGTCACTTAACCCCAACTGCCTCACCAAAACAAAACAAAAAAACATACATAAAGACTTAGTTGACTCAAAGATAAATTAGGATACACCTCAGAAGCTTAAATAGGAAAAGCAATTTTAAAAACTTAAATATTTAAAAATTTTAGAAGCATTTTATTTTGGCAGCATTTTGTGGGATATGCTAGCTTCAAAACTGAAAATATACTTTTATTCCCTTTGGCTTCTAGACTCTTCTATCTTATTTATTACATTGTGTATTACTCCCTTCAAAAGGAAGGGACCCACACTATTTTTAGCATTGATTGACTGCTGGGTTCAGTCATGCATCAGCTTTCCCCCAGTAGTGCTGTTATCTTGAATTTAGCAATCATTTTATTCCTGTCTTATTTTTGATGTGTTGAAAAAACTGCTCTATGGTCAGTTTTCTTCTGATTGTTTGACTATTGGAATTAGATTTCTTTAGTATGGGAGAATTATGATAACCAACATTTACAAAGTACTTTAAGGCTTCCAAAGAACTTTACCTACTATCTCATTCAATCTTCAAAACAATCTTGTAGTTACTATTATAACTATTATTCCCCATTTTGCAGACTAGGATACAGATTCAGAGACGTTAGTTGAATTGCCTAAAGTCTCATGCCTACTTTCAAAAGCAGGATTTGCAGCCCAGATGAGATCCCTGTGTCTTACATTCTTTCTATTCTACCATGATCTTAGACCAGAAATTACATTATCTTTATTTGCAATATCCTCACTAAGATACCCACCGCACCCCTCCAAATTAAGCAAGCACAAGTAATTAATCAACAAGCATTTATCTGGTGCTTACTTTGTGCCAAGGATTTGTGCTATGCCCTTGGGATATAAAGAAAAAGCAAGAATAGTTCCTGCCATAAATTAGTTACCTCCTGAAATTAGTTTAAATTCAAATGAATTCTTGGCTTATCTAAGTAGGGGAGTGACATGGTCAAATCTGCATTTTAGGAAAACCTAATTAGCAGCTGTGGAGAGAATGGATTGGAGAGGGGATAAATTTAATCATGCCAGTTGTGGCTTCTTGGCACTTGAATTCTTTCTGGCTGATTTCTTTCTTTGTTTCCATCTGTCTGTCTTTCTGGTACTTTGACAGGTGGGCTCTGGATTTTGACTATGATATAGAAATTTTCTTTCAGGTGGTAATCAGTGGATTCTTTCATTTTTTCTATAGAGATATGGGCAGTTTTCTTTTGTGATGTCTAAAAAAAAAATAAGATGTTTAGGCTTATTTTTTGGTTATGGCTTTGAGATAGTCCAATGATTCTTAAATTCTCTGACCTTAATCTGCTTTCTTGGGCAGTTTTTGCTATAAGCTACCTCACATTTTCTTTCCTATTTTTTCAGTTATTTGAATTTGTTTTTAATATTTCATGAAATCTTGCGAAGTTATAAGCTTGTTTGATCCATTCTTATTTTCAGGAAATTATTTTCTTGGGTAAGGTTTTATACTACTTATTCCAAGATGCTGATTCTCTTTTCCCCAACCTTTTTGTGGTGGTGAAGAATGGGGAATGGCTGAACAAGTTGTGATATATAATTATAACAGAAAACTATTGTGCTATAAGAAATGTTGAGTAGGATGGTTTTAGAAAAACCTAAGAAACCTTCTATGAACTGATGAAAAGTAAAGTGAGCAGAACCAGGAAAATGTTGACTAGAGTAACAGCAATATTATAATAATGATCACCTGTGAAAGATTTAGCTACTCTGATTAAGGTAATCCAAGACAATTGCATAGGACCCATCATAAAAAATGCTATCTACCTCTAGAGAGAGAACTAATGAACAGATTGCAGATTGAAGCATACTTTTTTCACTTTATTTTTCATGTGCCTGTGTGTGTGTTCTTTTGCATCATGACTAATATAGAAATATGTTTTGCATAACTTCATATGTATAATTGACACAATACTGCTTGCCTTCTCAAGGAGTGGGGGAAGGATAGGAGAGAGGGACAAAATTTGGAACTCAAAATTTTTTTTAAATGAACGCTAAATTTTTTTGAAAATGTGATTGGGAACTATTTAATGAAATAGAGGATGACAGCTCACTTTCTCACTTACCCCACAGATATCCAGTCCATTGCCAAATCACAGTATCACTTGTGTATATCCCCTTCTCTCTACTTACACAGCTCCTACCTTAGTTTAGACCCTTATCACCTTTTTGCATGGACTATTGCAGTAGGCTTCTAACTATTCTTCCTACTTTTAATCTTTCCCTTTCCAATCCATCTTCCATTCAGCTGCCTAAATGAATTTATATAAAAAATTGGTTTGCCTATGTCACTCTACCCCATCTACCTCCCCTTTTAGTAAATTTCTTTGGTTTTCTGTGTTTGGCATTTAAAACTTTTAATAACATGATCTCTTTCTATCTTTTCAGTCTTCTTTTATCTACTCCTCTCTATACACTTTACAATCCAGCTACACTAGCCATCTCTTCTCTCTGCCTTTGCATTAGCTGTTCCCTGATCTGGAATGCTATTTTTCATTTCCACCTCTTAGTTTCTGTTTAGTTTTTTTTTAAGATTTCAGCTTAAATCCCACCTCTCCAGGTATCTTTTCCCAATCTTTCTGAGCTGCCTTTCCTTTCATCTACTGTCATCTTGTATGTACCTAGTTATTTGCAAGTTATCTTCTCCTAGTAGAATGTTAGTTCTTTGAAGACAGGGACCCTTTTTTCACCTCTTGTATCTCCAGGACTTAGCGTAGTGCTTGGAACATAGTAAGCACTTTGGTAAATGCTTTTTGACTGGCCAAAAGACAAGAACCCAAATGACTCCTCCAAGTACAGGCCAGTTATGTGTTTATGTACTTTATATAAAGGATTCGCATCTTACATCACTCCCTCCTGCCCCCATCTATAAATGTACAGGAAAACAGTATGTTGGCTCAAGAACAAAAAGGATCCGCAAAAAAGTCCCAGAGTAAGAAAGAACAACTTATCAATTCAGTAATTATTGAACAAGCCACCTAAAAACAGTGTCTTTATGATTTTTATAGTGAATGTGTTGATGATTCAAAGCTCTTCACTCAACTCTTGCCTTCATGGCTTATTCATGTCAAAATATATGAAATAGGGTTTATAAGCTTTTCCCTCCCCCACATTTTGACAGTTATTCCAATATAATTTATCTCTTTTATATGCATTTAAAAATATTCTTAGAAGAGGTTCATAGCCTTCACTGGAGTTCTAAAGGGATCTGTGACATTAAAAAGAAATTAAGAATCTCTGTAATAGATTCAAGTTATAATGGAACTTTAGAGTGGTTAAAGTACACATAGAAAGCTGTTTTCTATTTGAAATAGGCCAATAATACAATGATGTTAAGAAAAATTAATATAAAGCCTAGTAGCTTTTAGGGAGGCAGTTTAAACCCATTCTGGTTTTGTTCAGTTGTTAAGCCTTGTCTACCCCCATGCACTATAGCACCCCAGTACTGTCCATAGGATTTTCTTGGCAAAGATACTGGAGTGGTTTACCATTTCCTTCTCCAGCTCATTTTGCAGATGAAGAAACTGAGGCAAACAGGGTTAAGTGACTTGCCCAGGGTTGTCGCATAGCTAGTAAGTGTGTGACATTAAATTTGAACTCAGATTTTCCTGACTTCAGAACCATCATTCTATCCACTGAGCCATCTGTTTGCCTCTGGTATTACCTTGCTTAAATCCATTCTCCTGTGTTCTAAATATACCTGAATGACATCCAGACTGATCACTTGGTGTACATATATGAAGTCATATTACATGACTGCAAAATACATTAAACAGATCCTTCATCTCATGGAATCTTTCTCCAGTGGTATAAAATTGTTATTTGGACTTGAAGTATAACATTTTTAATGTATGCCAAGAAAAAAAACCCTGAAGCCTTGTAGTTTGAATCACAAGATTAAATTGAACCAACTGATGAAGGTAATATTTACAAATACCTTAATCTCCTTGAGGCAAGACACATTAAGCATAAGTATGCTTAAGGAGAAAGTTGTTCCTATGTATGTCCTTAAACCAAAACTCAAAAGTAAAAACATTTAAAGCAATCAACACCTATGTAATAACAGTCTTAGTACACTTTTGGAACTTTAAAATGGAAAACTACATTTTGAAAGTATTCTAAAAAAACCAATAAAATATTAATGAGCATAGTCCTTTCACCCTACAGCTATTATAGAAAGATTAATATGTTATCATAAAAAGGAAGAGGATTAAATCAAGCAGCTGACATTAAGTTCCTGCTCTGTGCTAGGTGCAGGAGATTTAAAAACAACAGGAACTTAATTTCCAAAGGGAAAAGCAACATTTGCATAAATAACTATAAAGAATAAACATAAAATAAAAATAAAGTAGTTTAGGGAGCCTTAGTACTACTTGGGAGGATCAGAAGATATTTCATGTAGAGGTTAGTGTTTGAATTGAATTTTGACGTAGAGATAAAAGCCCATTTATGAAGATCAGAAAGTTCCAATTAGTACAAATAATGAATCCTTTCAAGTAGTTGCATTATTCAGATTTGCATTACATATTTCCATCAAACTGGAACCAATTATTTTACACAACTAATTTCAAATAATATAAATTTAAATACATGAATGCATGTGACCACTCCAGTGGATTCATTATTTGCAGTAATCTGGATTTAGCTGTACTATAAAGTGAGCAGGGGGGCTAGAAAAGTAATTAGGATCAGGTTGAGAAGAGCGTTAACAGCTAAATCAGATTTTTATATTTGATCATAGAGGCTACAGGAACCAGTGAGTTTTACACTGTAAGGGAGCGTGCAGTCAGATATGTATGAAGGATGGATTGGAATGGAAAAAGACAGGGTAGGAGACTTCTAAGTAGGGATGGCATTGTGAGAGATTCGAGGGCCTGAATTTGGTGTTGTCTGTATAAGTAGTGAAAAGGTCATGGAACTAAGACATGGAGGATTGATTATCAGAGCACATAAAAATATCTTTAGAACTTTTGAAAATACTTCTGAGCAGTTAATAAAGGCTAATAGGTACTTGCCTCTACATTTGTCCAATATAGCCAAAAATAGTTCTTTCCAGATGGAGCCTATGAAGTGGCTAAGATCTAAAAATGAAACCAAAAGTTTCTCTAAGGATAACATTTACATGAATGTCCACCCTTACAGCTAAACCTTATTTTCTGTGTTGTCTCCCTCAGAGTTGGAGCTGCTTAAAAGTATCCCCAGCACTTAGCATAGTTCTTGGCACAGGCTTATTCATTTATTCAGCAAAGAAGCATCAAGGAAATGACCAGTCATGATTTGTTTATATAGAAATTAGAAGAGTTTATCATGGTAGTTCAGTATGAGGCCACTGGAATTATGGAAGGTATGTTCTTTAGGAGCCCAGACTTAGTGAGCAATGCAGAATATGAGGACCAGAACCCAGGTGCTTTTCTGTGGCAAAGGCTTATACTTATTCTTCATAATAAAGATTTACTTGATAATAAAAGTTTGGGTTGGTGGGGGCAGGGCAATGGGGGTTAAGTGACTTGTCCAAGGTCACACAGCTAGTAAGTGTCAAGTGTCTGAGGCCGGATTTGAACTCAGGTCTTTCTGAATCCAGGGCCGGTGCTTTATCCCCTGCACCACCTAGCTGCCCCCAAGGTTTGGTTTTAAAGCAGCTGATACTTGGTGACATGATGGGTACCAAAAACATAAGGGTAAAGCTCTCTTTAAATTCTTAAAATTTAGTATTATATAGTCTAGTCTTTCTGTAATGCTGGGCTTGGAATTTGCCATGGAAACACTCTCCACTGGTAAAATAAAATGCTTTTCATCAAATAAAATCTCTTGGTAAAATCTGAAATAGATTAGGTTTATTAAACACAATTCACTCAAAATTCAAGATTCTAATGTAACATATATGGAAGATGTTCAAAGATCTTTTTTTGTTAGTGTTCTACACCTTGGTGTGGCAAACTACTTCCTCTGTAGAACTCAGCTAATCTGTAATTTAGAGCCTTGTAGAGTTGCTTGGGAAATTGTGAGATTAAGTGACTTGCCCATATTCACAACTGCTAGTATGAGTTAAGAGGCAGGCCCTTTAGTAACGGTGCCTTTCAAATGAATATGAAACTATTAAATACTTTCAATTTATCTGGTGTATTTCACTTTGTACTTAACTCACTTGTGAATACTTACAGCTTATGATGTGAAAAAAATCTTAAAGTTGAAATGGAAATTTTTTTACACAGGGAAATTTTATTTCTGTTCCATAGGTTAAGAGCAGGGTTATGTGACCGTTGTGCAGTGACTGAAGAACACATGAGGAAAAAACAACAGGAGTTTGAAAATATCCGGCAACAAAATCTTAAACTTATCACTGAACTTAGTGAGTTTTTCTTTGTTTAAAATTTTAATATCCATGTAAGATGATACAGTATGATACTTTTGGTAATTTGGTAATAATGTTATTTAACCATCGCCTACTTAATTACATTTATGAGAGTCTGCATATATAAATCAAGTGGGAGGAGGGAATCCTTTACATAGAAGTGTGTGTATGTGTGTGTGTGTGTGAGAGAGAGAGAGAGAGAGAGAGAGAGAGAGAGAGAGAGACACAGAGACAGAGACAGAGACAGAGAGACAGAGATTCAGATGTTGGTGAGGCAAGCTGTCCTTTCCTCTCCATTCCAAATACCTGAGAGTTGAATGCCCCAAAGCACTATCCTTTCTTGTACATTGTGATTGTTCCATAAAAACTGAATGAACTTTGTATGGAGAGTTACCTGATTACCTGGCTCTACCCCCAACATTATTAACTCTTTTCCTATGTGGGAGAAATCAATCTGGCCGGCAAAGCGGGGGGGATGTGTAGTCATTCAAATGTATTTTCCCATAGAGATAGTATTAAATGCAGCAGTTGAAATAACACTAATATTATATACTTCCCCTACGTTCACTTCAGTGTACAGTGGGTTAAAATTGGCCTTTATGGCCTAGCCTAGGAATTTAACCATCCTTTATATTATTATTTTATTGATAGGAAACTATAATCCAAGCTTCAAACCATTGGTTTACCAATAAACTTTTGAAATAGTCTATTCTTAAAGCCTGTATTATTGGCATTTACTGTAATATAACTTTTTCCATATTAGCAGCTTCATAACAAAACAGAGGTAAGTGTTGATAACTTAGTCTTGCTGAAGATAGCAGAGATTTGTAGCCCCAATATAGATCAGTGTTTCAGCATTGGGTTTTGGGTTGCTAAGTAAATTTAATGAGCCAGATTTCTAAAAAGTAGTTAGTTCTTTGGTGTATATACTATTTATTTACAATTATTATTTACATTCATAAATACAGAGATTATTTTCAAGAAATAACATTTACCTTGTTTCTATGTCACTTTTTATTTCAATTGTGTTTACTTTGTGTTACTTTCTGTGATCAGATTTAGTCTTGACAGTTTTCATCCTAGAACCTCAGAACTGGAGGACCTCAGAGGCACCTAAACAAACTTCCTTTACTTTAGCCCTCACAAGTGAAATTATGGCTCTAATTTAATCTACAATATATAATGCTAAGATTTATGCCCATAATGTATTCTAGCTGAGGAGGTAAGGCACTTGGAAATTAGATGGAATGAGTAACCAAATGGAATGGTTTCCACTTCCTTCTTATCCTCAGCATGAATAATGATGTACTCCTTTGCACATTAAGTACTTTTTCTTTTTGGTCCACAAGCATTACATAAAATCATCAGTTAATCAGTTACATAGCAGTCATGAAACTTTAGATGTAATTATCAGTGCCTAGTAACAAATTAATTTTACACAGTATAATTAATAAGCTTAACTGACATTGTCCTGGCTTAAGTGTTAGGAAAAGTCTATCATAAATCAGTAAGTCAGCAGTTATCTAGTAATGCATATTTTCCCATGAGTGCCAGTTTATTTTGTCAGATTTCAATTTCTTATATGTCTTCTTTTCCCAAAATATTTCAGTGAATGATAAGAATGCCTTACAAGAAGAAAACAAAAAACTTTCAGAACAACTACATCAGAAAATTGAGTAAGTAGTTGTGCTAAATTTCTTTTACAATATCTTTTTCATTTTGGAATAGATCTACATATTTGTATCTATATCTATCTTTCTATTTATCTTTTTATCTATACGCACACTGTGAATATGTATGCTTATTTGGGGTAGTACTTGTAGGGAGTTTATCCAGGATATAGTCATTTGACTTATTAAACTACTTAAAAGATTTTTTTTCTGATTACAGTTGTATATAATTTGTCTAATTTTGATTTCCCTAAATCAGACAATATATTTATATTATTCTAGTGGAGAGATTAAAAACAAGCCTTGTAATGCTTTACTGACTGAAGACATCTGGTTTATCATTCTTGAAACATTTAAGTGTTCCTTCTTTTAGAACCTAGTTTCCATAAAACATATAGTAATAATCATTAGTCTTGGGGTCCAAATCAGTTTTTCATGGTCTTAAAAGAGATTTCTTTTGTGAGTATGCATTCTTGCAGTAAAAGAAGTTACTCTTAATGCTTTCAGGTGATTCATGGAGACAGAATTTCTTAGTTATTAGATATGTTGGCAGTTTCTGTGCTCTAGGTCTCATGGCTTTTATTAAAGTCCCTACCAGTTTTCTCTTAGATCAGTAATAACAGTAGAATTTTGAATCTTCCCAATTTTATTGATTAAGCCATTTTATTTGCTATGTCATTATCTAACTGAAAATATTGAATGGAAATTAAAGATGGGGATACGTTAATGTCAAATGAAGGAGGTAGTAGGGGAGAGACAGGGTATTAGAGTGAGGGCTAAATTTGTTATGGAGGTGTGTGCTATTCAGTAATTTTCATTTGTATCTGACTCTTAGTGACTCCATTTGGGTTTTTCTTGGCAAAGATACTGGACTGGTTTGCCATTTCCTCCAGCTCATTTTACAGATGAGGAAACTGAGGCAAGCAGGGTTAAGTGACTTGCCCATGGTCTTATAACTATTAAGTATCTGCAGCCAGAATTGAACTCAGGAAGATGAATCTTCCTGACTTAAGGCCCCACATCTTATCCACTATGCCACTTAGCTGCTCTTCATCTTGGTGTGGATATTGCCATTAGCACTTTATGATTCCCTTTCCACAGATTTTTTGGAATTTGGTAGGGAGCATTATTTCCCATGTTTGTGACTATTTTACAACTTGTAGTTAGTGTTAAGTAATATAAGGGATAAATGGAACCAACGTGTAAAAAGTGTGATAATTGGTGTTGACGAAAAAAAACTAAAATTAAACTTATAAATGCCATAGATATCTGAGTGAATGCATTGAAAATGTCTGATGCTGTTTTCTCTGTAGAAATGTACATACAGTTTAGTTTGAAAGTGTATCCTTTCTCTTCACCCTCAATTCACAAGTGATTTTTTTTATCCTTTAAAAATTGATTGACTATAGAAAAGTAATAAAGACACTGGGAATTTGGATTTATGATCAATGTAAATTGAATAAGCTCAATGCAAGTATCTCTCTTTTAAACCTAGGATATCAGCAGTGTAGGAGATTAATCTAATCCCTCTCTTTCAGTTTTTGAGTCTCTTAATGAGCCTGCCTTTCTTTACCTTCTCTCAAAGCAATTTCCTTTTATTTGGCAAGTTAGAAAATGGCAAGTGCAGAGGCTTACAGCAGGATTTGTCTCAAATAAAATGAGAACTAAGTTTTTTGTAAACAGAGTAGTCATTTATCAAAGTTAGTTGTCTTTTCCCCTTCACTTTTTATTCACTTTGTGTCAGAAGGACAAAGAAGGACAAAGCTAGCAAGTTGTTTGTTTGGTTTAGAAATCTCTGGTTAGAGCTAGCTTTTTCCTTCTGAGAACCCTACCACTTCTAGACTGGCCTTGTCAGGGAATCAGTTTTTCCTCGTGACTCATTCATGATTCAGGTAGAATTTTATGACTAACAGGCAAGTAGCCTGTGATGTGATCAGTTAAAAGCTAGATCAGGTAGACTTCATGCTCCAGTAATCTATAAGCCTTTCTCATGTGATTTGTCTTATGAGGGGGTGGGGGGATATAAGTATACTAAAACAATATAATTATGCAGAAAAGATAAAAATTAGAGAGATTTAAAGATGTTTACATTTAAAATAATTCCCAGAAGGCTCAGAACTCAGAAAAACAGAATCCTTTGTAGAATTAAGGTGTGAATTCTTTACTAAAGGAAAGAAACCCTTTTTAGGCAGCTTTAGTATATCTCTTATATACTTTAATATAGTTTTAAAAACTTAGACTTCTTAGAGTAGTGAAATGAGATTTAAACACAGTCATATGAAACTATGTTAGTAGTATATGAAGAAATGAGAATTCTCAGTGTTCTTTTTAGAAAAATATTAACCTTCATCTGAGCTAAAATAGAGATTAGTTATGTTATTATTAAACCTGAATAAGCAAAGCGAGTCTTAGTTCTTTAGAAATTAAGGTTAGATCCACTTGTGAGCCTAGCTATCTCCTTTCAGTTCTATGGACTCAGGCTTCAATCTGAACCCTGGTCTACCATCATTCAATTGCTTGTCATTAGTCATCTATGTATGTTTAATTGGATCAGCATAAATCCTGTTACCAGAAAATCTAAGAGGGTGAGATGAGCCCTAGGAATTTTTTCTTCATTTAGGACACTGTATCATCTACTAGATTATAAACTTTATAAGGGAAGGGGCTAAATCTTAATTATCTTTGTTCATTTATTAAGCACTTACTATAGACAAGGCTCTGTGGTAAGGCTACAAGGTTCAATCTATTACCTCATGCCTAGAATAGACTTCCTTCCTCTTCAGTGTAGCTTTCCTAACTAATCTCTAAATGAAAGTGATATCTTTCTTTTTAAATATCTTAAAGTATTTTTCTTGGTCCTCTCCTTTGCACTTGTTTTAAAGAACTTGAGGAAGAGACACTAGGAAAATATGACATGTATGCAAATAAGTAAATAAAAGATATTTAGAAAATAAAAGCATAGAGATGGGGCATGGGGAGGGAATGATAGACCATGAACAGTTAAAAGAATCAGGAATGGTGTCATAGACGATAGCATGTGAATTAAAACTTGAAGGAAACTAGGAGATCCGAGATGCAGAGGTAAGGAAAGAGTGTTGCTAGTATGGGGAACAGCCCAGGGCGTAGAGATGTGATAATAATCTTTAGCATGTGTATCACTTTAAGTGCATAGCACTTTCTATATACTATCTTCTCATTTGATCCTCAAAACAACCCTGTGAGGGAGGTGCTATTATTCTCCCCCCCCCTTTTTCAGATAAGGAAACTGAGGCTGAAATTAAGTGATTTGCCCAGGGTCATACAGCTAGAATTTGAACTCAAATCTTCCTGAATCCAGGTCTGACACTTTATCCATTGTGCCACCTGGCTGCTTCTAATATATCTGTCATTTATATAATATTTAAGATTTGTACACGTGTTATCTCTTTTGATCCTCACAGCAGCCCTGTGAGGGAGGTGCTGTTATTATTCCCCATTTATTGGATGAGGAAACTGAGGCAGATTTGCCCAGGATCACACAGCTAGTAAGTGTCTAAGGTGTCATTTTTACTCTGGTCCTCCTTACTCCCAAGTATAGCACTCTTCTCTGCTGTTTGAGGGAAAATAATGGACGTAGTAGATCAGATAATATGTACATAGGGACAGAGGCAGGTCATGACAAGATTAAAACAGTCATGAAGAATAGTTCAGGTTGACTAGGAAGTAGATTACATGAAGAGGAGTAATATGAGATATGGTTAGAAAGATAAAGATAGATGAGCTAGACTGAGGAAGGGTTCAAGTGCTAGAATTAGAATTTTCTGCTGTTCAGTAGGCATTTGGGGGTCTCTTGAAGATTTATGAGTAATGGGAATGATGGGTCCAGGGAAGATTACTGAGGTACAGGGTAAGGAATGAATTAGGGAAAGGATAGATTGAAGAGAGGAAGACAAATCAGGATTCTGTTACAATATGCTCTATGTGAAAAGGTGAGGGCCTGAAATGGTTGTTTGACAAATGATTGGAGGAAGAAGGTATGAAGAAGAATGAGAGGGAAAAAGTAAGAAATGATTGGCTGGCTCATAGTGTTAACAACAGAAATTGAGGTGTGAAAGCAGGTAAGTGGGGTAGGTTAAGCAGGGAGAAGGCATTATTAGATATTTTGAAATAGGTTTCTTTATGTTGACTGCATGCCTTGACAATCACTGTCCCTGACTCCATTAGGAAGAAACAGCATAAAGCAGCTGAGCCTGAGGAGGAAATTATCCCAGATTCACCTATATTGACTTTCTCATTTCCTGGACTTAACCGACTACGAAGAAAGAAGGAGAACCTACATGTTCGCTATATAGAGCAAACACATACTGATATGGAGCACCCCCTATGTACAAATGGTAAGGATCTATAGAGAATTTTGTGGAATTGAGACACTTAAGTCATAAATCATGTAGAATATTTTATGTTGGAACAATAGAATGTCTTCATTATTCATTTAACCTATGTTGTAGCTCACTGATGTCAGATTCAAATAGAAGTGGATCCCTATAGGCCACATATTGACTTAGAAAACCACACATTAACATTATCTATGTTGTATTTTTATTTAAAGGTTTCCCAATTACATTTTGTTGTTGTTGTTTTTTTTTTTTTAGTGAGGCAATTGGGGTTAAGTGACTTGCCCAGGGTCACACAGCTAGTAAGTGTTAAGTGTCTGAGGCCGGATTTGAACTCAGGTACTCCTGAATCCAGGGCCGGTGCTTTATCCACTGCGCCACCTAGCTGCCCTCCCAATTACATTTTAATGTGGTTTGAGCAGCACCTGGAGTTTTCTGGTCTACAAGTTTGATACTTCTACTGAAGCTGAAATTGTTAGTTTTTTAGATTTGAAGTCAGATATGTTAAGTCTAGGATTTTCCTCATAGTTCTACTTGTGACCTTGGAAAATGATCTTAAAATGTATTATATATAACACTCTCCACAAAAGTGCTATTCTGATACTGCTTCCTGATATGGAACTAAAATGGGAGCTCTTGAAGGCTGTGCCAGTGTAACCAGCTTTCCTACTTACTAGAAGGTTCTACTAAACTGACGAAACTTCAGCTAGATTCCCAGTGACATCCCAGGAGGCTGGTGCTTGAGAACCCAGGAAGATGATTTATATCTAGAAAGAACCTTAGAAATCATCTAGACCAGTTTCCTCATTTTACAGATCAGGAAACGGAGGCATTGAGACATAAAAGGACTTAGAATAGCTGACATTTTTATGATACATTAAGGTTTATACAATTTCTTTGTGTGGATTATCTTATTTAAGTCTTACAACAACCCAGGGAACTAGGTACTACAAGCATCTCCACTTATAGATAAGGAAATTAAGGCTTGGTTGAAGTGACTTGTTTGCTCATAGTCTCATAGCTGGTACGTTTTGGCAGCAAGATTTAAAGAAAGGTCTAACACCCCAAGTTTGACTCTTGCCACTACATCAAAACTACCCCTCTAATGTACTGATTTAAAGTCATAAAGTTAGTACATAGAAAAGCTGTGAGCTTTGGTTTCAAACCTACTGTTATTTAAAAAGCTCATTATCAGAAGGTTGGTCATCACATGATTAATTTTTTAACTTAGATGATCCAGGGGGGAAAATACATATTGATTTTCAGTCCAGAGTGACCCATTTAGGTCTATTAGTGATGGTGGTTAAATGGTGGAAAAGAGGACAGAGAATACTAAGAATAATACTGTGTGTAGACTGTCTAATAATACTGGGGTTTTTTTTGTTTTGTTTTGCTTTTGGTGAGGCAATTGGGGTTAAGTGACTTGCCCAGGGTCACACAGGTAATCAAGTGTCTGAGGCCAGATTTGAACTCAGGTCCTCCTGACTCCAGGACCAGTGCTGGGTCCACTGCACCACCTAGCTGCCCCGACTGTCTATAATAATACTAATCTAACTGTTGGAACTCTTAGTGTCTTCTTTATCAAATAACCAGTGAGTTGATACCATAGTTGATACTAATCCACAACTCTGGCTTCCTCTAAGTGTCACTCTAAATTCCACCTTCTGCAAAGGACTTTTCTTAGTCCCAAATCAATACTAGTCCCTTCCCTTTGAGATGATCTTCCATCTATTCTTTATATGTCTTATATGTACATAGTTGTATGCCTGTTGTCTGTCTCTTTCATCAGAAGGTGGGGCAAGTGCTGCAGTTTTGCCTTTCTTTATAGTCCCAGTGCTTAGTACAGTGCTTGGCACATAGTAAGTGCTAAATACATACTTGTTATTGATATCCATTTACAAATTCTTCATATAAATGAAAAAAGACCTAAGAAGTTACAGTTATTTGGAAGGGCGACTTGTAGGTTCTCCAAGTGGCAAATCAGGAAACTGGCAGAGTTCATTTAATCATGTGGCCAAAGGCAACAAAAATTGTTTTTTCATTGGTCATCTTGTTGTTTGATTGGTTAGGTAGCTAGGTAGTGTAGTAGAGAGACCACTAGACCTGGAGTCAGGAAGATTTGAGTTCAAATCCAGCCACAGACACTTCTTAGCTGTGTGACCCTGGAAAATTCACTTCATCTCTGCCTCAGTTCTTGGGAGGAGCTTTTCTGGAATGTCAATTTCAGTAGGCTTTCTTCAGTGACTATGCAGAAAGGAGGAAACATGGATTAATTAATAAAGTGCCTCCTCCATGTGCAGATAGCTTTACAGAGATCTCATTTGATTCCCAGAAGAATCCTGTGAAGTTGGTGCTATAATTATCACCCCTATTTTATGGTTGAAAAAACTGAGACAAATGGTGACTTGCCTAGGGTCACATAGCTAATATCTGAAGCTGTACTTGAACTCAGATCTTCTTGATCCCAGGCCCAGTGTTCTATGCACTGTGTGACCTAGCTTTTTCAAGTGAAGTTATATAACTTTGAGTCCTGGGACACCACAATCTCTGAAGAATCAAAACTATGTGTGACCCAAACATCAATGGGGCAGTCCATGGTAGGCATAAGTAGACCAACTCATTCCCAGTGATGACTTCATTGTGAAAGGTAGAATAGAAAATACATTGTTTGACGATATAGGAGGCATTTGAATCATCTATTGAGAATGAGAGGTAATAAATGGAAAGTCCAGATGCTGTATTGTTACCACCAGAGTATGAAATGATCCACAAGAAGATCATCAGTACATTGGATTAATCTTCTCTAAATGATTTGTGTAAAAACAATTTAAGGGACTAAGTTCTGTAGTTTAAGAAGGAAGGAAATGATCCACACTAGTAAAATTAACAGATTCATTCATTTAGTTGTGCTGTATTTGGATGTGCATATTTAATCTGCTAAATGTGCATTTGTACACACTGGACATTTCATAATGTGATTGGTTCATTTATGCGTGTGTATGAGCTCCACATCTTATTAAAACTGCATTACTGTTCATATCATAGCAAGTGATACTAAAATCTCACCCTTCATTATCTGCTTTAGATATTGTTCATATGATTTTCAATACCTGGCTCTTTACCCTCTCTAGTATGCTCCATGGGGTTGTCTCTGCTCTTCAGCATATGCTATAGGAAGCTGCTTTGTGGTGTAGTTAAAAGAGCAATGGATTTGGAATAAAACAACTTGGTTTCAAACTCCAGTTCTGCAACAGCTATTTGACATTGGGCAAGCCAACCTCTCTGAGCTTCCACTTCTCTTTTCTTTGAGTTCTTGTCAGCATCAAAGAAGATTACAGATAGGAAAAGTGCTTTGCAAACTCTAAAGGAGGATGTGAGTGTGAATTTTACTATTAGGCTGAAACCCAGGATAACCAGGAAGATCTTTTGGGTAAAATATATAGTAATGCATTTCAGAGTTATATATAATTTATTTTTTATTCACATCATGACTTAGTCTCCACTTGTGCAAATAAACAAATTTAATTGTAGTTGTCTTTAAAGAATTATGAATCAGGGTATCAAGAACACACATTGGATAATAGTCCATTTCAATAGGCTTTTCTTCAGTAACTATGCAGAAAAGAACATGAATCTTTCGTTGCTGGAATTTTTTCCACAGTATGCACTTATGTCACCATCTAGTGGAAGACAGACAAATCACTATCCTACACTATTACAAGGCATTGTGATTTCACCTGTATAGGTGTGCCTTTTACACAAACAGATCAGTCCCATAACCCCTTAATAAATCATTTAAGGAGTTACTTTGGCCAAAAATATCATCAGCTGAATTTTTACAGGACCAGGTATCATTTTAAAGATGCTTTCTAATTATAACTAAAGTTCCCCCAATCCCTTGAGAAATTACTTCAGGTCTTCCTATTTCCTAGACTATGTATTCTAGTAAATGAAGTAGGATTGATTTAGGTCCCCTTCCAGATAGCAATGTGTAAAATATTATCACAATAAATACTTTTGATAAGACAAAAAAATGGAAAGATTCAAGACAAAGCTAGTCATACAGATGAAATACTCATCTCAGTCTCAGGTAATTTGAATTCAAGCAATGATTTGTGCTTTTGCTGTGCTACCTCACAGTTTTTGTTATTATCACTTATGAAATTAAGATAATGAATTTTTACAGGCTTATTAAAATTTCTGTAATGAAACCACATTTTTAATGCTTTTGATTTCTTTCTCATGTTTTCTTTAATCTTTTATAAAAAACAGTTTTGTATATGTTTTGTTTTTCCAGAATTAGCAAAAGGTCTAAAGTCTTCAACTCAGCTGCAGCAAAACCACTATGAAACTGAAATTCTTGTAGCAGACACTTGTGATCAAGCATTATCACCTATGACCAGTAAGAATAACATTGGATTATTTAATAATACAGTTTGTTGGGGTTTTGTTTTTCAGTCCCAGGCAGTATGATTCAAGGAGGATCAGGTTCTTCATTCACCTGGCCTGTTCCCTGGTCCTGTTCTGTAGATGACCCCTGACCAACTTGCTAATCAACCAGCTTTGTATTTTGTGGTTGTCAGCTCCAGAGCGCCTGTTCCCCTCCCCCACCTGGGCCACTGCTACTCAAGCCTACCTCTTGGTTCCCAGCAGGGGTGAAAAACCCAAGTTCTGCCTCAGCATCAGCAAAGACCCCTATAATCTCCCCCCTGCCAAGGGCTCAGCCCTCTCACCAGACTGTGAGCTTAGTTCCAGACTACACTGGCACTTCAGCTGATTCAGAGGCTCTGGGGGCCTCCTCTGGTGAGGCCTTCCTGGGACTGGATCTGTGTCAGGGTGACTGTGGGGTGGGGCTCCACTCCTGTCTCAACACAGCAGCTCCCTCCTTCTGACCTTCCCAGCCATTCTTGGTTAGAAGATGATTTCAGCACATTCTTCTGTGGGTTTTGCTGCTCCAGGCATTTCCCATCTTGCCCATGATCCATATATAGTAAGTGGCTGAGGTCAGATTTGAACTTGGCTCCTCTGATTCCAAATCCCTTTGTGTTGTTTTTTTTGTTTGTTTTTAAAGAAACTTCGTTAAATTAGGAGAAGGCATGTCTATTTCACATATTGTCTAACTATATAGGAAATATTCAATTAAGTGAAATGTTTAGAAAAGGGGGTGTTTTATACTTTTCTGATGAATTGAAATTTGACCTTTTAAGCACTATAACCCTTTCTTTTCTAGCTGTTGTTAAAATATGCCAGCATATGTTTATACGTTCTCCTGCTCAGTTTACTTAGCCAACTTTTTAAAATAACAAAAACAATCTTCAGACCAACTGATTTCTAAATCATTTCAAATTAATGAGTCTTGACTCTCTCTAGTGTTCTTTAAAGTGGGTACCTACTCCTTGGCAGGAGGTAGGGGAGGAAGAATATGGAACCATGGCCTGATTTGAAGGGTCAACCTGGTAGAAGATGGAAAGACAAATCATTACCCCATCCTTGCTGTGATAGCCTACTATGAAGCTTATCTTCAGTTTGACCATGCCCACCCTATCCCTGCATACTTCCTCTTCCTTCTTCTATGCAACCATCTAAAGTCTCTCCTTGATCAGGTTATTGGCTCCATGGAGAAATTATAACCTAAACTAATTAGGTACCTCTTAAGGTATCACTGGGAAATTTGGATCTATCCTCTACCCTTCAAATCACCTCATGGCCGAGGCAGGAATCCCTTAGAGGGCAGTCTCTGCTCTTTGGGACGATAACCAGTAAGACCCTTTCCTCCTCTTCATTTTGAGAGCAGGACAGAGTAAGTCACCCAGGATGAGCAGATAGATTTACATTTTTTCCTCCCAAACCTACAGGTCTTCCAAACCTCTATTGTTGTTAAGGACTTTTGAATAATGACTTATAAAATATGCCAGTATGTAGTGTAAGGCAGCTAAATTATTTGGATATCCTTTACACTGTATTCTAGATACATTCCACAATAGCTGATCATAAAAAGATTTCCGTTTGTTCTCTATTCCCTTGACCTCATTATCATCATGGATTTGCTCCAGAAGGTTGAAAGCCTTTCTTGAGCAAGAGGTTAATATAATATACTAAGAGCAGTTTTTTTGTTTGTTTGTTTTTTGGCAGGGAAATGAGGTTTAAGTGACTTGCCCAGGTTCACACAGCAAGTACATGTCAAGTGTCTTAAGCCAGATTTGAACTCGGGTCCTCCTGAATTGAGGGCCAGTGCTTTATCCACTGCGCCACCTAGCTGCCCCCTGGAGGAGTTTTTAAAATATGCATGATTTTACCAGTGCAGCACTGGGACTGTCCATCTGTTATCCTTTGCCCTCTTGATACTCACCTCCTTCTCAGATCACCACTGCTTTGTGCAAGTCACCATTGATAATATGCTGCAGTTTGCCTATATCCAACATTCATTTCTTCATTGCCCTGTGGGTTAGCCTCAGTTTTGATTCTTTGGAAATTACTAGGAAAATATTTGTGTATTTTTAAACTTTTTATTTCAGGAAACAACTTGAATGCTTGAAAGTTCTGACAATTCCTCAGCTTGCTTTCTTCCTTCTCTTCTGTTCTATATGTAATTCATTGCCCACCTATAGCATCTAAAATCTACTTAAAGATTCATTCAGCGAGCTGCCTATCCAATAAAATTTCACATTCTGGGCAATAAATATTTTTCTTCAATTGAATTAAATGGTCATATTGATATGAATTGAAATTGCTCAATTAGCAGTGGAAGGAAGTAGATTAATTTTAGTTAACACTTCTAGTTGCAAAAGGAAGAAAGAATGTATTATTTTGAAGAATTTAAGGGCTTTACTTAAAAGACTTTAAGTTATAATTGATAGCAATCGTATTTGATGAATAAGATAAGCTTATCTAGTATAAGCTATATAGTCTCATTTTAGGATAAATTTACATTAGGTATCAACTCTCCCCCCTCCCCACTACTTTAAAAAAATAAACTATATGCCCTTTTATCAATACCCATCTTGTGAATATTAATCCGAATCTTAACCTCTCTACTAGAATGTGCTCTGTTTTTATAAAACCATAACTATATATTCACTTGTATATGCTTTTTTAAAACTTAGATATCCAAGATGCCAACAGTTATCCCATTGAGAAATCATCTTTTAACTTAGCTGCAGTTGTTGCTGAAACACTTGGACTTGGTGTTCAAGAAGAATCTGTAAGTAATATATCTGTCTTGATAAGTATGATGACTAAATTGAGCTTAAAGAAAAATATTTTTCCAAGTCCTAAGATTTTCATATCTAGGCCAGTAATTTGTCAAAGGACTCAACCATCATCCAGGCTTAAGCAAGAGTGGACCAAAACCTTTGGTTTTGATGAGGTAATATGAAGTGATGAGAACCTACACCACAATGAAATGCCAGGAGAAAAAGAAGGAAAGTGAAATCTTTACTAATATAAAATTGATGGGACTTGACAGCCAATTGAATATCAGGGTGATTGACATGTCCAAGGATGCAAAAAGAGGTCAAGAAGGGTGATGATTGAGAAAAGACCATTGAATTTGGGACATTTATCTCTTGATCATTGGTTACTTTTTAGAGCACAGTTTCAGTTGAATTATGAGGTTAGAAACCAGACTGCAGAGAGTGAAGAAGCGAATGAGAGGAAGGTAAGTGGAGGCACTTTTTGTAGATGGCTTCCTCAAGGAGTTCAGTCACAAAACGGAGATAAGATAAAGGATGATAGTGAAGGTTAAAGGATGATAGCAGGGATGGATGGATCAAGTGAGGATATTTTTGAAAATAGGGGAAACACAAGCATTTTTTGTAGACAGAGAAATAGGCAGTAGACAGGGAGAGATTGGAGATTAGTGAGAGAGTAGGAATGAGAGGGGGGGCAATCTACTGAAGAAGATGGAATGGAATGGGATCACTTGGGCATGTAGAGCCTTGATAATGAGATGGGCCACCTCTTCATGTGATGGAGTCATTCACAGGGGTGATGGAGGAGATAATATCAGAAGGCATTGAGATTATGTAACATAGATTTTTAGTGGATCCAGTCAGCTTAATTTCATGATTTTCTCCACTTTTGTTCAGTAGCATGTGAGTAGGAGTTGAAGGCAGCTGATGGTGAGAATAATCCAAGGCTATAGATTGGCAGTGCAAGATATTAAATAGGATGAAGGGGCACAGGATCCATCAGAAAGAAGAGGACAGATTATAGTTGAACTATTTCACCAGTGGGTTAAGATGTACAAGGATAGGGTAGCCAAGGCAGGGGTCATCAGTGGCCTAGGAAAGGACTAAAGGGTAGAGGGATTTGGAGGTGACAGTGAAGTCAAAAAACAGGAGTTGGAGCAAGAAAGATTTATAGACAGATTAACAACAGATAAAGAAATTTCATAGTTCTTCTTGAACATGGAAGTAGAAAACTAGTAGATGACAGCAGGTATGACCATCTTTGTGTGTAGCTGTAATGGAGTAGAGGAGTAGGTCACAGAAAAGAAGTTGAGGAATTGGGAGTTTAGCGTGTTTTGAGAAAAGTATCAATATGTTCATTAAAGACTTTTTATATGAGAAACAGAAATTGAGGAGAGAGATTGAACATATTGAGGATGGAAGGAGAGTATCCTAGACAACAGCAGTCAAAATTTTGACTGAGTGATTAATCTGGATTGCATAAACTTCAAAGAAGGAGGGATTACTGAGTTGTGGAGGGAGAGTCTGGAAGACTCTGTGCTGAAAGAGTAGCCAGAGAAGCTGTGTCATCAGGACAGAGCCAGGTCTCCATGAGTACAAGAAGATAAGTGAATGAGAAAGAAAAGGTGTCAGAGGAAAGTTCATTTGTTTCCTATGAAGCAGGCATTTCAGAGAGCACGGTGGAAGAAGTGAGCAGTTTTAGAGTAGGATGTTGGGGAGAAGGTGGTTTTGTTTTTATGTGGCTATAATAAGCATAGGGGAGTGGACAGCGAAGGATGAAGAATAGGGTTTGAACAGTGGAATTTAGGAGTTCAGAATCACTGGAATGGGGAGGTTGGATAGGTATGTTATTAACTTAAGGAATGAAGTTCAGGTAGGTTATCACTGTTCATAGGAGTTGTAGGAGGCCAGAGAGAATGCCTAGAATGCAAAGAATGGTTTTTCTGTGAGGCAGGTGAAGGCAGGACAACCCCTATGTAGCTTAGTGGGTCTTTTCAATATTCTTCAGAATGAGAATAACTTAGTCCTTCATTGCTTTGAGCTGCTATAGACAGCAATGTCCACTACAACTTCTCTGGTCCCAGTAAGCGCTACTACTCATCTTACCAGATCCAAACCTTCAAGATTTGACCAAACCATTCTTTTGGTCACTGGGTGGGTGGGGTTTGAGAGAAGGAGGTAGAATTTGCCTTAACTTCATTTCTTTTTTCAAGTAGGTTTCTCCCTCTGCCCTGTCCCAATATTGTTTTCCATGGGAGTACAAAAATTTTGGTTCTTCATACTGAGTGAAGAATTTTCTTTCAGGATTATTGTAGGATGATATTATATTATTTTATATAATAGACTAGTGTCCCTGGACAGTTGTATGCAGATTAAATTTTTTCAAAACAGAGTGACATTTTCCTATTGAAATATTTTTTCATTATACTTTAAATTAATCCTAAATTTAGCTTTAAGTTTATTTTCACTCCACAAATATAATTAGCTCTATCTTACTTAGCTTTTAATCTTAAAGTGGTAGTTGTACCTAACCTAAATTTTATTAAGGGAGTTGATATTTAAATTTGGATTTTTGTATATTGTCTTATATTAAAATATATCTATAGAATTGTTGTCAACTTTGAGTTTCTTTTTTTGGATTGTTATTTTCTTTCATTATACATAACATGTTATATATGAGATAAATATACATATGTATCACATATGCATTTTACTATTGAAGGACTCTCAAAGTACTCTGAATCCTCTCAGTGAAGAACTGCACCATCAACAGGAAGCAGAGCCAAAGAAACAATCCTTTCAGGAATCTACAAAAAATAATGAAGATGGTTTGAGGTAATTTTGGGGGGATTTTGAAAATGATCCAGAAATAAAATGTCTTTAAAACAAGTTACAGAATCATTGATTTAGAGCTAAAATGGTTCTTATTGATCATCTGGTGGGACCCCTTCATTTCATAGATATGAGATGGTCAGCGCAGCAGTGGTTTGTAGATTTTGTTAAAACATGTTTTTATGGTGGGGGGCACTAGGTGGCGCAGTGGATAAAGCACTAGCCCTGGATTCAGGAGGACCTAAATTCAAATCCAGCTTCAGACACTCGACACTTACTAGCTGTGTGACCCTGGCCAAGTCACCTAGCCCTCATTGCCCTGCCAAAAAAAAACAAAAAAGTTTTTACAATGGATATTTTCTCTAGTTTTTTATACTGCGTTTTTTGCATTATACAAAGAGAGAGTAGTTTAAGTAAGGTATTTATTTCCATCAGTACTTAGAATTCACTATTCCCAAGTAGCTTTTACCTTCTTTTAAAGGATCTGGTCTTTCCTATCTGAAAACCAATCTATACTTTCAAATAATGTGCCAAAAATGGATAATCTTCCACCTCAAATTTTACCATATCACTTTATAAGTGCACTTTCAATGATACCTTTTATTGTTGTTATATGTATACATGTTTTATCTTCCCTGCTAGACCCTAACTTTAGTGAGGACAGAGACTATATTTTGTGCTTCTTATTATCCCCTACAGTATCTGCTTTGCATCTAGAAAGTACTTAGATGTTTGTTAGATAAATGAATGTTACCAAGGTATAGTAGAGAAAGCAGGATGGAGTGAGGGATTCCTGGAATCCCACATCTTGGATTTGCTAGCTTTATGATCATGGGCAAGCAGCTTACTCTCTTAAACCTCAGTTCACTCATCTGCAGAATGAGACAATTATAATGGCAATCGCCTTCTGGGTTTTTCTGGGAATTGGATGAGATAAATATATGTAAAATGCTTTGCAAAAAAATTTTTTAAATACTTTGCAAGCCTCAAAGCTCTCAATAAATGTATTATTATTTTTGTTGTTTTTTTCTTTTTTCCCTTGGTTTTTGGTTTTGGTTTTGGTTTTTTTGGCAGAGCAATGAGGGTTAAGCGACTTGCCCAGGGTCACACAAGCTAGTAAGTGTCAACTGTCTGAGGCCGGATTTGCACTCAGGTCCTCCTGAATCCAGGGCCGGTCCTTTATCCACTGCACCACCTAGCTACCCCAGTCAGTGTCTTTTAATCATGATTTTAGCATTTGTTTCACTCTCTGGATCATTGCTTATTTCCTAAGTAATAGGCAGAACATTTCACTCCTTTTTATTTGTTCAGATTTTCAGATTCTCCTCCAAGGACTCCACCAGAACTTGACTGGTCTGCTCGAGCATCTTCTCCTGTTTTTGGGGCTACTTCAAATGTGAAAAATGGCTTAAGCTTGAATACAAGCTTATCCCCTTCTCTTTTAGAGGCTGGAAAAAAGTCCCATCTCAAAACAATTTCCCTCAGTAATACTTCTAATTCTAGACCACAGAAACCTAGATCCAAATCTGAAGACACCAGCCTTGTTACATGCCTTAATCTTGGTTCTCAAGCAAGCACTGTTATTGATCATTCTTCTTCCATTAAGCAAATGCTTGTGAGAAAGAATATAAATGAGTCAGTAAGTGCACAGGTTGAGACTGATAATCCAGAAGATGCAGCTATTGAGAAAAGTGATCTTTTTGTGCCATTGAAACCACTGGGAGGCAGAGGAGCCAAAAGGAAGAAGACTGAAGAAGAAAGTGGACGCTGTTCCCAAACCTCTTTTGATAAAGAAAATGCTTTTCCTTTCCGAGGGGATACTCATCCTTCCGTCAATGGAGACTCTGTAATGGACAAGCCCCTGGATCTATCAGATCGATTTTCAACCATCCACCGTCAAGAGAAAAGCCAAGGAAATGAGGTTTGTAGAAACCAATTTAGGCAAATGGCCCTTCATGATGCTTTGAAACCCACACCAAAGGGCTCTTCCACTATTCGCACAAACTTAAACAGGAGTTGCATAATAAGCAGAGAGTCCCAAGAGGACCCCTGTTTCCAGGAACACATCTTCCTGTCCCGCAATAAGTCATCCCCAGATAAAAAAACACCGCTACAAATAAGAGAAGAAAATCCTGCCTTCAAAATCCCTCTACTTCCGCATAAAAGTCTGGAGTCAGAGTGTCTTTTTGATGGCCTGAAGGTATATTGTTGTACTAGGTGTGTAGGGATTTGTTTTTAAATGAATGTTTGTGGATTCCTTTCAGGTCCTAATACTGTCATCTATTCTTAGGTTACTGGTGGTTATGAGCCAATAAAAATGAAAGGCAGGATGGGACATGGAGATTGTGAACTTGCCTCAGTTCTTCAGTTAAATCCTTGTAGAGTAACTAAAACACAAGCTCTACAAGATAATCAAGGTATGTGGATATTGTCTAAAGTATATTTTCAGCTTCTTTTAAAAAAAAACATTAAAATGTTACTTTCAACAAAAATAGTAGTTCCCATTCCTTAAATTAGCTGAATTACAAGGAACTTGCATTAATTGCATTTTCATCTCATTTCCTACATTTGAAAAATGTTCGTTTTTTAATGGTATTTTGTTTCAATGCAAGATACTTCCTAACAAGATCCAGCACAAAGTACATTTCCTGGAAATACTAAAGCACAATCGCCCAATAGTTTGATGAAATGTTACTTTGCATACCTATTCATTTTCACCAATGTCATCCTTTCCATGATATTCCTGTTCCTTTCTTGTACTTTTTCAATTGAGCAACAAGCAGTTTTTGAGTACCTACTACTAAGTGCCTCAGTAGGAACAGAAGAGTTCCCAACCTGAGGGAACTTACATTCTGCTCAGAGAATGAGAATGTATGCTACTGAGTAAAGGCAAAATATATACAAAGAGACTTGGGGGGTGAGGGGAGCACTAGCAACTTGGGGGAGGGGGTTTCAGTTAGAAATCCTTTATGAGCTAGCACTTGATGAACGGGGAGTGCATTCCAGTCATGGAGACAGCTTGCACAAAGACGTGGTAGTGGGAGGATGGACTGTTGTTTAGGGAAAACAGCAAGAAATTTGGTTCAGCTGGAATGTGCATGAAGTAGAGGTAGACTGGAGCCAAATTGTGAAGAACCAAAAAGTCAAACACAAGTTTGTATTTTATTCTAGAGGCAAAAAGGAGACGTGGGAGCTTCTTGAGCAGTAGCGAGAAATGAATAGACCTGTGATTTAACCCATGCCAAGTTTCCCTTTGCCACACCTAATTTTAGTAATTTCTTCTAGTAAGAGAGAGGTTGAACTAGATTCTCCAATGTGAAAAATTTAGGACACTAAGATGGATTATAGCTTTACCAGATTCTAATCTGTAGTTACAGTTTAGTTCTTTAGAATAAAGTTACTATGTTACCAACTTTAGACACATATGTTAAATATGCTGATTTTAAAGTGAAGCAAATTCATAATTCAGGTTTTAATTATAATTTTTTTCTTCTCTAAGATAAATCATCCTTGGAAAATATCCAGTGGAGTATAGATCCAGCAGCAGATCTTTCTCAATATAAAATGGACATTACTGTAATAGATACAAAGGTAAGTTAACAAAATGAAAGCAAATTTGCTTCTATTTGCTTATTTCTATTGGAAAGGATCCTTATCTCTACAATTTTGATTCTTCTACTGATTGATTGACTCTGTAAACCCAGTTCCTTATTTCCAGATGCTCTTCTTTTCTGTCTGTACCTGTTCTGTAATCTCATCATGATTATATTAGTTCCAAAGGCTTCAGTTATCATCTCTATGTATAAGTATCTCTCTGTTTATATATCCAGTCCTAATCTGTTTTTTGAGCTACAGTCCCATATTAATATCTACCTGATAGACATGTATATCTATATTGTTACCACAAACATTTCTAAAAGGGAATTGATTTATTTGTTTCTGTGGAGGGCACCAACATCTTTCTAGTCACCAATTGTTGCAAATTTGGAATTGACTCTTTCCTTCTTCTCTTTCTCCCACATGCCCCCATCTAGTTAGAAGCCAGATCTCACCAATTCTACTTCTTTCACACAGTCCTACAGTATCTCAAATCTCCATCCCCTTCTCTCCATAATTCAGTTCATTATTACCTTACATATGCTCTTCTAACAGCCTCCTAGCTGAATTCCTTGCTTCCGGTTTTTGCTTTTTTCATCCATCTTTTATACAAGTGCCAAAATAATTTTCTGATAATATCATTCTGCTTAAGAATTTTCAATGGCCTATGTCTCTTTGATAAAATAACTTTTCTAAAATAAATAACTCTTCTGTTTGACATTTAAGTTCTTTGTAATCTCATTCCAGCCTTTGGTTTCAGCTTTAGGGAGTCTGTATGGTATAATGGAAAGAGTACTGCCTCTGGAGTCAGGGTACCTGGGTTCAAATCCTGTCTCTGATGATTACCTGTATCGCCTTGCACAAACCACTTAACATCCTTGGGCCTGCTTCCTTATCTGTAAAATGGAATTAGATGGCTTATCCTAAGACTTATTTTTGCTGCACTGGCCTTCATGTACTCTGTTCCAGCTAAACTTGTTTACTTAACACTTTGGGACCTTGGAAGTGAGGCGCAGAAAGGTTAAAGGGCTAAAAATTGAGCCCAGGTCCTCTGACTTCAAATCCAGCATCTTCCTATATTCCAAAATGCTGTTGCTGAAACTTGGTATTTTTTTCCCCCAACTTCCAGTCATTCTTTTGGGTTTTTTTAATTTTTAATTTTTTTTAAAATAAAAGTATTTTACTATTTTCCAGTTACTTGTAGAGATAGTTTTTGGTTTTTTTGTTTTGTTTTTGTTTTTTGTAGGGCAATGAGGGTTAAGTGACTTGCCCAGGGTCACACAGCTAGTAAGTGTCAAGTGTCTGAGGCCGGATTTGAACTCAGGTACTCCTGAATCCAGGGCCGGTGCTTTACCACTGTGCTATCTAGCTGCCCCCTGTAGAGATAGTTTTTAACAGTTGTTTATATAAGATTTCCAGTTTAAAATTTTTCTCCCTCCCTCCCCACCAGCCATTCTTTTGTACAAGCTGTCCCTCATGCCTGGAATGCATCCCTTAAACTGCTTCTTAGAATCTTCAAGACTTTTGGTCTTGGGAAAACTGTCCTGATTACCCTAGTTCAAGGGTTCTTAACTTGGGTCCATGAACTTTTTTTTAGACTTTTTGATAACTACCTTTTGGTATAATTACTTGGAAATCCTATTTTATTTTATTCATTGGAAAACATTAATCTGAGAATGACTCCATCAGTTTCACCAGATGAAGGGGCCCTTGGCAGAACAGTTGAAAGCCCTACCCTCATTTTTAATTCCTCCTCAAATTCTATCTACTTATCTGAATACATGTTCTCTTCCCCACTAGAGTATATGCTCTTTGAAAGCAAGGATCATTTTTCATTTTTTGTCTTTATAGCCTTATCTAACACCCAGAAAAGAATTTATTAAATATTTATTCATTGAATTTCTAAAATAGGAAAAATAAGAGCCATGTGACCTAATTCATGCTGTTTTCATGAGTTAAATTGGGTAACATGTGAAAGAACAGTTTGCAGTGTGTTAAGAATCCCTGTGTTGAGGGCAGCTAGGTGGCACAGTGGATAAAGCACTGGCCCTGGATTCCGGAGGATCTGAGTTCAAATCTGGCCTTAGACACTTGACACTTACTAGCTTTGTGACCCTGGGCAAGTCACTTAAAGTCACTTAACCCTCATTGCCCTGCCTCTCACACCCCCTCCCCCCCAAATAAAATCCCTATGTTGAAAAACTATCAGTGTAGCTTTGCAAGTGAAATATTGGCATAGAGCTCTGGGCTCACATCACACCCAAGAAACCAGCTGTGTCATCTTCAGAAAGTCACTACCATTTCAGGGCTATCATTGTCTCATTTCATAGGGTTACAGATTCAGAGCTGACAAAGATGATCTAACAGATGTCATTGAGTTCAAATCTCCTCATGTTATAAAAGAGGAAATGAAAGCCCAGAGAGTTTGTGAAGTATCCATGGTTACATAGGTATTAGAGAATTGGCATCTGAACCCCAGTCTTCTGACTCCCAAGTCCAATGTTTCCCATGTGGGAAAAGAATATATCCATTACCTAGTTCACAGGGTTTTTGCAAGTTAAGTACTCTGTAAAACCTACAGTGACATATAAATGAACCATATTATTAAGTCACAAAGCAGCAATTTTATTTATTTATTTATTTTTAGTGAGGCAATTGGGGTTAAGTGACTTGCCCAGGGTCATACAGCTAGTAAGTGTTATGTGTCTGAGGCTGGATTTGAACTCGGGTACTCCTGACTCCAGGGCCGGTGCTCTATCCATTGCACCACCTAGCTGCCCCCTCAAAGCAGCAATTTTAGAAAAATGACTTTAATTAGTTTACAAGATAAGTTTGTGGATAACATTTTAATTCTTAGTTGACCAGTGTTAAATGCTGCAAATACAAAAGCTCAAAGTAAAAACCAGGAATGAAGAATCTTCATCATTTTGTTTTATATTTGGGTTTTGTGTCATTTAAGAAATTATTTTTAGTTTGTTAGTTATTGATTTTTAGTTTGTTAATATGATTCTTGCTGCCCCTGACAGCTACCAGATTTTATTTTTTTATTTATTTATTTTGAGGCAGTTGGGGTTAAGTGACTTGTCCAGGGTCACACAGCTAGTAAGTGTTAAGTTTCTGAAGCCGGATTTGAACTCAGGTACTCCTGACTTCAGGGCCGGTGCTCTATCCACTGTGCCCACCTAGCTGCCCCCAGCTACCAGATTTTGAGGAAAATGAGAACAGGTAAAGCAGGAGAACCTTAGGTTTTACAAGTGAAAGACACCTTTAAAATTAATAGGTACGTATTTCTCATGAAACCCCTGAGGGACTTTATGCTCTTATGAGCTGATAAACAACAGCTCTATCATAAATGTAAGCTGTGTATATTTCACAAGTTTTGAAGGGATGGTTGATTAAAATGTGAATTCTTTTATATTTATTCAGGATGGTAGTCAATCAAGATTAGCAGGCGAGACTATGGACATGGATTGTACCTTGATTAGTGAAACTGTGCTTTTAAAAATCAAGAAGCAGGAGCAGAAAAGTCCAAGTAAGGTTTGATTTGGGGGTGGGGGTGGGGTAGAAGTAAAAGAGAGTGTACAGTTGCATTCATGTTGCTTGATCACAGGATGATGGGATTTAATTTGATGATAGGATTTTAGGAACCATAAAGATCATCGTGTCCAATCAGCATATTTTACAAATGAAGAAAAATTGACCACTATAAATCTTTTTTACTCTTTTTTTTTGATTTACATATTCTCTTAGTCATATTAAAAAAAAGTTTGGGGAAGATTTCATCAAAGAAATATGTTTAAACCTAAAATTGTTATATTGCTTTTTAAGAAATTACTCAGATTGAAACTCAAAACCAGAAATAAAAATATTTATTATTTTTCAAAAATACTCAGAGCCTTTTGAATAATTCAAAAAGAGCTGTGAAACTGACTCTTAACATCTATAAGAAGCTTATATTTTTTGTGGATTAAAACATTATTATAAATTTCTTTTTTTAAATAAGCCTGAAAGGGAAAGGAGCAAACATTTATTAAACATCTATTGTGTGAGGTAGAGGCAAAGCAACTTAAAAAACTAGTAAATAACTAAGGCCTAAGGACTAAAGTCTTTCTCACTCCAAGCCAAACACTATCCACTGTGGCATTTGCAAGTAAGCCAGTATTCTAAGGAAGGTGCTGCATTGCTTTATCTTTTTCCAGTTACATTCCCCTACTTAGAAAAGAAGAATGGCTCCACTCTGATGTAGAGCTAGCTAACTCCTCACCTGAAACTTTTCAATCTTTTGGAATGGAGTAGTGATCACTTCACTCTTTCCTTTACATCACTGCTATTTCAGCAAGTCAGTCATTGATAGGACAGTATGGCCCCAAATCACTGCTACCACCACCACCATAGCTTCCCCACTCAAGGGCTCCCATACATCTCAAACTGAGGAATAGAAAGGGATACCTATTAGTAGAGCTACTGAACTGTTATCAACTTGTTGAGGAGCTTTGAAACTAAATCACTTTCCACATGATTGCCTATTTCTGCCTTATATGTAAAGCAAAAAACCCCAAGCAACTAGAGTCTTGCTCATACTTCTTGTTTCTTCATTTCATATCTCACCAATTATTTTCCAAAACCATCTACCTGAGTGATTCAAAATGTGTAAATGTATAACATTTGGTTATATCTATCTACAACTCTAAATCTCCTGCTAGAGAATAGCCAAGTACATATGATATCTGGTATCTAACTGCTTGGAACAGACAGCCAAGTGACTGTTTAACATCTTTGATTTAAAGGCTGATTATATGATCAGAGAAGCAAAGAGTTTTCAGAATATGTCAGTTCAGGTTTTAAATGATCATTTTGGCTCTGTCATACAAAAACCACTAGATTTACTATGTAGTTGCAAAAAGGTGAATTCTAGCATTAGCAGATGGAAGCTTCAAGGAGGAAAATTCTGATGTGATATAAGGAAGAACTTTCCAGCTGAAGTTGTTAAGCAGCCAAAACTAGAAGTCTTAAATATTCACTCTCCATCACTGGACATGTTTAAGCAGTGACTGTAAAGGATGAGATATACACAAGAAATTCTTACATTGGGTGTTGTTGTTGTTGTTGAGTTTGGGGTTTGGGGGAGGTTTTTAGGAAGCAGTCAGGGTTAAATGACTTGCCCAGGATCAGACAGCTAGTAAGTGTTTGAGGCTGAACCTGAACTGAGGTCCTTCTGACTCTAGAGCTGGTGCTCTATCCACTGTGCCACTTAGCTGCCCAGAAATTCTTATATTTGGTGAAAGATTGACTTCAGTAAACTCAAAAGTCTCTTCTAATAATATGATTTAATAATTCTGTTACTTGACAGTGAAAATATGAATGCATGTTTAAATAATAGCAATCTTCATGATTTTATGTATCAAACTTATCTTTGGGACAAAAATATATCCAATTTATTTGAAGTTTGTTGTTCAGATTAGCTACTCTAATCAATGCAGTGATCCACAAGAGTTCCAGCAGACTTTCAATGAAAAATGCTTTCCACCTCCAGAGTGAGAACTGCTGAACTCTGAATGTAGATTGAAGCATATTTACTTTCCCTTTGTTTTTCTTGCTTTTTCTTTCTTTTATAACATGAGAATGTGAAAATGTGTGTCTGTCCTTCTCAATCTGGTGGGAGAGGGGCAAGAGAGGAGAGAATTTGGAAATGAGATCAAGTTTAACCATCCACATTAAAAGAAAAAAAATAAAGGGGTTGAAAAGATGCACGTTGCCTCATCTCTGACAAACATCTGGGCAGCAAATGGTCTTTTTTCCCCCCCCAGTCAACATGCATGGAGCTGAACAGGGACAATGAGCTAGGCCCAGAACTGAGTTAGAATTTTGAAAAAAATGAAACTGCATTGCTTTTGGGACATGGTGCTTTCAGTGATTCCAAATGGTTTGCTGATAAAAATTACCATCATTAATATTAAATGAGTATAGATAATGGAATCATCACCACAGTTTCAAAAGAATTAACCTTATAATTAAGCCAGAGGGTGATAGAAAGCTACATGATGAGCACAGGCTGGTTTTTAGCATGTTATCAACAGTGCTTTGTGTACAAAAATTGGCATAAAAATATGTTATGAGTTGAAAAAGAGTTACAATGCTTATGTAGTAAGAATTTTAGACAATAGAGAGGGGCAGCTTTTTTGGTACATTGTACACTCAAGAAAATAAGTGAACAAGAGAAAACCCTCTAATACCTTGGAGTTATTTTATATGAAAGATCTCTGGGAAAACGAGAAGGCTTGAAGAGAGTACCTAGCCTCATGAAAATCTGATCTACCAACATGCATCACACATGAACTAGTCATTTAATACTTGAATGGGTCTTTGATCTCCTTCATTTGGAAGGTCCCTCCAATGATGCAGAGTGTTAAACATCTGGGCCTGCCTATCTTATGTGACTCTTGACCATGACCTTCCATAAGTTTGCCATAAAGGGTCCACCTAACGGACAGGAGTCCTTTATTTCTTTCATGTGATATCACAGGAGTACCACTGGAATACTTAGACACTCCTTCCATCATTTCTTACCCTTCACAAACAACCTACCTCTTAGACAGTTCTTAGATTATTCCTTATTCCTGTTGTTCATTGGTTATATGTTACAGCCAGCTCACACCAACCAGCTGTGTGCCTAGTAATTTAAAGAGAAAAAAAATTAAAATCCAAAAATTTTATAACTATCCCTATTTAAAAAATGAAGATACTTTTAGTATGGCTGTGAGACATTTTATAGTCACATTTCAAAACTTCATGTCTTTGGCAACTTTATGATGAAACTCCATGGCATTCAGAGTTTGTGTTCCTTACCCCTTATGTATTAATGAATTGTTTATTGCCTAAAAACAACTTATCTTTTCCATAGAGCGAGAAAGAAAAGTGAATGATAGTCTATCAGAATTGTTTGATCAGTCAACACGTGAAGAATACGAATCCTATTTGGCAGATAGTTCTCCATTGTGTGAGCAAGAAGAAAATCTCCAAGTAGAAGATGAAGAATTATCAGTTGCTGCAAAGAAACTAAACAGTAAGTCTGTTGGTGCTTTAAGGTGGTAGCTTGTCTTTTAATCAATTGTTCATGAAAACTGTAGTAGAAGCTGGAAACTAATGTGCTAATTAAATGATCTTTCTAATTAAGAAACTTGTATAGTAGCTCATTTAGCTGTTGATATCACTTTTCTCATTCGAATTGATTTTTAAAATAAATTAAAATTTCATGTCAAAACTAAATTAATAGTTATAGAGTAGGAAAGAGAATGGGGAGAGATTTTGAAAAAGAAAGATAAATCATTTAGACCTGTCTTCTCCCATTTCAGAAACTCTTATTACTTAAAGTAATTAGGGCTAGAAGTAGGCTTAGAATCTTTTTTGGGGGGAAACATTTACATAGATGGGGTAGATGTTAAAAGGGAATATTATAGACTTAAATGAAATTATAGGTAGGTAATCTGAATTGGAATTTTCTAAGGCAGTACAGCTTCAATCTAATATGGGATGAGACCAAGCTGAATCATTTCTCAATTTTAAGATTACATCTATTCAGGCGAGACCTTTGTTAAGCTATTTAGCCAACAAGAATAGTTGGAAAGTAGTGTGGGTACTAACATGATCATCTTTTTTGAAGAAAAGGTTCTTTCACAAGTCAGAGTTAATTACTGGTTTCTTTTGCAAAAGGATTTCTCTCCAAAATAAAGCAAGCATAATCACTGAGATACATGCTAACCTGTCTGTGAGCAACAAGGAGCCTGTAGCAGGCTATGAGACTAAGACCTCACTTTTAGCATAAATTTTCTAAATCATTGAGAACATACTTAAGCCCCAGGTATATATTTTGAAAATCGAAAAAGAGGAGACAGAATTAAAGGCATCTAAAGGCTTAATTTTTTAAAAGAAGCTGGTGAATCAGCAGGTAACATCAAATTTACAAGTAGGCTGCATTCCAGAAGTTCATTTTTAAGTAATTTCTGTGGAACTCAAAGCATTTTCCTATAGAAATACAGGGCAGGTTTTAGAGCATCCCACAAAAGCTTACATAACTCATATTTCTTTTCTTTTCTTTTCTTTTTTTTTTTGGTGAGGCAACTGGGGTTACGTGACTTGCCCAGGGTCACACAGCTAGTAAGTGTTAAGTGTCTGAGGCTGGATTTGAACTCAGGTCCTCCTGAATCCAGGGCTGGTGCTCTATCCACTGCGCCATCTAGCTGCCCCCTCATATTTCTGTAGTACAAAAAAAATGACAATAAGAAGTCCACAGGCTTTACAACCATAATTATTTATAAATGCTTTCCTCAAAACAACACTATGATACTGCATGACAGGCAGTTCAAGTGTTACTGTCCTCATTTAACTGATGAAGGCCAGAGAATGGTGAGATGACTTCCAAGTTCACCTATATAGTAAGTTTGGGACCTTAGCCCAGGACTTTTCACAGGGATTGGGACTGGCCTGATGATTTCTTTGGTATAGGGAACTCTTAGAGGAGGAAATTCTCTCCCCCATTCCAGATTCACACCCCTGTGACATTTGCTTTAGAGAATTACCTTCCCTGGTGACAAATGCAATACAAAATGGGAGCCATTAAATTGTACTGGGGGATCCCTGGGGACCCCATATTAACTTAGAAAAACCATATTAATGTTATCTGTGCTTTATTATGTTTTATTTATTTTGTTAAATATTTCCCAATTACATTTTCTGCTGGTTTGAGCTACCAGGTATAAGCCATGTGTTTGGTACCTCTAACCTAGAGCACTGAAAAGCTAAATGGCTTGTCCAGAGTCACAGCCAACATATGTGGCAGAGGCAAAGGTCAGACCCAGGTCTGCCTTGCTTCAAGGCTGCCTCTCTGTCTGCTATTCCATGCTGCCCCTCGAAAGCCTTTTCATGGTAGTACTAAATAACCTGACCACTAAGTGTAACCTTTTTTTTTTTTTAATAGGAAAAGTCATTCAGAATTTCTAACTTGAGCAGCAAGTAAAAACAGCTTTATTCTCTTTTGGCCTGTCAGGCAGAGGGAATAGGGACCATAGCTCTGAGCCCTAACTGATAATGTTTTACGCTTCTCATTTGTATTAAAAATGCCTCCTATAGACATTTTGCATGCATGCCATGGGCACAAATGGATACTTAGTTTTATAGAGATATAAAAAGCAAAACCATCAGTCTGAGCATTTGCCCAAAGAAGTGGAATACAGAAGTTATCTGACTTTTTCATTCATGTAAAAATATACTTAGGAAATGCTGCAAAGCTAGGGAAATAAAAAATGTTAATATTTCAAACAAACGTGTACTTTAAGTGTTAGTATTTATGACATATATGCTCTCTATGATACCTTAGTATAAGCATCTGATTGATTTTAGTTAAACCATATTAATTTCTCATTTCTGATACTTTTGAAGCTTCTATGGGCGTCTCACTTTTTCTTCCAGGCTATTACCAGTGTCATAGCTCTTTGTTTCAACATTTTTCCTATTACCTGCTGAATGGTATTTAATTTAAGCCTTTTTTTGGGGAAAAAAAAAATTGAGGGAAGCTTTTGGTTTTTGTTATTGCGTGTGTGTGTGTGTGTGTGTGTGTGTGTGTGTGTGTGTGTGTGTGTGTGTGTGTTTATAAACCTTTCTATATCACTGGTAACAGGTACCACTAAAAACCAAAAAGAATTTTTTTTGTCTTTTCCTTTTACCACTATACTTCTGAAGAGTGATCTACACTGAGTTCTGTCATTTCTTTATTATTTTGGGAGAGGGTGCAAGTCCGTACTCTGTAGACTGGCATTCAAAGCTCTCTACCATCTAGTTCATTTGACCCTTACCTCCTAGTCTTCCCTAACATATACATTCTTACCTCTAGTCAACTTCATTTTCCCTCCTCACTCCTGCTTTATCATCTCTAATCGTTGCTGTTACTGTGTACAATGTTCTCCTGGTTCTGCTCCTCTCAGTCAGCATCAGTTCATGTAAGTCCTTCCAGGTTTCTCTGAACTCCTTCTGCTTATCATTAATTTTCACATTGATTTTTTTTTTTTTTGCTGGGCAATGGGGGTTAAGTGACTTGCCCAGGGTCACACAGCTAGTAAGTCAAGTGTCTGAGGCCGGATTTGAACTCAGGTACTCCTGAATCCAAGGCCGGTGCTTTATCCACTGCACCACCTAGCCGCCCCTCACATTGATTTTTAAAAACTTTGTGTTCTAAAATTTCTTTCGCCCTCTCTCCTCGACTCTCCCTATGAAATCAAGGCAATTCAGTATAAGTCATACATGTGCAGTTATGCAACAGGATCCATGAGCTTTGATCTTTATTCTGTCGGCTAATTTTTTTCTTTTTACCTGATGAAAATGTTTTTTCTCCTTTTAAGAGGAATATTTCTGTTCTAACATATCTTAAATGTTACTTATAAAAACTTTTGGATTCAGGAGTGGGAAATAAAAGAGATAGTGTTTCTTCTTCTTCCAAATAGGTAATACTAGAAAATGATGATAACCTTAAATTTACAGAGTTCTTGTTAAGGTTCAAAACCTTTCACATATACTTTCTGATTTTAGGCACAAGTAGTTCTAGTAGTGCTTTGTAGTTAAAAAAAAAAAAGAACCAAGCTATAGAATTTGAATCCATTTGTACTTTGCATGAGACCATGACACCCAATCAAGTAGACAAATGGAGGCAGAGGCCTGGATTCAAATCCTGATTCTGTCATTTAAATACCTTCATGAGTTGGGGAAAGTCACTTAATATCTCTCAGCCTTATCTGTAAAATGAAGAGATTGGACTTGATAGCATCATCTGTTCCTTCTAGCTCTATAGCTATGAATTCTACTAATTTCTTCTAATTTTCACAGTTTATGACTTATTCATTGGTTTTTTTTTTAAACAGGTCATGAAGATATACCTGATAAAGTCAAACAAAAAGCATTTGTGGAGCCTTATTTTAAAGATGACGAAAGGTAAATTCATCTTGATGGACATTGGTAATGTTAGAAGGTAAATGTAAGAATTGCAAAACTATTTCTATTAGGAAGAAGGTTGTTTTCAACTGCTGAAAGTCATTATTTATGGAAGAAGAAAAGCATGTCAGAAAACATCCAGTTCATTTCATGGCAGCATTACAAAGAAGGAAAGTCAAGCAGAGAAAAGGAAACAACTTTATAGGAGAGAGGGTTTATTACTTTTGGCATCAGCAGTAGTTCTCCATTTCATTATGGTACAAGGCATCTTTTATTCAATTGTTTTTCTCATTTGAAATACTGCTATTTGTAAGATTATCAAATTGTATGAAAATTTGCCTGGAATTTTCAGCAATGTAGTCTTTCTCAATTGAAAATTTTACTTTTTAACCTTCAGTAACCAGATTATGTGTTCTAATATCTCTATTCCATCTTTTGGTAAAAATCTAAAATTCTATTAATTTTGCACAATTCACATAATACGCATATTGAATCATTCTTTCTGTCATTCAGTTCATACACTATTTTTCTTGAGTGGAAAAAAAATTGATATACATTGTTAAAAAGGAAATAAGCGGTGTTAAAATATAAGATGCATGTGTGCTGCTAAAAACAAATTTATCATCTATATTATTGGCAAATTTTCTAGTAAACAAAGGATTTCAGTCAACTGGGTTCTGTAATTTCAAGAACTTAAAAGGGATATGGAGTCCAAGTGCCAGGGGTGGGGCTGGAGGAGGCAGGTATTGCTACTAGCTCTGTGCCCAGATATGCCAGAAAACCCCACTTGGAAGGTAGAAGGAGACAGTAGGAAGATGGCAGCTACTAACTTAAAAATCTACTAGGGTTTAAGTTTTTGCTCCCTCACTCAAGGATATCTTTCAAATAGCCTTCCAGTGGAGCCCAGAGTTCTCTCTGTAAGGCATCACTTTGTGTTCCTTGAAAGAAATAAGAGTAAGAATAATTTACAGTTAAGTACTTAGATAGATAATAGATAACATATCTGAGTTGTGTGAAAATTGATTCTTTGTAAATCAAACAATAAAATGCTATTGGGAATTCACTTCTTAAAACGAATAATTCTTTTGTAATGTGAAGCCACTCTCTCATTCATCTTTTGATTTTCATATTTTGGTTTCTTCAAGTGAGATACAGTTGTACTAGTTATGCACACTTTTGTGTTTATGGATTGCTTTTCTTCCTCCCAAATACTTAATTACTTGTTTCTTGTTTTGTGTACACATCAGTGGCTTTTATCCTCTAGTATTGCTCCTCAAAGTGGAACACTTTTTTCAAGAGATAATACTTTTGAAATTTGAGTTGTTATCTTAAAGAATTTAGAAGAGGGTAGTATTTCCTTCAGAGAAAACATATAGTTACGCCTTAAATTTATATAGTTTGTGTGGATACGTTGCTTTAGACACAACATTCTCTTCTTTGGCTGGGAACTCCAATCCCAGGTTTTATATTCCTTTTTTAATAGTCAATGATTTTTTACCTTGTATACCAATTATTGCCTTCACTCTGAGGGATGAATATGAAGGGACAGCATTAGTATTATCTTTTTCCATTATAGTACTATAATACCTGGAAGGAGACATGAGTTCTTCCTTTTAAGAAAAATGAACAAATGAAAGGAGTGTCTGAATTTTGCTAGGATTCTTTTATTTTTTTATTCTCATCTGTAAAAGGCTGTACAAACAATAATATATGTAAACATAATATATGTAAAACATTTTGCAAACCATCAAGTGCTATAAAAAGGTCCATTATTATTTATTTATATGTTTCCCCTAAGTAAAAGTCTTTATGGTGTCAGTCACCACATGCCAAGGTATTTGTAGTGAGTATTGTGATTGTAATTCCTTTCTGATTTTTTTGTTTCTTTCAGAAAGACCACATTGCAAAATTTCCCTCACATTGAGGTGATACGGAAAAAAGAAGAGAGGAGAAAATTGCTTGGACACACATGTAAAGAATGTGAAATTGTAAGTAATTCTTTGACACTTCCGGTCACTGCTCTGTTTTTCTGAAGAGTACCTTTATCTCCATCTAACTCCCTCAATTTTTAGTGGAATTTTAAAATATAGATTATTTTTACAATTTACAAATATTTATTTTTTTCTTCCTTCAACTTTCTCCCCAACTGAAAAAGTCCTCATTTTACAGATGAGGAAAGTAAGGCCCAGAGAGTTTAAGTGATTTAGCTGAGGATGCATAGCTAGTAAGTATCTGAGGCAGGATTTAAACCCACTAAAATGTTTATTTAAATCTTACTGAGCCTTGATAGGGAATTTTATCCTGAGAATCATTTTCATCAAGTTAGTAACGTTTGTTTATCCTGTCACATTGAAGAACAAATGCCCTGTAGTCAAAAACTAGAGTTAGAGGAAGGAGAGACCTGGTTCTCAGGGTTGTATGACCACAGGTAGGCCTCTTTGTCACTTTGAACCTCAATGTCCTCATTTCTAAACCAGGGAAAACAACACCTGTTCACATTCTGGTGATCTAAGTAATAATATATTTTACAAACCTTAAAGCAGGTATCACTATCTTATTATAGGAAAATTCAATACAATAAACATTTATTAAACTCTCTACTATATGCCAAGCAATGAAGGAAAGATACCAAAGGCATGGGAAAAAAGGTTAGACATTTTTAATGCGAAAAAAAAAAAGTTGCCAAGAGACACAAAAAATTAGCAATATTATATGCCTTCTCTCCCAGATATACAAAATCTATATGAGAGTCATCTACATATGATTTGAGGACATCTTGATGAAAGTTTGAGTATGGAAAGAACCTAGTTTGTTCGGAAATTGCCACGCATTGCTTAAAAAATCAACATGCTCATTAGAGCAAACCTTTATTTCCTGAGTCATTTCATCTTTTACCTACCAAAGAAAGCAAGCAATATACTATATACTCAATATACAGTCATGCAATACATATTTCTGTATTAGCCATGTTGCAAAAGAACACACACACACACACACACACACACACACCAAGAAAAATACAGTTTAAAAAAGTGTACTTCTACCTGCAGAGTTTGTCAATTCTCCCTAAAGGTGGACAGCATTTTTCATCATAAGTCCTTTGGAATTGTCTTGATCAGAGTAGCTAAGGCTTTTACAGTTGATCATCTGAAATCATCCTGCTTGTCATTTCTTATAGTATAGTAGTATTCCATCTCGATCAGTTACCACAATTTTTTCAGCCATTCCCCAGTTGATGGACATCCTCTCAATTTTCGATTCTTTGCCACCACAAAAAGCTCATTTTGTGATAGCAACTGGAAACTAAGACAATTTCCAACAATTGAGGAACTGCTGAATAAGTTGTATTGTAGTATAAGAAAGGAGGAAATCAGTGATTTCAGAAAGACTTTTACAAACTAATACAAAGTGAAGTGAGAAAAAACAGAAGAACAATTCTGGGGATTTTATAAACCAATTAAAGATGAAAAGAGCAGAACTAGAACAGTTTATACAATAATAAGAATATTGCTATAGTTGTTTACAAATACCTTTAACAACTGAAAAACTGTGATCAATACAATGAATATTCATGATTGCAGGGGACCAATGATGAAACAAGGCTGCAGCTAGTAACTGCAGTGAAGAGTCCTGGGCCTGGAATCAGTAAAGACCTAAGTTCAGATTCAGCATCAGACACTTAGTAGCTGTGTAACCCTGAGCAAATCACTTAACTTCCATTGCCCCAGTTTCCTCAAATGTAAATTGTATGTAATAATAGCATCTACCTTGCAGGGTTGTTGTGAGGATCAAATGTTCTAATATTTGTAAAAAATGCTTAGCACAGTGCCAGGCTCATAGAAAGCACTATATAAACCATTATTCACATTTTTTATCCATTACAGAAAGGATTCGGATTTGGAATGAGACATATATTTCTGTATGCAGCTTTTGAGGGAATTTGTTCTACTGGACTATGCATATTTGTTACAAGAAACTTGTTTTTCTTTTCATTGAGAACAAGAGAAAATAGGTTTCTGTTCATTTTTTTTTAATAGAGAGGAGGGAGGGATGGTACAGAAATGAGCTGTCAAGTATACTTTCAGATGAGGTCACTATTGGTTTTACCTACTTTTTTTTACTTAGTTACGAGAGATATCTTATTAAGCAGGAGTAATCTGTAAAGGTTTGAAATGTAAAAATAAACACAATAAAATGTTTACAAAAGTCATTATTGGGGAAAAAAGTGATGATGAAATGAAATAATAATTTGTAAAAGTACATACCCTTTTTGAACCCCACATCAGCTGATTTGGGATTGATTTGGTTCTTCTTTTAAAACTTTATATCAACCAGAAGTTGCTATCTTTTAGATTAACTGTCTAGCACCAATTCATTTTGGCATATAGATCATCCCATTTTGCATCCCATTTGTTTTTGTTAACTTTTTTTTTTGCCAGCTTAGAAAATGTCATTAGCAGTGAATAGTCTTTATCTTCATTGTCCTAGTATTTTTTTTTCTCATAGCATATCTCTGTACAATACTAAAGAGTCAATATAAATATGACGCTATATCCAATTATTTTCTCATGGCATGAGTCAGAACAAAGATTTAATGTAGACTTCTAGACATCCCTGTTTTGAAGTATATTCATTGTTTTCTATAGGGGTCTCAGCAAGATCCAGTTTAGCTGGCTAATTCCATAGACAAACTACATATAATTGGATTGTGTGGGACTTGGGGTTCAATTTCTTTCTATCTTTGTAATCTCTCTTCATTAGCCCATAGTTGAGCATTTGGCTATATGTTTAAAAAGTTTTCAAAATTCTGCAGCTTTGTAATAGCTAAGACATAGACAGTAAATAAACATTTTAAAAGTGTACTATGTGTCCAGCAGTGTGGTACATTCTGGGAATACAAAGAAAGACAAAAGACAGTTCCTGTTCACAAGAAGCTCACAATCTAATTTGTTCTGTCATGTCCAACTCTTTTTTATTCAATTTGGGGTGGGTTTTTTTTTTTTTTTGGCAGAGATACTAGAGTGGTTTGGCATTTCTTTCTACAGCTTATATTACAGATGAGAAAACTGAAGTGGGGTTAAGTGACTTGCCCAGAGTCATATAGCTAGTAAGTGTCTGAAGCCAGATTTGAACCTAGGAAAATGAGTTTTTTTTTTAATCCAGGACCAGCACTATGCACTTCGCCACTTAACCTGTCCTACCCTCTAAAGGGGAGACAACATGCATACAACTTTGTACAAACAAGATATATACAGGATAAACAGGAATATAAACAGGTTAAGCTCCTCCTAGCTTAAAGAGACTTAATCTTTTAAGTCATTTTGTTGAAATTGTCAGCATTACATTTTAATCCTAAAGAATATATTTAAGCTACTCTTCATCAGCTTCCCAAGTACTTAAAATTTGGAGAACTGACAAGTAAGTTTCTGGCAAACTTCAGTATCATACTTTCTCTGCAATGCTATTATTGCTTCTCTCTCATTCCATTTAATTTTTCTTTTTATGTCACTCTGATTACAGTCCGTCCCATAATTTTTTCTCTCCTGCACACTGACATTGTTGTGTATTAAAATCTCATCTGTGCAAATTTTTAAAATATATACATGAAAATACATGCACACACACACAAACGCATTGTGATTGTGAAAAGAGCACCATACTGAGAGTTCAGAGGCTTGCTTTTTCAAGTCTTGCCTCTGATTTTCACCTTTGTAAAATGAAAGGCTTGAACTAAATGATTAAGGCCCTTTCCCAATACATTTTTTTGATCATATGTAGTCTTCAAACTGCTAAAATAAAATATTAATATCTTTAAGTCTGTTTTTTGAGTGTTTTACGTAAGATTTTCATATATACACATATGTGAGGTTTTTATCATTGCAGTTTGTCAAGAATAGAGTTCATTGGTAATTGAAAACTATATATAGCTTTTGGAGAAAGGCTTAGTAACTGCAAACATTCAACCCTAAAACAGAACAATTTAAAAAATAACATTGAAGAACACAAAACATTGAGAGTGTTCTCCTAATGTTGATTTCCTATATTAAAGAGCCATTTGCTTTTGGACACTGATGCCCACTTCAGGGGTGGAGAAAAAACTTACTAATCTTTATTATTAGTATTATGCAGATATTCCAGAAGAAGAAAGAGAAAAGAAACTAGCCTCCTGTTCAAGACACCGTTTCCGCTATATTCCTCCTAACACACCTGAAAATTTCTGGGAAGTTGGGTTTCCTTCAACTCAAACTTGTGTGGATAGAGGTGAGAACATATGACTACTTGCTTCCAAGCTTCAAAAATCTGATTTCCCCAACATTAATGTGTCCTCCTCTCTATTGTTGTTCAACTGTGACTTAATTTAGGATGTTTTTGGCAAAGATACTGGAACGGTTTGCCATTTCCTCCGGCACTGACGTAAACAGGGTTAAGTAACTTGCCCAAGGTCACACATCTAGTAAGTGTCTGAAGCCTGTTTTGAACTCAGAAAGATGAGCCTTCCTAACTCCAGGCTTAGCACTCTGTCTACTTTGCCATTAGATGTCCTCCACTAGAATTCAGTCACACCTGTTCCATAACTTTGTAGTTTCACAAGTTTTGTCTTGGAAAGAAGATAGGAGGAACGTTCCACTTTACAAACTCAACCGAAGAATCACTTTATTAAACTCATGATGGGGATTGAGAAGACTTTCAGGTCTTAAGTCTGTTAACCAGTGTATTTAAGCCAAAAAAAAAAAAATATCCATCTAGTGCCAGTCTTTCAGTGGTAAAGCTCTCAATTTAGCTAGGTTGTTCTCCAGGACATGGTTATCTCTAGGCCCACACTGGAAGCCTTTCCAGCTTGGTCAAGATTGTCAACTTTTCATCTACTAGTACCACCTTTAAAAAAAGGAGTCCCCTTCTATAGAAGTAAGGCACTGGAAAAAGGATGTTAATGGAGGAAGAGAATATCTAGGAATTGATATAGCTTTATGTCTTTAGTGAACATATCTAAAATTCAAATTAAGTGCAGCTTTTCCAACATAAGAGATCTTGAAACCTAACAGGGATTTTGTTCCAAATTGCTGAGATTAGAAAGACTTCTGCATTATTTTTCTATAAACTGTAGTGTGATTTCATTGTGGACAGCAGCATAAAATGTTTTGTCAAAATACAATTAAATATGTATCCTATTTTATAATCACATTTATAGAGAAATCATCATTTAAGATTTTGTGCACAGAAAGCTTACTTTTTATATAAGTGAGTCTACGATTTGAAGTCTTTGATTCAGATCTCAGGCCCACAATTTGGTACCTGTGTGCCTTTTGATAAATCACTTAAATTCTGGAGAATTCTGTTTTCTCATCTATAAAATAATTGGACTAAATGGCCTCTAATGGCCCTTGCAGTTTTATCTATCTATCTGTCTCTGTCTGTCTGTCTGTCTATCTCTACCTTTCTACTATCTCTCTGTCTATCTATTTATCTGTCTATCTATCACTCATTATATAAGAGCATTGTCCACAAAACAGTAGAATAAAACTGCATAAAGATAAGAAGTAAAGGTAATTTTTACAGTCACTTTGGCTTAATATACTGGTCAACAGACTTAAGATCTTGAAAGTCTTCTCAATTCCATCATGAGTTTAATAAAGTGATTCTTAGGTTGAGTTTGTTAAGTGGGACCCTCCTATCTTCTTTTCTAAGTCAAAATAGCTACACAACTTATTTGATAAATGACTATGCAAATATTTCTTTAATGTCAGAGGGAATAAAAGGTAGATTGAGCTAAAAACAAATGCAAAGAACTAGGAGCCAACTAGTAAAGTTAAAATAGATCTGTCTAGAAATTTAGGCAGTGGAGAGAAAAACAGGAAAAGGTAAAGGGGAGAAGAGACCTTAAGAAAACAGAGTATCTACAAGGAAACAAAGATAGTCTGAGTAAGTTCTAAGTAGACATATTTTGTCAGACCCAGCCCTTTTCTGTAGCTTTGGATAAGTTATTACCTATCCTCATATCACATACCCTTGTAAATTCTAAGTTAGTTCTTCAGTAATTGGCAGCTGTTCATAGCTCTTTATTTGCCCATATCGTCTTCGTTTTTATAAGATAAAAGGTATAACATTTTCACATGAAGGAAATCATTCTCTAGGCATCATGGCCAGAGCAGTATCATTGCCTTATATAGAATTTACCACAGTATAATCAGTGATCGTGAGTTCCATTCTGGGCACCACATTTTAGAAAGGATATCGACAACCAGTGGGAGGTGACCAGAATGTTGATTGAGGTGTCATAAAACCAAATCATAACAAATATAAGTTGAAGAAACCAGGTTTGTTTATCCTAGAGAAGAAAAGACTTCAAAAAGATAAGGAAGTCGTTTGCACATATTTTAATTATTCATCAGTAAGTTTTTATTAGGGACCAAGGTGCTAAGGATACAAGTACAAAGAATGAAACAATCCCTATTCTGAAGGAGGTTATGTGTGGAAGGATTAAATTTACTTTGCTTGTTCCCTGAGTAAACAAGCTAGAACCAGCTGGTGACTATTGTAGAGAAGTGGCTGTATTGAAAAATGTCTTATCAATTAGAATGAGCAATTTTCAGGCAGAAGCCTAATGAATATTGTAAAGATTTCGGTTTTGATTAATTAGTTGGACTAGATGACCTTTCAAGTCTCTTTAAATTCTGAGATTCTTTGACACTGATAATAAAGGCAGGCCAAGCACTTGGGCTAGCCCATCAACCAGAGGTTCCCCACTACTGGACCAGGTTCTTCATTGTTGTTTTTTTGTTTGGTTGTTGTTGGTTGGCTCTTTTTTCTCATTTATTGTTTATAGACAATTTCAAATAGTAGCTTTAATAAGTAGGAAGTATTTCATACCTCAGAATACTTCAGATGTCTATGACTTGTTACATGATCTTTGAGAGTTTCTATAGCTAAAAAATGTATAACTGAGTCAACCTGGCAATAATCTGAACTTAAGCTGAGCTTCAATATATACATCGTCACAAGGCCCATTTTCAAAACCTTTCCAGCTTGGTTCAAGACCTATCAGAATTTCTCTCCCATAAGTAGAGTCTCAGAAAACCAAGACCACCACCTCTACATCAAGATTAGGCACAATAGAATATACTTCAGAATGTATTAAAAGAAATGTTTATGAACTAAATTGCTAAAGGAAAAATAAAATGCAAATAATATAAGATTTTAGCAGCCTGTACCTTTCTTAACAATGAGTTATTTTCATGACTAATGCAGAAATAGGATTAATGTTATTTTATATATATATAAATAACCTATATCAGATTACCTGCTGTCTAGGGGAAGGGGGAGGGAGGGAGAAAAATCTGAAATTGTAAAGCTTGTATAAACAAAGGTTGAGAACTAGCTTGACATGTAACAGAAAAAAAAATAAAATACTTTATTAATTTAAAAAAAACCCAATGAGTTATTTTTTGAAAGTCCTGATTTTTTTTTTTCCCCTCAGGGTACATTAAGGAAGATCTTGATCCTTGTCCACGTCCCAAAAGGCGGCAGCCTTACAATGCAATGTTTTCTCCAAAAGGCAAAGAACAGAAGACATAGATATCGAGGAAATTGTATAAGGTGCCAGAACAAAATTCATCATTTATTTATAGTTAAAGTTGGAATAAAAAACTCATTTGTTCCCCTCTCAAATCTGCAATACCCTGATTTATATATCATTTAAATACAATATATCAGGAAATATTATTTAAAATAATTTTAAGTACATTTATTGTGCTTACGCATTTTTTCTTGATTTTGCACCTTTGAAACAAAGGGGTGCTTCCATTTTGCACTGTGTAACTTAAAGGGGTGGATTTTATCCTTTGTTTTTTTGTAATATCTAAATATAATAAAAAAGATTGTGATAGATTTCATTATTGACTTGTTACTTTCCAAAATAGCCTTCTTGAAGGCTTGACTTCAAGTTTCCTGCGTGCATTCCTATTTTCAGTTTCAATTTGGAATTATGCACAGTGCCTGGCACATATAATAAATGCTTGTTTCCTTCCTCCTTCCCAATCTAAGCTAAGACTGGAAAGGCAACACTTACACTCAGATAACTGGCTTATACATTAACAAAAAAAGTTGGGGGATGACAGAGTGGAGGGTGACAACCACAGCCAATTATGATAAATAAGATTAGATCAAGTGGAGTCTTTAATAGAATAAAAGAACATGCTTAGAAATAGGTCCTAGATTTGAAACTATGCCCCCCAAATTACTAGACTATTACTAGACCCTTTGACTCAATGATACTTAAACTAATTCTGTACCACAAAGATCCAAGTATGAGGAAAAAAAGACTCACATGACAACAGTAAAAACACAGCAGCTCTTTGTGGTAGCAAAAAACCGGAAGCTAAGGGGGCACCAGCAGTCATTTGGGAAATGGCTAAGCAAATTGTGTAACATACACCAAGCTGGAAAGGTACCCTCTTAACATGAAAAGAGCATAAAGGAGATAGTGGCCAATAATGTCTGAATAGTGCTGAATTGAGAAACAAAAGAGAAAAGGGAATTCTTGGTGAATGGACTCCATTTTTTCAGCAAAATATGAAACAAGGTCTCAGCTGAGAGGGTAAAAGGAAAGGGAGCCATGAAAGGTTTGAGGAGGGCTGAAAGGGTTTGAAAAAGTCATTGTGGAGAGGATGGTAAATTAATTAGGGAGATACAAAAAAGGATTACCTTGTCACAATGAAGACCCATTTGAGATTATATAACATAAACCTGTAGTAGATCCAGTTAGCATGGTTTTGCAATGTTTCTTCAGCTTCATGCAGCAGTATTTGAGAAGGCACCAGATAGTGGGAATAACCCAAGGCTGGGCTTTTAGAAGGGCAAGAGTTTCAAAACCATGAACTTCTACTTATAGATGGATGGATGGATGGATGGATAGATGGATGTGTGTATACGTGCAGGTGCATGTACATATGTGTATAAACATGTATGTGTGCATACATGCGTGTATATGCATATGTGTGTGTGTATATAAAATTCTATGTGTTATTTTCACAATTGTCCAGCTTCTACATGCTTCTTTTTCAACTATTGTCTTCCCTACATTTTGAAAAAGGTTTCAACGACCCTCTATTTTTTGGCATCTATATTTGCCATTATTGCTAACTCCTCCCTCCCTTTCCCAAACCCTTCCCCAAATCAAAAAAGGAGAGAGAAAATAAAATTCTTATGATAAACGGAATTAGACAAAACAAATCCACAAAGTGGACATGTTCAAAAATGTATGGCCCTGGGGCAGCTTAGGTGGTGCAGTGGATAGAGCACCGGCCCTGGAGTCAGGAGTACCTGAGTTCAAATCCAGCCTCAGACACTTAACACTTACTAGCTGTGTGACCCTGGGCAAGTCACTTAACCCCACTTGCCTCACTAAAAAAAAAAAAAAGTATGGCCCTTTCTATACTTTGAATCTATCGCCTCTCTGGAGGGAGATGGATAACATGCTTCATCATGGGTCTTCTCAGTCAATCCTTCATTTCATTAATGGCTTTAAAAATTTTTGTTTTCTTTTACCTATGTTGCCTATGTATAAATTGTTCTACTGGTTCTATTCACTCCACGCCTCTGATTTGAAAATTAATTGAAAATGACAATTCCATCAGTAACTAGTCAGTTCTGACTTTTAAAATAAAAACCATTTCATTTTTTTCATGATGCTATTTAGTGTTCATTATGCCCAATGCCTCTTGATTCTTTTCTCAAATAAAATATTTGTGATAAATAATATGAAACCTCTGTAGAGTCTATAGCCTTTAGCCTCTATCATTTGTCCCATATCATGTATTTCCACATTTTCACCATCCTCCCTATTCCCATCTTTACACCAAAATTACTATTTATACACATATGTATGTATATGTATGCATACACACACACACACACACGCACACATAAAATTTGGAAGATTTCGGTCCTTTGAATTTCTTTATCTCCTCATGTACAGCAGATGTATGTAATCTGCCATAATTTTCATGGTGATCTTTCTGCAAATGTTCTTGAATTCTACATGACCAGATGGCCAAATGTCCCGTGAGTATTTCTTATTGCCCAGGATATACAATAAAACCAGTTCTTGTAACACCTTTATTTGCTTCTCCAAGGAGAATCTATGAGCTAACCTTCCAATTAGCTGCAACTTCCTTTGGTCTTCTGGTTTAGTAAGAATATTTCTAATATTGATATGAGATTGATAAGATTCAGTTCTTCCAGTTGCATGTCCATTCACTGGTCATGGGACCAGAGATTCAATTTAGATACAAAGAATGTTTCTGTGAGGGTACAGTGTTTCCATAGGGACTACCAGTCCCTATAAGTCCCTTATAATGGACACTTATCTGTTGGCTTCAACACTACCACAGCCTGGACTGGATGGACTTACAGATTCAGTGAAAGCTATAGAAACATCATAGGGCTTAAAGGAGAAACAAAGAAGAAAGAAATGGAAACGGCCACAGCACAGCCATGCCTGCTCCCCTCCAAGCTAATTTGTCTCATTAGATTCATTGCAGTCAGGCGATGACTTGGGGGTATTTGAGGCAGTACTCCTTGCAGTGCTAGGGATTTAGAGATAGACAGGTACATAATTTATAGGACCATAGATTTAGAACTGAAAGGGACCTTAGAAGTCATTGAGGCCAACCGGCTCATATTACATAGGGGGAAATTGAAGCTGAACCCAGCCCTTAACCCAATGCCTGGCACATGGTAGACAGTAAATGTGTGTTAACTTGAATTGATTGAAGCACAGAGAGGCTAAGCTACTTGCACAAGATCACAAAGATAATAAGTATCTGAGATGGTATTTGAATCTATGTCTTCCTGATTCCAAAGCCAGTGCCTCATCCTCTGCCTTCCAGACCAACTGGATGCAATGTAGAATTTCCACAAGCTATGACAGCATGGAAGTAGGGACCCTGCAGTCTGTTTCAATCTGTCACTTCCCAGTGTACCTGACACATAGCAGTTGCTTAATAATATTCATTCATTCATTCATTTGCCTGGGATAAAAAAAAAAAAAATCAATGCATTCCAGTGCTTCTCAATCTGCTATAGGAAAACCAGTGTGAGTTAATTGCCTGTGTTCTGCTTCTATTTTAGTGGAAGGACTGAGATCTATCATAAGATACTAAACTTTGGGGTTTTCTTTCAGTTTAAGAGACTGAACAAAGTGAAAATGAAAGGTGGGTTGGTACTGGAAGGTGATTTGATTATTGTTTATTATAGTACAGGTCTAACACTTCTTGATTTTGCCATGCTTTTGCCAAATCTAATGAAACTATTTAACCATGATTTTGAGGCTGAAGTGATTTGTAAACAACATGAAGGATCTAACGGGAAGCAGGGGTTTTTCAGTGAGATGGACTACATGAGCCAAAGAATTCATCACCAAGTGGCTAGCCTATGGGTAATGAGCTTCTCCATTCTTAACTAGGTTGGTCCTTGGTGGGAGAAAAGAGTCTGTTGCTAGGAACATCTTCAAAATCTTTCCAATATGGCAGATCCTGCCAGTCTGTGCTTGGCCCACATAGCCTTCAAGAACCCAGAATTACATCTAAATCATCATAAGATGTGAATAAAACCGTGGAGGAAAAAAAGCATATGAATAATTAAATAATTCAGCACTGCCAAGTAGAACCATGTCTGAATTGAGACAAATCTGTCAAGCAGTCTCTCAGAAACCAAGTCTTGAAGAAACAAAAACCCAAGACAGGCATTGATCCTTATTCCATGCTTCCTTCCTTCCCAAATATAGTAGCCCAAAGACAATGTCAGTGCAGTTATGGAAAATGCTAACATTTCATATAGTGTTTGTTACTTAATTAATATTTTACTATGCGGTTGTCATCAGCACAGTAAATTCAAGCACCAAGACTATTTCTTTTTTTTTTTTTTTTTAGTGAGGCAATTGGGGTTAAGTGACTTGCCCAGGGTCACACAGCTAGTAAGTGTTAAGTGTCAGAGGCCAGATTTGAACTCCGGTCCTCCTGATTCCAGGGCCGGTGCTCTGCGCCACCTAGCTGCCCCTACCAAGACTATTTCTTAAATTCATCCTGCCTCATCTAGGCTTATGTTTCCAAAATACACAAAGTGCTCTCGTGCTACAATTTATAACTGAGCTCTTAAATACATCTCCATCTGTTGAGGTAGGTTATTCATCCGGATATTCCTGACATGTTGATCAAATAAATGGCCTGACTTTTCTGGAAGATATACATCACACCACCAGAGGTCAGGAAAGAGCTATTTTTGGAAAACTTCCCTGTCTGTATGACTATAATGATAAAGGTGGTTAAGATTTTATTTTATTTTATTTGCCCAGATGATTAAAAATTAACTGGGAAAATGAGCTTTTGATGTAATCACTGTTGGACGTGAACACATAGTGAGAAAAAAGTATTTTGCCTCATCTATGCATAAAACTAGTATCAAGTCTACTACCTCTTTTGCCTGTCTCCTGATTAATGGAGGTTTTCTGGTCTCTCATCCATTCAGATTCACAGTTCTGAGTTCTCACTTCCATTAACTCTCTACTAGATTAACCCAGAAAAAATTCAAATATCAAATTCAAGATAGAAAGTATTTAATGAAACAATACAAGGTAAAGAGCAAGGAAGTGGATCTAATACTGGTGTAGGTACTGAGGACTACAGGAGCCCTAAGAAGGGAGTATACAGACCTACATCAGAAGGATACAAGGAGGAGGTCCAACTTTGAGCTATACTTTAAAGGAAAAATAGTACATATGCAAAATGAGAAGGGTCCCACGGGTATCACAGGTTCAACACAGGATCATATTAGCAAAAACTGAGAGCTAAAATGGACCTTAGAGGTCTCTCTAGTCCAACCCCCTCATTTTATCTTTCTGAAGATTCTGAAGCCCAGACAGGTGGGTGACTTGCCCAAGGTCACTCAAGCAATAAGTGGAAAAACCAGGACTCATACTCTGTCTTTTATTTCTTCTATTTTTATAGCTAAAGTCCTTGAAAAGGCCAACTACTGGGCAAGTCACGTACCCCTCATTGCTCCACAAAAAAAGGCCAACTACTTATAGGTGCTCTCTCCTTTCACTCTCTTTTTAACCCCTTACAATCTGGCTTCTGACCTCACTCCCTCCTGGTTCTCCTCCAACCTGACTTCTCCTTTTCAAGCTCCTTTGCTAGATGCTCTTCCAGATCCCACCCTCTGACCTTAGGTGTCCCTCAGAGTTCTCTCCTTACCCTTGTCTCTTCTCCTTCTATACTATTTCACTTGGGGATTTCATCAGATGCTTCTATGGATTTAATTGCCATTACCACCATTCTCAAATCTACCCAGGCTGCCCCAATCTCTCACATCCAACTGCTTTTCACATTTCTCTTACTACATGTCCAGTAGATGTCTTAAACAAATATATTTAAAGCAGAACTCGTTAGCTTTTCTCCTTAATCTTTTCCCCCACCCCCACCTTCCCCATTACTGTAGAGGGCTACATTATCTTCCGATTCCCTCAGACTTACAACCTGGGAGTTATCCTTGATTCCTCACTGTCTCTCACCCCCACCCCCATATCCAATCTATTGCCAAAACCTTTTACTTTCACTTCTGTAACATCTCATAGCTATCCTGTTCACTCCTCTGACACTGCCACCACTGTAGCAGCACAAGACCTCATCACCTCATACCTTGGTTATGCAATGGCCTGCTGGTGGGTCTGCCTCCCTCAAGTTTTCCTCACTCCAATCCATCCTCTATTCAGCCACCAAAATGATTTTACTAAAGCATCAGTCTTACCATGTCACACTCCCACTCAATAACTTCCAATGCTCCCTAGAGCCTCCAGGATCCAATACAAAATGCTCCATTTGTCATTCAAAGCCTTTCATAACCTCATATTCTCCTACCTTTCCAGTCTTCTTATGCCTTACTCCCCAACACATAGTCTTTGATTCAGTGACACTGGCCTCCTGGCTGTGTGATGAACAAGACACTCCATCTCTCAGCTCTGTCTTCCATGACTACAATGCTCTCCCTTCTCAACTCTACCTACTGACTTCCCTGTTATTCTTAAAGTTCCAACTAAAATCCTATCTTTTACAGGAAGCCTTTCCTAATCTCTCTTAATTCTGGCGTCTTCTCTCTGTTATTTCATATTTATCCATTATGTAGCCTGCTTTGTATATATTTCTCTGCATATTATCTCCGCCCCCCCCTCCCCCCCCCCCCCCCCCCCCCCCCCCCGCCATTAGATCCTGGGCTCTGTAAGAGCAGGAACTGTCTTTTGCTTCTTTCTTTATCCCCACTGCCCAGCACAGTACCTGGTACAGAGTAGTTGCTTAATAAATGTTGACTGATTGATTGGGACCAACTCCAGCTTATTCAAGATACTGGCATTATATTATAGCCAGTTAACTGGGAATCAGCATATGGATATGTTAACCATTCATAAAGCTTGTAAAGAAGGATACAGGAGAATAGAAGCAAGTAGGAGCAGAAAATGCCTCCAACACCCTGATTTCTCCTACTCCAAGACTGGTCCAGAGGAATTTTACTCTGGAGACTCCCTAGTACTCAAAGAATGGAAGGACTGGTTGAAGAAATAGCAGAATAAGAGGAGAAATGTGTTATCTCTGCAAGCATGGTATATGGAGGGGGTGGCGGCTAGGTGGTACTGTGGATAAAGCACAGGAGGACTTGAGTTCAAATCTGATCTCAGACACGTGACATTTACTAGCTGAGACCCTGGGCTATTCACTTAACCCTCATTGCCCAGCAAAAAAAAAAAAAAAAAAAAAAGAGTGGTATATGGGAGATGCCAGAGCAGCAATACACAAAATCCACCACATGGCCTCTGGAACTTTTTGAAAGAAGTTGCAGAAGATACTTGTATCTGTGAAGGAAGATCTCAGAAACCATCTAAAAGAATCATTCAATAATGATGGCATCTGAGTGTAGCAGTCTATACACATTGCCTTATAACAATTGGAATGATGCCACCTGCTGGAAACTTACTGTAGAAAAGCTCCGCCATTAGGTGAAGGCCTCTGAGGACAAGCCATGTGATCAAGGTCCTTAGCATCAGGAAGTGAAGTTTGCTCGTGGGTACTGTCTATCAAGGCTACCAGTCAATCAACTTGAGGAGCCTCCCATTTCTGGGAGGAGGACACGAAGTAGGAAATGGAAGCTGGCAGAGGGGTTCTCTCTCTTTTGGTTCCTGACCTCGTCATGGTGGGTCGGATGATAGGGTCTCTTAGAAATAGTTAGATTTTTACCTTTCTCTCTGATCCTAATGCTCTTTTGCTCTTTAATAAATGCTTAAACATTTAAATACTCTTGCTAAAGCTTATATTTTATTGGCGACCACTTATTAGATATTTTAGACAGTATAGCTAAAATTTTAGCCCTTACAGCCTCTAGTCGTAACACATGAAAATTAGAAAAGTTCAGATATATATGGACCTCTTGACTTTGAACAAGGAAACTAAAAGAAAGCAGTGCACTGGGGCAGCTAGGTGGCACAGTGGATAGAGCATCTGCCCTGGATTCAGAAGGACCTGAGTTCAAATCTGAATTCAGACATTTGATACTTAGTAGCTGTGTGACCCTGGGCAAGTCACTTAACCCCAATTGCCCCGCCAAGAAAGAAAGAAAGAAAGAAAGAAAGCAGTGCACCATACCTGGGCCTCTCTTTGTTCTATCTCCTTCCTGCCTATGACCCATGAATATATGGGCCTTTGTTCTTTTCCTCTTCCCATTTGTTCTTTCTTTTTTTAGGTAAAGGTGATTGGGAGTGATTATAACCTTGTGAGCTTCAAAAAGTCAGGGAAGCAAACCCCCAGAGTCTGGGAGTTAGAGTGCATGCTGGGATTTCCTAGCTAGAACCCAAATGACTTGCTTTATCTAGCCCAGCAGCAACAGAAATGTCAACTCATCCATCCATTGGCCATTCTGCATTTGGAAGTAAACTTGGTGGGGTGAATGCTATATATAGGAAATTTCTTAAGTCTGAACCAACTATCCTCAGGAACCAAGGTGATACAGGAAAGAGTGTACCTATGGACTTATACTCTAAATCATAAAGAAGAGATTTTCCTACCATGACACCATAGAAGGCACGACTATTCTTTCAGTCATCCAGGTTTACAAACTCACCGTGAGCCTCAACTCCTTTTTTTCACTCACTCCTATCCAAATCTGTTGCCAAATCATGTCATTTGAATTGCTATGACCTATCCTTCAAATATCTCCTTTCTCCACCCACACATTGCCACCGGAGTTCAGGTTCTAATCACCTCTTTCTTGGACTATTGCAATAGTCTTATTTGGTCTTCTTAACTCATCTCTCCCCACTTTAGTCCATTCTCCATAAAACTGCCAAAATGATTTTCCTAAATCATAGGTCTGACCATGTCACCCCCATACTCAAAAAATTCTAATGGCTCCCTATTACATCTAGGATAAATATAAACTCCTCTATTTGTCTTTCAAAAGTCCATAGGTTATTTGACTCTTCTTATACATTCCTCCATTCATGTTCTAGCTTTATTGTTCTATTTGCTATACCTCACACATGATGGTCCATCTTCTGTACATCTCATCTTCACTTCCACCTCTTGGAATTTCTAGGGTACTCTTTACAATTTAGGAAACAAGTCAATAAAAAGTTTTATTCTACCAATAGTTACCTACCAAGGCACGTTTAAGCATCAGTTAATTCACAGAGAAGGGAAATTCCAAAGAGGGAAGTAGGCTTCTGAATATGAGCCATCTCCCACACGTATTTATAATACAGAGAAAATATATAGTTATGTTATATTCACAACCAGTCAGCCACTGACCTCGGGGGTAGTTTATTATGTTCCTATGGAAAAGACAGAAACATCCTAATCTGTTAGTCTGTCATTGGCCTTAAGAACCTGAGACATGGAAGATTCTGTTTGTTTGAGGGTTTTGGATTATTTTTTAGTTTTTTTTTAGTTTTTTAGTTTAGTTTTGTTTGTTTGTTTGGGGGTTTTTGCGGGGCAATGAAGGTTAAGTGACTTGCCCAGCGTCATGTCTGAGGCTGGATTTGAACTCAGGTCCTCCTGAATCCAGAGCCAGTGCTTTATCCACTGTGACACTTAGCTGCCCCCTGTTTGGTTTATTTTTTTTACTAGAAATGATTTTCTGTGTATATGAGATGGAGGCTTATTCTAAAATGACATGACTCATGTTAAGAAATGAAAAATACAACATACCATGCCCACTCCCCATCTCCATAGTAACAGTAACTGGGAAGGTTGGGAAAGGATTTGGGTGGGAATATTAATGAATTCTGTTTTGGACATGTTGGTTTTGTAATCCCTATAGGGCATCTGGGTTGAAATGCCCAACAGGCAGTTGGTAATATGCAACTGAAGCTCAGGCAAAATACTAGGGATGGGGGCAGCTAGGTGGTGCAGTGGATAAAGCACCGGCCCTGGATTCAGGAGTACCTGAGTTCAAATCCGGCCTCAGACACTTGACACTTATTAGCTGTGTGACCCTGGGCAAGTCACTTAACCCCCATTGCCCTGCAAAAAAAATACTAGGAATGAATGTATCTGGGATATAAATAAATGGATGAATAGATCTGAGAACCACTTTTATAGATATGATCATTGAGCCCAGAAAAACTATAGATGTCACCAAGTGAGAGAGTATACAGAGTAAAGATGATAGGGTCCAAGACAGAGGCTTTGGCCAAACCCATAGTTAGTAGACATAATATGTATGATGGTCTAGCAAAGAACGCTGAAAGGGAATTGTCAGATGGATGGGAGGAGAATCAGGAGACAAAACAGTGTCAGCAAAACCCAGAAAAGTCATGAATAGCCAAGAGTAGAGGGTCAATAATGCCACATATTGCACAGGGGTCAAGAAAGATAAGGACCAAGAATAAGCCATTGAATTTGTCCATTAAAAGCGAATTGGGCTGGAGGCAGCTAGGTAGTGCAGTGGATAAAGCACAGGCCTTGGATTCAGGAGAACCTGAGTTCAAATCCGACCTCAGACACTTGACACTTACTAGCTGTGTGACCCTGGGCAAGTCACTTAACCCTCATTGTCCAGCAAAAAAGGAAAAAAAAAAAAAAGGAAAAAAAAGCGAATTGGGAGGGGCAGCTAGGTGGTGCAGTGGATAGAGCACTGGCCCTGGATTCAGGAGGACCTGAGTTCAAATGCAGCTTCAGATACTTGACACTCACTAGCTGTGTGACCCCCCGGGGCAAGTCACTTAACCCCAATTGCCTCACCCCCCAAAAAAGTGAATTGGGAAATGAAGAGAATTCCCCTTGCTTTCTATTCTTCTAGAAATGAGATCCTCAATTCATTGTCATTCTTGATAATAGTTCTCCTGGACCACTGCTGTAACAAATTGCTTGTGGTGGTCACCAGTCCTGAACTGCCATTCTCCTCACCTTCTTAGAATCTTTTCACTTGTAGTACTTTGACCACCTTACCCAACTTCCTTTCCTGTGTACTACTAAAACCCTTGCCTTATGTTACTCAGTCATTTTATTCTACTTGTCTTGGGTCCTTCAGTTCTTTTTTCTGATCATTCTTCAGTGCCTCATTTTATTTTGAGAATGTCTTTGTTTTTTGCATGTGTAAGCAACAGATTTTGGAGTTTCATTTTATTATCCAATGTATCACTTTGTTTTTCATTTCATTGAATTATTTAATCCATTTACATTTAAAGTTATGAGAGTTAGGTTTATATTTTCCTCCATTTGTCTCTAATTTTTTTCCAAATTAGATTTTTTCCCTTTTACTCCATTAACATGCTAGATTTTCTTTATTTTTCTCCTGCTCAGAATCCTTTTCCTACTTCAACTTGAGTGTTTTTCCTTCCTTCCGCTCTAGCCATCCTTTTCTTCAGCTACTAAAGTCCTCCCAAATTTCTTCTCCACAAATTAAAGCTCTGATCTTCATGATCACAATTCTGAAACCCTCCAGAATTCTTTCACATATCATTCTTCTTCTTCAGCTTAATTCTTCCTATGCCTCTCCTATTCATTTCTCCATGCAACCTTATTTCACAGAAACCAAAAGAAGAGGTTTGCAAGGTCAAAATGAATTGATAAACATTTACTGAGTTCCTACTATAAACAAAGGGGCAACTAAGTGGTACAGTGGAGAGAGTGTGGGCCCTGATGTCAATAAGACTCATCTTTTGTAGTCAAATCTAGCCTCAGATACTTACTAGCTGGGTAAATTACTTAACTGTTTGTATTATTCTTCATTTGTAAAATGATCTGGAGAACAATGGCAAACTACTCCAGTATCTCTGCCAGGAAAACCCCAAATGGGATCATGAAGTCACAAAAAGTAGGACTGAATAACAACCACTATATATGTGTGTGTATATATCTTTGTGTATGTACGTATATGTGTATGTATTATAGATGGATAGATCTGAGAATCACTTGCACAGATATGATAATTGAGCCCATCAAAACTAAAGATGTCACCAAGTGAAAGAGTACAGAGAGAAAAGATGATAGGTTCCAAGACAAAGGCTTTGGGCAAACCTATGGTTAATAGGCATAATATGGATAAAGATCTAGCAAAGAACACTGGAAAGGAATTGTTAGATGGGTGGGAGGAGAATCAGGATATATATGTATATGTATATATGCATATATATGTGTGTATATATGTATAATCATTACTTAGTCCTTTCAATTATGTTTGACTTTTCATGACCCCTTTGGGCGTTTTCTCTTTTTTCTTCCTTTTCTGCTGATATTTATTTTTTAATCATAAAAGTATTTTATTATTTTCCAAAATTTCCCCCCTCCCTTCCCTTCCCCCTCCCCAAGACAAAAAGCAATCTGATATAGGTTATATATGTACAATAATATTAAACATATTTCTGTTAATCATATTGTGAAAGAAGAATCAGGGCACAAGGGGAAAACCTCAAAAAAGAAAAAAAAATAAACAGCCAAAAGGTAGAAACAGTATGGCTCAATCTGTATTCAGAATCCACAGTTCTTTTTTCTGAATGTGGAGAACATTTTCTATCATGAGTTCTTTGAAATTGTTTGGGATCATTGCACTGCTGAGAAGAGCCAAGTCTATCACAGTTGATCATCATACAATGTTGCTGTTACTGTGTACAATGTTCTCCTGGTTCTGCTCATCTCACTCAGCATCAGTTCATGTAAGTCCTGCCAGGTTTCTCTGAAATCTGCCTGCTCATTGTTTCTTACAGCACAGTAGTATTCCATTACATTCATATACCACAACTTGTTTAGCCATTCCCCAATCAATGGGCATTACCTCGATTTCCAATTCTTTGCCGCCACAAAGAGAGCTGCTATAAATATTTTGTATATGTGGGTCCTTTTTCCTCTTCTATGATCTCTTTGGGATGCAGACCTAGTACTGGTATTACTGGGTCAAAGTGTATGCCCATAGCCCTTTGGACATAGATCCAAATTGCTTTCCAGAATGGTTGGATCAGTTCACAATTCCACCAACAATGCATTAATGTTCCAATTTTTCCACAGCTTCTCCAACATTTATTATTTTCCTTTTTTGTCATATTAACCAATCTGATAGGTGTGAGGTGGTACCTCAGAGTTGTTTTAATTTGCATTTCTCTAATCAGCAGTGATTTAGAGCATTTTTTCATATGGCAATAGATAGCTTTGATTTCTTCATCTGAAAACTGCCTGTTCATATCCTTTGACAATTTCTAAATTGGGGAATGATTTGCATTCTTACAAATTTGATTTAGTTCCCTTTATATTTTAGAAATGAGGCCTTTATCAGAAATATTGGCTGTAAATATTGTTTCCCAGATTTTTGCCTCCCTTCTAATTTTGGCTGCATTGCTTCTGTTTGTAAAAAATCTTTTTAATTAAATATAATCAAAATCATCCATTTTGCATTTATTTCATAATATTCTCTATCTCTTTTTTGGACATAAATTGTTTTCCTTTCCATAGATCAAAGAGGTAAACTACTTCTTCCTCTCCTAATTTACCTATGGTGTCACCCTTTATGTCTAAATCATGTACCCATTTTGACTTTATTTTGGTATATGGTGTAATATGTTGGTCTATACCTAGTTTTTGCCATACTATCTTTCAGTTTTCCCAGCAGTTTTTGTCAAATAATGAGTACCTATGCCAGAAGCTGGAGTCTTTGGGTTTATCAAACAGTAGATTACTATAGTCATTTACTACTGTGTCTCCTGGGTCTAACCTATTACATTGATTGACCATTCTATTTCTTTTTTTGTCTTTTTCTTTTCTTTTTCTTTTTCTTTTTTTTGCAGGGCAATGAGGATTAAGTGACTTGCCCAGGGTCACACAGCTAGTAAGTGTCAAGTATCTGAGGCTGGATTTGAACTCAGGTTCTCCTGAATCCAGGGCCAGTGCTTTATCTACTGTGCCACCCAGTTGCCCCAACAACTCTATTTCTTAGGCAGTATCAAATAGTTTTGATGACTGCCGCTTTATAGTATAGCTTCAGATTCGGTACGGCTAGCGTTTGGGAGTTTTGTCAGCAGAGATACTGAACTGGTTTTCCATTTCCTTCTCTAACTCATTTTACAGACGAACAAACTGAGGTAGACAGAGGTGAAATGATTTGCCCAGGTCATATAGCTAGTAAGTGTATGAGGATGAATTTGAACTCAGATCTTCCTGATTCTAAATCTGGCACTCTTATCCACTGTGCCATCTAGCTGCCACCTATGTATATTTATATGCATGTGTAAAAAGAACACAATATGAGATTATATAATAAGAGCAAAGCAACCAGTCTGGGGAAAGATTGGAAACCATGATATATGAGGATCCATTGAAGGACTTAGATATGTTTAACCTGGACAAGAGAAAACTCAAGAGGGCTTGATGGTTGTCTTCAAGAGGGTTATCATGGGAAAGAAAGATTAGACATGTTTTGTTTGACCCCTGATGGCAGAATAAATAGCAATAGGGGAAAGTTGCAGAATCAGATTTCAAGTCACTTTCTAACCTCCCAAAGAAGAATGAGCTGGAAGTACTGGGTTCTTCTCCCCACCCATACCCCAATGTCTTCAGATACTGACTACTTGTCAAGGATGTTATAAAGGAGACTCCCATTGAAGTATGGGTTAGATTTAAACACCTCCTGAGGTATTTTCCAATTCTGAGATTCTGTGAAGTGCCACATGAGTTTTGAAGAGAAAAAAGAGGATGGTTGGTTAAAGTTTGCTTGGGGGTGTGGGATTTGAGCTGTGGAAATGTATTTTGATTTGGGGACCCTACCTTTAGGCTGAGATTAGAAAGCCTTAGGCCCTCAGGGTCTCTTCTGTGTGGGAGGTGCTGGTGCCCTTCCCCCTCTGCTTCAGCTGAGCCAAAAAACCCTTTGGGCTGAGACCTCCATTGCCCAACAAACATCCCCCCCCCCAAAAAAAAGAAAACTGAGGCAAACAGAAGTTAAGTGACTTGCCCAGGGTTGTCATTGTTGCTATTCAGCTGTTTCAATCATGACCCCATGTGAGGTTTTCTTAGCAAAGATACTGGAGGGGTTTGGCATTTCCTTCTCCAGCTCATTTTAAAGATGAGGAAACCGAAGCAAACAGGGTTAAGTGACTTGCCCAAGATACCCCAGCAAGTGGGAGGCCAGATATGAAATGAAAATAAGTCTTCTTGATTCCATGCCCAGTGCTCTATCCATTGCACCACCCAGGTGCCTTGGTTACCTATTACCTCTAGGATAAAATACAATTTCCTTAGGTCAGTGCTTTATATTTTTATCCTTACTTCACTCAATTCCTCTTTATTTGCCCTACATTATAGCCAAACAAGATGATTACTGGATCCCATCATACCTTCTTTCTCTTCCAGATATGTGCAGGCTATTGCCAGTGCCTAGAACATTCTCTCAGGACATTTTTGCTTGCTGAAAATTTTCTTTTCCTTTTCAAGGTCCCTCTGGGTGCCATCTCTTCAAGGCAACTTCCCCAAGTGCCCATGTTAAAGTTATGGTCTTCTGTTCTAGATGGTCTAGACCCAAGCCCACCTCCTTTTGCCCTTATTCCATTGTATTTTACAGGATATTAATTTGTGTACATGTCTTCCCTCTCCCTGGCCCCATCAGACCATAAACTTCAAGGGGGCAGGGACATTTTTTCATCTTAGCATTTCCAGCATGTAACGTAAGACACACACAGACAGAGAGGGAGAGAGGGAGACAGACAGACAGCAGACAGCAGACAGAGAAGAAGAATAAGAAGAAGAGAGAGAGAGAAAGAGAGAGAGAGAAGTGGGGGGGAGAGAGAAAGCATAGGCTCTCCTGAGAGTGAGCATTTTATTAAGTGCTTATTGTGTTCTAGGCACTATGCTAAGTGCTGAGAATAAACAAAAGCAATACAGTCCCTGCCCTCTTGGAGTTTACATTCTAATGGGGAAAGACAGCACATACAAGGGAACTGAAAAGGAGAGGAAGGAGGTACTTATGTGGAGAAGGTCTGGAAGGAGTCCCAAGAGCCATAGGATGAATCGGGTTTGGAGTAAACCCGGCTGGTCCAGGTACTTCCTCAAATGAAGGTTCAAGGGTGAAGTCACCTGTCAGAGGAGCAGACTGTACAGTTGGAGGTGTTGCTGGCATGAAGATGGCCAATGGCTTTCCAGGAATTTGGGCTGAATCAGGGTGTGTGTGAGTGTGTGTGTGTGTGTGTGTGTGTGTGTGTGTGCGCGCGCGCACGCGTGTGCAGTCCAGACTAGCTGCTGATTTCATTGGTGGAAGGAATTACAGGTGTGGAAATTCTCTACCAACTTACATGGTCAACTTCCCTGCAACTTGTTGTCTTAGAGAATTGCCTGGAAGCACCAAAAGCTTGTGATTTGGTTACACAGCCAGGATGTATCAGAGGCAGGTCTTGAACCCAGGTCTTCCTGAGATTGGCTCTACTATACCACACTGCCTGTCATTGTTAGGGATCAATAAGTACTTGGAGAATTGAATTTCTTTGTTGAATTATGGCCTCCATTTTACAATTGACCAAAGAGAGTCTTAGGGAGGTTGTGATGAATGGCATAGCTAGAAAATGCCAGAGATAGGACTTGACTTTAAGTGGTTTTTCTAAGTATGTGGTGTGTTGCCTGGACTGTGGAGAATTGCCAAGGTGGGCAAGCCCAGGTGAGATGCCACAGTGATGGTCATCAGGCACCTGGGTAAGAGGGCACTAAAGCGCACTTTTCCTGTTGGATGGCATTAGCCATTCTAGTACTATTCAAGATTATAGTCCAACACTCATCACCCAGGCTTAGGCAGGGGGTGAGTGTTTCCCTGGAATGAAGATCCTGCACATCAGAATTGGGTCTTGGCAGAAACCAGCTTGATGCTGAGTCCAGTCTAGACAGATTTGAGACTAAATCTGAAAAATGAAGCCCCTGTCACCATCCCAGGAAGAGCTAGACCTTTCCTGATCTTCTATTGAATAGAAGAATTATATCATACAAGTAGATTAAGGGTACTAAAAAAAATCTTTTACTACTGTGAGAGTTAATGCAATCCTTTCTTTGTTGTTGTTGTTGTTTTTTGTTTTGTTTGGGGGGTTTTGTGGGGGAATGAGGGTTAAGTGACTTGCCCAGGGTCAAACAGCTAGTGTCATGTGTCTGAGGCCAGATTTGAACTCGGGTCCTCCTGAATCCAGGGTTGCTGCTTTATCCACTGTGCCACCTAGCTGCCCCCACAATCCTTTCTTTAAGACATTTTCAGGTCCTCTGAGAAAGGCACTCTGTTAATAAAAGGCACTAGCAAAAAAAAAAAAACCCAAACGATTGACATTTTTATTCAGCTTGAAGATTTACAAAGAATTTACAACCTATTATCTCATATGTTCCCATCTCATAGATAAGAAAACTGAGGCCAAGTCCAGCCTACTCATTTTATAGATTAGGAAACTGAGGCTGAGAAAGATATATTGTTACCTGAGATCAGAATGTGACTGAGGGATGGCATTGAGAGGTTTTCTGTTTCACAGTCTATCTATGCTAGGACCCTGCACTTATGGTGGAGGAAGTTAAGAACCTCTCCCCAGGCCATCCAGTCACAGTCTCCTAAGCAGAACCTTAAAACCTGAATTTGAGGCTCATTCAGATTTCCCTACAAGAATGACCCATTTGGAGCCATGGAGCCACCAAAGAGGATGGCCCAGTATCAGAGGTTCCTTTTTAACTAAAAGGATCAGGAAGGGGTGGGGAGACTAAAGCAGAAAGACTTGATCCCTAGATGGCTCAGAAGATACAATTTAGAACTTTACATGGTCCTGGTGGAGAGGGGAAAGTGAACTTCTCCCGACCCATGCTCTACAGCAATGCCTAGTGTTCCATCTCCACCACATGTTTTTGTTTTACAAAATACAGCTAACGTGGCACTTTGGCTAGAGTGCTTGAACTAAAGTCAGGAAGACTCATCTTCCTGGGTTCAAATCCAACCTCAGACACTTACTAGCAGTGTGACCCTGGGCAAGTCACTTAAACCTTTTGACCTCAATTTCCTCATTTGAAAAATGAGATGGAGAAGGAAATGGTAAACCACTCCAGTATCTTTACCAAGAAAACTCTAAATGGGCTCATGAAGAGTTGTACACTACTGAAACAACTGAACAACAACATCCTGTAAGTGTCTGCAAGTGCTTATTCAGAGAAGTTCCTAAAACTTGGATGGTCAGAAAGAGTTGGGTGTGTAAAATCCAAATTAGTGTAGTGGAAAGAGCATTGAAACTTGAGTCTGGACCCCTGAATTTGAATCCCAAATCTGACATTTCCTCTCTATGAATCATGGTTTCTTCACCTATAAAAATGAGACTACTACCTATTTCAAAGGTTTGTTGTGAGAAAATTGCTTTGTAAACTTTAAAGCAGAGATTGTTATTACTGGATGTAAACTGCTATCTGGTGAATAGACCCTCAAAGGAGAAAATAAACATAAAGACCTTTATAAACCTTAAAACGATGTATAAACATTGGCTATTATTATAGTTCCATGCAGACACCCAATAACATAGTCAGAGTCAATAAAAAATGGTGTTATAACATTGTCCAACTAAAACAAAAAATTCATTCTGGTTTCCAAGACTCATATTTAGTTAAGTTAACATTGCTTTTATGATCAAAGGCTTCTTTTCTTTTTTAAATAAAATTTTATTGACAGCTTTTGTGTTTAGATCAGCTCCATTCACCACTTTATCCTTTCTCCATTTCTTCCCAAATAACTATCCCTTATAAGAAACAAATAAGGAAAAAAGAAAAAAAATTTAAGAAGGAAGAAAATTAGCTGTATTAACCAACATGAACAAGATGACAGGACTGGTGGCCAAGAAAGATATGCTGGTGTAACTAGAGTATGGGCATTTAAATAGTACTTTGGGATCTTCTGTCCAAGCAAAAGACTGATGGTATCATTTTGTGGGCATATTAAAGGTGGGATGAGGCCAGGCAAGAAGGTATTAATGATGGAGATTGTAAACCCCAACCCTGAGAGTTTGGGGATCAGTTTGATATTTGATGACTCCGAAGACCCTCCTGTGGGTATGGCCCTTGAACTAAAAGCTATATTTACAGATAAGCAGCTGTTTATCCATTCCTCAATGCCCAGATTATCACTCCTATTTAAAATAGAAGCAGATGCCACCCTCCCTTGTCTGGAAGAGCAATGCTAGCAGGATATGGAGACTTAACAAAAACAAAACAAACAAACAAAAAGACAAACCTCCCAGTCTCTTCTCTGTGTGCCGTTTAAACCCCAAATGAGGACCTGAAATGCAGTTTACCCTCATGAAGAAAGCTTTTGGGTAACACTGTTGTCCTGGAGCAAAGTAATACATTTCTGCTGAGTTTTATTCCTATCAAACTAGAATGGCTTTGGGGTCATTTGGGGTTTGGGGTTTAATTGGCAGCAGTGTATTCGTCTTTCCTTTGCAGAAGGTAGTCTGCAAACAAAAGTACTAAAAAATATTAATAATTTTAACCATGGTACACAGAAAAAGCTTTCTTTTGTGCAACTATTTTTCTGCATAGACATAGACTCATAGCACAACTAATAACATTTTAGTCAGGATATTTACATAGAATGTAGGTTGTTAAAGTTTTTTACACAGCATAATATTAATACAGTTTTAAAAGCTTTCTTGTAGTTTATTTATACTCAGTGTATGTATGAGAAAAATAAGCAATGTTATTGTGTACAGAGTACAATGGGTCATGAAGTTTTGAATGTACAAATGACTTAGATCTAGGGGATAAAGTAAATATTATCATTCTTGAAGCATATAAAAAATTAACCAACATATTGGACAAACATAATGTTATATGCTGTATTCTATACCCCTCATCCTATACCTCTACAAAGAAGCAGGAGGATGTATCTTCTTATATGTCTTCTTTGGGAACAAGCTTGGTCATTGTAATTTTGTAGCATTCAATTTCAATTCTGTAATTGTTGTTCTTTCCATTTCATTTCTGTAATCATGATGAGTATTGTTTTCCTGGACTTATTTGCTTTGCTTTGTATCAGTTCATATTAATCTTTCTGTGTTTTTCTTTATTCATTGTTAAGATAAATGTATGGACCACCTGGATTTGATGGAGCTGCCTTATTATCCAAGAGTATTCTATGAAACCCTGGATTAATAGGATCAAAATGCCCTTTGACTAAACTTCAAACTGAACTCAGATAGCTAGCAGATAAGTCACTACTGACTTCATTCCCCAGGATAGTAAGTCCCCTATCTTGTGGGGGGCATCTGGGGATCCTCATCCTTGCCAAACTCCTTTTTGGAATCATGTAATCTTATCATAGTGTTTCTGTATTTCCTACATACTTGTTATAACTGAAATTGTTAAAACTGCTTTGCATTACATTCATTCTTGTTCCAGTATTTGCTTTTGTGTTGATCTGTAACATGCTGATGAAACTGACAACACCCTGTAACCGGTGAATGAAAAGAAACCTTTATATACTCTCAGAAAGGGGGAGTCTTTGAGCTCCTTCTTAGGAAGGGGTCTCCAGCATGGATCATGCTTTTTTCTTCTTGGGACAAATAAATTAGACTATGTTTCTCCTGTCTGTCTCTGATCCGGTTTTTCCTGTTGGAAATATATTCTCTGATCTGTTTTTTTTTTTTTTTGGTAGGATGACAGGTATGGAAACTGTGACAAGTAAAACTAAATGTGTAGTCACCTTATTCCTGTTCCAAGGGTAGGGAAAACTAGCTAGGGTTTACTTATAAATTAGAGGCTTTAGCACCAAGTTTTGGCATTAAGCATTTATTAGTGGAAAAAGAGAACACCTGGGTCAGAAAACCAGGAAAAGACCTATCTAACCTAGTGTCCTCAACTTCACCCACCAACAGCCTATTCAAACACTGAACTTTGTGTGTCCAAGCCCCTTCCTTCATCCCTGGAAGAGACAGTCCTGACACACTGCTTCAAGATAATTGGCTAGCATCACCCAGATCCATTGGCTCACTGGACTTGAGGGTGATCCTGCGTTGAGGTGAGCTGAGAACAATACTCTCTTCAGAATCAGGCAGGTGTGGCTTCAATTGAATTAACTTTAAGTGGGTTAATCAGCGAAGTCAATCACTCTCAGTCAATCTAATTAGTTCAGATCTATCAGGGGCTTTTGGGTGTTGGCAAAAGCCCATTATTTTCTTACAAAACAAATTGTAGGAGATATTATAAAATTAATTTCTCTGATCTGTTTATTATTTTTGTAGGAGACAGGCAAATAAAAACAAAATACAATTTTTACATCATCACATTCATCATTTTTTAACAGTTACACTAACCAACATGAACAAGATGATGGTATCAGTAGCCAAGAAAGACATGCTGGTGTAACCAGATGATGGTCATTTAAACAATTCCTTGGGATCAGTAATATTATATTCCATCCAGAGGTGACATTTTTGTTTATCCATTCCTCAATAAGTGGGCATTGACTTTGTTTCCTGTTCTTTACTACCCCACAAAAGTGGTATAAATAAGTGGTATAAAAGCTATGAGAACTTCCTTTCATTTTATGTAAAAGCTATGAAGATTTCCTTTCATTTTCCTTCTTGAGACACAAGACTAGTAGTGGGATCTCCAGGTCAAAGGATAGGGACATTTTCATCACTCTGTATAATTTCAAAATACTTTCTGGAATGTTTGAACCAATTCACAGCTACTCCAATAATATCCATCATTAATCTCTTCCTCTTTCCACAACTCCTTTAACACTGACTTAACAGAGTCTTCTAAAATGGCATTTCCCTCATTTTGAACACATAAAGCCTGGACTATATTCTGAACTAAAAACTTGCAGAAAAAAATTTAATGGAAGCATTTTTTCTCCCAATGCAAAAATTTCAGATGAGTTGGATTATTTTACAGATGTGTAAGTAACACCTGCAGCCATAGAGGAGAGGTCAGAGAAGATAGATACTCAATCAGTGCATAAATTGAGCTTACTGGGGAAGCACCTCAGGGATTTTTCTCCCCAGTTGTCCACATTTAGAGTCTGCTTTTGCAGCAGGTTACCTAGCCCTGTAGGAACTTTGCTGCAGGGAAAATGAACAGGAATGTCAGCACTTTGCTGTTTGAGCACCCAGTCACAATTCTCATATTAGAGAGGATTGTTTAGGGTCTATTTCTCACTTTGGGGGAGTCGATATAGCATGAGACATACAGGTGGGGAAATTGAAATTCCAGACTCAAGGAGCTTATAATACCAAGATCTCTCTGTAATGTTATCTAATGTCATCATCAAAGAAGGAGCTGGGTAATTAGCAATAAAGCTGCAAATACCATTGAATTGGGGACCCAATAGGTCACACAGCTGGTAATTGCTTTAAAAAGGAAAGACTATTTGAGCTGGTCACTAAAGATAATGATGTGTAAATCCTACATTCCTACTTTTCTCCAGGTGCTTAAAATAGCAGTATAGTCTGTGGTAACAGAGGATTTAAATATATATACCAGATGCATCCCTCAGCAGAGAAACTAGCTCTGTCTGCACATCTTTTTTTGACAAGAGACTTTGGTCATGGTGACCTTGTATCTTTGGCCATTACTCAGTGATCTGGTCAATGGAATTTGACTATTACAATTTTTTCCTTCAGGGAAAGAACAATTTTGGTATATGCATTTTATTCTCTGTTTTTGTACTGTGCTTTTGTTATTTACTCTTTGGCAAGGAGAAGCTGTCACTGAATTACCAAGGAGCAATATTATTTTAAATGAAAATATAATGTCATATAATTCATTCCTTGGAGGAATGGCTGAACTTGGTCTCAGAATGGATTATTTCTAGCATTTTTTAAAAAATTGATTCATTTAGATCCATGTCACATATTGGTCCAGTCTGATTCAGGGTAAGAACTCCTGGTTATGGAAGATGGCCAGCAAGCCCTGCTGCTCTTCTCGGCCTCTGAGAACACCCACTCTTCGCCAAACACTGTCAACGGTTCTTTACCCCTCCATCATCAATAGGACTTTGTAATCCATCCACTGAGGGGAACGCAGTAACTCATCAGCTGGGACTCTGCCAGCTGTTTGGTAAACAGACTGGATAGTGTCAACGTGAGTGAATGGTTCTGATACTGAAATCTGAGCTGTGTTTCTGTGGGTACTGCCCACATCACACAATGCCACTTTTACTCAAAAAGGGGCACCACAAATTGCAGTTGAGCACTAGAAGAAACTGATGCTTAATATAACATTGGTTGCCCTGTTTTGTCATTTCTAACTCTTGTCTGTTATCCAGCAACTCTCAGATCAAAGGCAGGGGCACTCATTAGAAGCAAAGGAAATATGTGTGATATTGTAAAGATTCTGCCCTTTCCAGTTCTCTAAAAAAGGATTCTGTAAATTGCATGGCTGATTAAGCCAGTAATTAGTGACCAATCTATTTGACTCTCTCTCCCTCTCTCTCTCTCTCTCTCTCTCCCTCTCTTTTTTCAGAACCAATTTAAACAAGCCAAGCATTCATTATTGTAAAGACAGCCATGAGGAACAAAGAGAGTAGGGAGTTTCTGTCACATTGGATGGCCTCCTGCCATCTTTTAGACTTCCCTCCTTCCTTTCCCTTTCTTTGTGCATCAATGGACTTGGTTGCAATCTAATGTGCTGTACTTTTTACAGCATTTCTTTGTTTACCATAATAATAATAATAGCTCACATTTATGCAGCACCTTAATATTTGCAAAATGCTTTCCATATATTACTTCATTTGATCTCCACAACAAACCTGTAAGGTAGGTGCTATGACTTACCCCCATTTTAAGGATGAAAAAACTGAGACAGAGATTATGTGACTATCCCAGGATCACATAATAAGTATCTGATGTGGAACTAGAATCTAAGTCTTTCTGACTCCAGGTCTGGGACTCTATTCATTAGGCCCCACTAGAAAAGAATGAAGAAAGAAAAGAGAGGACAAAGAAGAGAGGGAATTAGAAAGGGAAGGAAGAAAAAAAGGAATATAATGACCTTCAGTCTCTTTGTGCTTTTATAACAATGGTGGCAGAAAAATCAAAAAATGAGGCAGAAAGTACCAAGAGTCACACAATTTTCAGACTGTTTACAAGCATTCTTTAATTGCTGGTGCTCTAAATAAGTGAGACTTTTCCAGTAAACAAGAAGTTGCTGCAATATACTGTACAGGGGCATTAAATGAAAGCAGAAGACAAAGAAGAAAATAAATTTCTGCCTGGAGAGGTCAATCGGTGAGACATGGGAGATAGCCTAATCCTGTATTAAAAGGCATCAAGAAGCATTTGGGACATTTGATCATTTCACTTTGGCAGAATTCATTGTGATTATAAGCAAAAAGACCACCATCAAGATAACTGCTGTTTCATACTCTTTGGAGGAATAAGTGGAGAACTTCCATGAAGGATTCAATATGATTCACCACCCAATGTCGATTTTGTGACTTGGTGACTTCAATATGGATGGAATAGATTAAAAGTTTAAAAAGGAAAGAGGCCAGCAACATCTAAACTACTCAGGAACCCTTTGTGACCAGTGTTACTAATGACTGACTATGCATAATAGATCATCCTTGAGGAAGGTAGACAGTGGATACAGGCATCCTTTTCCCCGACATCCTTCAGCATCTGTTTCCTTTGCCCTTAAAAAGACTTCTTAATGGAAATTTAAAGGTATAGGATGGAGAAGGAAAGAGAAAGTAACACACTCAGGGGGCCATGTAGTGCACAGAGAGAGATCCATGGATTTGCTCAAAATGATATCTATGTGCACAACTGCTGCTATAGCCAAATCCTGGGCCTCTAGCTGTTGTGATTGGGACAACATGAATGCTAAGAACAGGAGACAGGAATACCAGATGCTTTCCAGCACTGTGTGAAATTGACCTTATTAGGATCATCAAATCTGAAGTAGAGACAGATTATAGAGTGATTGGACTAGCAGCTTCTGGAAGCCATATTCATTGATGAGATAGAGCTCTCTCTCTCTCTCTCTCTCTCTCTCTGTATGTTTGTATCTCTCTCTTCCCCCAAATGTTTCTTTGCTCAAGTTTATTGAGACCCTAGACCTCTGAAAAGAAGCCCAAGACTCCTATACCCTGAAAGTTGTGGCAAAAAAATATTTTCCAGTCTCCTAACCCTAATCAGCTTCTGAGAAGTATTAGACTTATTATATCTTTGGCCTATTCTCTCAATTTTTGGTACTTAACATTAGTGGTAGGTCCCTACAGGATAACTATTACTTTGAGTTCTAGAAGTATCCAGTATGTATTTGCTCCTAAACCTCTAGTTCACAAGTCCTCATTGGTGTACTTCCTATTAACAGTCACCCAAAAGACAAAATTAGCTCTTAGAAAACATAGTAAGCACAGTTATTCATAAACTTGGAAGGAGGGAAAGGGAACTCTCTGAAAAGACAAACAGGACATCCTTTCAATGAGTGGACATAAACTTAGCACACAATAGTAGTAAGGCACATACATATGGAAGACATGTGGCCACGTAACTCATGATTCTTATACTATAGGAACTTTTTCTCTGGGGGAACCCTCATGAAGCATCTCACTAGGCAAAGCATCTTTGATGAGTTGCTTAGCTGGACTTCCAAAATCTGCTTCTTTTTATAGAGTGACTTTCTTTTTCTTTTCTTTTTTGCAGTGCAATGAGAGTTAAGTGACTTGCCCAGGGTCACACAGCTAATAAGTGTCAAGTGTCTGAGGTCGGATTTGAACTCAGGTCCTCCTGAATCCAGGGCCAGTGCTTTATCCACTGTACCACCTAGCTGCCTTTATAGAATGACTTTCAATTGTCAAGGAAAGAATAAGAAAGAAGCATTTATATAGCACCTACTAAGAACTGACCACTATGCTAAGTGCTTTACAAATAGTATCTCATTTAGTCTTCACAACAACCTTGAAAGGCAGGCTATTTCCCCTATTTACAGTTAAGGAAACTGAAGCAAATAGAGGTTAAGTGATGTGCCCCAGGTTGCATAGCTGGATTTGAACTTGGGTCTTGCTGACTCCAGGCTCAGCTCTCTATCCACTGGACCACTTACTGCCCTAAGGCTAATCTCCTTTGGAAGGCTCACTCCTTAAAGCTGCTTCCAGCCCAGAGTTTCTACATCTTTGTCTGGAGTCTGATTCTCTACTCCCTCAACTGTGGCTCAAATGCTTCTTAACTAGGAAGAAAAGATAATCCCCTCCTTCCTTCTCTAGAGGTGAAGAGAAGGACTCTTCTCTGTCTTCTGGCTCCTGCCTAGACTGCTTTCAACTGCTAATAGAGTTTGTCTTAAAAGAACAGATTCAAAAGATATTTTTTTGAATCCCAAAAAGGTTAAGCACAAAACCCCACAGAATTATGATTGTGACTTTATACAAATCTGTGTGTTTTGTCACTTGTTAAAAGTAGATTGTGTGCTTTAGCAAGCTAGTAATGCTGTTGTCCATTGTATTTAACTTGAATTTTGTTGCCATATAACTGTCTTCATCTAAGTAGTTTTAGTTAGTTTGCATATTGGTCTTTTGTTGTTGTTGTTGTTGTTCCTTTGCTCTGCATTGCTTTAGCTGGAAAATTATCTCACCCTGTCTTTTTGTGGGTTCTGCTGCTCCAGGAATTCTTATGCCATTATTTGAAGGGATTTGGAGGGATTTGGGGGAGAGCTCAGGCGAGTCACTCTTGCTCTGGGACAGTGTAATGAGAGGATCGGCCAATGGGCATGCTCAGATTTGCCCTTCCTGGTGGGATATACAGAGAATGTGTGGTATTCCCTGCCTGGTTCTAATCCAATACATGCAAGTTTGGTAGTGACTGGGAGGTTGGTGCTGTGTGGTGACAAGGATTCTTCAGTCTATAGAAGGACTGATGACTGAGGAGGTCAATAGATGAGGGAGCTTGGCTGGGCTCTCTCCTTACAGGATGTGGTATTTCCATGGATGGATCAAGCCAGAACTGAGTTCACATAGAAAAAGATTTCTACCACATACCCCAACTCCTATTTCTCTCTCATTTTATAAGGTAAGAACTGCTGGGAGTCAGGAGAGCAGGGTTCAGGAGAAGAGCAACTGACCCCTTTTTAATCTACAGGGCCTCCGTGTATTCATGTGTCTCCAAATACATGGCGCCTCTCTTTTGTTTTCTCTGGGTTTATTTCTTGCTCTTAGGTGAATGAATATTCCAGGCAAAATGGGCTGTTTGACCCAGCCCGATAGTGGATTGGCCCATCAGCAGAAATACCACAGTCTTCAAGGAGCCAGCTGAACTGACCTAGAGAGTGAGCTGAACAACTCATCCATCAGCCATGCCACACACAGAAGTGAATTTGGCAGGGTCTCTCAGCTCCACATATTCTCTACATCTGTGCCTGACTACCTTTGTACTTTAAGCTTGATCCCATTCTCCCTAAGGACCTTGCAAGGGGAGAGTAAGTTTGCAGTCTGGGAATGTTTTATAACTTCCAAACTAGCTATACCTTCTCAGCGAATATTCCTTTCTTTGGAAAAGCCAATTCACGTCAACTGGATGATGACTATTGTAGAATACACCAGATTGGGGGGGGAGGTTTATGAATGATAGTATTAGAAACCAGAACCCTTCAGAGTTACCTCCAGAACCTTAAAGGGAAAACTAATATATGATTTTTTAATAAACATTTTTATTTAAAGTTTTGAGTTCCAAATCTATCCCTACTTCCCTCCCTTGCAGTGGTAAGCAGTCAAATATAGGTTATACATGTGCAATGATGTAAAACATTTCCATATTAGTCATTAATTTCTGGGGAAGCTATTGGGGAATGGCTTTTAATTTTACCAATTTCTCTATAGATTCTGGATGTCAGATTTTACCAAAGATTTTTTTTGCAGGGCAATGACGGTTAAGCGCCTTGCCCAGGGTCACACAGCTAATAAGTGTCAAGTGCCTGAGGCTGGATTTGAACTCAGGTCCTCCTGAATCCAGGGCTTGCTCTTTATCCACTGAGCCACCAAACTGCCACCCAAAGATTTTTAATGTAAAGAATTTTTTTCCCAACACCCCGGCCCCCACTATGTACCTTCTCTTCATATTCTGGCTTCATTGTTTTTATTTGTGCAAAACTTTCAGATTTCTAGATTTAGTTCAGTTCTACAAATACCTACTATGTTTAAAGCACAGTGATAGGGATATAGAGACAAAGTTAAAATATTCTCTGCACTCAAGGAGTTTATATTCCACTATGGGGATACAACACTTCCATAGAGAAGTATATTTGAGATCATCTTTTTTCTGAGCTCTAGGACTGAATTCCCAAGGGCTTTGGGAGTGTCAGGACTCCCACCCCAAGACCACTTCTCTTGTTATTCCTCTCTCCCCCGTCCCTCTTTTTGGGCAGAGCAATGAGGGTTAAGTGACTTGCCCAGGGTCACACAGTTAGTAAGTGTCAAGTGTCTGAGGCTGGATTTAAACTCAGGTCCTCCTGAATTCAGGGCCAGTGCTTTATCCACTGCACCACCTAGCTGCCCCCAATTCCTCTCTTTTCTTACTATTAGAAGACATCTTGTTTTCCAAAGCCAAGGCCCAGCAAGCAAGCTGTGTCCTGAGCTTGGCATAACAACAATCCTTTGGGCTTACTCTTTAGATGAACTTGCTACAGCTAAATCACCAAACTGGCTCAAGCCAGCCCCAGGTGGTCCCTGAGCTTAGACAAGCACTGGCAGGAATGACATTCAGGTCATGAAGTCCTGTTATGAAGAGACTTTTTCACTAGGCAAATTTGTCCAATTGTTGCTGTTACCCCCTCATTGTGATGGCTACACCTTACTGCCTGGCTCTTTGTCTAGCCACGACTATATGTATCAATGCTTAGCCTCACCACCTTGGTTCTCCTCCTAGAGGAGACCTTGGTACACATGTCTAGTTTTCTTCCTCCAACAGAATAAAGAATGCTTTTTGCTTATAACTGTATAAGCTCTTTGTTTTGTTTTATTTTTCAGAGTTAACAGTAGCTATATAACCTCTGTTGAACTCTCTGGTATTTTCAGAGTTAAAAGTTGTTGCACAACCTCCGTGACTCTTTGGTCATTTATTTTCAGTTTGACAGGAGATATTAGGTCCCCCTCACCAATATACTTCAAGGAGAAGCTGAACAACGACTTTGGGGATTATACTGTAGAGGAATTCTTAGTCAGGCACTGATTGAAATTAATGACTCCTGAGGTTCTTTCTGGCTCCCAAAACAGGATTCTGTGAATAGTCTTAAGTTCAGAGAGGTCATCACAGGGGGCTTAGTCACCTAAGAGATATCATTTAGGGAAGGGGACACAACATAAAGAGATTATTATCTCTGCCATAAGAAGTCCCTATACCTATCCCTTCCTTTTATTTTATTTTCGTAAGGCAATTGAGGCTAAGTGACTTACCCAGGGTCACACAGCTAGTAAGTGTCCAGTGTCTGAGGCCAGATTTGAACTCAGGTCCTCCAGAATCCAGGGCTGGTGCTTTATCCACTGCACCACCTACCTTCCCCTATCCCTTCCTATTATTAAAGAGAATAGCCTCACTGATGAAATCCTGAATCTTTTAAATAATTAAATCATCGCACACCTATACTCATAGACCACTATTTTGCAATGTTGCATGAGGCTACTCTAGCAAAATATATGTTGTCATTTCCAGGGTATTTAAGCCTAAGTTAAGGGAGCTTCTAGCTGTTTGCCAGAGAGTAGGTTGAGGGAGGAGGAGATGTAGTCAGCTTTCACTATTCAGTCCTTTTCACATTTGTCTTTTTATCCCCACTGACCTTGTCAATTGCCTTTTTCCCCTTGATACTCTCTTCTCTGTAGATTTTTGTGACACTGCTCTTTCCTGGTTCTTCCCCTACCTATCTGATTTCTCTTTCTTTGACTCCTTCCCTCTTATTTACCCACATCACACTCATTAATCATGGGAGTCTCTCTCTATAAAATATCTCACTTGGTGATCTCATCAGTTCTCATGATTTAAATGATCATCTCTGTGCCCATGATTCTTAGATCTACATGTCTAGTCTTAAACTCTACTCTGGCCTTCATTCCTATATATCTAACTGCCTTTTGACATCTGTTTGTACAATAGAAATCTTAAACTAGTCATGTCTAAAATGGAACTCATTGTTTTCTTTTTTCTTTTGTTTTTCTTTTTTCTTTTTTTTGGGGGGGGGTTGTGTCTGGCAATGAGGGTTAAGTGACTTGCCCAGGGTCACACAGCTAGTGTCAAGTGCCTGAGACCAGATTTGAATTCAGTTCCTTCTGAATCCAGAGCTGATGCTTTATCCACTGCACTACCTAGCTGCCCCGCTGCAAAAACTTTAGATGTCTGTAGCTGTTTGGATGCTGGCTTCCCTCTCAGACCATGAACGCTTTGAGAGCAGTGATTTTTGTCTTTCCTTGTATCCCCAACACTTAGCATAATGTTCAGCACAAAGTAGGTACTTCAAAAATGCCAGTTGACTAACAGTGTACTGCACAAATCAAGTGTGTAATAAATGTTGAACTCAGCTGCCTCTTACCTTATTTCATCATCAAGTTAGAATCATGGAATCACAGAATGGTCAGTTGGTCAATCAACCAGCATTTATCAGTCTAGCCTACCTGAGAGAAAACTGATATGCAGAAAGGCTAAATCTTTGCTCACCAACAGCAGGTTGGTGGCAGAATTCTGACTAGAACTCAGGTCTCCCAAACCAACATCCAAGCCTCCTTTCCTTTAACCACAATAGACTGCCACTTGGGGGAAAGACTCATTTGACTTCAAGGAATTTAAAACAGTAAGTAGGTGATTGCATCAAGTGATTTTTCACCTTTTCTTCAATCCCAGGTAAAGTTTTAATCACTCAGAAGGCTAAGGAAGAGAAGAAAATTCTTCTTTCTTAAGACCAGAAAATTTTATTTTAGAGCTTATTTTTTTCAAGAATCTCATAGAAATTGGTATTCCTTGCATGTCCTTTGTAATAGTAACTTAAGAATTACAGCCCATCCTTCACATTACGGAGACAGAGAGAAGGTAAATTGTGGAGCCCTGCAGAGTAGGAGGCAGGCAGAGATTTCCATAGCTCAATTGAGGCTAACACAATCTTGTATGGTCTTTTTTATGTATGTGGTCTTTTAACCCCTATTAGATTGACAAGAATGGATGGGAAGTTAACATTAAGCTGGAAGAGTCTTAGCTAGAAGCCTATTCCAAATGAATTCATCTCCCAAGATCATACAGAATGGTTTAAAGAGTGTGTGTGTGTGTATGTGTGTGTGAGAACTTCAGCATCTATCTAGTCCCACCCAAAGCCCCCCAAAGGTCTCCCACTACAACATGCTCAATGACTGACCATCCAACCTTGCTAGAAAGACCCCATTGAGGGGAAACCTATTATTCTCCCAAGGCACTTTGGGATAAAAACCACTTTGGGTTTTTCTAGATATCCAGCCTAATCTTCACAACTTCTCCCATTGCTCCAGTTCTGTCCTCTGGGATGAAATAGAACAAGTTGAATCATCCCTTTGTTGACCGACCCTTCAAATACTTGAACATAGCAGTCATGTTCCCCTCCCTTCCCAGTCTTTTCTTCTCCAGATCACCCCCCCCCCCAGTTACTTCACCCAATCCTCATGTGGCATGGTCTCAAAGTGCTTCACTATTCTAGTTTCTGGACACTTTCCAGTTTATGATTATATGTCATCAACTGCAGTGCCCAGAATTGAACATAATCCTTTGTCTTTTTTCAACATTCATTATTTATTTTGAGTTCCAAATTTTCTTCTTCCCTTAAGCCCTCTCCCACCCATTGAGAAGGCAAACAATATGATATCCATTATACATGAGAAATTGTGCAAAACATATTTACATGTTGCAAACATATTTTGCTACATTGCAAACAAAAAAGCAAGAAAAATAAAATATAAAAATATGCTTCAATCTGCACTCAGTATTCATCATGAACATCATATTTTAGATGTGGTCTGACCAGAGCAGAGTGCAGGATGCCTATCACCTACCTATTTCAGGAAACTATGCCTCTCTAAATGAAGTCCATAATTCTATTGGTTAGTTTTGGACTACCATATCACACAGTTGACATAATATTAACTAACATTTATAAAACCTTTTAAGGTTTGCAAAGTGTTTCATATCTTTTATGTCATTTGATCTTTACCACAACCTTGTGAAGTAAGAGCTATTCATTTTACAAATGAGGAAACTGAGGGAAAACATTAAGTGACTTGTCCAGAGTCAGACAGTAAATCACACAGATACTTATCTAAGCGGGATTCAAACTCAATTTTTTTCTTATTCCAGGTTCAACACTCTATCCATTATACCATCTGGCTACTTTGTGGTGCCAATGCTATCTGTCCACATGGTAGCATGATAGTCAAAGATCTGGAAATAACAGTCAATTTATCTATCCATCCATCTATCCATCCAATGTTTATTTAATGTGCATTAAAACAGGCACATCTTTTTCCATACAAATTGACTAGACAACCTTATACTTTTTTTGTGGGGCAATGAGGGTTAAGTGACTTGCCCAGGGTCACACAGCTATTAAGTGTCAAGTGTCTGAGGCCAGATTTGAACTTAGGTCCTCCTGAATCCAGGGTCTCTGCTTTATCCTAGCTGCCCCCTAATCTTATACTTCTGAAGTCAATGTTGTGAATCCAAAGATAACATTTTAAACTTTTCCCCCGCTAAATTTCATCTTATTAGATTCAGCTCAAGATAATTTTGTCATGATTTTTTTTATTCCAACTCTCATCCACCATGTGTAAGCTATCCCTTCCAGTTTCATGCCATCTATAGACTCAATAGAGATGCCCTGTGTGACATTATGCAAGTCACAGATAAAACTGTTAAAAAGTACAGGGCCAAACAAAGATCCCCTGGAGGATCTTCCTCTTTGAGTTGGACCATTCAAGTATTTTAAAATGTATTGCATTATCATCTAGAGCAACTAGATGGTACAGTAGATAGAGTGCCAGGCCTGGAGTCAGGAAGACTCCTCTTCCTGAGTTCAAATCTGGCCTCAGAAACTCACTAGCTGTGTCAAGCTGGACAAGTCACTTAACCCTTTGCCTCGGTTTTTTATCTGTAAAATGAGCTGGAGAAGGAAATGGCAAACCATTCTAGGATGTTTATCAAGAAAACTCCAAATGGGTTCCAAGATAATTGGACATGACTGAAACAACTGAACGACAAAAATTATCAGCTAGCCCAAATCTTTTCATGGTTTCCACAAATTTTATACGAGACGATTTATCAAATGCTTTGCTAAAATCTAGATAATGGTCTGATCAACTAGTTAAGTAACCCTGTTAGAAAAGGAACTAAGGTTACTCTAGCATTAACTGTTCTTGATGAAGCCATGATGGTTTTTAGGAGCCATCACTTTTCCTTTTCACTACACTACTTTAATAAAGTTTTCTGCAATTTCCCCAGGAATCAAAATCAAGTTCACTGGCCTATAGTTTATAGATTCTGCTCTCTCCCCCTGTCTCTGTCTCTGTTCCCCTGCTCTGTCTGTCTCTGTCTCTCTGTCTCTGTGTATGTCTGTCTCTCATTCTCTCTCTCTCATTCATTCTCTTTCTCATTCATTCTCTCTCTCTCTCTCTCTCTCTCTCTCTCTCTCTCTCTCTCTCTCTCTCTCTCTGTCTTTGAAAATCAGAATATATTTCCTTTACTTCGCCTGAGGTACCTCCTGAGTTCTCCACCATCTTTGAACTGGCTCTGCAGCAATCCAGAAATCATATCTGCTAGTTGTTTCAGTACCCAAGGATGTAGTTGCTGTAGGCCAGGTGACTTGAGTTTATCCAAGTCAGCTGGTTTCTTACTTTCTCCTTGTTTAGAGTATTAGCTGCTTTACAGCAATTTTTTTCCTTTTCTGTTCAGTCTAAATACCATTCTCCTTGGAAGAGAAAACAACAAAATAAACATTAAATTTTGTTCTTTTTTGCTTTCTCTATAGTATATTTCACTATCATCCCTTCCACTTTGAGATGGTTTTATTTTTTCTTTGATTCTTTTTTCTCCCAATATAACTAAAAAGAAACCTTGAATCTTTTTTCATTGTCCTTAGCTTTACTGACCAGCCTCAGTTCTTTCCAAATTTTAGCACTTCTGACAATTTTCTGACAATGCTTTTACATTCATCATTTGATACCTTCCCTGGCTTCTATCTCTCAATTGGTGAGTTCCCCATGCATCTACATTGGTCTCTCTCTCTCTCTCTCTTTTTGGTGAGGCAATTGGGGTTAAGTGACTTGCCTAGAGTCACACCTCTAGTTAAGTGTTAAGTGTCTGAGGCCGGATTTAAACTCAGGTCCTCCTGACTCCCAGGCCAGTGCTCTATCCACTGCGCCACCTAGCTGCCCCTACATTGGTCTCTTAAAACAACTCCTATTTTCTCTCTTTCTCAAAATTGTTTCATTTTGTATTTTTAGTATTTCATTTTTGACAGTTTCCTATCTCTGCTAGGCTATATATAGAATCCCCTATAAAATTTTAGTTCACAGAATCCTAAATAGTCTTTTTTGAATCCTTTGAAATTTGCTCTCCTAAAATCTAGGGTGCATGTCAGATCATCACTGAATTTTCTCTGTTACGTACTCCAGGAGATGATTGTCACTTTTCCCCAAGGTTCCTATCATTTCTTTTTTTAAATCTCTATTTAAAATATTGTATTTTTATTCCAAAGTAAAACACTGAAATGCATTTCCATATACATATGTATATGTATCAGAATGAAAAAAGATTATATATGAAAATGTGAATCTCCATTTCATACTACTTGCTTTTTAAAAGGTGTTTATTAATGCCACATATAACTTTCTAAACTGTCCTATAAACTGCTTGCCTATAGGTCTTTCTCAATTTCCATCTGTTCCTCTCCATAAATTTTTTAAAAATGTTCAATAGCTCTCTTTTAGCATTGCTATTGCTAACTCCTCCCCATTCCCCCAATCCCTTTGCCCCAATTAAAAACCAAGAGAAAGAAACAAAAATTGTAACATGTAAGGATAGATGAATAAAATGAATCCATATAGAGACTATAGACAAAAGTATATGCCTCTGCACTGATTTCATCACCTCTCTGGCAGAAAGTGCATCCTCTGGAGACCTGGTTAGTCATTCATTGCATTAATCAGAGTTTATATAATTCATCAAAAGAGACTAAGGCAGAATGCTCATACTAGCAGGAGAACCAAGGGAGAACAGTGTCAAGGAACTCAAGGGAAGACGGAGTATGTAGGAGAAGGGGGTGCCCATGCCAATTACTGAAAAGCTTTTGGAATTCTGGGCCAAGGAGGGTTTTTTGGGGTTTTTTTTTGTTTGTTTTTAAGAATAGGAGAGACCTGATGGATATAAATCTTAATTGAATGAATGAAATTGAAATGAAATGCTGCTTATAGTCTTACTAGAGATCATGAATCTCTGATGAAAACAGACAAATACATCCAGGACATGCAATGTTGAGAACAAACTAGAAGACTCTAAAATGACTTTGCTTTTCCTGTTTTCTATGATTGTGTATTATTTCCTTCCCATTTCCTATTTAATCAGTCTGTTGTCATCTTCCTCACTGTTTTTTCTGAAAATAAAGGATTACCTTGCATTTTTCTACCACTGCCTTTTTGTGTGTGTGTGAAAATTAGAGCACTTTGGGGACATTTTTCTCATCAATCTTCCCAACATTTCACATCTATATTTTACAATGGAGGTGTTGAGTCTTGGCTCACAAGAGATGGCAGGCAGGGTTAGTCACCTTTTTGTAACAAGATATTGTCTAGGGGCAGACCTGAGTGATCAGATGCCTCTTATAAATGTAAAGAATTGTTATTTGAGGTTTTTATGCCTCAGTGCACACTGGCCTGGGGCTCCACTAACCGCATGGTGCTCCACCCACTGGTTGTAGCTGTTGCCATGGCGCTGGCACCTCACATCATCACCACTTGCTGATGCCTACATGGGCCTGGCAAAATTATAATGATTGGAAGCCTAGTGAGGGCAGTCATGTGACTGTCAGAGCGGCCATCCCATTGGCTGGGGCTGTGTGGGGTTTTTCTGGGATTGGGGGAGGAGAATTGGGCATTCTAGCTTGACGCTGGAACGACAGGAGGTCTGCTTCGTATTCTCAGCTGATTCCTGGGTGGTGGTATCTTTACAGGTTGTATAATTTCCCTTTCCCCACTTTATTTCCTTTCCCTTGATCCTGCTGATCCTGTTTGTGTGGTTTTTTTTTAAATTTGTTCTTGTTAAAATAAATCCTGTTCTGTTTTGAGGGAGGCTGCCGGTCTCCTTCCTTGCCCCAATATTGCAGCGAGCCGCTTAGCTAACACTCCCCAATTAAAAATTGGTCCCCACATAGAAAATACAGACTGTATCAGGAAGGATTGATGTAAGGCATCAATTAACTAAAGAGATGGAAACCCAAAGGTAGGAGCAGCAGAATCTGGATTATAGGAGTAAATGAATTGATAACAGACATAAGACTGGAAACTGAAATGTGGGCTGATTTTCTTTTTTAAAAAATCAAAATGAGGAATCTCTTCAGCAAAGTAAATTGGTTCGTGGGCTCTCTTTTTGGTTTGTCTTCATGCCTTTCTCTTTCCATCTTGGTTAAGCGGGGAATCAAGAAGAGCGGATCATGATAACAATCCCCTCCTTCAAATGTCCAGTGACTTCTTATCTTTATCAAAAGTTATATTAGGGGCAGCTAGGTGGTGCAGTGTGACCCTGGGCAAGTCACTTAACCCCAATTGCCTCACTAAAAAAAAGTTATTTTAAGAAAGGTTCTGTCAGTCATTTATAGTATTATGAATGACTTTCCACTGATCCACTATTTTTTCTAGATACATTTGAATTTTTAGCTGTGGAATAAAAATCAATAACCCCTGGTAAAGGAACTTCAGGCAGTAAACAGATGGAGTAGTCATTTTAGGGGTAGGAGGACTTTCCTAGGACTTCTGAAATCAAACTAGGTATATGTCTGATTGAATCTGGGGATGGTCCAGGGTAATAGTGTGAATTTTGGCTTTGACGTTACTCAAGTAGAGTACCTGATGTGAAGGGGGCATATTGTCCTTTTGAGCACTATTCTTTTTAGAATCTGATTCATCTTTTGGCCACATACATTTTCTCTGGACCCTAATACAAACATGGCCTTGGTCCATTTTACCAATGACATTGTGGCTCAATGGTTTCCCAAAGTGTTCCTTTTTTTTTTGCGGGGCAATGAGGGTTAAAGTGACTTGCCCAGGGTCACACAGTTAGTAAGTGTCAAGTGTCTGAGGCCACTTTTGAACTCAGGTTCTCCTGAAACCAGGAGGATTATCAACTGTGCCACCTAGCTGCCCCCTTTTTTATTATTTATTTATTTATTTATTTTTTAGATTTTTTTTTTTGCCCAAAGTGTTTTAATTTTACATTTTGGTCAGATGGGCCAATGCTATCTGTCCACATGGTAGCATGATAGTCAAAGATCTGGAAATAACAGTCAATTTATCTATCCATCCATCTATCCATCCAATGTTTATTAAGCACTACTATTTGCTAGATATTGTTCTAGTTTTGGGGGATAAACAATGTTACAGTCCTTCTCTTGCAGGGCTTAAATTCTACTGAAGGGGTTATGGATAACATGTACACAGATAAATAAATACAAAATATACACAGCATAGCAGTATACAAGCATAGAAAAATGGAATAGTTCCTGCTCATCCACTGTTTTCTCTCATTCTCAGCTCCTTTCCCAGTCATACCTCTTCATAGGGACACCATGGCCTCTAGGGTCAAAAGCCCTGCATTCAAATCCTGCCTCTGACATTTACTCCCTGTGTGGTCTTGTGCAACACAATGAACTTCTCTCTATCAGTTTTCTCTGTAAAATGGAAGTAACTATTCAATTCAATAAACATTTATTGAATACCTATTACATGTCAGGCACTGTGCTAAGTGCTGGGAATACAAAAAGAGGTGAAAGATAGTTCCTCCCTTAAGGAATTCACAATCTAATAAAATTAGCTACAACACAAGGTTATTATGAGGATCAAATGAGTTGACACATGTAAGGTACCTTTCCAATTATTAGTTGTTATCATTATGTATTATTGGAGAGGCTAGGTAGAATACTGGACTTGGAGTCAGGAGAAATGGATTCCTGCCTCAGTTACTTACTAGCATTGTATTCAGGGGCAAATGATTTAACATCTCAAAGCCTCATTTTCCTCTTCTATAAAACTGCACTTACCACCTCACAGGCTCTATGTGAGAACTGAATGAAATCAAGTATGGAACGCGTCTTTGGCTCCTTTAAAATACCATAGACTCTATGACTATTGCAGTTATTCTTCCTCTAGGTCTTAATACATGGAGTCTCTACATATATATTAAATGAGGGTCCAGTGAAGGAAACGGGCATATTTATCGAGAAGAGAAGGTTGGGAGTGTCAGTGGGGGAGGTGGCCAGGATAGTTGTCTTTGGGTCCATGTATTAGACTTGTTCTGTTTGGTCCCCGGGAACAGAGGTGGGGGTGGTATGGGCAGTTTCAAAGAGGTAAAGGCAGGCTTGATGTCTGGAAAGATTTTCTTACAATTAGATCTGCCCCCAAAATGGAATGGGCTGCCTCAGAATAAGTCAGCTCTCCCTCTTCCAAAGTTTTCAAGCAGAGCCTGGAAGACCCCTTATCTTAACCTATCCTTATCAGGTATGTTACAGCTGGGGGGTCTTTTTTGGGTATAGGTTGGACTATCTGCCCATTGAGGTCCTTCCCAACTCTAAAATACCTTGGTGTGTGTGTGTGTGTGTGTGTGTGTGTGTGTGTGTGTGTGTGTGTGTGATTTTACTTCCTGCTGATAGATAATGATCAGGTTCCAGGACTGAGGAAGAAGAGTAGATTGGGCATGTGGAATTTCAAATGTGGAAAACTGCCCAATGGTTTCAATGATCTCAAACTGTTCACTTTCACAAGAGAGCCCATTTCTTGAACACTAATATGCTGGTGAAAGGCAGCTAGGTGGTGCAGTGGATAGAGTGCTGGGCCTGGAGTCAGGAAGACCTGAGTTCAAATCTGGCTTCAGATACTCACTAGCTATGTGGCCCTGAGCAAGTCACTTAACCTCGTTTGACTTAGTTTCCTCATCTGTAAAATGAGCTGGAGGAGGAAATTGCAAACCACTCCAGTATCTGCAAAGAAAATCCCAAAGAGGTCACAAAGAGTCAGATGTGACTGAACAACTGAATAAACACGATATTCTGGTGATGTCTTAAAGCTACAAATCTTGGGATACCATGATCTCAGAAAAACAAAAATCACAACCAAAAGAGCAATAGGAAAATGTGTGGGATGCATAAGTAAACTATAACATATTACCAGCTATGATAGGTCTGTGAGAAATGGTGTTAAAGACAGGATCATAGATATAGAACTGAAAGGGACCTTAGAGACAATCTAATCCAAACCCCTCATTTTACAGATGAGGAAACTGAGGGCAAGGGAAATTCAGGAGTTTGTCCAAATAATCATTTGAGATAAGATTTGAACTAAGATCTTCCTGACTTCAAGCCTAATGTGCTATCCACTATACCATGCTTCTTCCCAACTGATAGTAGAAATCATTTTGCATATAGAGTCACCTTAGGACAGGGGCCAAAAAGCTCCAACGGTAATAAGCAAAAGGGTAAAAAGTGGAGTTTTTCAGTATTTCAATACATTCCTGGTACTTTCAAAAAGATAGTAGATTAACATTTTCATTCAGTTGTTTTTCAGTTGTGTCTGACTCTTCATGACCCCATTTGGGGTTTTCTTGGCAAAGATACTGGATGGCTTGTCATTTCCTTTTCCAGCTCATTTTACAAATGAGGAAACTGAGGCAAACAGGGTTAAGTGATCTGCCCAGGGTCACACAACTAGTATCTGAGGTCAGATCTGAACTGAAGAGGATGAGTCTTCCTGACTCCAGGCCTGACATTCTGTGCGCTATGGCACCACCTCACTTCCCTGATAGATCAAGACTTTTCTGTGAAATCACACAAACATAAGATAATCTCAGGTACCTGAGACTTGGGGTAGGGCGAGAGCTCCCAGATTCTGTCCCCTAAGACCTGTAGTGACTTCAGGATACACTAGAGGCAGTTCAGGTCAAGAGGAAGAAAGCAGATCAGTGATATTGGAAGCTTGGCAGAACGGGACGCACGCTGTGTAGATTCACATGAATCTAAGGCCTCAAACTTAATACAAACATTGAGAAATCCCTGGTCAAAAGAGCCTGTCTTATCCTGTAAGCAGGGTAATGATAAGTGGAGTGTTTACTGTCTAAAAGGGACGAAGGTAGGATTACAGAACAGATGAGATTGTGGAACACATCTGGAAAGACAATATGTTCTAGCTGCCAGCACCTCTATTGATGTTGCAAAGCAAAGTAAGTCATAACCATCTCAAGAGAATATTCAGATGATGCATATAAAAAAAACAGCACTCCAAACTCATGGCTGCAAAACTGCTGCCAAAGAGAAAGGCCAGGACCCTCACAGTAAGCTATATGCTTAGAAAGCCATGAAAATATTCAATCAACAAACATTTATGAAGTTCCTGAAGACCTTGCCCCTTTACTCTGAAAAGTGAGGCCATTCTCTATGAGCTCCTTCTTCTTTCCTTTTCAAAACCCCTTGACATTGTCTCCCACTCTCCCATCCTTTCCTCTAAGCTCTAAAGGATGAGATTATAGCCCTTCTCATTGCCAAAGCCAATTTATGTATATGTAACCATAACATCCCTTTTTGTCTTCACTGTACCCAACCATACCCGCGAGTTCTAGTCCTATGTCTCCCCTCATTTCTTTTCTTGTTTGGGGGGGGGCAGGGCAATGAGGGTTAAGTGACTTGCCCAGGGTCACACAGCTAGTAAGTGTCAAGTGTCTGAGGCCCGATTTGAACTCAGGTCCTCTTGAATCTAGGGCTGGTGCTTTATCCACTGCGCCACCTAGCTGCCCCCCCCCATTTCTTCAGTCAAACTCCTAAAAGATAAGTTGTTGACACTAGCTGCCTCTACTTTCTTTATTCTCATTCCTGATCTCTTTGCAATTAAGCTTCCGACCATATCACACAAGTGAAATTGCTTTCTCAGAAGTTACCGGGGCAGCTAGGTAGAGCAGTGGATAGAGCACCAGCCCTGGATTCAAGAGGACCTGAGTTCAAATCCAGCCTCAGACACTTAACACTTACTAGCTGTGTGACCCTGGGCAAGTCACTTAACCCCAACTGCCTCACTTTTAAAAAAATTAAATTAAAAAAAATAAATAAAATAGATAAACCATTGGCCATCTACCCTGTCTCTGGTCCCCAGTCTCCTCTGGTTTCTCTCTCTTGCTCTGGGGATAGGAATAAAATCAGTATCACCTTTGGTATTGGAAAAGGTGCTACATTCAACTGCTCTACTAACAAATCCTATGATTTCCAGACCAATCCTCCTTTCCATGGCCCCACTGACACTGTATGTATGCATGTAGGTAGCACACATATATGCATCATGTGCATACATGGTATACACATGTGTTTGTGTATGCATATATGTACATACATATGTACATGTGTGCACACACACCCGTATCCATGTTATTGAGAATGTTTTCTTCTTGAGATGATTTTGCTCTGTACATACACAGAAATGTTCTCGCTACATGAAGGAGGAATGACCAAAAAAGCCCCACCAAAACTGTTTTATAATTCCATTGGTAAGTTCTTTCAGTACCTTGTAATGTATAGTTATCCCTTCCACATTATCGGGGTCAGGGGTACCCTGACCCCCTGAGCTGGAAAATCCATATAAAACTTTTTGGCCCTCCCTTTGTACCAAAGAAGTCTGAATTATTATTCTATTAAAAGATAAAATATGTCAATATTATTCAATACTATGTATATATTTTATACATTTCTGAGATTCTAAACTTTTTCTGTCATCTGCTGCCCTTTGCATGTTGTCTGCAGCTTCCACAAAACTCCCCCCAAATTCCCATTTAATTTCTTATGCCAACCCGTGATATATCAAAACCATGATGGGGAAAGTTGAAATGTGGAAGGGATAACTGTAATTCATTTGTGCTTGGAGATGTAATCTGGAATTCCACACATATATTTCAAACAAGTACCGACAGTGCCCCAATCACTGGGCTAGGGACCAGAAGAAATAAAAAAATGTTGAGAAGACATCACCCAAGCCTTCATGGAAAGTATAATCTATCAGAGGATGAGACACAAACCAAATAACTGTAACCATTAATTTTATTTGAAGTAGCCAATTATCTGTTTGCTCTTGCATTACCTATTCTGGATTTGTCTCATCTGTTAGTAAATTCACCATCACAGAAAACTAGGAAATGTCTCAAGGGTCTTGGAAACAAACTGGAAATAAGCAAATCTATGTACCCTCAGCAAAGACATGTGGCAGAGAGGGAGACAAGTGAGGAGATGATGCAACTGATCAGGTTCTTACCATTTGCCATCACCACTGTAAGTTGTCAGCCTGCCTTTAAAAATCAGCACAAGAGGGCAGCTAGGCAGTGCAGTGGATAGAGCATTGGCCCTGGATTGAGGAGGACCTGAGTTCAAATCTGACCTCAGACACTTGACACCTACTAGCTGTGTGACCCTGGGCAAGTCACTTAACCCTCATTGCCATGCCCCCCCCCAAAAAAAAACAAGGAAAAAAAGATTATTTTTTTTTTTTAAAATCAGCACAAGAAAAAAATAAAAATAAAAAATCAGCACAAGAGACACTTCCAGCAGTGGTGACCTGATTCTGGTGATCATTGTCAACCCAGCTGACGAAGGTTATTGCAAGCTGGAATTCTCTAGGTGCTTTGTAAATGTTTGCTGAATTGAACCTAGTTTCCATTGCTAGGATATTTGTATAGGACTGTGTAAACTAAGGAATTCCTCTCCTTCAGTGTCTGGAATCCCTCTCCAGATTTGGTCTGTTGCTTGAATTTGTGTGTCTCTCTATGAATTGTCCAATTAGAGACCAGCACAAGAGAAACATGACCTATTTATTTCCAGGAGAGCAGGGACTCCTAAATAGGGCATCTGTATGTCTGTATTTCAGTAAGTACTAGAAAGGAAATGAGAAACTCTTCAGTTGGCAAGATTGCTGTAGGTGATGGTTATAAATGACAACTGGACAAATACTGGGCAAATTAGGCTCTTGTCTAAGAAAGCACAACAGACTAGTATGACTCCTTTCCCCTCTGATTTTTCCATGCCAAAACCCCATCCACCCAGATCCTACCAGGATCTCCTCTTCTTAACAGTATGCTAAGGGTGATTAGGCCTCACCATCAACCCTGCTGATTCAGGATCAGACCTTTCTACCTGCCCTGAAACTAAACTTTACTATATGTGTTGCTTCCCTCAATAAGAACAGGAGCTTTCCTGTTTATATTATTAACATTTAGCACATTTAGCACTTGCCACATTTTTTGAGTCATTGTTCAGTCACATTCAACTCTTCGTGACCCCATTTGGGGTTTTCTTTTCTTTTTTTTTTCCAGGGCAATAAAGGTTAAGTGACTTGCTCAAGGTCACATTGCTAGAAAATGTCAAGTGTCTGAGGCAGGATTTGAACTCAGGTCCTCCTGAATCCAGGGCTGGTGTTTTATCCCCTGTGCCACCTAGCTGCCCCCCCCCAATTTGGAGTCTTCTTGGCAAAGATACTAGGGTGGTTTACCACTCCTTCTCCAGCTCATTTTATAGATTAAGAACTGAGACAGAGTTAAGTACTTGCTCAAGGTAACACAGCTAATAAGTGTCTGATGCTAAATTTGAACTCATAAAAATGAATCTTCCTGAATCCAGGCTTCGACCCCATTAAGGCTAGTGCCTTCCCTCTGTTAATTATCTCCACTTTATCCTGTCTGGTTCTGATTTGTGCATAACTGACCACATGTTGTGTCCCCCATTAAACTGTGAGCACCGTGAGGAAAGGAACTGTTTTCTGCCTTTCTTTGTAACCCCAGCACTTATTGAAGTGCTTGGAATATAGTAGGCACTTAATAAATATTTCTTTCTGACTTTCTTTCCTGATTTCCCTTCCCCCCAGCTTCTAGTGTCCTTTCTCTCAAAACCACCCTTATCTATAAACATACATATTTGTGTTGTTTTCCTTATTAGACTGTAAACTCCCTGAGAGCAGGCACTGGTTTCACTTTTGTCTTTGTATCTTTAGCATCTAGTGCAGTGACTGGAACTGGCCAAGGTAGCTAGCTTCTTTATTTTATTGCTTGCTTGCTACAGTACTGCCTGAAACGCATCCCCACGCATGTACCCCAGTGTGCTTATGGGAGGCGAATACCGTGGTGCCATGGTCAGCTTCTCTGTCTCTAGCACTCTTTTTCTTCTCTTGTGCTAAGATGTAGGCTCAGCTTCTGACTCTAAATAGCCAGGTAGGCTCCCCTGTTATACACAGCCATAGTCTGCCTATTTCCCTCAGAATTGTAATTAATCTCTTTCCTCGATTTCAATTTCCAGATGTCCCTACAATGGTGAGAGCTGGGGAAGGAATCTTTCCTTGCAAGAGGAAGCACATGCATCTTTTCCTCATTCTCTGTCACATCTCAACCTCTCTCCACTCTGAGCTCTCCCATTTGCTCCCTGCTTGCACTTTTTTCTTTAATGCTAAACAGTTAATTGCCTGTTCTCAACTTGACTTTGTCTCTGGATTCTGATGATGGCTTCAGATCTCTACTGATGCATTACTTGAAGAGATCAAGATGCTATATTTACCCTTCTCGGAGGAGAAGTTCTGTTTTCAATCTCTCCTCTGTTATCATTACACCATTGAATTGCATTGAGATTAATGTTTTCTTCATGAGATTTGGGCGATATTCTAGTCTTATCATCAAGACATTTGTAAATCACATCTTAAGACCCTGGCAGCTGCCTAAACCTATTGATTTTATGTTGATTCCCGTTAGTCTCAACTTCAGAGAGTTATATCTTCTGACTTGATATTCAAACTCTCTGGGGGTGTTTGGAATTTGCAGGAATTATGATATCTACTTTCCAAAGGTTTGCTTCAGATCAATGGTTCAGTACAAAATGAAAATTTTGTCTATTATAATGTAGTAAAAATTTGCTCAAGGAATAGGTCTTTCAGATGATTGAATTTTATCATTAACAAAGATGTAGTCTGTCTTTTCTGTCATAAGTTTCTGATGATCAGTCAGCTCTGCTCCTACACAAAACTTTGCTATAAAAGATGACTAACCCTACCTGCTCACTCTTGCTAGTTGAGACTCCACATGCTTTTTGTAAAATCGAAATGTGAAATGTTGGCTGAATTGATGAGAAAAATGTCCCCCAAAGCTTTATGTTCCAACAACAACAAAAAGGGAATGGTAGACAAATGTGAGGCAATCCATTTATTCCCAAACAGTGGAAAATATAATAAAAGATTGAAATTAAGTAGGCAATGTGAAAGAAAAACACAACCACAGCAAGCCAAAACAACTTCTTAGTCTTTCAATTTGTACATGACTTGGCCCTGATGATGTGTTCAGGGTCTCTGGTGAGACTCACATGGCAATTTATGCTAGTATTTATATCCCTCAGGTATTTCCTATCCTAAAAAAAAATTCTCCTTGACCCTGTGTTCCCTTAAAGTTATCATCCTATTAATCTCTCCTTGTTCAAAGCTAAACTCCCAGACAGACTCATCTACACTCACCGCTTCCACTCCCTCACCATTCACTCTCTCCTCAGTCCCTTACAATTTGCCTTATATCTATCTACCACTCTTTGGCAACTTCTATCAAATCTCATCAATGATTTCTTCCTTGATAAATCAATCCACTGGCCTTTTCTTCATTTCCATCATCCCTGAATTTTCTGCACCAATTTGCTACAACCACTTCCTCTTCCTTTGAGTTCCATGACATTGCTCTTCCTTGGTTCTCCTACTGACCTAATTGGTCCTTAGTGTCTTTTGATGAATTATCATCCATCTCTTATCCCTTAATAAGGAACATATACCAGGGCTCTGTCCTTAGCCCTGTGTTCTTTTCTTTCTAGGGTCTTTTCCTAGGTGTTTTTTCTATTCAATGATCATTTCTATATCTGATTCCATAATCTATATATCCAGCCTTAATCTCCCACAGCTCTCCAACTACCTGTTGGACATTTCTATCTGGATGTCCCATTAGCACCTCAAACTCAACTCACACAAAAATCATAACATCAGATAGCTACCTGAATAGGAAACAGACTGCCCAGCTCCCACCTTCCTTCCTACTCCAACAAAATTCTAAAGTTCCCAGTTCCTACAATAAAGGACTCATCTACACAAACTGCACAAAAAAGTCAGCCAGGAGGCCCAGGCAATAGAAAAGGGAAGCTTCCAGTCAATAAGTCAATAAGCTTACTGTGTGTCAGGCACTGTGCTAAGCTTCAGAAATACAAATATAAGTAGGAAGAAATAGTGCCAAGGAATTTACATTCTATTGGGGGGTAAGGCAAAGACAGGAATTGCAGACCCCCTAGACCCAGATCCTAGATTAATTATCTATCTCTGCCACACAAGGGCCAGCAGTATCTTTATATTAGACAGCTTCCAACCATATCTATTTCTATAGGTATATATTTGGGGTATATGGGGTGTTAAGGAAGAACTAGCACCTCTGGTGTGAGGGCTTGCTGAGCCCTTTTCAGGGATGCTCAGCCACCTTTGGTATTCACCTGTGGCTCCAAGAAGCTGTGGCATGCACAGTGGCCACACCCCAGTAATTCGTGGCAGAAGGGCTAAAGCAGGTTGAGGGTTATTGACAGGTCTCAAACTTGTCAGTGAGTTAAGGGGATGCCTACCCCAAGCATGTGAAGACTTTCCTGGCAGAATGGGTAGATGAGAACAATTTGTTCCAATGGCCATGCAGCTGAAGAAGGTCCTATGGAATGCTTAGAGCTTGGTCATAAAGGTCATCCAATGTATTCCAGGACATCACCAGTCATCCTTACTTTTGTCTTGCCACCGAACTTTGATGATTCTGGAAGTAAGTAAGAGTAAGACTGACAACTTTATGTAACTCTGTCTCACTTAAATCCAATTCACTGAGAGTCAAACCATCACCCTGAGGTGTCATTGGTCCTCTTTGAAAAGAAGGGCAGGGGCAGCTAGGTGGCACAGTAGATAGAGCACCGGCCCTGGATTCAGGAGTACCTGAGTTCAAATCCAGCCTCAGACACTTAACACTTACTAGCTGTATGACCTTGGGCAAGTCACTTAACCCCAATTGCCTCACTAAAGGAAAAAAAAAAAGAAGGGCAAATGACAACAACATTTTGTCCATTAATATGTGTACATGTTGCCTCCTGATGTAATATAAGCCACTTATATTTAGGAATTGTTTCATTCTTTCTATTTCTATTCCCAGGGCCTCACACAGTGCTTAGTCCTTAATAAATACAGCACTAAGCAGTTGATTATTGATTGATTAATCCCCTCAAACATTCCCTCCCACCTTTAATCTTCTTAGATTACCTGTCTGGGTAGCATCTTTGCCTCTTTTTCTACTCTCCTCCGAATTATACTTCCTTGCACAATGTCATATTCCACTTTATTAGATTATAAGCTCTTTGAAGGCAGGGAGATGCATTATTTTCCTTCTTTGTACCACCAGTGTCTCCTAGCACAGTGCACTGCCCAAAAGAAGAACTTGATTCATGATTGTTGAATCAGAAATGGATTAAATTGAGATAAATGATATTTATACACTTTTTCCAAATAGGGAAAAAAGCAGCTATGGTCTGGCTACTGCTCTTGAAAATTCCATTTAGTGTCATAACAAACAAACTAGCAAATAATGGTGAAGAGAAGGAGGGGGGAAGAGGAGATAACAAACTCATACCTACTTGGTGCTTTTCTCATAACAACTTTCTGAGATAAGTAGTCCAAGTATCATAAGATATTGTTATTTAGAGCTGAAAGGGACTTACAAGAGAACTTGGTTTAGCACTGTGCTTCATTTTTTCAGGTGCAGACACTGAGATTCATGGATTTCAATGACTTACACACAGCAGTATAGCTATTAAATGATGAGGCCAAAATTGGAACTTGGTCATCCTCTATTCAATCAGTTCCAGTGGTTCTTTATTACTTTCAGGATCAAATATAAAATCCTCTGTTTGGCTTTTAAAGTCCTTCATAACCTGGATTCTTCCTACCTCTCCAGTCTGTCTATATCTCAGTCTCCTTCCCTTTCCCAAGAGCTCCACGGCTCAGTGACACTGGCTTCTTTGGTATTCCTCACAAAATCTCTTTCTCCTCCTCCATCTCCTTTACTGGATATCTCTCCCATGTCTAGAATGCTCTCTCTCCCCACTCCTCTGGCTTCCTTCAAGTCTCAAAAATTCTACTTTTTGTAAGAAGTCTTTCCAAGTCCTTTTTTTGGGGGGGGGGGCCAATGAGGGTTAAGTGACTTGTCCAGGGTCACACAGCTAGTAAGTGTTGTGTCTGAGGCTAGATTTGAACTCAGGTCCTCCTGAATCCAGGGCCGGTGCTTTATCCACTGTGCCACCTAGCTGCCCCTCCAAAGTCCCTTTTAATGCTTGTGCCTTCCCTCCATTTCCAGCTATACATAATTTGTTTATACATAGTTGTTTGCATATTGTTTCCCCCATTTGACTGTGAGCTCCTTGAGAGCAAAGGACTATATTTGCCCTTTTTTTTTTGGTATCCCTAGTGCTTAGCCCAATGCCTAGCATGTAGTCGGTGCTTAATAAATGCTAGTTGAAACTTTCGACTAAGCCCTGTTATCTTTCACCCAGTCTCCTTCACATAGTTCATCTGAAGCTATTACCAAAAACTGCAAAATTCACAATTTCCTCTTGCAGTTGCCATTTGCTGGGGGATGTAAGAATTCCCCTCCAAAGGCTTGTTGCAGACATGATCTCAGATGGTGCCTTCTTGATAGATGATTTAGTTATGTCAGAAACCACTCTGTTCTCTGTGAAATGAACTTTCATGGTCCCTCTTATGTTTGCTCTATTTATAGAAGCTTTACATAATGCCTGGTCCAGTAGTTGAACTAGAATTAGAGGCTAGTGGTCTGAGGTGTGGGGGAAACTCTTTTACATCACCTACATTTCTTAAGGTGCTTTATGAACATTACCAGAAGGGGTATTATGAGTCTTACCTTCTCAGGATCCCCTGATTTCTGACCTCAGATATGTCAGCTCAGGAATAACGAGGCTGAGCCTGCGGCAAATGCTTGGCTGATACCTAGCCAGTTCTCTAGTGATGTTACATGTGCTGTGCAAACTGCAAAGGCAGCTAAAGGTGCACCAGGGAATACACACCCTGGTGCACACCCTGTTTGGTTTACCATTCCACAGGAAAGGATTTCCAACAGAACCCAAGAACACTCACAGGGGAGAACTTACCCAGCAATCCCTGATGATTGCCCCTGAAGGTTCCACCCAGATTCCTTCACTCTTGTTTTCTGATGCCTTGTGACTGCAACATCATAATGTGACATTTTAAAAAGTTTGAGAGACATAGTTTCTGGGTAATTAATCATCTCATTAGTCATGCTAGTGGATAATTAATAAAAGGGGTGAGTGGCATTCATGAATGCCAAAGACCCTTTATGGAATCCGCTCAATGCTTATTATGTCCTTGGAAGGGTGGGTGTTCCTGAGGATGCCAATTGACTCTGATTGGTTAACAAGTAATGAGAGAGGGGCAGCTAGGTGGCGCAGCGGCTAAAGCACCGGCCCTGGGGTCAGGAGGACCTGAGTTCAGATCCGGCCTCAGACACTTAACACTTACTAGCTGTGTGACCCTGTGTGACACTAAACCCCCATTGCCTCACCAAAAACAAACAAACAACAACAACAAGTAATGAGAGAGAAGAAAAATATACATACATATATAGATATATAGATACACACATACATATATGCCTACATACATGCATACATACTATCTCTATATACATATTCACACACATATAATATATATACACATACCTACACATATGCATACATATACTATATATACATACACGTATAACATATATGATATACATAATATATAATATACATATATATTAGAATAGGTGGACCTAAGGACCTAATGAGGGGCAAGGGGACTTGTCATTTATTTCCAAGCCACCTCCAGCCTTGAACAATTTAATCAAAGAATTTACCTCCACCCAGACCTGAGGAGAGCACAATGAACTTCTCCAACTGGATGGGGTCTGAATGAGATTGTGAAGAAAGATAATCCTATCTCCTTATCAGCAATGTCCTTCAGAGGCTGAACAGGTTTCTGGGAAAATCCTGGTCCTAATTCAATAATTGATTATTAATATGAGAAAGAAATAATAATTTTTCTTATTAAGGATGGGTTGAAATATTAATATCAGTACCATTCATTGTTCCCCCTCTTCTTGAATAAACTAGCTGCAAATGACCTCTGAGAGGACAGAGATGTCATTTCTCTTTCTCTCAGCCAAAATAGTAACGCTTACTCCTTTTCCATGTTGGGAGCTTGGTTGTTTTCCTTCTCTGTGGAACTAACATACCTGAGGGGAAAAATTGTTTTTAGTTTTCTACATTAAAAAATTTTTTTGAACCTGAAAAACATAAACTAAAATGAATACTTCAATACTTCAGGAGAACAGAGAGAATGATGCGTGAAACTATATTTAAGAAATTTTAAAATAAGTATTCATGTGCGTTTTTTAACACTGATGTCACTGCCCAATAATAATAATAGCTAGCATCTATATAGTGGTTTAAGGTTTGCCACATACTTGAAAGTTTGCAAAGCCTTTTACAAATATTATCTCATTTGATCCTCAAATATCCCTGTATGAGAGAGGTTATCTCCATTTTACAGATGAGGAAACTAAGGCTGAAAGACATGAAGGCTTGACAGGGCCACACAGCTAGTGTTTGCAACAGAATAAGATGAATCAGGTCTTTCCAATTCCAAGTCCAGCACTCTAACAACTACAACACCTGGATATCAGGAATCACAATACTCCACAAAAAAATTTAAAACCCTCCTTCCTAACAAAGAAATAAATAAGCAAAACAAACTATATACCCTCTACTGCACAATCCTAGAATCCAAGGACACTGTGTGGAGAGGAGGGAAGAGCGTCTCATTGTTAGTCCTCTGGAGTCAAGCTTGGTCATTACTTAGTTCAGAGTTCTGATGTTCTTCAGCATGCTTCCCTTTACATTATTTGCAGTCATTGGGTCAATTATTCTCTTGGTTCTGCTCATTCTGATTCTCATAATTTCATCTAAATCTTCCTAAATTTCTCTGGATTTTTCCTATTTGAAAGAAAAAGAAATTCAAGCAAATGAGCCTATCACTAATTCGGGATTCTTTCCAAGAGAAGAGAATTAAAACTGGAACTTTTCCTTTTAAAATTTTTTCCCCTCTTACAGAAGGGTTGGCTCAGATTATGACAATGTTTCAGAATGTGCCAAAAAGCAAAAGAGCTTCTATCCAGGAAGTCTTGGCCCAGAGATTAATGGAAAAGCTAATTTTCAAAAGTGATACTGTTGAAGGAGGTGTACGTCGTCTCAGTAAGAGAACATCTAGCCCCTAGGATTTAATTAAAACTTAAGACGAAAATATAAGTCTAAATTTAGTCAAAAAATTTAAAGTGATATTTCAAGTTGCTAGAACATTTTTTAAAATTATGGCAGCGTTTGCATAACACTCCAGCAGTTTGACATAGTTACTAGGAAAACTCTAGGTTCTAGTTCCACCTCTGTCACTTATTGACTATTTAACTATGGGCAAGTCTCTTAACTTTTCTGGGCCTCAGGCAATTCTCTAAGACTATATATAAGATAGAGGTAGAAGAGTTCCTGAACAATGAAACTAACGATTTTTGGTGAGTTGACATTATAAATGATACTAGGACAAAGGAAAGAGAAGAAAGTGATAAAAAAAAATGATATTTGTGATTTTTAACCTCATGGACTTGGAAGACAATCCTAAAAAAATGATTAAAATAATGAGTAGAGGGCAGCTAGGTGGCGCAGTGGATAGAGCACTGGCCCTGGATACAGGAGCATGTGAGTTCAAATCCAGCCTCAGACACTTGACACTAACTAGCTGTGTGACCCTGGGCAAGTCACTTAACCCTCATTTCCCCGCAAAAACAAAACAAAACAAAAACAAATAAAATAATGAGTAAGTTACAAAACTGAGTTTTGTCTATGCAAAGCCAAGTAACTAGACTGTTTTTTTTTCATTGAACCAACTCATGTTGGAGCTGTACAGACATGACACATACTTGAGAAAACATGTTGGCTTGATCAAGATTTATTTTGGCAGATCTAAGATTTCATTGACTTTAGTACAGACTGAACTGTACCGTGACTCAACAAGTTAGAGTAACAGGTTATGGAGCAAGATCTGATATGCTCTTCCTGGTGGGTCATATAGAGCATGTGAAGATATTCTGTTCTTGCTATCAGTGGACAGCGAGAACCTTTGGAGGTCTTGTTTCCATCCATGTATTTCTATCCATCACTGAGGAGCATGTAATAGGTGATGGTGAATAATTCCATCTGCTGAGTTAAAACTCAGTGGGTACACAAAAGGGGTGACTTACACCTCTGCTTCTCTCTTCCCTTCCACCTCTGAAATGTGAAAAATACTCTAAGCTGTATCTGCAGAGTTGGATGGGGAAAGGGTGGTTGTCTCATCTCCCATTTGGTTCCACGTGGCCGATGAATACATGTCCTATATTGGCAAGCCTATACCTAGCATGAGACTGGCTCTTTTTTGTGTTTACTTGGTGATCTTGTAAGTTTTAAAGAGTCTGGAAGTCTGCACTTGCAGTGGCAGCATTAATATCCCCTGGAGCAAGGGCGCAGCTAGGTGGCACAGTGGATAAAGCACCAGCCCTGGATTCAGGAGGACCTGAATTCAAATCCGACCTCAGACACTTGACACTTGACACTTACTAGCTATGTGACCCTGGGCAAGTCACTTAACCGTCATTGCCCTACACAAAAAAACCACAACCCACCCACCCCCAAATATCCCCTGGAGCAGCAGTGGATGAGGGTCTGTATTATAAAGCATGGTCATTGGAAAGGAAGGACTGACCCAATTTGTCTACTTTGTCAGCAGACTTTCACCTAAATCATGAAAGGAAGAGGTGAAATGTAGAAATGATCTAATTAGCAGCCTTGCAAACTGTATTATGTCTCAACAAAACTTAAATTTTAGTTACCCAGACAATTGTACTAGTAATTATGTTAAATTACCAACCTCAGTTTAATCATGTTATTAATGTGAGCTGTGGTTCTTTTTATGGTTATCACTGATTTTTGAGGAGAAATAAATGACCTGTCCTATATTTTATTCATATTGTACATTGAGCACCTCTTTTCCTTGTTTTGTTTTTATTTTTATTTTTAGGGGAGATCCTAGCCTTGAGTCAAAAAATTACACTGTTTTGGGGATGTCAAGGTAGGATTTAATGAACTAACACTTGTGAGATCAGGAAACCTAATCCCCCTAATTAAAGGAAAGCTTTTCTAGCAAATAACAACTGAGTGTATAACCATGAGCTTGATATAGAAAAGGAAAGGGTAGTTATTCTACTCCTCTGTTGTACCCAAACAATGTCTATGTTAGATTAGTATGTTAAAGAAAAGTATTCAAGTCCATCTTAAAAGATACAATTAGAGTGGCAAAGACATTGGATTTGGAGTTAGAAAACTGGGTTCAAATGTTAGCCGCAAGCCCCTGAAAAGTTTGCCATATCTGACAGCTTCATGAGCCTGGGATATGATCTTTAAATCACTCAAATCCTATGATCTGTCTATAAATGCACATTTGAGATCATATTGGATGAAGCTAAGGAATCTAAGGGAAAGGTGGCAGCCGCAGACCAAATGCCCAGCCCTACTTCTAAAGGTGAGGGAGTAACTCAGTCACACCTGAAAATGACTGCTCCCAGACTTTGTGAAAATATAGGTTGTTTGTTATTTGCAAAACCCAACCCTCTATTTGCAGCCCAAGATACAACCTCAAGTTGTCTCTTCAGCATTTAAGAAATCTATCTGCTGCCCAGAGGAGACCAAAAGAAAAATAAACATGATAAGCAAGGAGAAAACCAGATCTTTCTAGCCTGAAGTGAGGTGGGGCATGAAAGAAGGTTTGGGTTAACTTCAGGCACATATGATTGGAGTCTCAACCACAGTATGGCCCAGAGAATCTGAATCTTTTTCCTATTACAATGGTCATTCTTTTTCAAATCACAGGAAGTCTATAATATTTAATTTCTTGAGCTCTCCTTTAATGTCATTAGTCTATTCTATTCAGTTAAACCAATATTTGTTTAAAACCTGCTTTATGCTAAGCATTCTACTAGGCACCAAGGACACTGAGATCCTCAAACAAAAAAGTCCCTGACCTCAAGGAGTTTACATGCTAATGGAGGGAGACAACATAGACATACAGAGAAGTAAACATAAGATGGGTTTGAGGCCGGAGAGAGAATGAACAGACAGGAGGGGTAAGGAAAGGCCTCACAAAGTAGGTAGAACCTGTGCTGCGACTAGAAGGTAGACAAGGAATCTGTGAGAAAGAGACAGGCCCCTCTTCCCATGGGTTCCCCTCTCCAGAGCCAAGTTGAAGGCCAGAAATACAAGAGGCCCATGGCCTTCTGGCTTCTCATTGGGCCTCTCAAAAATCCATTGCCGGCTTCAGTTGGTTTCCAACCCAGGCCCATCTCCTGGGGACAAGATACCCACCCTGGCAAAGCATCCTGGCCTCCTGACCAGGCTCCCTGCCTGCTCCTGTCTGGGGCCTCACAGGATAAAACATTACCACCTACAACCATATTGTACCTCGAAGGTGAACCTCTATAATCTAATCTCATTCCTCCCTCAGTGTGTCTCTCTCCAACCACTGGCACTCTGCCTCCATTTAACTCCTCAGTGGTTAGCATGCTCCCATCCCCATATACATGTGATTTGTTACTCCCAGCTGCTAACAGCTGCACTCTACCCTTAACTCATTATTCCCTCACACAAATCCATCTCAACTTTACCCCACTTCCCAACGTATCACTAGAGATCTGACTTCCCCTTCCACTGTCTCATATGAATAATGAATAATAATGAATAAATTTCCTTTCATCTTAAACTTCTTCCTTTCTTACTCTTTTTGTCTTCTGACCCTCACTGAGACCTGGCTCCCTCCTCATGACATTGCTTTCTTTGACATTCTTTCTGGCATAGGCTACTCTTACTCTCATATCCCCTGCCTTGTTGGTAAGGGGATGGAGATGGGTATTCTTTGCCCACTACTGACACTTTAAGTCTTTCTCTACCACTTTCACTGAGTAACTTCTCCTGCTTTGAGGTTTGTGCCATACAAATATGGCACCCAATCCAGATCCTAGAGGCTAACTATACCCAATGCCCCCACCCCCGCCCAGGACATTCTACTTTTTTCTTCAATAAGTTCAGTTCTTGATTCATAATTTTTCTCTCCTCCCAATTTCCTGCTCTCATACTATGAGACTTCAACATACTTATTGATGCTTCCTCAAATACCCTAACTTTCCGGTTTCTCAATTTACTCAATTCTTATGACCTACTCCCCTACGCAGGTGACTATATCCTGATCTTGCCATCACCCACAAGCATTATACTTCCCTTTTCACAAATTCTGAAATGCTTTTATCTGATCATATTATTTTGTCATCCCATCTTCTCCTATACCTTATGACCCCTCACCCTGTTATATATCCTCACCATAACCTCCATTCTTTCCATCCCTTAGTTCTTTCACAAATCATCATCCCTGCTTTTTAAAAAATCTTTTCTTGACCTTTGGTAAATCAACTCAATTCTACACTATTTTATACTCTTGAATGCCTTGCCCCCTTGTCCCATCTCTGACCACATATTGTTAACCTATTGCCCCAGCCCTGGATTATACCCACCATCTACCTCCCTCACTCTACTTCACATGCTGCTGAGGAGATCTAGAAAAAAAAATCACAAAACCACTCTTAGTCCACTACAAATTTGTTACCTAATCTCAACTGGACCCTCACCGAAGCAAGGCAACTTATTCCTTGCAAACCCCTTCTATATCCTATTCCCTAAAGCATCTATTCCAAACTTTTTCATCACCCCATAAACCTCAAACAACATTCTTCCCTTTTCCTCATAGCTTAGGAACTTTTCTGATTCTTCACCAAAAATTTCAAGTCATTTACTGAAAGCTCCCTTTTCCCATTCCTCTTACTCATCTCCTATCATTCAGAAATCTTCCCTCACTATTTCTTCCTTCCCATTGGTCTTAGATGAATAGGCTTGTTCTTGACAAAGCCATCCCTTCTTCATATGCCCTTGATCACATGTCTTGCTAACTTCTCTAACAAATTGCCCCCATTACATTATTAATAAATTACATAACCAATAATATTGATGTTAACTTGGCCCTATATAATAAGGGGGGGGGGTTGAGAAAGAGAAAAGAGAAAATGCTTATAGGAAAATAGGTTTCTTAAGTTTATTTTATAAACTGTGGTAGGGGGTTAGAACTAATTAAATAATGTAAAAGTTTGTGCATTTCTATTAATATATGAGCAAATATCAGAAATCCTTGAATTATTTTTGAACATTGGATGAAAATTAATAATGGAATAATCCAAAAGTAAGCTAATGGATGGGGGTTTGTTATGATTTTTGACTGGTATAGTATACTCCACAGCTTAGGCCAGCCCACCTATGGGGTCATCAAACATAAAACCTGCTACCTAAGTATAATACAAACTAGAGTTCAATGTCACATATTCCCTTCTACTACTAATATCTTACCTGTTGGCTTATCTGCTTATACTAATGATCTTTAAGTTTTCTTCCTCCTAAGATCTCTGGTAATTCTCAATCTTTTTTCCTTATTTCCTCCTATTGCTCACTCTCTGACTCCCTCCCCTTTGATGTCAGCTTCCCTGGAAGCTAAATATTAAAGTTTCTCAGCCTTTTTCCATGCTGGTCAATTCACAATTCACTAGCCTTGGGCTCTGTCCCAGATTACTTCTGGGGGATCAGAAATGGCCCCAGATAAATACTAGGTATTTTTCCTCAGTCTTGGCGGAGCCACACATATGTCTTATACTCTTCCTCTGTTCCTTAATTCTCTTGCCAAGCTCTTTTGTTGCTCAGAGCACTATACTGCTATCTCAGCCTTTTCAGATTTCTGCCATTTGGATCTCCTCTGGGGTTGTCTATGGCACTGGGAGGAGGGTAGGGTTGGGGTGTGAGGCAGTCAGCTCATACTGGCTTTTAAGAGCTAATTGTTAAATTTTCAACGTGATCATCATCAGAACACTACTAATCAGAACTTGATTTATTATTTTCTTGATTGCCTAGACTTATGAAAGTAATGAGGGAAATGTTAATAGTGCAGATTAAATTTTAAAGCCTGTTGTGTGTTTATTTTTTTGAGAGCCAATTGTTAGACATTTATAAGCACAACCCTGTATAGAGTTCATTCGTTGAATATTGTTGCAAGATCATCAGTGTATTTGTGTAACCCTGCTCTGCAGAACACAGTGGGCCATGGAGGAGGGGGTGCTGAGTGAGCATGTTAAGAGTTAGGAGTTAGGGCTTTTCTGTTGTTAGTTCATAGGGTTTTTATGTTGTTTGGATCCTTGGTGTCCTAAATTATGGAGACAATTGAAATTGCTTTATCTCTCACACATAATTCCTATTTTGGAGAAGGTTGAGCAGTCATTAGGAAGGTACAAATGTCTAATCCTCCAACTTGTTGGAAGCGTGATCTAGAAGTCTAAAGAGTGAAGATACACTAGAGGTAGAAAGTGGTTTGAGAGTTCAGAACAGAGAGGCATCTCTTCTGGCTTGGAGTAGGAGATTAGGGAAGGCTGCATGTAGGTGATAATAATTGGCAAGTATGATGTAAATTAAAATTAATTGAAAATAGCAACCACTCATTCCAATTCAATTATTCAGGCCAAGCTATCTGGGTCGACTTGAGAAATTTTCATTATTTAATAAACATGAATCTTTCTCACAACTTGTTTCAGTGATAGAATCTGATATGGTCAAAGCCAGCTGTGCTTTCTGAGTTCATTGAACTTTTCTGAACTGTCTTACACTAGTTTGGCGCTCATTGAACCCCTAGAGTAGTGTGGGAATACTTGTTGCTATTACTTTCTGAAGCCATCTGTTCATTAAGTAAAATTATCCCTTCTCTTTTAGATCCCTCACTTTGTTTCTTTAGAAACCTTTGGTGTCCCAGAAGTTTCTACAACATCTTGCAAAAGATTTTTCTAGCTCTTTCTTCCCAAGTAACATAAGGCTTAGCTTTGCTATCACTAAGGTCAAAAGAGTAGAACATTTGTATCTATTTTGAAAGTCAAAAGCTTAGGCATTCAAATGGGATCTAAAAGTAATAAATACCCACAAAATGCTGAGTATTTTAAAAAATCATATTTGTTTGTGTTGAGACTTTGAGATTTGAATGTCCCAGACTTACTTTGACTAGGTTTTATCCCCCTGAACACTTTCATGCTTATTCATATTCATAGGCTACGATAATATCACACCTGCAAAATTGACTTTATTTCTGCACCTTGAAGAGATTAGGTTTCAGCAAAACCAAAATTAAGTTGATAACAAAAGGTGTCTCTGGAAACAAAAACCATTTCCATTTCTCCCTGAGTCATTCTGTTCTCTCTTTTGACAGATTAAGCCCTTGTTATTCATTTGTCTCTTGTTTTCATACCTACTCAAATAATACTGTGCAATTTTGGACCTGCCACTTCTTCTCTATGGGCCTACATTTGTGAAATGAGAGAGTTGAATTAAATGGCCTTTGTGTAAATTTCAGCTCTATAATTCTAGGATCCTGTAAAGCTTCTGCCAGAGATGCTCATGAGACAAGGGGCTTGGGATACTTTCTTCGAGGAATGGGGGTTAAGGAGGGGGATAGGGAGAGGGATTCACATTTCTCTTCTCTCTAGCTATTGAGCCCAGTACTTAGCTAGGATATAATTCTGGGGTTTTTCCCTGAAACAATTTGTTAATTTTCTCTAGCTTCCTGTCTGTAAGCTATCTGGCATTCCTTCTGCTCTGACTTAAATTAATTTCTTTCTCTTTAATTCATCTGGCTTGATTTTATTTTTAGAGTAGCATAGATAATATAGTAGCAAGTTCCTAGTTTATTTCTAAGCCAAGCTATATTGATTTGGTCGGGTTTTCCTAGAAAGGCATAAATAAGTGGAAATTAATCAAAGAACAAAAAGAAATAGAACACTGCATAGTACAGTTGTTGGGTAGCATCTTTCATCATCCCTTGAATACATAGCTATTTTCAATTTAAAGGGTAACATTTTCTTTTTCCTACCTCTTTTCCTGCCCCCTACCCAAGAAGGGGCACAAATGCTATTTAAGAACAATGCTCTGAAGTAACAGCTAAGTTAAATATGCACATAATGTTTTTCATGTTCAGTGTGTATAAGGATGTAGCACTTCTGGGTGTTGTGATTACCACCACTGGGACATTTCTGGTGGGGCTCTGATGCCAGCATGGCTGGCTGGCAGGACGGAAGCTACAGAAGATGCAGGCATGTGGTGCCTAACTTGAGTTGAAGAGTAGAAAAAGAAAGAAGATGATATTAATGGTGAAGTCAGAATTCTAATACTCTGCTGGCTATGTTTCTCTCAACTTTAGATTGTGAACATACATCCTTGCTCTTCTGGATTCTGGCTCCCCTCTCAAACATTCACTTCTCCCCATGGGAAAGTTCCAGCCACGGGTTTCTGTCCCCTCCCACTAGGAAGGAGCAATGTGGAGCTCAAAGGGGAAAATCAGAAACCATTGTGTTCATAAAGAAGGAAGGGTAGTCCTGAGGTTGTGTTCTCCCAATCACCTCACTTCTCAGAAGTATTAAAACCTCTGCAATGTAGTCAAGTCATACAATCACAAAAACAGGGCCAGAAGCTCTAGGTTACCATTCAGTTGTAAGTCAGTCAATCAACACTTATTAAGCACTTACTACATGCCAGGCACTTATCCCTCACTGCTGGTGGGTGGGGAGTAAGGAGGTTTTTATGATAATCCATTGATCTTCCAAGTTTACTCTTCCATAGCTTAGGAGTGGACAGAGAATTTTAAAAAGAGAGAGAGATTGGGGGTGAAGAAGAAAGGAAGATATGATGAATTATAGTTATTGTGAAAATATTGATGAGAGAGTTTGTTATGCTTCACCATATTCCCATGCTTTTTCTCCCACTAATATAACTGAACTGCTTTACTTGACTGTGACCAGAAACATATATGAATGACAACAGTGGCATGCAAACAGAATTTTTCATTGTGTCACAAGTAACCTGAGAAACAGGAGAAGCAGAAGAATGTTGTGCTGGGGGACTACGGCCAACCATAACCAGACAGGGAACCTGCCACATGTGTAAATCTATCATACTGGATGGGAGAAAAACCCTACAATATCATCTACCTTATAAGGATATTGGAGGATGAATGAAATGGTTCTACTTCAAGATATTCATCACTGGTTATTTCCTCCTATCATATAGATTACAATCCATTCATGCTTTCTTATCCTTAAAAATATTACAGGGATATGAGGATTTGGGGGTTGCCAATCTGCTATTTCTCATTCTTTCCATGTTTGACCTATTTTTCTTTTTTCCTTTTATTCTTTATTTAAAACATTTTAATCATAAAAGCATTTTATTATTTTCCAGTTACGTGTAAAAATAGTTTTCAACATTTGTTTTCATAAGAGTTTTAGTTCCAAATTTTTTCCCACCTTCCTTTCCCTCCCCCTCCCCAAGACATAAATCAATCTGATATAGACTATATATGTACAATAACATTAAACACATTTCTGCATTAGTCATGTGGTGAAAGAAGAATCAGAAGAAAAGGGAAAAACCTCAAAAAAGAAAAAAAAAACAAGAAAAAAGTAGAAACAGTATTGTTCAATCTGCATTCAGAATCCACAGTTCTTTTTTCTGGATGTGAAGAACATTTTCCATCATGAGTTCTTTGGAATTGTCTTGGGTCATTACACTGCTGAGAAGAGCCAGGTCTATCACTGTTGATCGTCACACAATGTTGCTGCTACTGTGTACAATGTTTTCCTGGTTCTGCTCACTTTGCTCAGCATCAATCCACTTAAGTCTTTCCAGGTTTTTCTAAAATCTGCCTGTTCATTATTTCTTACAGCACAGTAGTATTCCATTACATTCATATACCACAATTTGTTCAGCCATTCCCCAATTGATAGACATTCTTTGCCACCACAAAGAGAGCTGCTATAAATATTTTTGTACATCTACCTATTTTTCCAATCATTCTTCTCTTGGAGGAGATCTTTTATAACTGTTTATTATTACCAGATCATCATTGCCAATGTGGCAGGGCACATTTATGCCCTCTGCGCATCTTTTCTTTACTCTTTCAGTAATATGCAGTTTTGATTCTTTATTTAGACTGTAGTGTTCCATGATGTGCAGGAATATAGCTTCACAGAAAGCATATTACTGTTAAAATGATAAGGTTTTATTTCAGGGAGCAGCCTAGGATTTTTGAAAGTGCTATACAATTTCCTAAAGGCAATCCAAGACATTCTCCTCCTAATGTTCATTTCTGAACACATTACTTTGGCTAGTCACCATACCTGTCCAAGGTGCTAATACTGGAATGACTACACCAGTTCTATGCTATCCAACAGAATATCATAGTTCAGGCCAGTAGTGTTAGCCTCAAATAGAAATGGATCCTACTCTTGGCATATTGATTTAGGAAAACACAAATTAACAATATCTATGTTGCATTGTATTTTTATTTATTTTGTTGTGTTTCCCAATTACATTTTAATCTGGTTCTGTCACCCTTTGGGCAAGTTGGACACTTCTGATTTGTTGTGGTGTTCAGTCATTTCAGTCACATCTGACCCCATTTGGGGTTTTCTTGGCAAAGCTACATATACTGAAGTGGTTTACCATTTCCTTCTCCAGCTCATTTTTTACAGATGAGGTTAAGTGATTTGCCGAGTGTTGCAAAGCTATTAAGTATCTGAGGACAGATTTGAATTCAGGAAAGTGAGTCTTCCTGACTTCAGGCTCAGCACTTTATCTATTGTGCCACCTAGCTGACCAACTTTGGTAATTCTTCATCCACTTGTTTGTTCCTATGTGGATAGTTAGAGTGAATTATTTTGAGTGATTATTGGTCTCATTTAGAGGCTTTGCTATGTTCTGGGACTTGATGCGGTCAGCAGAATTGCAAACAATCAAATAAAGAATGTCACCAGCTACAAAGACCTTCTTTCATTTGGATTCCTCTTGGGTTATCTTCCATGACAATAGTAAACACCTTTGCCCTGGGTATCTCCCTTTTTCATTTCTCATTTCATATTAATAATACGAGCATCATCGAACAAAGTCCTTTGTTGTTGCTCCTATTAAGAGATTTTGGTATGATTTAAACATATACATGGGAGACACTTCTTGGAGGAGAGCCTAAAAGGTAACATTTGCTCTGTGAACTTAGGTTTTGTTTAATAGTCAATCAACACAGTGAAATCTCCTCTTCTCTATACCTGCCAGCCAATTGTATGACTGTGAATATGTGATAAGCTGTAGAATATTATTTGTGAAAAGCTTCTCATTTTTAATCGAGATTTTGCTTGGATACTTTAAAAAATTACATTAATATAAGTTATATATATACTCACATGCACATATGTACATGTGCACGTGTGTGTGTATATGACCCTTTCTACTCCCCTAACCAACAAGTCTTCTCTAATGACTAAGATTTTAAAAGAAAAAGAAAGAAAAGGTCAGCAAGCCTAATTAACTCACCAACTGCATTTGACAGAATCTATCAATTAGCAAGAATTTATTTGGTACATACTATGTCCAGGCAACTCTGCTAGGAGCTTAAGATTCAAAGATAGGAATGAAATAGCCCCTGTCCTCAAGGACCCAACATTTAATTGGGGGAAACTATATCTATGTCTATACACACATATACAAATATACATACATACATACATACATATGCACAAAATGCATGCAACATGCATAATTTTAATGTTACATAAATATATACCAAGTGGACATAAAATAATTACAAGGTAATTTTGAGAAGGAAGGCAGGCCTTAGCAACTAAAGAGGGGCAGCTAGATACATAGTAGATAGAGTGCTGGGCCTGGAGTCAGAAAAACTCATCTTTGCGAGTTCAAACCTGGCCCAAGACAATTACTAGCTGTGTGACCCTAGGCAAGTCATTTAACTCTGCCTCAGTTTCCTCATCTGTAAAATGAGCTGGAGAAATATATGGCAAACCACTCCAGTATTTTTACCAAGAAAACCTGAAATAGGGCCATGAAGAGTTGGACATGACTAAAAAACGACTGAACATCAAAAAAGGCTTTATATAAAAGATGGCAGTTGAGCTGAGCTTTGAAAGAAACCACAGATTCTTAGAGGTAGAAATGAAGGACAGTAGTCCAGGAAGTTCCTATAAGATTTTCTATGTTTCTCTGGATTACTCACATTCATTATTTCTTATAGTACAAGATTATTACGTTACATTCATGTGCCATAATTTTTTTTAGTCATCCCCCAATCAATGGGTACCTATTTTATCCCTTTATTACTGCACAAAAAAGCGTCTTTTTATTATGTTAGACCTTTTTCTGTCTTTGATCTTCTTGAAGGTATATAGCCAGCAGTAGTGGCTTATCTAAATCAAAACATATGGACGTTTTAGTCACTTTTTAAGCATAATCCCAAATTACTTTCCAAAATGGTTAGACCAGTCCACAATTCCATTAATAATGTATTAGTGTGCCTGTCTTTTCACAAACCCATACAACATTGACTATCTTTGACAATTTACTAAGTTTGAATTGATTAGAATTGGTTTAAATTGCTTCTCTTTTATTATTAGTGATTTGGAATAATCATTCAGTTGGTTGTTGATAGTTTGAAAATCTTCGTCTGAGAACTGTTTGTTCATATTCTTTGACCACTTTTCTACTGGGACCTTCTCCCATTTTCATTACAGATACATTTATAAATCATAAAGACCTAGAAGAGGTATGAAAATATATAGGTCAGTAGTGATTAAGGTACTTTTGACTGAGCTTGGTCAGTAGTAATACTGGGATTATTTTAGATATTTTGAAAATCATTCCTTCAATGACTTCAAAATTGTGTCACCTTAGGGGCAGCTAGGTGGCGCAGTGGATAAAGCACCGGCCCTGGATTCAGGAGTACCTGAGTTCAAATCCAGCCTCAGACACTTGACACTTACTAGCTGTGTGACCCTGGGCGAGTCACTTAACCCTCATTGCCCAGCAAAAAAAAAAAAAATTGTGTCACCTGTAGCACAGACTTCCTTCCTGTCTACTTGATCTGGTCAAGCTGCTTTTCCTATCTTTATTTTTTTAGTGGCTCAGTCTGGATTCTTTCCCTCTCTGATCCCATGTCTTCAAGGTGACCTTGCCCAGTGATCTCCTTATGCTCTCCCTTACCCCCTTTTTCTTCTCCTTTCCCTTCACTTTCCTTCACTTCCCCTTCCTTCTCCCTTCCCCCTTCTCTTTCCTCTGACCTTAATCAGGATACTAAGAAATCGGGGATAAATGAAGATCAGGGCAGTGCTGATAAGAGGATGCATTGCCAATGCCATAGTACATTTCTCTCCAACACTTTCCTTTGACCCTAAATTAAGGCATGCTGTCTGCACCCCCTGCCTTGTGTCATAAAAAAACAGCCTATTGGTAACTGGAGAGTGAACAATCTGGCACATGGGACATGATGGGAACTAGGAGGAACAAGCAACAAGCACTTCTGTCCCCAAAGAGAAGAAAATATTAATCAATATTGCTCCTAAAACATACTACTTATCCCCTGAGAGTGCAGAGGAAGTGCCGAGATCTTAAGTCTGATCTCTGGGATTTTTAAAAGAGACATAACAGCATATAGGAAGTGATGGTAAGATTGGGAGCAATGCGAGGAGTGAGGTGTCTGAACTCCTTGCAGGACTTAAGGCAGCTACCAAAAAACCTGGACCTTTGTCCCAGTCCTGGTAAAGGCAAAGCCCTCACCCTTTGGGCCACCACATCACCACTTTCTAACCCCTCCCTACCATCTGTTCCCTAAGGAAAAACAGAGGATACTTGGAGATGCAAGTGCTGACTCCCTCACTGCAACATCTCAAGTATGTAGTCCTGTACTTCACTCTAGGCAAAAACATCTTAGGAAAAAATGTTAGAATTGGAAGGGACCTTAGAAGTCATCTAGTACAATTCCCCATTTTACAAGTAATGTAGCTTGACAGTGGAAAGAGTGCTGAATGTCAAGTCAAGAGTTCCAATCCTGACTCTACTATTGATTAGCTGTGGCTTTAGGCAAGTCACATCACCTCTCTATGCCTCAGTTTCCTCGTATGTAAAATAAAGAGGTTGAACTGGGTCTCCAATTTTTTTATTGTTCCTTCCTATCAATAATTTTTTCTCCTTGATGGGGGAATAGGAATCAGGGAACTATGTAGTTGTTGCTATGTGTACCAAATAGGGATTTTATTATAACTGCCCTGAGGGGCTGACTTCCTGGCTTAGAAGGGGGAAGGTTGAAACCTTGCATAGTGAGGAAAGGGGTAGTGTGAGAGAATATTGGGCTGTAATAGGGGAAAGGTAGGTGTGGTTGCTTTGGAGACAAGCCCAATGAATGGCTGTTATGGAAATGTTGAAAGCCCTCCTCCCAGAGGGCATGCCATGGCCCTTGAGGGGGTCCTGAATCCCACTTTTGACACATTTGGAGTAATGTCTAAGATTATGTTAATTTATTTGTTTGTTTGTTTATTCATTTATTTGTTTATTTAGTTAGTTTTGCAGGGTAATGAGGGTTAAGTGATTTGCTCAGGGTCACACAGCTAGTGTCAAGTGTCTGAGGCTGGATTTGAACTCAGGTCCTCCTGAATCCAAGGTCAGTACTTTATCCACTGCATCACCTAGCTGCCCCTAAGGTTATTTTTAGGCCTAAACCTATGATTATATAAAATGAGAAAACAAGACTGTCATTTTTTTTTCTGAGGTAATTCAACTAGTTAGTGACAGAAAGAGTACTAGGACTGCCATCTTCCAGTCCTGCACTATCAAACTGAGGTCCCTTCCATTTTGGGAATTCTGTAATTCTTTTCCCTATGCTATATTGTACCAGCACCAATAAAAAACAGAAGAGAAATTAACCAATATTTTGATTCAATCATTTATATCACACTTATCTCAGTGAGAAGACAAGGATTTCTTTTGCTATGGCTGATGAAAGGCAGAAATAGTATTGATTCTTTCAATTTAGATTAATTTAGTTTTGATGTGAACTGCTTTCTTTGTTCACCAATTTCTCCTGAATTTTTCTCTATAAAGTAGCTGTATTGGCTTCTATGAGCATTTGATGTTTTCATTTGCAAGATTTTTTTTTTGTAAGGTAGGGTTGGGAAGGAAATAAAAGTCATTTACAGTTTGACATGACCTCGGTGAAAATCATCTGCATAAAAACCTTGAATCAAGAAACCACAGTAGCCATAGTTGACAGATTACATTGCCATAGAGTCAAAACAGTCCCAGACAAAAAAGCTAAGTGAGCTTGGGATAGGATGAGAACAAGCACAAGAATGACCCTGGAGGGGACACGTGGAAGTTGCATCCTATGAGGCAAATCTCAGTGGGGGAGGAGGGAATTCTTCCAGAACTATTGAGAAAAGGGACAAAAGACCACCCATATCCGTGATACAACCAGAATGAAAATAATCCTGGAAAATATAGAATGACTAAATAAAAATAAATCTATTTTCTTGATAATCAGATTAAAAATGAATGACTCAGAGGAGATTAGATAAACAATAGATCAGAAAGCCACTTTAACAGTTTGCAAAGCACTTTCAGATTTTAATATCCCTCTGGATCCTTATATAAACTTGTTAGAGATATTTTGGATGGCAGTTTTTACATCCATTTAACAGGGCGAAATACCCTCAGTTTCCTCAAATGACTCTACCAAGTTTACACAAATAGGATGTGGTAGAGCCAATGTTCAAGTCCATTTATTCAGACTCCAAGTCATCATAAAGCCATGAAGAGACCAGGCAAAAGGAGACTTTGTCTTTCTTATATAATCAAGTGATTTGAAATGGAGGCTGCTTTTACTATGAATTAACTGCATATAGTACTTACCATTGAGATTTACAGAAAAGGATAATGCAACTATAATGTGGTCCACCCACTACCAGGGGTCACCATGGCCATTTGTTGCTCTTTTTATCCCTCCTTGTCAGGATCTCTGGTTACTGGTTACCAATCACTACTTCTCTCTGCTTCCTGTGGCTGTTTCCTTAATCTGGTGTTTCCATCAATTGGCTCACCAGTCTCAGCCGGGCATTTTCACCAGCTGTTGCCCATGTCTGGAATATTCTCCTTCCTCTTCTCCACCTTCTAGATTCCCTGGTTTTCTTCAAGACCCAGTTAAAATCATACTTTTTATGGAAAGCCTTTCCCAACTACTCTTAATTCTAATACTCTCCCTCTGTAGATGATTTTCTATTTATCTTGTATATACTTTATTTGTACATAGTTGGTTGCTTGTTGTCTCCTCCATTAGATTGTAGGCTGATGTTTTTTGTCTCTCTTTGTAACCCCAGTATTTAGCACATAGCAGACTTTATAAATGCTTATTGACTGACTATCTAGTCCTCTTATTACCCCACCACTGATTAGCAATTCCCTTTGCTTATTACCCTTGAAGTATGCCTCATTGATACATCCCTCTCACAAGGTCACTAATTAGTTTTTTAAATTTGTGTTGAAGACTCTTGCTTTTATACTACCTTTATTTTCAAATATATCTTTCTCTTTTCCCTTACCCTGATTCAAAGAGAAAGAAAAGGGCAGAGTGGGGGGGGGGCGGGAGAGAGAGAAGCAAAACTCATCAAAAAAACTGATGCATCAACCAAGACTAATACTATATACAAAATTTCACACCCATAGTCCTGTCTTTGTAAAGAAGGAGGGGTGAATTTTCACATCTCCTCTCTGGAGCCTAATCACACAATGTTCAATTTCAATTTTTGTTCATCCCATTTACATTGTTGTAATTACTGCATACAATGTTTTCCTCATTCTGCTTTATCAGTTCATATAATTCATCTCAGGAGTCTCTAAATTCTTCATATTGATTGGTTTTTTATTTTAATTTTTGATTGTTTCTTATAGCACAACAATACTCCATTACATTTGTCTGCCACACAAGGCTGGGTTTTTCTAGCATTCCCCAACTAATTAGCATCTACTTTGTTTCCAATTCTTGGCTAAGGGTTAGCCTACATTTACAAAGGATTTAATCATATTAGTTAAAAACTAATTTTTAAAAAATTATCACTCACATGTAACAAAGGGTGGGACTATACATTCTATTTAATCCCTGGACCCTAAAAGCATGAAACTCTTCTAACTCAAAGGTCATGTCACCAACCTCAATGACCAATACCTGTGCTGAGGCCTGAGACATGGAAAGGAAAGGAAGGAAATAAGCATTTATTACGTTCCCATCAGGCATTATACTAAATGCTTTATAAATATTATCTCATTTGATTTGTTTTTCATTTTTTTGTTTTTGCTTTTGCAGGGCAATAAGGGTTAAGTGACTTGCCCAGGGTCACACAGCTAGTAAATTGCAAGTGTCTGAGGCTGGATTTGAACTCAGGTCCTCCTGACTCCAAGGCCGGTGCTCTATCCACTGCGCCACCTAGCTGCCCCAAAATTTAATTATTAAGATATCACTGGACTCTTTGGAGAAAGCAATTTCAGGTAAGTTAATATGATCAGAAGCCAGATTACAAATGTTTGAAAAGTAAGTGAAAGGAAAAGAAATGGAAGTAATGATCTTAGAAGAGTTCTAGAGTTTGGCTGAGAAAGGGAGGGGAGATATAGGATGATAAATTGAGGGGATGGTGGGGTTCAGTGATGTTCTAGTCAAAGGAGGCTTTGAAAAGAGAAAGACAGAGAGACAGAGAGTGACAGAGACAGAGAGAAATACACAAAGACAAAGATGATGACGATAATGACAATAATGATAATGATCATGATACAATCTGCTGAAGAAGACAAATAATAAAGTAGGATGCAAAATCTTCAGCTGTAAGTATGGGGGAGGGGTGCTACCAGAGGATTGAAGAAAAAAGAGAAGATTTAGAACATTAGATGTTGGAAGTAGAATAGAGAATCAATTAGGGTATAGTTTATTTTTTATTTTTTTATTTTTTTCAATTAGGGTATAGTTAAAGGCTATGACAGCCAAGTTGAGATTAGGTCACATATTTGAAATGGAAGGGGCAGCTAGGTGGCACAGTGGATAAAGCACTGGCCCTGGATTCAGGAGGACCTGAGTTCAAATCCGGCCTCAGACACTTAACACTTACTAGTTGTGTGACCCTGGGCAAGTCACTTAACCCTCATTGCCCCACCAACAGGGGGAAAAAAACATATTTGTAATGGACCAAGTCGTCATGATTCCATGATTTTTTCCCACTCTGTTGTAGAGCATTATAAGGACCAATGGGATGTAGTAACAGATGGTAGAAGTAACCCAAGGTTGGCATTTGTCAAGGCCTGAGTGACAAAAGGGCAGGGGATGAAGGGATTACAGACTAGAATATAGTATAGAATTTGGATACAAATTAGAAAGAGAAGTTGTTTTGGCCAGAGAAAGTACTAGGGAGTAGAGGGATTCAAATTCTCAATGTGGATGAAGAACAGGTTTAGGAGGAATGAGGCATAGAGAGAGAGGGAATGACTCAGATATAGGAATTTCAGAATGCATCATGGAAATAGAATATATGGGTAATGGGAAGATCATAGGCTCATAGATTTAGAGCTGCAAATTACCTCCAAAGTCTTCCAGTCCAACTCCTTCATTTTATAGAGAAGGTCTTGAAACTCAGAGGGGTTCAGATTCTTGTTCAGTCATATAACTAGTTAAATGTCGGAGGCAGGATTAGAATTCCGGTCCACCTGACTCCAATTCCAGCCCTCTACTCATTGTACTGCACTCCCTCTCATTTTAACCATCCTTGTGTGTAGTTGAGGTGAAGCAGAGGAGTACATCAACACAATTTAGACCGAGGACCTGGGTGGGAAGTTAGACTATTTGAGAGAACAGCAATGTGTATTTTTTCCCATGCAGAACAGAAACAAGAAGTTTTGTCCACAGTGACCCAAGTTGCATCATGAAGTTGAGACAAAATGATGGAAGTGGTTGCTGTCTTGCAAAGTTAGCATATATTTAGGGGCAGAAAATGTTCTCGACATGAGGATCAGAAGAAAAAGCTTTAAGAGAGCCAAGTGGGCAATTGATTTCACTTCGAGGTTTGGACCCAAGGGAGTCAAAATTCCTTGTGGTTTGCACAATCCCAAGCCAGGTTAATGTTATCTCATCACAAGCAAAGGGATCAGAGTGTGGTTACAGAGGCCTCGAGCCAGCTGCCAGTTGGAGCTCGGAAGAATGATGTTTTCCCTTCAGTCAAAAGCTGTTTTGAAGAAAGTACTGGTCTCAACAAGCCCACTGTTATCTTCAACAGAAGAGCAGCACTAAGGTCTGCTGACTGGAAGGGAGTAAGGTACAGTGGTAAGGTCATTGGAATCAAAAGATCTAATACTCACAAGTCATCTGGGTTTCAGCGTCATCCGGAAAATAATAGAGGTCCCTTCTCCTCTGTGGCAGAGGTGTCAATCATGCCTACAACACTTCAGAGTGCCCCCAATCAGGTGAAAATGTATTTCTTAATCTGATTCTAGATCCAAACGTGATTTTTAATCTGGTTCCAGGTGCAGGGAGATATTTAACAAAATAAATAAATTAAAATTTAATAAAACCTAGGTAATGTTAATATGTCCTTGTGGCTGGATTAGTGTCCCCCCTCCACATGCACATACATACCCTTTTTTAGTTGAATTTGACACTACTGCTGTGAGGTATTTCCATACTCCCATCCCCAATCCCTCAACCCCCACACTTAGCTTTTCCCACCTATATATTCCAGTTCCATGTAAAGATAGTTTTCAACATTTGTTTTCATAAGATTTTTAGTTCCAAATTTTTCTCCTTCCCTCCCCTCTCCCCAAGACAGAAAGCAATCTGACATAGGTTATATATGCACAATCACATTAAACATACTTCGGCATTAGTCATGTTGTGAAAGAAGAATCAGAACAAAAGGGGGAAACCTCAAAAAAGAAAAAAAAACACAAAAAAGTAGAAATAGTATGGTTCAATCTGCATTCAGAATCCACAGTTATTTTTTCTGGATGTGGAGAACATTTTCCATCATGAGTACTTTGCAATTGCCTTGGATCATTGTATTGCTGAGAAGAGCTAAGTCTATCACAGTTGATCATCACACAGTGTTGCTGTTACTGCCCCACTCCTACTCTAAACAACAGATTCCTCGATCTTCCACAGGCCTGAATGTAATCAGCAAAGACCATATTATTAGAGAGGAAGGCAACAAGCTTTTATTAAGTGCTTACTGTTTGTCAGGCACTATGCAAAAGTTACAAATACAAACAAAAAAGAAAGACAGTCCTTGACCTCAAGGTGCTTACATTCTAATAGGGGGAGAAAAAAAACTATATATATATATATATATAAAAGAGAGCTTAAAGCGGTGTGCAACTGTAAGGGCAATAGGGTGTTCCAGGGTGAGGAAACCCCAAGTGCTAAGGGATAAAACAGCAATAGAGGCACAATTTTGAAGTCTGTAAAGTCAAGAGCAAGACTGGGAGGCCCAATATTCTTTTTTCACCTTGCCTCTCAACTACTAGTGTGTTATAAACAGTGCAACTAAAGTTAGACATCAACATGTCACCTTGGGGACATTACAAGCAATGAAAGCTAGCCCAGATCACTGGCTTCAGAGACATTTTTGCCCAGTCTCTTAAATTGATCTTTAAGTCTCTGGTCCATGATCAGATTCTAAGTTCCTTCACCTACAAAATAAAGATAATTCCCTTATGGTCCTCCAAATCTCAGAGTCTATATAATTCTTGTTCTGGAATGTCTGTGTGTCTTATAATGGAGAATCTCCTTATCCATTTGAGGTTGGAGACTTTTGAAACAAACAAAGTCTAAAGAACAAAACAGGAGCTGGGACAAGAATTCTGCAAATGTTTCCTCTTCCAATCTGTTCCAGAAAGAAAGTCCTGGGTGTTAAGAAACACTTCACTCTTCCTTTCTTCACAGAACAGTATAAGGTCTCATCAGAGGTAACATGGTACAGGAGTAGAAGGCTTCAGTTCTGCTCCGGAAGGCAGGTCAGTGACCCCTTCTGGACTTCATGTTTATCAAATGAGAAAAAAATGCTGTCCCTAAATGCTTACCCTTCCCCTCCTTCTCTTCTTTCTCTGTTATTGTAAACTATAGGTTAATGTTTACTAACAGAGTTGGAGCTCTTAGATAAGAAGGAACTGTATTGTTGCCAAATGAAATTTCCTCTTGGATTCTTTAAGACAGTAGCCTGAACTATCTTTACATGTAATTTAGAAAAAAAATAAAGTGCTATTAATTGAAAAAAGAAAATAAAAGACAGTAGTCTGGGTAATACTGCTACCCTAAAAAAAACACAAACAGATAAATAAATGATATCTTGTTCCTCCACTTGGTAACATCAAATTCAGGATGATGGAGGGGCAGCTAAGTGGCACAGTAGATAAAGCACTGACCTTGGATTCAGGAGGACCTGAGTTCAAATCCAGCCTCAGACACTTGACACTTACTAGGTATGTGACCCTGGGCAAGTCACTTAACCCCAATTGCCTCACTAAAAAAAAATCCAGACTCAGACACTTGACACTTACTAGCTGAGTGACCCTGGGCATGTCACTTAACCCTAACTGCCCTGCAAAAAAAAAAGAATAATAACTATGTATACATGTATGTGTATCATATATATGACATAATATGTAAAATTATCATGAATGACAAGAATCAATTGTTGGTCTATTATAGTTGATTCTCATCATTCACTGTAGTTATTATGCTCTACAAAGTCATCAAAAACACTGAATTAGCAAATACTGACCCATTGCACCTAGAAGGAATATAGAGTTAGGTTTCTGCAAGAGCCGTTGGTCACAACATTTACTTTAGCACTTTCTAGAACAGTCTCACATACAGATTGGTGAATTTCCTCTTCCTTTTTCTGGATGTACCATATTATTGATTCATCAACGTTTAATTCACAACCAACAACACTATAACTCATGCCTGAATGAAGCTTTTCTATCACATGTATTTTCTTCATAAGGCACATCACAGCCTTAGGAACAATAGATAGTACTTCAGCACTCTACTTGGAGGCCATTTTAAATAGCAAAAACACCAACAAAAAGCACAAAAATGCCCCCCAAAGTGACAATATATAGACTATAGAAAAGGACACTTGTTTACGGTATGAGAGTTGAACCAAGAAAGTCAACAGTCACCATGTTCTACCTCAGCTGGTAACATATGTCTAGGTGACTCAAATTTTTCATCATTCTGTGAGTGTCCTCAGTATGCCCATGAATGACTATGAAAGCACCCTAAGAATTGATTTTGGGACTACAAGTAAATTTGAGTGAGTAGACAAATATGTAAATACAGAATTCACAAATAATGACGATCAACCATGTATATAATGCAAAATATGTAAATATGTGTATTTATATATATATGTATAATTTTAAAATAATCTCGACTTCCACAGCTTAATGTTTCTTGTGGGAACAGGCTAACCAGCCAGATACAGGTTGTCACCAAAGTCTTAATGCAGTTTTGAACTTTAACAGCTTAAAGCTGCACTAAGATTTTCAGGATAGCCTGTAATTTCAACGGTACTTTTAACCATATCTGAAATTTATTTCCCATAAATAGTATTCCATCAGATGTACTGGAGCCCATTACTTTCTTGCACTATTGCCAGGTTATTATTTTTATAGTCCAGCTGTCCATTTTCCAAGTCACAAACCCTCAGAAACTGGAATAACTTGAATTACAGTTTATGATCACCCCATTCTCATTACCTGTAATGTAGGAGAGTCTGACTTTAGTAATAGTTACAACTTTAAATAACCATTCTAAGCCATTAACTTATTTGGGTCTCAGTTTGTCATTGCAATGAAATAATTTAATGCACCTGTTAGTGCTGGGTTTCTCTCATAAATCAATTCTATTTGTGCTTTGCAAAGGTTTTTTTGGTAACTATTTCTGTATTGAGCTCTGGAAGGTAAAACACCCGACATAAACATATCACATCAAAAAGGCAGTAGTGGATAAAGCACCAGCCCTGGATTCAGAAGGACCTGAGTTCAAATCTGGCCTCAGACACTTGACACTTACTAGCTGTGTGACCCTGGGCAAGTCACTTAACCCCCATTGTCCCGCACACAAAAAAGGAAGTAAAAGTACCTAAGGAAACATTTAACAGTGCATTCTTTCAAAGAGGCTCTAAATAGAATTTTAACTTTAAAATCTCCTCACTGAAGCTTCTACTTCATCCTCTTATCTCTAGAGAGGGTGAAAGTAAAAACAGAAACAGCTACATCTAAAGCAGCATTCAAATAGCCTAGGACAATGCCAGCTCCTGAGAGGTTTAACCTAAAGAACACAGACAGGCGTTTGGAATCTACTACTAATCATCTTTTTGGCTGTGAGTCAGTCACTGGACCTCAGTTTCCACATGCATAAAATGAAGGGGTTGAACTGGATGAGCTTGAAGGTCCCTTTGCAACTAAAAGAAAAATCCACAATTCTATGGTTTTCGTTGCCTCCTTCTAACCCCTCCAATCAGGAGGCATCTGGGTGGTACAGTAGATAGAGAGCTGGGCCTGGAATCAAGAAGACTTGAGTTCAAATTCTACCTCAGATCCTTATTAGCTGTGTGACCCTAGGCAAGTCACTTAACCTCTGTTTTACTTAAGCAACTGGAGGGGAAAAATGGCAAACTAGTATCTTTGCCAAGAAAACCCCATGCACAGTATAGTGTACAGGGTCCTGAAGAGTAAAACACAACTGAACAACATATTCACAGAAATACTGATGGAAAGTAGAAGGTACCTCTGTAAGTAATAATTCTGAAAACTTCAGGCTCCTTGCCATTCCCCTTCTAACCTACTGTTGGGTTGTGTAGGTGTGGTGACAGAATCATTCAACAAGCATTTATGAGTTCCCTACTATATGCCAGGGACTGTGCCAGGTGTTGGCGATAAAAAGTAAAAAATAAGACAGTTCTTGTCTGGTCACTTGGTGTATAAAGCAGCCAGCAGGAACGCTCATATGCTGGGTTGGTGGATCACAATGGAAAATTCAGGCAAGGAAGCTTAACTCAGCTGAATGGACTCAACATGTGTTCAATGCTAATCCTTGTTGAGTATTTACCTTCTCCTATGGCTAAGTACATTTCCTTTTGTTAACTGATGAATGATCTCCTAGTGTTCCATTTTGTTCCAATATTGAACACAAACTACATGGGAATTAGCTTGAGTCAGGCCAAGCCCAGAACACAGCATAATCATATTCCATTATTCATATACCATAATTTGTTCAACCATTCTCTAATTGATGGGCTCCCCTTTAGTTTTCTACCACCAGCCAGTGTTTAAAGGAACTGTTCTCCCTCCATTATACAGAGGGACACCACTGAACAAATAAACATTACCACTACCCAAGCAATTCCTACAAATGGGAACTCACAGTACAAGGTAAAGCCATTTCTGAACCATAGTTTTCCTCATCTGTAAAATGGAGCGGTCGCTTGACCGACCTTACAGAGAGGTTGTGAGGTAAGCACTTTGTAATATTAAAAATTATTTAAATTATTGTTGTTACGGCTATTATATGTTTTGCATTAAAAGTTAAAGAAGGGGGAATCGGCAAAATTTTGCTTGAGAAACTGGAAAGTAAACTTATACCACCAATGCACTGGAGGCAGCTAAGTGGCAAAGTGGATAGAATGCTGAGCCTAGAGTCAGAAATATTTGCATTCAAATCTATCCTCAGACATTTATTGACTGTGTGATACCAGGCAAGTCATTTAACCTCTGTTTGCCTCAGTTTCCTTATCTTTAAATGAGGATAATAATAGCAGCTATGTCCCATGCTTCTTATGAGGATCAAATTAGATAATATTTTAAAGTGCTTAGCACAGTACCTGACACATAGTAATACATACATACACACACACACACACACACACATATATATATATATATATATATATATATAATTATTGATGTGGCACACAAAGAACTCTAACATATAACCTTACCCTCTTTCAGCTATTGACAACTATTCCATCCAGAACTATATCTAGGCATTCAAGTTCTCATGGCAAGCCATGTGAGGGCAGATGAGGTAAAGACCTTTGGGAGAGACCTTGGATTCTCAATGAATTAAATGTTAATACTCGGGACAGCTAGGTGGTGTAGTGGATAGAGCACCAGCCCTGGATTCAGAAGGACCTGAGTTCAAATCTAGCCTCAGACACTTGACACTTACTAGCTGTGTGACCCTGGGCAAGTCACTTAACCCTCATTGCCCTGCTTCCCCCCCCTCAAAAAAAGTTCCTTACAGGATTCAAACCCACATCCTCTGACTCCAAATCCAACACTCTTTTCTACTATACCAAAATGTTAATACTCAATGAACAGACATGTTTAAGGGACTTCATGTGTGCCAGGCTCTGTACTAACTTTCTTTAAAACCTATTGATCTGGATCTTTTCAAGATAAACACCCAATATAAGAATATAAGCAATGGCCACATGGATTGGAACACCCTTGAATGACAAGGTGATAGGTGGGGGAGTCAGAAACCCTGGAACATCTGGAGGCTGCTGGGGAGGGATCATAGCAGAGGGTGGACTGAGCCAGGCCACAGGAAAAGTTTGCCTGAACTACAATCACCAGAGGGGGAAAAAAAAAACAAACTATCTTCTAGTTCCCTGTTTTAATTGATTATCTTTGTTCAGCAGATGCTATAAGCTCTGTTGTTTCTATCCATGGAAAGAGTAAAAGTACTACCAATGTCTTTTAAGTTTGTCACCCTAGGACACAACCTCTATTGAATAGCCCTAGTTATAGCTGTTATTCTACCTACCACCCCTGCCCCAATTCCAATTCATCCTAGACAAATAGCTTCAACGCTCTATTTAATGCTTTCCAAGAAAATCAATTCCAAGAGCAGCTTCAGTAGCCCGAATAGTACACTTCTTGGAGATCCACAAGTCCTATATTTGCACTGCTGAATTTGAGAGTCCTAAGGTTGCCCCGAGAGGTGGAACAGGAGACTAGAGAAATTATGCTCTAAGTTTCCTGCCTTGCATTACGTCTAACTTTCTACAGTTTGGACATCACAGGATCATAGATTTAGAGTAAGAATAGACCTTAAAAGTCATTAAGTCCAACCCCTTCCTTTTACAGATGAAGAAACTGAGGCCCAGAAAGGTTAAGTGATTTACTCAAGATCACACAGCTAGTAAATGGCACACATGGGGTCCTTTAAAATTTGAACCCAGTTCCCCTGACTCTAAATCTAGCACTGTTTTCATTATACCAGATGGCCTTTCTACTTAAGTGAACGCATCAAAGATGTCCATGAAATAGGGAGAATTTTATAGAAAGGCACTTACTATAGGTTGAATGAATGAATGGATTGAGACCAATAAAAAACCCAAGAGACAGAATTTCTGCATAATGAACAATCAATTTATTAATTAGGCTAGTTAATAATCAAAAAATTGATGGACATTTTTTGAAAGGGAATTCCCCTGACAACAGAAATCAATCCTGATTGGTGGATATTAAAATGGATATTTAAATTATATTTAAATATGATGTTTAAATGATATTTAAATGAGGAGGTAGTCTTCTTCTCCTGCTGAGAACATGGCTCGATCATGAGACTCAGCCACCTCCAGCAAGCTAAACAAAGCAATCCATCTCTACCCAGACCACTTTGGTTGGTTTTCTCATTCATGTGCTGAGTCACCCTAAACCTTAATGGGGGGGGGTAGTGAATTACCTAGATTAGAGTCTGTTTATACTTCAAAAAGAAGTAAGGTCTCCTAGTTGGGTGGGATCCTGCCCAAGATCCTGCCCCTTCTCCCCTCTCCTCCTCCTCTTCCAGCTCCTTCTCCTCCTCCTCGTCCTCCTCCTCTTTCTTCATCAATGATGGCTCTGATCAATATTAAATTTATAAACTCCACCTCAGAAATGAAGATTTATGTTTCCCCTTCAAAAGAGACTCTTGAGGCAAATATCAGAATCAAATTGTAGAAATAAGTGCAGGATTAAGTTGTGATACAGTGGTCACACTGTGGTCTCTTAGAGAGCAGAGCCACAGGAGCAAATGCTTGGACCAAGAGGACAGAGCCCTGGCACCTTATCTGAAAGCTGCTGTAATTAAACTTTAAGGATCTGAAGAGGGTTAAAATAAGAAGTTGGAGCAGAACTTATTATGCCTCAGGCAAACACATAAAAGCAGGTACTGAAATCATGATCTCAGGAAAGGCAACAGTAAAAATAAAAATTGTTAAATAAAATAAACAAAGAAACCATATTATCATTTAAAAAACACCATAAAAATTAAATACCATGGCATCTAAAAACTTTTTTTAAAAATTAATCAAATTACCAGGAGAAAAAGCAAAATTATAATCATTGGGGACTTCAATGTAACCCATTTCAGACAAAAATAAATCTAAAAAAAGATAAATAAAGTTATGATCTAAATAGAATCAACAAAACTGGGTAAAACAAATTGTTGGCAATGTGAATAGAAAAATAGACATGTTTCTCAGCTATGCATAGTACCTTTAAAAACTAACCATATGTTAAAGCATAAAAACCTCATAAATAAATGCAGAAAAGCAGAAATATTGAACATATTCTTTACCAGCCAAAATGCAAGAAAATTATACTCAATAAAAGGCCTTTATCATAAGGGTGTCATAGAGTTAGTAAGCTGAGATAGAACTATAAATAGTTTTGTTATGTTTTGAAACTACTTAGGAAAAAAGAAAAGGGAGGAAATGATAGAGAAAAGTAAAAGATGGGAGAACTTGTTAATACACATAATAAAATAATGCAAGTAAAACTACATACAGACAAGGGAAAAGTAGGGGAAGCAGACATTACTTAAACTTCATTTTCATTTAAACTTGCCAAAAAAGGATAGGAAACCCTCTTCCCTCCCCACCCCACCCCATATAGGAATAGAAAAAGGGAAAGGGATAGATTTAGGGAGGGATCAGAACAAATTCTAAACTTAAAGAGAGGACAATGAAGGGAAGGCTAAAAGGAAAAGAAAAATAAAGAGTAACAACTTGAAACAAACAGGAAACATGGAGTATAATATGGAAGAAAAAGGATAAGAGAATAAGATAGAGGGAAATAAGCAATTGAGTATAACAACTGTGAACGTGAATGGTATAAACACACATAAAATGGAAAAGATTAACAGACTAGATTTGAAAACAAAATCCAACAATATGTTGTCTATAAGAAACACTTGAAATATAAAGACTCACATAGAAGTAAAATAAAGGATTGGAGCAAAATCTATTATGCTTGGGTGCAGCTAGGTGGCACAGTGGATAAAGCACTGGCCCTGGATTCAGGAGGACCTGAGTTCAAATTCAGCCTCAAATGCTTGACACTTACTAGCTGTGTGACCTTGGGCAAGTCACTTAACCCTCACTGCCCTGCAAAAAAAAAATCTATTATGCCTCAGCTGGATACATACAAAAAAGAAGTAGCAATTATGACTTCATAAAAGGCAACAGCAAAAATAGATTTAATTCAAAGAGATAAAGAAGGAAACTTATTTTACTAAAAGGTAGCATAGATATAGGTAACATATATACACAAAACTGCATAGTTTCTAAATACTTAATGGAAAAACTAAATGAACTGTAAGGAGAAATAGAGAGTAAAACTATAATAGTTGGGGACCTTAATTTGCTGCTATCAGAACTACATGTTTAACATGCATATTAGGGGAAGCTAGGTGGCACAGTGGATAAAGCACTGGCCCTGGATTCAGGAGTACCTGAGTTCAAATCCAGCCTCAGACACTTGATACTTACTAGCTGTGTGACCTTGGGCAAGTCACTTAACCCTCATTGCCCAGCAAAAAACCCCCAAAACCCAAAACCCAAAAAACAACATGCATATTAAATATCAATCAGAAAACTGCAACCACATATCACAAAGAATATATATACTTTCACCAGGTTGGGTTTATACCAGGAATGCAGGGTTGGTTCAGTATTAAGGAAACTAACCATATAATAACTCACATTAATATAATTATGTTAATAATAAAATGGCAAAAGCAATAAAAATCATATGATTGTAGTGACAGCTCCTGAAAAATCTTTTGACAAAACACTCATTTCTACTAAAATATTTAAAAGCCTAGAAATAAATGGGGGGTTTCTTTAATATGATAAATAGTACTTATAGAAAACTAAGAGTCAATCAACAAACATTCCATGAGTATTTATAATGTGCTAGATACTGTGCTAAGTTCTGGGAATACAAATAAAAGCAAAATGAAAGACAGTCCTTGCTCTAGAAGAGCATACATTCTATTTTTTTTTCATTTTCTTTTTCTTTTTTGCGGGGCAATGAGGGTTAAGTGACTTGCCCAAGGTCACACAGCTAGTAAATGTCAAGCGTTTGAGGCTGGATTTGAACTCAGGTCCTCCTGAATCCAGGGCCAGTGCTTTATCAAGTCAAGTGTCAAGTGTCAGAGACCGGATTTGAATTCAGGTCCGAGGAGCATACATTCTAATACCAAACTTCTTAAACTGTGAGTCACAACCCCATATAGGGTCATGTAATTGAATGTGGGGGGGGGGTCATGAAAAATTTGGAGGCAAATGTTTGATTTGTATACCTATTTGATATACTTATATACCCAGGGTCACTGTAAGTTGGAAGGAGGGATGACAAAAGTCCTAAGTGTAGCCTAAAGAAGAATGAGACATGGCTTACCTGGATTCCTTCCTTAAATAGAGGCTCTACAAAGAACCAACCAGTCAGAAGGAGAAATTTAAGGGATGGAGGATACTAACAGTGTCTGAAGAGTCCTGGAGTGAGATTTCAGGATGAACAGCTTTCTAGAGTGTGGTAGAGAAAGTCTACAGGGCCACCTAGAAAGGAATGAGAGCCAGCATTATACATAACGAAGTGAAAGAATCCTTTCCATTAAGAACAAGGGTAGGGGCAGCTAGGTGGTGTAGTGGATAGAGCAATGGCCCTGGAGTCCGGAGGACCTGAGTTCAAATCCGCCCTCAGACACTTAACACTTACTAGCTGTGTGACCCTGGGCAAGTCACTTAACCCCAACTGCCTCACCAAAAAAAAAAAAAAAAAAAAAAGAACAAGGGTAAAGGTGGGGCAGTGAATAAAGCAATGGCCCTGGATTCAGGAGGACCTGAGTTCAAATCTAGCCTCAGACACTTGACACTTACCAGCTGTGTGACCCTGCGCAAGTCACTTAACCCTCATTGCCCCCCCCCAAAAAAAAGAACAAGGGTAAAGCAAGGTTTTCCATTATTACTATTGCTGTTTGATATAATGCTAGAAATGCTACCTATAGTAATAGGGAACAGGCGCTCAACCTATGATTTTATTAAAATAGGGAACTCTTGGTTGGGGAAACTACCTCTACCTACACAGGTTGGCACCTTCTCTGCAAATTTAATCTTAATTGCCTAGTTAAGAAAGAAGTTATGTGACTTGCTCAGGGTCACATAGTTAGTATGTGTCAAAGGTGTGACCTGTAGTTAGTTCTCCCTGGCTTCAAAGCCAGATCTCTACCTATTAAACAAGCTTCCCCTTAATAAGACAAGAAAAAGAAATTGAAGCAATAAGCATAAACAAACAGGAAACAAACTTTCTTTTTACAGATGGCATAATGATATATGTAGAAAACACTTGAAATTGAACTATAAAAATTAATTGAAACTAACATCAGCAAAGATGGATAGAAAATAAAACATATACAACTCATTAGTTTTTCTGCATATTACCCCCCAAAAAAATCCAGCAGAAACATAGAAACATTTCTTTTAAAACAATTACAGAATGTTCAATTTAATTGTGAGTCTACCCACAAAGACACACACAGGAACTTCATGAATACAACTACAAAATACTCTCAGGAAATAATGACATATTTATTTTTATTTTATGTTATTAATGGATATTAATATATTAAATTATAATGCCATAAGGAATGATGAAAGATCATAGATTCATAGAAACCTAAGAAGAATTGTGTGAAACAGGAAAACAGTGTATCCAATGACAACAATAGCCATCCAGTGCTTAGCACAGTGCCTGGAGCAAAGCAAATTCTTAATAAATGTTTAATGGTTGATTGATTGACTACAATAATGTAATTGAAAAGAACACTAAAAGGAACTCATAGTAATTATAATAGCCAACCATGCACCAAGAGAACAAACAGATAGTGAGACATATCTTCCTTGTCTAAACAGGGAAAGTCTCTTGCTTAGTTGTTTTTGGTTAACTGATTTTCTTTGCTACAAGCCTATTCTGTTGGGAGGCAGTCTGTTTATCTAGAAATGACTGATTTTGAGCCAAAAGGCTTCAAATCTTTTTTTTTAAAGACACAAACACCTCCACTACAGTCTCTATCTAATGCTTCATGGCAGTATGGTGTGGGGCAGAGAACTTGAAGACTAGAGCAGCAAAGTACAAGTTCTGGTAGGTCTTACTACACCGGGAAGGCTTTGATTATGGGTCTAGCAATATATTCTCAATGTAATTGACAAGTGATTTATATCATTACAATGTCCTATTTATTTTTTTTCTTCTGGTTTGCAGAGATGAATTAAAAAAAAAAACTTAAAGCGACAGATTTCCCTAGAAAAGCAAGCAATATTTTTCTTTTGTGTGTATGTGAATATTTTCTTAACTCAACAAATGCTGACCCATTTAGTGCCCACTGCACCAAGTTTCAGCCTGACCACTTATGTTCTCCTCCACCTACCCAGGAGACTTTATAAAATGGCAGAAAAATGAGAACATGGAACAGAAGAAATACTGGAAAAGGAAGACTTTTAGATGTCTTTTTTTTGCTTCAGAATACTGATACTACTAATAACAGCATTTACATAGGGCTTTAAGGTTTTCAAAATACTTTACAAATCCTTCCCTTAAGTTTTTTGTTGTTCAGTAGTTTCAGTTGTGTCTGACTTCATGACCCCATTTGGGGTTTTCTTGACAAAGATATATCAAAGTGGTTTTCCACTTCTTCCATTAGATCATTTTACAGATGCAGAAACAGAGGCAAACAGGGTTAAATGATTTGCCCAGGGTCACACAGCCAGGAAGTGTCTGAGGCCAGATTTGGATCCAAGAAGATGAGTCTTGCTGACTCTAAGCCCAGTGCTCTATCCACTGTACCACCTACCTCTCCCTCTCTTAAGCTACCCTCCCTCTAATTCCTCCTTCTCTTTTCTTACCTATTTAGTGAAATGCATTTCTGTACCCAACTCCATGTATGTGTGTGTGTGTGTGTGTGTGTGTGTGTTCTTCCTTCCTTTGACCAGTTCGAATGATAGTGAGGTGTTCACTCTAGCCCTCCTCCTTGTATAGACTTTATGTCTACTTGTGTACCCTGCTTATGAGAGATATTTTTTTCCTAAACTTCCTTCTTCTCTCCCTCTCCCCCCTAAACCCCGCAATGTATTCCTCTTCCCCTCTCCAGTTTTTATTTTAAGAATAACAAGTCCCAACAGAACCACTCCCAGGTCTTCTATCTAATTAAACTCCCTCTATGATCCCTGAAGATGATACGGTTAAAACGGGACTCATGGATCACCTCCCCATATATGAATGCAAGCTATCATCATCATTATTATTGTTATTGTTACATGGGGAAGGAGAGAGGAATGACAATCTAAATTTTAAAACTAATTTCTAAGGAGCAAATTCGCTTTTCTAATTAACAAGGAAGGTCACTCCTGTTCAATCAACAACTTTGTTATTCATATTTCAAATGGTTCCCAGGCTTTCTTCTCAGATTAATACATTCCTTTCTTTCCTAACTATCTTAACCATGACTGTGCTCCCTTTCATATCTGGAGCTTGTCTGGGTTTGGATCTCTGAGAAGTTAAATATTTGGCTCTTTGGGGTAAATGGCGGTTTGGAGCAATGGGGCTAATTGGAGGATCCATGACCTCCCTTAAGCCAGAGGGGTCCCATTTTGTGTGCTCTAATACCATCAAATAGTAGTTCTTTCAACCTCCCCCAATGCTTTCCATTTACTCTCAGGTAATCTACTCCCTGAGAAGATCTAGAGAGCTCTGAGTGAAATCCTAATCTACTAAATAGTACCCTGAAACCAAGAATTAAACATTTCTTCTTCTGATGAGACAGGATTTTTAAAACCACATAATATTCAGAGACCCTTGTCTATGTTTAAAAGAGGAATGGGCTAGTTTCAATTTGGCCTTGCTAACTATAGGAAAATAATTTTAATTAAAATCGCCATTTTTAAGTCACAACTTTTAGGTTATTTCTGATAGAACCTGAGAGCCAGAATTGTTAAATTCTACAGTGACATGCCTAGAACTCCTCAGCACAATTGGCCCCCTGAAAGGAAAACCAATTAGTAAAAGGGCAAGGAGAAGAGGAAGATAATAAGTATTTATATAGTGCCTACTATGTGCCAAGCACTGCACTAAGTGCTTTAAAATTTGTTTTCATCTGATCTGTACAACAACCCCGCAAGGTAGGTGCTATTATTATCCTGGTTTTACAGTTGGGGAATCTGAGGCAAATAGAAGTTATGTGATTTGCCCAGGATCACACAACTAGAGAGTATCTGAGGCCACATTTGAACTCAGGTCTTCTTGACTCCAGGCCTGGCACTCTATCCACTGTGCCACCAAGCACTACCTAGAGCCACCTAACAGTCTTAAAGACAGAGTCAAGAGGAAACCAGGCAACCACTTTTTGTTCAGTTGTTTTTCAGTTGTGTCCAACTCTTCATGATCCTGTTTGGGGTTTTTCTTAGCAAAGATACTGGAGCAGTTTGCTATTTCCTCGTTCAGCTCATTTTACAGATGAGGAAACTGAGGCAAACAGGGTTTAGTGACCTGCCAATGGTCACACAGCTAGTCTTAAGTCAAATTTGAACTCAGGAAGATGAGTCTTCTTGACTTCAGGCCTAGCACATCAGTCTATCCACTGTACCACCTAGCTACACAACTAATGAAAGAGAAAAGGAAATGCACGAGGCATCATAGAGACTGAACAGCAAGTTCAAGGAGGTCAGGAACAACTAGACCATGTCCTGATGTAGCCAGGCAAACATTCTACCAAAGGACCAAGAATGCTGCTCATAGTCCTTTTAATAACCAGTGCCAACAGTAACTCAATTGGTGTGGCTGTGGCAATAATGGGGATGGTGGGGATACATGATAGCTGACATGTATATGCCACTGTGAGGGTCACCAATTACTTCCCTATAAGAAAAATCCCACTTAGAATAATAGCTCACATTTATGAACCACTTGATGGTTCTATTTAAACAGATATTAGCTACTTACTATGTGCAGCATCTTATGTTAGGGATGGAAGCTAGACTAACTTCTGCATAACTTATAACCTTTCCAGATCTCTTTCCTAAACTCCAACACTTCAATGGATGTCATGGATGTAGGCATTTCCTTTAATAATGCAAATAGAGACCCATCATGCTTGCCTGTCCTGTGCTACTCTTGTCCAGGTCTTCCCATGAGTTCACTTCAGGGCACTAGCCAACCTCAGGGGGACCTTCCTCCATTTCTGTTGACATTGGGAAGATATCAAAGGAACAATGTGATCAGCCTATCTTTTTCCTTCAAACGTTTCTTTGATAATATCCTCTCTCTCTCTCTCTCTCTCTCTCTCTCTAAGAATGAGTCTCCCTATCTCACCCAGGATAAAAATACAGTGGCCACTCTTGATGTGATCCCAATACTGATCAGCATGGAAGCTCTAACATGCTCCTTTTTTCTGACCTGGGTTGGGTTTGCCCTTCCTTTGGTAGCAGTGGTGACCCTCAGTTCCTTCAAACTCACACACAATATTGGCGCCAGATTTATTGTGAATACTTGAGTGGATTTTGCCCTAATGTAGCTCAGAACTTCCAAACTCAAGCAATCCAGCAACCTCAACCTTCTCAGTAGCCAAGACTAAAGTTATATACAACCATGGCTGGCTTTTAATAACATCCTTTGTCTTGATATATGCATTTGTTTATGTGATCTTCACAACAATCCTATAAGGGAAGTAGTGCAAATAACACCTATTGAACCTCTATTTTATGGATAAGGAAACCAGAGCCTCAGGAGTTAAGTGACCAAGTGTAATGAAATGGAAAGAACACTCCATTTGGACTTAGATGCTAGGGTTCATATCCCAAATCCAGTGTTTACTAGCAGTGCGAGTAAAGGACAAGGCACTTAATTTCTCAGCCTCAGTCTCATCTGTAAAATGGGAATACTAACCTTTGCATAACCTGCCTCAAAAGCATGTTGTGAGAAGACTCAAAAACCACAAAGTGCTAGATCAACATCTGAGTCAAATTATTGGCCAAGGTCATAACCATGATTCCAGAAAACTGATGATAAAGCATGCTACCCAACTCCTCATAGAGATGTGGAATGAGGCAGACATCTTTGGACACAAGCAATATGAGAATTTGTTTTGCTTGACTATGTATATCTGTTTTAAGGGGCTTATTGCCCAAGGTCACACATCCAATGGATGGCAGCTCTGGGACTTAAACTCTTGTTTTCTGATTCCAAATTGAGTACAGTATTCCTTATACATTGGAAAGAAAATCAAGGTGGTTCCTTGCTGGCAAATGAGGAAATTCATATTTCTGCTTTTGAAATGGCTTACACAATAAATTGATCCTTATATTTAAATCTCTCTGAAATGCTTCCACAACTATGATAGGTACCTAATTTGCTCAGTTTAGAGATGTACTTTTTTTTAAAAAAAAGGTGAATAAGCCCTCATTGGAAGGCATTATATAGGTCATGGACTTGAAAATTGGGGAGGTAATGAAATGGGTAATTTGGTCATCAACTTTAATAAAATAGCAACATAGACAAAAACTGGACAAGGATGTATAAGACCACATTTAAATATACTGGCATGGTAAAGAAGATGCTTGTTAAAATAAGAGCAGGTATATTTAACTTCTCCGCCAGGTTCCTGAGAACTCTGACCCAAATGTGTCCAAGATAACAGAGATAGTGTCATAAAGTTCTGCAAAGGGTACATCTGTTCCTGACTTTGGACTGCAGCTTCATTCCCATGTCTTTCAATTTCTCTGTCCTTGGGACCTCCAGCATCCTGAAGCATAGAACTCTTCAGGGGGCACAAAACAAAGGGCAACACAAACACAGACATAGTCAGTCACCCAGAAAGATTAGCCAACCACAGCTGCACTGCCCTACTAGGAAGAAGCCTGCCTTTCTCACTTTCTTCTTTCATTCAAGGATGATCAGCAATAACGGGGGTTAACCTGCAAAATATATCCAGAAACACCCTAGACAGGCCAGTGTAACCCACATTCCCTAGTTATAGGGGCTATGTCAGTGATCTCACAGAGTAACAATTCTGGCTTCCTTCTATCAATTCAGTTTGTGTTTTATTAATATCTCTGTGCATAACATTACGCTGGGTAATAAGGCAGATACAAAGTTCAAATGAGATAAAGTCCCTGTCCTCATGTAACTTATCATCTATTAAGGAGATCAGCACATTCACTATTAATGAATATAAAATAATATGTGCTAAGTACATAAGAGAGGTCCAAGGAAGGTGATGGGGTCATTACTGACTTGGAGAACTTTGTAATTGATTTCATGACATGGGAGACACTGGCACCGGACTGCCCGGCATGCCATGCCCTCATCAGAGAAGGTGCTGTGCTCTATAAGCAAAGCAGAATTGAAGTAGCTCAAAAGAAATGTGAGATGCACAAATTTAGAGAATCTAATCCAAATGTTCACATGGACTATTTGTGCCCAACCAATGGTAGAGCAATCCAAGCTCATACTGCTCTGATCAGACACACTGTAACTTGTCTCTAACGTAGTGATGTCATTTTTGTCCTCTTCAAAAAAGGACAACAACCATGCAATTTTTTTAATTACAAAAAAAGAAAGGAAAAAAGGGGGCAGCTAGGTGGCACAGTGGATAAAGCACTGGCCCTGGATTCAAGAGGACCTGAGTTCAAATCCGAACTGAGAAACTTGACATTTACTAGCTGTGTGACCCTGGACAAGTTACTTAACCCTCATTGCCAGAAAGGAAGGAAGAAAGGAAGAAAGAAAGAAAGAAAGAAAGAAAGAAAGAAACAAACAAACAAACAAACAAACAAACAAACAAACAAACAAACAACCACCTAACCAACTAACTGGGAAAATCAGGGAAGACTTCCCAGAGGTGATCAGTTTAGGATGGACTTTAAAGGGTGGGTAAGACTTCAGTTGTCAGGACTTCAAGACTTCTGGCACAAGAACATACAAAAGACTAGGACAGGGCTTAGATGGTGTATTCAAGCGCGTCAGTCATCGACCTGACACATATGTCACTGTCAGGATCTCTGGAAGCTCCCATGCCTTAAGACTTTGAGCACAGCTCACTACATGAGTTTTTTCCCAGGGACATACAATGTGGGAAAGCACAAATACCAGGAAAACTACTGAGGGAGCCAGTCAGACTCCCCAGAGCTACACTACTCTTTCATAATGAGGTTTCATAAACAACTAATCTGATTTTCTTTTAAAAAGAGAAGAGAAAATCAAATCACTCATATTCAAAATGAAAAAGGAGAACTCAATTGAAGAGGAAATAAAGGATTATTAGAAACTATTTTACTCAATTATATATTAACAAAACTGATCATTTAAAGGAAATGAATGAATTCTTACAAAAATATAAAATACACAGATTAACAAAAGAAGAAGTAGAATACTTAAATAACCCAATATCAAGGAAAAATATTTAACAAGCCATAAATTAACTCCAAAATATATTGGGACCAGATATATTTACAAATGAATTCTATAGACTTTTTAAAGAACAACTAGTTCTAATATTACATAATCTATTTGCAATAATAAGAAAATAAATACCCTCCCAGTTTCTTCCTATAATACAAATAAGGTCATGATACCTAAACCATGGAGAGACAAAGCGGAGAGAGAAACCATAGACCAATATTCATTCATGCAAAAAGATTATGCCTGCTGTCTAGGGGAGGGAGGAGGGAGGGGAGGAAGGGAGAAAAATCTGAAATTGTAAAGCTTGTATAAACAAAGGTTGAGAACTATCTTTACATGTAACGGAAAAAAAATACTTTATTAATTTAAAAAAATTTAAATTTAAATTAAAAAAAAAGATTTTGAATAAAATATTAGCAAGCATGCTACAAAAACATATTCGAAAGATTATAAATTATAACCAAGTTGAGTTTATGCCAGGAAAGTAAGATTGGTTCAACATAAGGAAAATTATAAATGTAATGAGCCACATCAATATAAATAATAAATGTTATGTGATTACAGTAATACATACTGGAGACAAAATATAGCACCTGTTTCTATTAAAAATTCTATAAAGCAAATAGAGCTTTTCTTAATGTAGTGAATAATATCCATCTAAATCCAAAAAGCAAACATTACATATAATAAATAAAAGTTAAAGGACTTTCTAAGAAAATAGGGGATAAAGCAAGGACTCTCATTTTCACTACCACTGCTTAACATACTGCTAGAAATGCTACTTGCAGCAATAAGACAAGAAACAGGAATCAAGGGAATAAGCAAAAGCCAACAAGAAACAAAATTATCAGTCTTTGTAGATGACATGACTTATTTATAAAACTCTAAAGAGTTAACAAAAATTAATTAAAATAATAAATCCAGAAGTTTCAGGATAGAAAAAATAAATCATAATTTACATATGTATAATAACATAAATCATCAGAATTCCTTTAAATCATTAACAAAACCCAGCAGTAAGATCTAAAAAGAGACATGTGATTCAAAAATAACCACAGACACTATAAAATACTTATGAAAAATACTTATGAATCTGCCAATACACACATGGGAGCTATATGGATACAAAATACTCTATAGAAATGAATACAGTTCTAAGTAATTTGAGGAATATTAATTACTTGTAGGCATCCTGAGTCAATGTAATAAAAATGACAAACTATTGAAATTAATTTACTTATTTAGCACCATACCAAACTACCAAAGGATTGTTTCTTTCATAGAGCTAGAAAAAAAATGATGAAATTAATCTGGAAAAACAAAAGGTCAAGAATTAAGAGAAATTTTTTCTGAAGTAGGAAGTAAGGAAACCCAGCAATACCAAATCTCAAATGATATTACTCCCAAAGGAGTAATCATCAAAATAATTTGCTACTGGTTAAGGAATAGAGATTGATCAGTAGAACAAAATACACACACACACACACATACATGTGTGTGTGTGTGTGTGTATATATACATATATATAAAATACAGAAACATATAAATACAGTACCAAATAAACACTTCAAGACCCCATTTAGTGATGAAAGGACACACTATTTGAGGAAAATTGCTGGGGAAACTAGACAACAGACCGACAGAAATTAGCTGTAGACCAATACCTAATGCCAAATACCAAGATAAGTTTCCAGTGGATACATGACCTAGATATAACTGGTCACATGACTAACAAAGAAGCAAAGAGAAATTATCTTTCAAATCTATGGATAGAGAAGAGTTCACGATTAAACAAGCTAGAAAGTAGCACAAAAGATAAACAATTTTGATGATATAATATTTACAAGCTTTTAAACAAATAAATCAATTGTTATTAAAAATTAGAAGGGAAGTAGGTTATAGGGGAAATCTTTACATTGAGTTTTTCTAATAAAAGTCATATATACATATATATAGAATTGATTCAAATTTTAAAAATTTAAGACCCATTTTCTAATAGATAAATAGTTAAAGGGTTTGCAGAGGCAATTTCTGGGGTGGTGAGAGTTGAGGGAGGAGGAGAATACAAGCTTTCTATATTCCCATGGAAAAAAAATGTTCAAAATCACTAATAATTAGAGAAATGAAAAATTTAAAAACCCTGAGGTTCCACCTCATATCCATCAGTTGACAAAAAAGGAAAATGACAAGTCTTGGAAGAGCTGAGAGAAAACAGGCACATTAATACAGTCGGTGAGTGGGTCCAGCCAATTTAAGAATCCACAATATTGTGAAGAGAGCACATGATATCATTTCAAGCATTTACAGACAGCTATCATTATGTCAGGGAGGTGGTGCAGTGGATAGAGTGCCAGGTCTTGAGTCAGGAAGACTCATCTTCTTGAGTTCAAATCTGGTTTCAGATACTTAGTTGTGTGACCATGGGCAAATTGCTGTTTGCCTCAGTTTCCTCATCTATAAAATGAGCTGGAGGAGGAAATGGCAAACCACTCCAATATCTTTGCCAAGAAAACCTCAAATGGGGTCACAAAAAGTCAGATATGATTGATACAACTGAACAACAACAAATCATATCACCCATTCTTTTCTCTTATTCAAACTAAATAGCCCCAGTCTCTTAACTAATCTTCGTATGGCACATTCATGATTCTCCTACCATCCTGGCTACTCTTCAATGAATACTCTTTGCCATGTCAATATCCTTTCTAAAACATGATGCCCAGAAATGATAATACTCCAAATGTGATCTGATCAAGTTAGAATATAGTGGGATCCTTATTCTCTCATTCTGAACACTACGGAAGTTTTTGCTGATTCCCACTCCATTCATCTCACAAATTGTTAGTGCTTACTTACTCTCTCCTTGAATTATTACATAAGTACTTGCTTGCCCCCATGGTGTATCTCCCTCCCCAGTAATCTTCCATATGCACTGATCACTCACTTCTCAACTCCTCTCAATATATAGGACATTCTGACTAAACCTTAGTATTTTTCTTTTGTCTCTAAGACATGTCCTGTACATACTTCTCTACCCCTACGCCTTTACTCATCCTGTTTTTATGCCTCTTCTGCCTATTGAATTCCTATTTATCTTTTAAAGCCCAACTCAAATGTCAATTGCACCAAGAAATCTTTCCTTATTCCCCCAAGCCATTAATGTCCTCCCCCACATAAACCACATATTCCTGGCGCCTTGTAGGCACTTAATAAATACTTACTAGAAAGTTGTATTGGAAACTATGCCCCCCACACCTTGACCTCCAATTCAACGTAGAAGGATATTAATTTCTTTGAATTACTACCTCCCCGTTTTGGCTTTGGGCTCACTGAGTATGTATGTGACCTTGGGCATTGTCACTTAATCTCTCTCTGAGATCAATTTCCTCGTTTTCAAGTGGGGATAATGGGAGAGTTGTATCAAACAAAATAGGCCCTGTATTCTTAAATTGCCACAAAAACATGAAATATAGTAATAGTGATAGCTCATTCTTAAATTGCCACAAAAACATGAAATATAGTAATAGTGATAGCTCACATTTCTATTACATTTTGAGATATACAAAACACTCACCTCCACAAAATCTTGTGAAGCAAGTAGAAGTATTAATACACCCATTTATAATTGAGGAAACTGGGCTTTAGGAAAATCATGAAAGTTACCCTGTTTAACACAATAACTCAGCTTTAAAGTCAGACACTACAACAAACATTTATATAACACTTTAAGGTTTGCAAAGGACTCATTACAAATAACATTTTACTCTTATCACAACTCTGGGAGGTAAGTATTGTTATTATCCCCACTTAGAGATGAAGAAACTGAGGCAAGCAGAACTTAAGCAACATGTACAGGGTCACCCACCTACTGAGTTTCTGAGGCAGGTTTTGAACTCAGTTCTTCCTGACTCTGGGTCTAATGTTATATATATATATATATATATATATATATATATATATTTTTTTTTTTTGGGGGGGGGGAATGAGGGTTTAGTGACTTGCCCAAGGTTACACAGCTAGTAAGTGTCAAGTGTTTGAGGCTGGATTTGAACTCCGGTCCTCCTGAATCCAGGGCCTGTGTTTTATCCACTGTACCACCTAGCTACCCCTCTAATGCTATATTCACTGACACACTTGTATACTTAAGTCTCTGATTCTCAGTCCATATTCCTTCTATTTAACCATGCTGCCATTCAATAATAACTTATATCTGTTAGAAAAGATTGTAGGAAAACTTTCATTTTTCTCTCCCTCTCTTGTTTTGACAGAACCATCCACTTTTCAGGAAATCACAGCGCCAAGCATGATTGAGCAATTCATTAAGATATAGACCGAATGTTATGATGAAATACTCTTTTTTAAGCAATATTTACCCAAACACGGATAACAGCATTCTGCAGCAATATGGCGTGTAGAATCAGTGTGCTACAGTATCCATCTATCAGTATCTACCTCAAGTCTCTAAATCTCTCTGAGTCACAGACCAAGCAGAGATATAAATAGACCTGCAGTGTAATTCATTTGGATGGCTGGTATTGCTCTCTCAGTAAGGGTCTGAAGTAAATCATTATGTTCATCCTAAGGGTGACTCTTTAAATTTCAAATCTTATGTCTGATCTCCTTATTAAAGTTAATATAATGCACAGCTCCATGATTTAAGGAAAGATCATTTAAAAAAAAACAACTAACACCTCTAATCCAATGCCCAAATGGAATCTAGCCTGTCACGAGGACAACATAATAAAAATATATTTTGAAAAAAGTGAGTCCCCAGAGCCTGGCGTAGGCCCTGTCCATGTGCAGAGTACACTGATCTGGGAAGAACCTGCTGAGCTATATGCTTTTCTTTGTTGGGTAAATTTGCCAATACAATGTTTGGATTCTTGAGTTTGTTCTTATCTGGAATCATGTTGACACAGGCAAGAATGCTCTGAATTTTTGAGGGATTTTGTCTCTCTGCGTGTTATTGCTGTATTTGCTAGCAAGCATTTCTTTCGCTCAAGACCATTTTCCTGATTATCCTCAGCACATAAAATACTTTTTAAGTAGAGTGTGTTTCCTTCTGGAAAAATCATGGGCAAAAATCATGGTGACTCCAAGCACTCAGTGCTGACATGTTATATAGACAGGGCAAACCTTAGAGAGATCTACTATGTGTATTTTGGTTAATTTACATAAATATTAGGAAATCTGAACTGCAATAATTCAGTATGTTATTTGTTCTGGGGGAAAGCCATGAAGCTATCTGTTCTACATTCCTATGGAAACTTGCATCTTAATAGTCAAATACTCGGGCTAACCAACTCCTTCTTTATGCCAGAGAGAATAGTCTTCTTTCTTTCCTTTGTCATGTAGCACAGTACCTGGCACATAGTGATGAAATACTAGGTGGGTGATAATTATATTGGTTAAAGGTTAGGACTAAAAAATAATGTTTATGTCCAGGCTTACAAAGAGCCCCAGGAAAGCCCCCCAAATTAAAAACGAAAGGTTCCCTGTCATTCTCCTAAAGTACTGCTTCCAGGCAGCTAGGTGGCACAGTGGATAAAGCACCGGTCCTGGATTCAGGAGGACCTGAGTTCAAATCTGGCCTCAGACACTTGACACTTACTAGCTGTGTGACCCTGGGCAAGTCACTTAAGCCTCATTGCCCCTCAAAAACAAAAACACAAAACTAAAGGACTGCTTCCAATTCATGCCTAGTTTCCTACGATGTCTAAAATGAAGCAGATCTGTCAGAATCCTGTACCTCTCCTATCTTCCCTTTCAATGGCAACCATACATTCAACAGACCTTGATTAAGTGTCTTAAGTCTTCCCTGTGCTAGGCACTAGGAGAGACTCTGAGTTTAGATAAGGCATAGATCCTTGCCTTCATGGAACTTACAATCTAGTATGGGTGGCAAGACACATACACAAATGATTATAGGATAAAATAATACATGATAACACCACGAGAGAGTTAGAAGCATAGTATAACATAAGGTCTAAGTGGATGAGGCCATTAATGATTTGAGGGAATAAATGGAGGTTTCCTGGCGGAGTTGACATTTGAGTTGGATTTTAAAAGAAAATAGGAATTCAAAAGGCAAAAGAGGCCCTTTTTTAATAAAAATAGGATTAGTAAAGACATTGGGGTAGAGAAGTAGGTACAGGGCATATGTGGGGAATAAAACATATTCAGGTTTAGTTAGAATGTCCTACACACTGAGAGGAGGAATCTGACATCACCCTGGAGAGGTGGGGTGATATCTGGCTTTAGAGAGATTGGTCTAGATTTGCTTTTGGTCTCTGCCTTGTGACTCGGACGTATCATAGGATTTAGAGGTCATCTAGTGTAACGTCCATTTTACAGATAAGGAGACTGAGACCCAGAGAAATAAAGGGACTTGCCCAAAGTCACATAATTAGTAAACTGCAGAGTCTGGAGATGAACCTGATTCCACCTCCCTATACCGTCTCTAGGATTGTTTCTTCCTGTTCTTCTACCCCACATCTAGGCCACATATGTAGTCCTGTTCCAAGACAGGTAGCATCTATAAGACTATATATCCCAAGGTCCGAAACTCTTGGGATCCATATGTATGATGCTCCATGCATTCCTGCATTGAACCCTTTACCCAAGCAAACACCTTGATTTGACTTCCTAATGGAAGAGAATAGGAAAAGAGCAAACAGTGAGCAGTCCATTCTCAACAGACCCAACAGATCCTAGGAGAATAGTCTGAGATAAGGCTGAAAAGGTAGTCTGGGAGACATATTGTGAAGGCCCTTTCATGTCAAGAGAAGGAGTGAACACTTTATTTGGTGTCCCATCAGGAGCCATTGAAGGTTTTTGAATGAAACATAGTATAATCAGAGTAGTATTATTAGGAAGCTTATCTTGGCAGCAATAGGAAAGGTAGATTGCAGAGGTGAGAGACTGAAGGAAGAAAGATAAGTAAAAAGGTTCTTGCAATATTCTATATATGAGGGGATGAGGTCTTGAATTCAGATGATTGCCACAGGAGTGGAGAAGAAGAAGCAGAATCCATGGCAATTGATTGGATGTGGGAGGTGAGGGAAAGGAAAGAGTACTGGATAGCTCTGTATTTAGCGCCTATTCATGGAGTCTATAATAGCCTATAAAAGTTGGTGGTGATTGTGGCGTTTTACAACGGGTGCCTGTGTAGCATTTAGCTTTGGGGAAGGGAGAGACTTTCAATTTAAACGACAACTGACCAAATTAATCATCTCCCTTGATTTGTTTTTACTGTTATAGAAACTACAAGTTAAGCTTGTCAGGAGTTAGAGAACAGAAGTCAGATGCTAGGAACAACAAAATCTAGGAAGGGTGAAAAGCCAGAAGAGAAAAAGAGAACAGATGTGAGGAGCCATTGGTTCAGGTCTAACAATGATATTTATGATATTTAGAAATAATCTTGCTAGATTTATTTTTAGGCATAATTGTTCTCCACAAGCATTTTACCATAAAGAAAATGGTAGCTCGGTAGGATTTACTGGACAGCAAAATGAAGGGAAAATTTTAAACTAGCATAGGTCAGAGGTGGGAACAACCAGAGGGCGACTTAAGTCACGAATAGAAAAGCACCACAGGCTTTAATTAAGATGACAGGGGAGTTCTCCCCCACTGGAGGTTGGATTGAACATGTGTAGGACTATGCCATTGAAAAATTAAGGTTCCTTCTGGCTTTAAATGTTTGTGTAATTAGCATCTCAGATGGCACGTCTCCACATGGAGAATCTGGGAAGGATGCTTCTGGGAGAATTGTGATGATATGTAAAGGAAGTGCATTGAAGTCCTGGGGGCAGCTAGGTGGCACAGTGGATAAAGCACAGGCCCTGGATTCAGGAGGACTTGAGTTCAAATCTGGCCTCAGACATTTAACACTTAGTAGCTGTGTGACCCCGGGCAAGTCACTTAACCCTCATTGTCCTGCAAAAAAAGAAAGAAAGAAAGAAAGAAAGAAAGAAAGAAAGAAAGAAAGAAAGAAAGAAAGAAAGAAAGAAAGAAAGAAGGAAAGAAAGAAAAGAAAAGAAAATATGAAGAGAGTGGGTCCTACTTAGACATTCTGTAACTGGTCATGATTGACTAAGAAGCTGTTGAAAAGGAGGCTCTTTGGCTGTGGAAACATTAAAAAAAAACTTGTCAGCTTCTTCTTTTACCTCATTCTCTTTTTTTTCTTTTTCTTTTTTACGGGGCAATGAGGGTTAAGTGACTTGTCCAGGGTCACACAACTAGTAATCATCAAGTGTCTGAGGCCAAATTTGAACTCAGGTCCTCCTGAATCCAGGGCCGGTGCTTTATCTACCGTGCCATCTAGCTGTCCCTTGCCTCATTCTCTTTTGGTTTTATTTGGTGACTCCTTAACTCATGGAGTCTGGTGAAAGACCATGACAACCTTGAGAGTTTCAAAAGGTAGGGAAATTAAGTCATCAGAATTCAGGAGGCAGAATCCAGGCCAGGTTTCACAGTCAGCATAAGAGCAATGCCAACCTTTGGTAGTGACCTTCTGGAATTTAGTCTAGTAGTAGTTGAGACATTAGGGAGGCATACTACACATAGACATGAACTTAGGGGGACTAATGCCATGTAGAAACTGAGCTAAGTTATGAGCTTAATTCTCCAGAGACGGGGATGGTACTGGAGAGAATATGCTCATAAGGTGTTTGGGGGTGGGGGTAGATGGGGAATGTTTGTATGCTCATTCTTGCTATGTCTTTGCAGTAAAAAACCCTATGTAAAAACCGCTTAATGTTAAGTGATTAAATGAAACTGGCATAATAGTTGTTGGCCTCTTAACAGTGGGAGGTAAGGTGGGAACACAGCTGGTAGGGGGCTTGAGTCAACGGCAATAAAGAAGAGATACTCCAACCCTTAAGGTTCCACCCCAGAAATTTGAAGGGGATAGGGCTCATGCTGGAATGTGTTTTGCTTGACTATATATATGGATTTTGTTTTTCTTGCCTTCACAACAGGTGAAGGAGGGGGAAGTGGTAGGAAGAGAATTTGGAACTGAAAGTAAAATAAAATTGAATTAAAAAAAAAAAGAAACTTGAGGGGGAGATACAGCCTGCTTGGCTCTGAAAGAATGAACACATGTACTGCCATATGATCCTATATGATAGAGAAGCCAAACAACAACAGAACCGTAAAATGCAAGACCAATATTTGAATGAGTTTAGGGGGAAGTGGAAGGAGTAAAAGAGGTTATAACTTATTGAATACAAACTACTATATATCTAGAAAAATGGAAAATTTGAGTTCCATGTGGGTAGCAAGCTCATTTGCCCTATAGTTATTAGCTGGAGCTCCAAAAGGTAATTACATAACTGCAGGTCTTTTTTAAAAGATATTGTTCCCTGCTGACCCACTGCTTAGTGGTGCCCTGCTGTTCTTGCATTTGCTGCTCATGATGGTTTCCCTGGGAATAAAGTTATAGAGTTTCTCTTTCTACTGTCAGCAGATGACTTCCACTGGTGTCCTCTTCCTTCGGAGAGGATGTATGGACTCTTACCATTGCTCTTTTGCCTTAATACACAGAAGGTTTTTCTAAGAAATTTTTAGAAAAGCAAAGTACCAACACAGCCAGTCATCAGAGTAGGAGGGAAAAAAATCCCTTAGAACTTTTTCTTCCATAAGAGGAATCTGTTTCTCTGACCCTGGGTTCAGATGTATATTTCCTTTCCAGATCTTATGCCCCAGGATCAAGTTCTTTGGGACATAGAGCCACTTCAGCTAACTAGCACTTTCAGGCTTTAGTCTTTTTTTTAAGTAATTTTTTTAACTTTGGCTTTCTGGACACCAAGTAGAACATCCTTTATTAAAGACTATACTCTGACTTAAAATTAGAAATTCCTTTTGGCTCCTTGATTAATTTCCAATTGCTAAACTTCTCAGTCAGCTTCACTTTAGAGGCTATACTTCTGGCCAGTTTTCAAGGGTTCTCTGGGTTTAGACCCAGGATCAGAGAAACAGAGAGACCTGTGGAAAACCATGTATATGTCCTTATTGTCTCCTAGGTTATCATAAAATTTAAACTCCTTGAGACTAGAAATTGCTTTGTTTCTTCTACTTGCATCTCTAGGGCTTAGCACAATGCCTAGCTTGATAAATGCTTATATGTCAATTTATTAACATTCTTGACATGATTCTAAGAAAACTATGTCCCTGTTTTGCATTCATTCTTTGTTATTTGCTCTTTCTTCCAAAACAATAGTGTTGCAGTTGAGAATAGAGACAATATAGACAATATAGATCTAATTATAATGTTGTACCATGTGTATGGTTAGCACCAGAGGGGAAAATTATTGAAATGTGTGCTAGTGATCCCCTTGTTTCCAGTCTTGCTTGTCTTCTGGATGCTCTTAATCACTCTGTTGGGAAAGGCATCAGACTCTTTGGTAAGTACTTTGATCCGATGCTCATGTTTTGACCTGAGAATCATCATATAGTCCCATGGGCTATCATCCCATCCTTACCTCTAATCTCATTTCCCTATTATGGGGCAATAGAGGAAGAGCTGAGATACAATGGTCCATCCCCTTGGAAACATAGCTATCAGGATTGTCTTGCTCTTGTTATGAAAAGTTGTCTATAAAAGCACTGGGTGGTTTGAGTTTTGTTTCCTGGCCACACTCAACATGCATTTGCCTTGGATGTCACAATAAACTCCTTTAAATTTCTCTTCCTGGATTTACTTCAAGGATTAAACAAAGATTTGTTTTTGTTTTTAAGAATGTCTTAAAAAAGAATGTATTTTATTCTTTTCTCGGTTACATGTAAAAACAACTTTAACATTCAGTTAAATGTGTCTAATGGGAAATACAGGTTTAAGTATGTTTTGGTAATAAGTTCTCAAAAATAGATTAAGGTTTTACATATAAAATTGCATTACTAATTATAAATATTTTTAAATCATTTCTTCCCCCAATTTTGAAGTATCTGTGTAATAATTAAGGGACAGGAGATCTCATTTTTCCAATTCAAGACCTCATGGATCCTTTTAAGATTCTTTCTTCATCTTGTTGATGGCATAGTCCATAAGAGATACAAGGTTTGGGTGAAGGTAGAAGGTCCAACTGCTCTGTAAAAACTGAAATTCTCTGAAGTTTCAGGTGGATTATGAGTTCCTAATTTGGTGTTCTTATAGTTCTGTCATTAATAGGGTTAGATCCATATGGCTTGAGTTAGTTATCACTATATAAAGCAATAACTGAAAAGGCAACCAGATTCAATTTTGTCATGCTTGACTAAATTATGCAAAGTCTTATCACTAGCAGGATTTAACAACACTATCTGCAGAATCTCCACAAATGACCTGGATCCTGGAGATAGTCGAGGAAATGCCTGACCTGATCCATACACAGCTTTTTGAGAGATACACAGGAAGTGCTTGTCAGACCTCTGAGATCATGAATGCTGCAAAAGGACTTGACTGCCCTAAAGCTATTGCTATTTGGGGTTTCTTTATTTACCTGTTGGAACTTTGCTTGTTATGCTAGTCATGTGCATTTTGTGGACCTGTTACCTATTCTGTAAACTGCTTATAATTTCTGTTTGGACGGATGCCACTGTAAGAACCAAGGCCCTTGTACTCATTTATTGGTCATGGTTTACTTCTGGTGTTTTATGCAGAAGCCCTTTGTGTGCTTTCTAGCTACCCTTCCTGTCAAGAGTCTAACTCCTCGTGGAAGAAAACTGTGATAACCAGAAGTGGGGGGTGAAAGTAGACGCCCTACCACTTGAACATGCACAGAGCAACCATATTGAACTGCCAAAGTCTATGGGCTACAGATATGTTTTGGGATACAGAACTTCTCATTGGTTAAAGTATCTGTTTGTGGGTTTTCTCTTGCATGTCCTCATGTGGATCGTGTGCTGTTTATGTTTTTGTTGTTATTGTTGTTGTTGTTGTTGTTTAGTGAGGCAATTGGGGTTAAGTGACTTGCCCAGGGTCACACAAGTGTCTGAGCCCGCATTTGAAATCAGGTCCTCCTGACTCCAGGGCTGGTGCTCTATCCACTGCGCCATCTAGCTGCCCCTGTTTATTTTTTTTTCAAGTAATAAACATTTTTATTTATAGTTTTGAGTTCCAATTTTTATCCCTCCTTCCCTCCCTCCCCTCCCCCCTCCCTGAGATGATAAACAATCAGATATGGGTTATACATGTACACTTACATGAAACATTACCACATTATTCATTTTTGTACAAGAAAACTTGAATTAAAAAAGGAATGGGAGGGGCAGCTAGATGGCACAGTGGTTAAAGCACCGGCCCTGGATTCAGGAGGACCTGAGTTCAAATCCGACCTCAGACACTTGACACTTACTGGCTGTGTGACTCTGGGCAAGTCACTTAACCCCCATTGCCTGCAAAAAAAAAAAAAAAAAAAAAGGAATGGGAGTGAAAAATAGCATGTTTCAGTCTGTGTTCCATCTATATCAGTTCTTTCTTTGGAGGTGGATAGTATGTTTCAATAATAGTCCTTTGGGATTGTCTTGGATCATTGTACTGTTGAGAATAGTTAAGTCATTCACAGTTCTTCATCAAACAATATTGCTGTCTCTGTGTGCTGTTTATGTTTGCAGTGTGTGCCATGGTGCAAAGAACTGATCCCCAAGCCAACTTCCACATTTATAGGCAACAGAGATTGGGATGTTGGAGTTGAAGCAACAGGCTCTCTTTAGGTGTAATTGGGGTGCTGTACCATAGGAGGAAATTACTGAAGTCTGTGCTAGTGATCACACTGTTTCATGCTTTGCTTTTTTCTGGATGCTGTCACTCAGTCTGTTGGGAGAAACATCAGATAGTCTTCGGGAAGTACTTTGATCACATGCTCTTGTTGTTTTTACCTAAAAATCATGATATAGTCACATGGCTTCTCATCCCATCCCCTTTACATCTTTTTAAAATTTTATTTCATTTTAAATTTATGGAACAAAATAAGTGTTTCCATAATATGGTATAATTAGAAAAAAGATGAATGCACATGAAACTGCAAATCTATTCTGTAGAACTCGTTATTCTTTTTAAATGTATAATAAAGTTATCATATAAATTATTTTCTTCCCTCCCCCTCTCCCCTGTCCTGGAGATGGCCTCCAGTAGACACAAATGTGTGTGTATATAATAATTTAATACATATTTCTTTTTATCAGTTCTCTCTCTGGATGCAGAGAGTGTCTTACTTCATGAGTCCTTTGTAGTTAATTTGGGTGTTTATAATAGTCAAAATGATATATTTGCTCAAAGTTGTTCTTAAAATAAAATTGCTATTACTGTGTATAATGATGTCTTGGTTCTGCTCATTTCACTCTTCATCTCACTTACCTCTAACTTCATTTCCCTATGATGGGGCAATGGGGGAGGAGCTGAGACACAATGACCCATTCCCTTTTGGAAATGCGTACTTATGAGGGTTGCCTTGCTCTTATTGTAAAAAGTTGTCTATAAAAGCACCAGGCACTTTGAATTTTATCACCTGGCCACATTCAGTGCACTTTTGCCTTGGAATGTTAGTGATAAACTCCTTTCAATTTTCTCTTCCTGAGTTTGCTTTATTATTTAGGCCAAGGCCCAAACAAAGATTTTCTTTTACAATTTCTCATTTATATTTATATATAAGGTTTCTCATTTACATAGCACTTTGAGCTTTATAAAGTCATTTCTTCACAACAACCCTGTAAGGTAGATAAGTAGCACGATTATTATCAAACTCATTTTTCAAATAAGCCTAGGCTCAGAGGTCAGCATTTGAACTCAGGTCTCCTGAATCCATGTCCTCTCTTCTCTATGGGCCCTCATCTTTTTAAAAATTTGATTTGATAGGTGAGCTCCTGTGCTGCTACATACTCCTTAGAGAGTTCCTCTTTTTTCCTTAATCAGAGTAATTTGTATTACCACGGTTCCATTCTAGAAGCATCCTATCTCTTTTGAGTTGACTTATAATAGAATTTTAAACCATGGGGCCATCCCTTATCTTATTTTTTTTTGGTGAGGCAATTGGGGTTAAGTGACTTGCCCAGGGTCACACAGCTAATAAGTGTTAAGTGTCTGAGGCTAGATTTGAACTCAGGTCCTCCTGAATCCAGGGCTAGTGCTCTATCCACTGCACCACCTAGCTGCCCCCATCCCTTATCTTTTTTCCTTTCGGTTCAGTCACTTTTCAGTCGTGTTCTATTCTTCGTGACCCCATTTGGGGTTTTCTTGGCAAAGATACTAGAGTGGTTTGCCATTTCCTTTTACAGATGGGAAAACTGAGGCAAACAGGGTTAAATGACTTGCCCAAGGTCACATAGCTAGTAAGTATCTGAGGCCAGATGTGAACTCAAGAAGATGAGTCTTCCCAACTCCAGTCCTAGGACTCTATCCACTGCACCACCTAGTTGTCCTGTCTTTTCTCCTCTCTTGAGAGTCCTCTCCAACTTTAGAGCATTTCTCAGACTGTACCTCTGATCTCCTAGCCAGATATAGAGGCAGCTGGGCAGCACAGCAGACAGAACATAGGATTAGGTATCAAGACCTTAGTTTGAATCTTGCCTCAGATACTTACTAGCTGTTGGAACTTGAGTAAGTCAATTAACCTCTGTCTTCCTCAGTTTTCTCACCTGTAAAATGGGAATAATAAAAATTTAATAATAGTAATAATAATTTGTTCAAAGGATCAAATGAGTTAAAATATGCAAAGCACTTCACAAACCTTAAGGTACTAGTTTTAATTATGATGATTAATAATAAATGCTAAGTATCATCATCATCATTATATACTCAAGTATCCCAAACTTTTTTGTCATTGGACTCCTTTGGCAGTCTGATGAAGACTTTGGACCTCTTCTCAGAATACTGTTTTTAAATGCATAAAATAGAATACTTGAGATTACAAAGGAAACTGATTATATAAAATGCAATTATCAGTTTTTTGAAATCTAGACAAATCAAAACCACTTGCTCTAGACAAACAGATCTTTTCTGCTCTTTTTAAATGTATGTTCATCCCTGGATGGGTAGCTGGGTGGCTCACTGGATAGAGCACTGGCCCTGAAGTTGGGAGGACTTGAGTTCAAATCTCACCTCATATACTTACTAGCTGTGTGACCCTGGGCAACTCAACCCCAATTGCCTTAAAACATCTGGGGCCATCTCCAGTCATCCTGATGTATATCTTGCCATAGGACCCAGATGGCTCTGGAGGAGAGAGTGAGGCTGGTGACTTTGTACAGCCCTCCCTCACCTAAATCCAGTTCACTGTAAGTCATGACATCACCTCCTGATGTCATGGTCTTCTCCAAGAACAAAGAACAAACACCATCACCACCACCACCAACAATAGCCCTGGCAATGGGGCCCATCATTCTCGAATTAAAAGCCCTGGTCTAGAAACCAACTTTCTCTCTCTAATATGAACTTCTTAAACAGTTGATCATTTTCTAAAAGCTCCTTTCAACTCTGCAGATCTTACTGCCAATCAGCAGTGATAAAACATCATATTTGTCCCTAAGGTCTCCAGCTTCTTGTCCAGGATTTCCTAATCTCTAGACAAGTACTCTAGGTTTCTCATATCATCTATCCTCTGATAAATCATCAAAAGTGGATCCTGGTCATCTGAGTTCATAGGTCTTGAAAGGTTATCATATCATAGCATATCATAGATATTATACGAGATCCTGTGGAAAACAGCAAACTTTCTACTTGATAATTTCAAGTTGTCAATTTCTTCATATTGCTTGGGGGAAGGGGGGTCACCAATGACCTCAAATCTTTTTTTTTTGCGGGGCTATGGGGGTTAAGGGACTTGCCCAGGGTCACACAGCTAGTAAGTGTTGTGTCTAAGGTCAGATTTGAACTCAGGTCCTCCTGAATCCAGGGTCAGTGCTTTATCCACTGTGCTACCTAGCTGCCCCCTCAAATCTTTTTTGCTAGTGCTATATGCCTTTTCTTTTGGCAATCTCAATTGATCTTCATTCTTAAGACTGAGCATGAGAAAGCAGTTTTCTCCATAGAAAGTTCAGTTTCACCCTTAATGCCAGAGATTTCCAAACTTTATGTAGTGGTTCCCACTCCTTTCTACAAAAAAAAAAGAATTGCTTTGAGAGCTGCAAGGGGCATTGAGAAGTTATACAGCCAGCATGTGCCAGGAATGGTGATCACTGAAGCCCTGTCTTCCTGGCAACAAAGCCAGCCTTTTAGCTATTGTACAAATAAAATAACAAAATGTATTACAATTTCACAACATGGGAACAAAGCTTAAACAATTTAAAAAATGCAACATACACAGATACTTAATGATAAAAATCCCTATAACTTTGATAATTTACAACTCATGATAATATTAATATGATGGGTTGACTTCTTTTTCAGAGCAAAGATTCTCAAATTTAATTGCTGAAAATTGCAGCAATTCTTGAGTTTTTCTGGTTTTTAAAAAAATGCGAGATTTTTTTGGGGAAAACGGTTTATTATATTGTCCTTACCAAATTAAATAACATTGAGAAATAGAACAGATATTACAGTACTTCTAACTTCCATGCAGAAATTGCTTCATTTCATAATTTAATTCAACAATTAGCATGAGGCCACCATTCATGTGCATGAGCCTATGCTGAATGATGGGAGTTGTGGCAGATTGCACCTGGGTCAACCATCCCCACATCTCAAGGGGGTACTCCACCCTGAGACTTAAATGGATCTGTGTCTTGTATGGACTGTGAATTCTGGATCAGCATTTGCTGAAGTTGATTGGAACTTTTTCTTCATTGGAAAAAAAGGGGATGGATTTATGTGGGAGTTGTACTCAGAAATATCGAACAATGCGAGCCACTGCTTCATCACCCCTTTCTATCCCCTAAGCCCTGGAGAGCCTCACTTATTTGGAAAATTCAAGGAAGAGCCTCACACTTTTTATATGGCTCCAGGAAGTGGGCTTTCATCCTTTCCTTCCCTGGGTCTCATTTATTGACTGACTGTGCAACTTCCTGACAGAGCCTTGATTATCATTCTCTCTCTTCCAGTTCCTTATCCCCTAGATTCTCCTTCTGGAGCATTTCTTCCCTTCCTTAAGGAACACAATTTGTTTATGAGTTATCGATGCCAGCAGTGAAAGCAGCAGAGAGTTCAACTTTAACATTTGCAATAGACCTAAGTTTGCTTAAATCCATAGCAGGGCTAGAACAACTTTTTACCAGAAAGACAAACTAAACTGTGGTGCAAGGCAAATATTTATCAGTAATACTGGATAGTTTCAAAACAAACAAGCAGCTTAAACATGTAAAGGAGCATGTTTGAAGGGAGAGAAAGCCTTCCTTGTTCATGCTTTGCAGAGTAAAAATTCGAGAAGGAAGTACTCCTCTTCAGGAAAGGGACCAAAGGTCCAGGGAAGCCTTTTCCGCACTTCACAAAGTAGGCCAACTTTGACCAGCTTCAACTGAGCTGAGTCAATACGACTCACTTGCCAAAGCAGGAAGAAGTCAGTATTTGGGTGTTTTTTTAAATTACTGATGTCTTTTGTTTTTATGTCACCTTCATTTCCAAATATATCCCCCCACCCCACACCCCTACCCAGAAAATCATTCCTCATAGCAAAGAATGAAAAAGAAAGAGGTGGGTGGTGGGTAGGGAGACCAGTTAAGCAAAATAAACCAATATATCAGTCTAGTCTGACAGTATATGAAGTTTTCCACTACCCACCTCTCTAAAGAAATAAGGAAGGTATTTTCTTCTACTTTCTTCAAGGTCAAACTTAGTCATTAGAATTATAAAATGTTCAGTTTCAGGGTTCTTTCTTGTTCTTTTCATTTATACTGTTTCAGTCATTTTGTATTTTGTTTTCTTGGTCCTATTTACTTCACTCTGCAACATATATCTTCAGATACTTCTCTGTATTCTTTCTATTCATTGCTTCTCATGGCCCAGTAATGTACCATTATATTTATATACCATGATTGGTTTAACTATTCCCTAATCAATGAGCATCTACGGTGTCTTGAGTTCTTTGCTACCATAAATAATTCTACTATGAATATTTTGACATATATGGGACTTTTCTTTTTTGTCCTTGGGAAATATGCTTTGCACTGAAATTTCTGGGTCAAAGGGAGGTATTGTTGCTTGTCCTTCATTCTCAAAGAGGACCATGACATCAGGATGGTGGCATGATTTGCACTGAATTAGATTTAAGTGAGGGAGAACTGTGTAAGGTCACCAACCTCACTCCTCCAGACCCAACTGGGTCCAGTGGCAAGATACATATCAGGAAACTGGAGATGGCGCCGGATGTTTAAGGCAATTGGGGCTAAGTCACTTGCCCAGGGTCACACAGCTAGTAAGTGTCTGAGGTGAGATTCAAACTCAGGTCCTCCCAACTTCATGGCCAATTCTCTATCCACTGTGCTACCCAACTGCCCCCTTTTCCTCCTTTGAAACAAATATGTATAGACAAGGAAAACAAATTCCCTCATTGGTCATGATCAAAAAATATATGCCCAAAAGATATTTTGTGCCCAGATCCATCACCTCTTGAATCAATTGATCAACATTTATCAAACACCTACTATGTACAAAAGTCCTCAAATGTGCTCATTCTTGACATCTTTATGTTAATATTGCCTATGACTGTGCCTGATCTCTTGACTGTCATATTGCTCTGGTGACTCATACTGAACTTAGAGTTCAGTGAATCTGCCAGATTTTTCTCAGACTAATTGCTGTCTGACCCAGGTTCCCAGTTTTACACTTATGAGGATGATTATTTTAATTCAATTGTGAGACTTTCTATTCATCCCTATTAGATTTCATCAGTTAGATGCTACTCTATTTTTGAGCTGTCAAGAGATTTACAAATCCTGACTCAGTCCTGCCCTTTTAGTGATCCTCCCATGCTTTCTGTAATCTTATCCAAGTCACTGATGGGGCCCTCTGCTAGATACCTTCTTCCAAACTGATATTGAAACATTGGTGACTATCCTTTGGACCCAACTATTCAACCAGTTCTGAGTCTCCCTCAATTGAATTACTGGCAAGTCTATGTCTCTCCATCTCATAGACGGAGAATAATATGAGAAAATTTGTCAAGAATTTTACTAAAACCTAGATAAACTCATACCTATAGAATTATCTTCATGTCCCAATATAGTAACTCACTCAGAAAACTATTGTGGTCTTCCATGACTTGTTTTTGTGGAGGCCATGTTTGGTCTTTGGGATAACAACTTCCTTTTCTGGTGGTTCAATAACCATCCTTTTAATAAAACAACCTAGAATGTTACCAGGACTAAAGATCAAGTTCTCTGACCTCCAGTTTTCAGATTTATTGTCTTCTTTTGAACATTAAAATATCTGATCTTCTTTAGTCCTGAAGTAGCTCTCCAATTCTCCACATTCTTTCAAAAATCTCTGATTGAGCTTGGCAATTATTTTTGCCAGTTCTTTCAATATTGGAGAATTCATCTGTATATGATCCCTTGATTTCATAAAGGGCAGCTAGGCATTCTCCTGCTCTCTCCCTACTCTATCTTCCTTCCAGCTCACTCTCTGGTTTGCTCCAGCTGCCTTGCTCCCTCACCCCCAGAACAATTCCATTCCTAGGCCAACTAGATGATTGATGAGTCTTAGCCCTAACCATCAGAAGTCTCAGACAAGCTGCTCATTTCCTTCTGGCTCATTTTCTAATCTCCCCCACCTACTCACTGCCTGTCTTCCATCCACACACATAGCTTTCCTTCCATCCCCCATCACTTTCCATTTCCCTTTTATGTGGTGTCTTCCCCTACTAGAATATAAACTCCCTGAGATTAGAAACTATTTTGTTTTCTTTTTGTAATCCCTAGCATTTATTGCAGTGCTTGGCACACAGTAAATGCTTAAAAAATGCGGTATCCATCCATCCATCCACCTAAGGTATCAGTTCCTGATTAGCTATTTTTTCTGGTATTTCTAGGCCAAGACCCCTTAGTCATTCACCCTTGGCAGAGAAAAAAATGCAAAACCAAATCAATTCTATACAAATTAAGTAAAATATAACTTGAACAGATTTGCCCTTTCTCCTTCATAGACTATCATTATTTGATACATCCCAAACCACAGTCCTGCCCTCTTCTTTGCAGATCCTCTTCTCCCCAATACAGATAAATAAAAGCAAACCTAGTTTGTTGTCCTTAACCACCCCTGCCACGTTCAATGACATTATTCTTATATAATTGTACCATGCTTTTGTATTCACCTTCTATAATCTGCCCTTGCTTCCATTGCTTTTAAAAACCCAAGTGGGTTAATGAATTTCCTGTGCATCATTTCATTTTCTTCCCTTTTCCCCTCCTCTTCAAACAATCCCTACTATGTGCTAGGCTACAAAGACAAAAATAAAATAGTCCCTACCTTTAAGGAATTTACATTCTATCATTGAAAATTGTGGTTGTCCTTCATTCTCAAAGAGGACCAAAATCACATCATCATGTTAGAGTCAAAGCATAGTATATCTTACTGTGGCTGGTCAGACCAATATTGAGTTCGAAATGCTCTAACATAGGTTGGGCAGAAATAGCCCATGTGAACATTTGGGGTGGATTCTCTAAATCTGCACATCTCTTGTTTCTTTTGAGCTACTTCAAATTTTCTTTTCTCATAAAGCACAGCACCTTCTCTGATGAGAACACGTCATACCATCAGGGAAAATAACATGAAGCTAAATGAGTTTAACAGGGAATTGGCCAAGGAAAGCCCAGTTCTTTGGAGTGTGCCTAACATAGGGCACCAATAGCTGGGTTAAGGGTAATCTTAGAATCTGTGCTGGAGCACAATTTTAAAAACCAGGAGAACTTATTCTAGATTGTAGAAGCAATTGAGTTTATTGAGTAGAGGGGTAACAAGGTCAGTCCTAAGCTTTAGAAAAATCACTTTTGCAGCTCTTTAGAGGATGGACTAGAATGGGGGGAGACCTCAGGCAGGAAAACGTATTCAGAGGCTATTGTAATAGGCTAGGCAAGAGGTGATGAGATGCTGAACCAGGATATTGGTTGTGTGAGTAGAGAAAGGGACTGAAATAAGAGATATTGTGGATAAAGAAATGACAAAATTTAGCAACAACTGACTGGACCTGTGAGGTGGAGAAGAGTGAGGAGTCAAGGGGTCGCTGAGGTAACAGTATCAACCTCTATGAAAATAGTTGTTCAGGTTTTTTTTCTTGTCCAGAGTTTTGCAGAGAGAATATGGGGCTGATTTCCTATGTAGAATTTTACATCATGGGATCCAAAGGAACCTCTGGAATCTGATCTCCCCAAATCTGAGGTGTTTGTCAACTATGCCTGACTTTTCTTTCATTCTCTGTTGTAAGTTCTAAGATGCAGTTCTCAAAGTTCCTATTATTTTTATCTAACAACAGAGTGCCCCCTTATTGGAGAAAGTCAGGCCCAGAAATAGAAATTCCACCCAATGGTTACTCATCTATTGAAGGATATAATTATTTATTATTGAGGGTGGCAAGGGTGTCCTGTAAAAATTCTTTTGACAAGGTTGACTGCTTGTCAAGGTTACCTTCTTGTTAACAAGGCTAACAAGGTTTTTGTTCTGACATTGATGGTATCTCCTTAATGAGGTGTGAACTTGCTCTTGCTAAGCATTCTTTAGCTGATTGATACCAAGTTAAGAAGAGTTTACAGAGTTGTATCTAGCCATATCCCTGAGCAATGCCCTTGGCTTTGACCTTTAAAAGGAATACTGGAAGGCAGAGCTGGAAAGCTATGGAAGAACTAGTTCTATTGCAGTCAGAGAAAAGTCTTTTGGACAAAGAGATCTGGATTCACCAGGGGGTACAACCCAGAAGCCCCGTGGCCTCACTAGAGAACAATGTGGCACCATGAGAGAAAACAACATGATCCTAGAAATTGTAGCAACCTAAGGTTGGGGTGAGGCAGTTAAAAGCCCCTGGTCCAAGTTGAAAGCAAGAGAAATATGAGATAACAGCAGTAAAGAAGCCTTGGAGGAGTTCTTGGACTAAGTGGAAGAATTCCTGGACCAAGTAGAAAAAAAACACAGGACTCTGCCGCCCTTAGTAATACTGTGAATTATGTAAACTGTGCATGGGGGTTGGGGTTGGGGAGTGAGAGTCTCTGCTGCTTTTCTTCTTATTTTTTAATATCTCAATTGTGTCTATCTTGTTGAATATTTGGTGGTAGTTTTCTCAATCTCCTTTCTTTTCCCATATAAAGCCTAGCTCCTTTTTATTATTCGATCTACAAGGTTCCAGGTAAACACATTCTTACCAACCCTGGCCAGGAACTTGTCATTCCTATATTTTTATTTTGTTTGGGTTTTTTGTTTGTTTGTTTTTGCGGGGCAATGGGGGTTAAGTGACTTGCCCAGGGTCACACAGGTAGTAAGTGTCAAGTGTGTGAGGCTGGATTTGAGCTCAGGTCCTTCTGAATCCAGGGCTGGTGCTTTATCCACTGCGCCACCTAGCTGCCCCATTCCTATATTTTTAGCCATGGTCCTCAGACACCATCTTCTTAATCAGCTGTTTACTGCACAAATCTGTCTTTCTCTTCTTGAAGTCCTTACCTTCAATCACCTGTACCCTCACAGTCTTGTTTCCTCCCCAAGACTCCACAATCTTTAATGATGCTTTCGAGATTCCTTTTGGTAGAATCATTTATACCCACATGAATCATCAGCAGCTTTCTCCATAATTATATCTGATGGGTACTTTTTCTGTAGTAAGCAGTTACCTAATGGATGTGACATTACATATGGATACTTGAAAATATATTAATTTGCAAAGAACCTGGAGTTCAGGTTCTTTTGATGACGGATAGGAAATGAAACTGTGGGGACACCAACATTCTGTTGCCAAGGCAAAGGTATTAGAAGAGTGATAAAGAAGAAAATAACTTACTAGGAAACTATGAAAAATAAGATCAAATGAAACAGGACAGCTGACAGACTTGTTTACTGAATTTGATTTTTGAGCAGGGAACCTAAAAGGAATATGAGTGGTTCAAAAGGTCCTGGGTACGCTGTTCTGGGTATGTCCTTCTGGGTTGAAAGAAAGCACTTTGGAATGTCATCTGACTTGGAGAGCATGGAGAGCATGCTCCTCTAAACCTTAACTTGAAGTAGAAGGTGGGAAAAAGTCCTCTGTCTTTCCAGTTAAATGAAGAAAAGTGACTCTAGCTAATATCCTTTGTCTTTGGGACACCAAAATACACTTCATGGTGTCAGTAAATCATTTACTTGTGATTCAGACTGACAATACCCTTTTAAATAATCTATAAGTTTCTCCAGCTCCAGTCAGTACTCTATATGAAACAAAAACAAACGAAACCAAATTCTTCATTAAGGCAAGAAGTTGTATGTAAGGGGCAAAGAGCATTAAAATCCTGAAAAGGCCCAGTACTGGTTTTGGTGTAAGTATTATGAATCACATTTTTAAAATTTCTGTTAAAAGTCTTCCCTAAACACTTCCCCTGTTCCTTCTTTTTTTTTTTTTTTTTAGTGAGGCAATTGGGGTCAAGTGACTTGCCCAGGGTCACACAGCTAGTAAGTGTTAAGTGTCTGAGGCCGGATTTGAACTCAGGTACTCCTGACTCCAGGGCCGGTGCTCTATCCACTGCACCACCTAGCTGCCCCTTCTGTCCCTTCTTTACAGAGATGGGAGATCATGGGTGTGATCACTACATATAACATCATATTTTTTGATATGTTGATTAGTTTTGCTGAATTTGTTTATTTATTATAAGGGATGGCTCTCTGGGAGAAGACAGGGGAAGGGTCCAATGAATAATGTAGGTGATATTAAAAATATATCGGGGCAGCTAGGTGGCGCAGTGTTTAAAAGCACCAGCCCTTCATTCAGGACAACCTGAGTTCAAATTTGGCCTCAGACACTTGACACTTACTAGCTGTGTGACCCTGGGCAAGTCACTTAACCCCAATTACCTCACCAAAAACAAAATATACATACATATATATATATATATATATATATAATATTTTTTTAAAGTCTTCCTTATCACTGACTCATTGACTCATTTATTTACTATCTGGTCTTCATTCTTTCTGGGATCTGTACTAACTTATATCTTTATTATAAACACAAAACACCCCCTAGGGGCTTAAAGGATTTGAAAAGGCTGTGATACTGACCTCCCTGATTTCCTTCAAGTCCCTACTAAAATTCTTCCTTCTATAGAAAGTCTTTCCCAACTCCTCTTAATTCTAATGCCTTTCCTCCTTTAATTACTTCCTGTTTATTCTGCGTGTGTGTGTGTGTGTCTGCAAATGTGTGTGTGTCTGCGAATGTGTGTGTGTGTAGCTTGCTTTGTATATATCTCTCTGAGTTAGATTGTAAACTCCTTGAGGGCAGGGACCACCTTTTGTCTCTTTTCTAATCTTCTGCTTTTAGCACCCTGTCTGGCACTTAGTAAGTGCTCAATAAATGTTGATTGACTGATAACTAACACAGTTTTTCTCACATAGGCCACTATTTAAATATAACTTGAAGGAAATATTTTCAACCTAAAAGAAGAAGGAGGTAAACTTTTTAGTCTATTCTCTCCCCTTACCCATCACCTAGGACCTGGTAGTTAAGTGCTGATCAATTGGTTTTCTGAGCGTTGGGTTTGTTTTCTGTTTCATTGAATGAAATCTCTAAAAAAATTTTCTAGTTTAAATGGGTCACCTGGAATAGAATGACCAGCAATTGCAGACCTTCACAGAGCCATTGCTTAGAAAGCAGGGTCCCCCCACCTCTTCTGCTGGATATGTGTTAATTTGTGGTATCTGACCCAGTTACAGGGTATTTACAAAGAAGGCTTGTCAGTGCTATTTGCTACAAGACTGGTCTTTAATCTTCAGAAGAGTCCTATAGCTTGGGAGTGTGATCCCCACAGATATGCAGGGTGTTTCTTACTTCATTCCTCTTTACTACTACCATGTAATTATAACATAAGAGTGCTTGGTGTATAGTTACTGTCCTCTTCAGCCATTCATTGTTGGAGAAAATCCTTCTCATGTAACTAAAAGTCAAACTCTCCTCCTTGGAGAACATCTTTAAGTTCCAACCCCACATTCCCAAATAGGGACCTACTAGGGCCTTGTAGCTGTTGACTACAATGTCACCTTTTACTTTGTTTGAATTAAGCAATCATTTCTGATGGAAAAGACATTTCCTGGAACAGTAATTAATGTCTTGCTGGAGTTGCTAAGGGCCTGAAGGAAAGCCAAGGGCACTTAACCCAGTCAGTCATTAACTGCCAGGAAATATTGGACCCAGAGGGTATTAATGGTTATTATAAACTCTGAGAGTGAAGTGGTGAGGGGAGAAAGAAAGAATATCTAATGTAATTAATTTTATGCAATGAAAAGTTTAAAAATAGAAGAATCTGTTGCCATGGTCACATAGCATTCTGACGAGAGTCTTTCAGCTCGCTATAATGGCTGCCAGTGTCCAGCACTCATGGACGACAGAATATTTAGACCTGGCTTTCATCAGAGGCAGGACACAGGAAACCAACCAATAACCAGGCTACCCAAACTACCCCCACCCCTATAATGCATTTATGCTGTTGGATTTCCTCCTAAGGAAAACATTAAGCTTTCAACTGTCACTTTCATTTCTTTGAAAAATGTTTCTAATGACCCTCATTAGCCCCTTCAGACTGAGGCCTCTCTACATGTAGATCATAGATTTAGGGTTAGAAGGGATCGCAGACCATCTTAACTTTTTCCACTTGCCACTCCTTTTCATCGGAAATTTTTTTTTATTCAATCCTGGGTATATAGGTATATAAAATAGGTATACATAACCTTTGTTGCCAAAATTTTTGCAACCCCACATTCAGTTTAAGAAGCTGGATCTAGTTGAACCCTCTCATTTTATAGTTGAGAGGGTAAGGGACTTGTCCAAGGTCACACCAGGGAGTAAAGAATCCATGGAAGGATATGAACCCAGATCCTTTGACTCCTGAGACATTGCTTTTTCCACTGTTACGTGTGCATGATATAGATATCAAGCAAAACTACAAAAGAAAAATAGGGCTCTAAGGTAGCATCACTTAGATCTCCTGCTTTGTCTACGAGGACTTAGACCTGGAAGCTGACAACAATATAGCACCTACTCAAGCAAAACTAAAGGACTAAAGGCAGCATGGAGTGGGGCAGCTAGGGAAGGGGGGAAGCCCCAGCTGTAGTGTCAGAAGACCTGGGTCCAAATGCTATCTCTCAATCTACTAGGCTTCCAACTGTCAAAAATTCTTCATGTGTAAAATAATGAAATTGGACCAGATTAAAAATAACAATAGCTAACATTTTTTTTTTTTGGTGAGGCAATTGGGGTTAAGTGACTTGCCCAGGGTCACACAGCTAGTAAGTATCAAGTATCTGAGGCCGGATTTGAACTCAGGTACTCCTGACTCCAGGGCTGGTGCTCTATCCACTGAGCCACCTAGCTGCCCCAATAGCTAACATTTATATAGCACCATGTGTGATCTCATTATATACATATACACACGTGTTACCTCATTTGATTTGCACAACAACCTTGTGAACTAGGTATTATTATTATCCCCTTTTTACAGATGGGAAAACTAAGGTTGAAAAAGATTAATTAACCCTTGAAGGGTCACACAGCTAGTAAGAGGTCTTCTTGAATCTAAGACCATGCTCTTACATTTGGAGTCACCCAGCTGCAAAGCTTGGTGTGCCTGTGCCCCTCCCCCACTGGGCTGCCACCACTCTATTCTGCCCACTGGTTCAGAACCAGGGCACTTGACCCCAACTCCAGCAGAGACTGCAGCCACTTTACCCCGGCCAACTGCCAAACCTCCTCACTGGTCTGCAAACTGAGCCTCAGAAGAAGTTGCTGGCACCGAAGACTTAGAGGCGTTGGAGGCGTGGTCTGTTCCTGGCTGGGTCTGGACCACATGCTGAGCTCCTCTCCTATCCCAATCAGCAGGTTATCCCAGTTGCTGTCTTTGGCTGGAAAACCATCTCACTATTCTTATGTGAGTTAGACTGCTCTGGGGTTTTTTTTTAATGGCATTATTTGGAAGTGAGTGGATGGGTTTATTGGGAGCTTGCAGGAGTCACAGCCTCTCCTCTGCCATCTTGGCTCCAACCCAGAGTTGACTTTATCTTGCAAAATGATGAAGTTTCTGGAGATCATAAAGTCCCGGAAAGCAGCCAGGTGGTAAATGATGAGATGAATTCTCAAGAGAACCCTCCTTGTCAAACAATTTGTTGATTTGGTCCTTCTCTGGGAACCCAGACCTACCTACCAGTGTGAGCACAGGTTGGATAGAGTGAGTAAACCAGTCTAGAGGGTCAGTGGTCATCCCATGCCAACTATATTGTGTTATGGTGTTGGGGTCACTGGAGGTATATCACATATTTATTACATAAGCAAAAACTTTCTAACACCCAAGGCGTTTAAGTAGAAGATGGATGAATACATCCTGGGGATGCTGAAGCTTATTCTTCAGGTTAAGTGGTTAAATTAGGTAATCTTTGAAGTCCCTTCCAAACCTAAGATTCTATAATTCCACTTTCTACTTTTAACACCATCAGATGCCCTTTTAGTTTTGTGGGTATCATGTAACATTCAGATATACCATTGTAACCTGGTTGTGGCTCTGGGTTCTCAAAGGTCACATCTTTGTGCTCATAGATTTAGAGGAGGAGGTATCCTTAGAGGTCATGTAAGCTGAGGCTTGAATCAATGACCCAGCAACAATGGACTGTGTCTCTGGTCTGAAAACCAGCCCAGATATATTTTGCTCAGAGTTGTTTTTATTTGCTTTCTCTAATCAATATTGATTTAGAACATTTTTCATATGACTATAGATAACTTTGATTACTTTGCAAACTGCCTGTTCATATCCTTTGACCATTTATCAATTGAGAAATGGCTCTTATTTCTATAAATTTGACTCTGTTTTCAATAATTTGAGAAATGAGATCTTTAACAGGGAAACTTTCTGTAAATTTTTTTCACAGTAATGATTACTATGTATTTTCTTCCATCTTATTTCCCCTATTTATCCTACTTTCCTTTCACCCTGTCCATTCTGAAGTGTTTTGCTTCTGACTTTTACCCCCCTCCATCTGTCCTCCCTTCTATCAGTCCCATCCCCTTTCTCTTATCCTCTTCCCTTCCTACTTTCCTGTATGGTAGGATACCATATATATATAATTTTTTTTAATACCAGATATATTTTGAAGAGGTTCATCATTATAAGGCCGGCCACCAAGTAAAAGGCTTTTTCTGCTACAACAGCAATTCACACATACACAAAAACCACCTATTGAGGCTCAGACTGATTGTGATCTGTATTGATGAAGGCAGTACCCAAACCCAGGAAATTACAGATTACTGAATAATGAGGAGACAACAAGGCATATGCTAGTCAGAATGATACAAAAAGGACCAGTTCTTTTGTTGTTGGATATAGGTGTAATAAGGGCAGGAATATGTAGCTGTTACCACCACCATCACCACCACTACCTAAATCATTTGCATACCAATGGAAGATGATCTTGGGAATGAGGTTCACTTTATTACCATAATTCTGCAAGATCCCATCAGCCTGATTGAAGGGTAGAACCATGAGCTCTGAAATATCCATTTTCAGAAGGCACTCAGCTCATAACATCCCCTCATTTCTCACCAGGCTGCACTAGTCTGAAAAATCTCTGACCTTCTCCACCATGATGCTGCCTCAGACACCTTGACTGTGCACCCGCTTCCACCCCTCCCTTTTCACCCCTTCCTTTTGTGTGTTGTCTGCCCCCATTAGAGTGTAAGCTCTTTGAGGGCAAGGATCACCTTTCTTTTTTCTTATTTATATCCCTAGTGTTTAACATGGTATCTGGCACACAGTAGACAATATATGACTAATCTCTGTAAAGGTTTTGTGGAAACAGTACATGGAATGAGTTTTGTGAGCCAAGGATGTAAGAGTGATTAAAATAATTTCCTTCTTTTATGATTATGTAAAACGTTACTGTATTTTTCATTTTGTACAAGAAAACTTGATTAAAAGAAAAAAAGAAAGTGAAATATAGCATGCTTCAGTCTGTTACATCAGTATCAGTTCTTTCTTTGGAGATGGCTAGTATGGTTTACCGTTAGTCCTTTGGGATTGTCTTGGATCATTGTATTGCTGAGAATAGTTAAGCCATTCACAATTCTTCATCAAATAATATTGCTGTCTCTGTGTACAATGTTCTCTTGGTTTTGCTCACTTCACTATATATCAGTTCAGTTCATACATGTCTTTCCAGACCTTTTATTTTTTGGACTTGCCCAGAGTCACACAGCTAGTAAGTGTTAAGTGTCTGAGGCCACATTTGAACTCAGGTCCTCCTGAATCCAGGGCTGGTGCTTTATCCGCTTTGCCACCTAAATGCCCCTTTCTGGGCCTTTCTGAAGTCATCCTGCTTGTCATTACTTATAGCACAATAATATCCCATCACCATCATATACCACGGCTTGTTTAGCCTTCCCCAATTGAAGGGCATTCCTTTGATTTCCGATTCTTAGCCACCACAAAAAGAGCTGCTTTAAATATTTTTGTACAAATAGGTCTTTTTCTCTTTTTGGGGATGTCTTTGGGATATAAACCTAGCAGTGGTATTGCTGGATCAAAGGGTATGCACAGTTCTATAGCCCTTTGGGTAAAATAATTTTCTAACCCAAATTCAGGTAGTTATCTGGGTCGGTGTACCCCAAAATCAGTGCAATAAAGGGGACAGACTTAAGCATAGCTTGAAATATTTTGTCTTTTTCTAAAAGCTCCCTTCATGGATGCAGTCACATCTGGCTAAGTCTTGTGACTATACACCAAAAGGAGGACTAGTAATGTTGGAACCTTACTCTTATCTGGGTTGAAGAGGAAACAAAGTGTACATCTGAAGAAGTTTAGAAATCTTTTGAACTTCTAGAAAGGTGAAATAACTGGTGTTGGGGCAGGGAAGGACTTTTAAAAGTTTTCACTTGCCCTTGATGGGGAGAGGTCTTCTAGTTATCCTACCTCAGTGGATAGGTAGACAATGTAGCAGGTCTTGTAGATGGATAACTGTCATATGTAGATAGATAATGTTCTGTGTTCTTAGAAGACAGCCCTGAAGAGGTGAAGCCCAGCCAATGAGAGCACAAGGTGATGGAGAGAAGAGACGCAATGCCCAGCAGAGGCCAGTGGGATGATATTACCCAGTGCACACTGTCAACTCTGCAGGGTGGAAGCTGTCCTTCACAAAGAGGTGTCACTGGCTTGCACAGGTTACTGATGTGTACCCTACACATGGGCCTTGGTGCTCTGGATTTCTGTTCTCTGCCTCTCCATGAATGTTCCCTTCATGTGTACTTCACAGTAGCCCTCTGGCTGGCTGGTAAAACCCAATCATCTTGGGCTACGGTTTTAATCAGATGCTGACTCGCAGACTGCCCTCAAAGTGGGGAGAGCATTTCTAAGCTTTTCAAAGGGATGGAGCACTCAAACCAGCATATGACCCAAAGCAAGTGACATCTTCTCTCAGCCAGTTTTCTAATCTGTAAAATGAGGGTAATAATATCTCTTACCTGTTGGGGTTGTTGCAAGATCAAAAATGAAATAATATATGTAGTATTTTGTAAGCTTCAAAGTGCTATATAACCTTTAGCAATCATTATTATTTTAATTTTTCCTTATGGCTAATGCAGAAAACATGGTTCTTCTACTCCCCAGAGCAACATGGGGAAGTTAGATGAGGCATATCAAGGCATTTTTGAGGCAAAAAACAATTGGGTGTGATAAAACAAGTAGAAGGGGACAGTTAGGTGGTACAATGGATAATGCTGGGTCTGGAGTTAGAAACACCTAAGTTCAAGGGGCAGCTAGGTGGTGCAGTGGATAGAGCACCGGCCCTGGATTCAGGAGGATCTGACTTCAAATCCAACCTCAGACACTTGAGATGTACTAGCCGTGTGACCCTGGGCAAGTCACTTAACCCCAACTGCCTCACCAAAAAAACCCCTCAAAACAAAAAAACCAAAAAACACCTAAGTTCAGATTTAGCCAAAGACAGTTACTAGCTGTATGACCCTAGGCAAGTCACTTTACCTGTCAGTTTCAGTTTCCTCATCTATAAAATGGGGATAATAATAGCACCTACCTCCCAGAATTGTTATGAGGGTTCAAATGAGATTGTATGGAGAAATTAAAATGAAAGAAAACTTATTAGGTGTAATATCTTAAAGCAATCTCTATAGATACTAGCTATTATTATTTTTTTTTTAAGTGAGGCAATTGGGGTTAAGTGACTTGCCCAGGGTCACACAGCTAGTAAGTGTTAAGTGTTTGAGGCTGGATTTGAACTCAGGTACTCCTGACTCCAGGGCGGGCGCTCTATCCACTGTGCCACCTAGCTGCCCCACTAGCTATTATTATTAAGCAGTGTTAAGATCAGACTAAATTTTTTCATACTTTATTCATTTCTAAGGTTTATGAGAAGACTTGATTGCTGATGTGCAAATCAAGGTTCTGGGCTCCTATGGGTGTGACTGCCCCTACTCCATACAGTTCTCAACACTTCTGTAGGCAGTTTCAATGAGTTGATGTGACCCCCCAAAAATGGTATCATCTAATGGCTAGTTTGTTAAAACCATAGACAGAAGGCAAACATTCAACCTTTATGAAGTCTTTTGCTTGTATTACCATATAAAACTGCCCGTAAACCTCCCCCATTGTTCTCTGGGGGGAGAGGGGTCATTAAAACCAGTGAACCTTAAGGCTCAGAAGTTATAGTCCACCCAGAAGGGAGGTATTCTATGAAAAGATGTGTGTGTGTGTGTGTGTGTGTGTGTGTGCGCGCGCGCGCAACTGTGGCCATCACCAGCTAGACTTCCCCAGTCCCAAATGCAGAATCTCATCTGCCACACACATTTAATACAAGGTTGTTGAGGTTGTGTTTTTTTTTTTAACTTTGACTCAGCTGCAAGATGTGCTTTTAAATTTTTTTTGAGAGTTTTATTATTTGACATGACTCAAAAGATCAGGAAACACGATTTTAAAATGCATGAGGGGTTTAGTCTACTTTTCATAAGGTTTCCTTTGGCTTCTCTTGGCTCTTAACGGTACAAATGTGCTCCATAAAAATCTGTTTTTATGTGAACATGTTGTGATGGTTGCCCTTATAGATTCTCCCCAGCCAGGGCTGCTGGCAAAGAGATTAAGTGAGCCCTGCTACCTTCAGGCTGGTTCATCACATGTTAGCACCCCCACCAGAGGGCGCCCCAGGGCAGAAGAGCATATACACCCACTTGAAATCCTAGCTGGAAAGCCCCCAGAGTTCAATCCAACCTCTTCATTTCACAAATTAGGAAACACAAAGTACCTATTCCAGTTCAAACAGCTAATAAGTGGCCTAGTCAGGACTCCAAGCCTAGTCTCCTGATCATCACTACACCTTCTCCCCAGCTTTTGGTCAGTTCATGCTGCACTTTTATTCAGTTATCAGAAATTGTTCCTAAACAATTAAATAGATATGTAATATTATTTAGAGAAAGTCACTTGGAAAGGGGGAAATATGGTATGATATCAAGAGTGCTAGAGTAGGAGAGAACTTGGGCTCTGACTTCCCACCAAATAATTTCATTTCTCTGGGTCTCAGTTTCCTCATTTGTAAAAAATAAAATAAAGTGGGTGGGGGTGACTAGATGACCTCTACTAAAGACCCTTCTAGGTCTAAAGCTATGGTCCTGTGATACTTAACAGAACTCCCTTTCAAAATTCTTTTTTTCACGAAAATACATGTATTTTGAACATTTCTCTAAAAGCAAACATTGTATTTCTGGAGGTCATTAAAATCTAAGCTAAATATACCGTGACAAATAAAGTCATTTTGTTTTTCTTTGAAATTTCAGTTTGCTTAAAAATTCTACAGCTGGACTCCAGGGGTATTTGGGGAAGCACAGCTATGTGCCGCAGTGCATAGAGCATAGGTCCTGGAATTGGGCAGACCTGAATTCAAATCCAACCTCAGACACTGACTATGCTGTATGACCCTGGGCAAGTCATTTAACCCTGTTTGCCTTAATTTCCTCATCTGTAAAATGAGCTGGGGAAGGAAACAACAAACCACTCCAATATCTTTGTCAAGAAAACCCCAAATGGGGTTATGAAGAGTCAGACACGACTGAAATAACTCAGTAACAACAACAACATGGAAACATTTTACAGAACTGCTGACATCTCATGGATGGCATTGAAATAGGTTAAGTATTGTAACGATTGGAATGACGCCACCTGCTGGAGACTTACTGTAGAAGAGTTCTGCCCATGAAGTGAAGGTCTTTGAGGGCAAGACCAGGAGTCTTTTCTTTGGCGTCAGGAAGTGATGCGGGGTAGTGGGAGGAAGAAGGAAGAGACTAGCGCTCTGTTTCGGGCTCTCTTTCCTTTGGACTCTGGTGGAGAGCGGAGCTAGAAATGTGCTCTCCCTTTAATAAATAGGAATCTAGGCCTTTTTCTCTCTCTTTACCAAATTCTTATTCTCCTTAATAAATGCTTAAAAAGTCTAACTCTTGCTAAAGCTTATAATTTATTGGCGACCACTCATTAGATATTTTAGACAGTTTAGCTAGAATGGTAGCCCTTAACAGTATACACCTGACTTCACAGTTCTTCCCTGGGTATTTAATGTCATCAGCAGTTAATGAGGAAGCTTGGTCATCCTGAGCTCCTCAGAAGCATCTTGGTTTTTTAGGATTTAAACAAATAATGGTTACAGTGTAACACTCCACCTACTTTCTCATACCTGGTGCCCAAGAGGAAACATGATCTAGAAGACAGGCAAGGAGTCATTCATTGCTCACTTGTATGGTTTTCTCTGGTAGTCTACTTTCCAGAGAGTGAAAGCACAGGCAGAGGCAGGAATTCCATGCCCTCCCCCCCAAAAAAACTAGTAGTTATCTCTTCCACATCAAGACTTCATCTAATGAGGTTTCAATATATCTCAGGGCTGGAATAAGAAACAAAATGGGAATTTGGGGGGAATTTTACAGAAACAGCAGGCAACAAAGAAAAGGTTTAGAAGTTCAGAAATACATAAAATATATCTATAGTATTTTATAATATCAACATATTTTGTCTTTTAATACCATAATAATATAGACTTCTCTGGTATTAAGGGATGGTCAAACAATTTTACGTGGATTTTCCTGATTTAGGGGGTGTGCCTTGCCCTTAACGGCCTTGATGTGGAAGGGATAACTCAGTCTGATATCTCTTTATTTAGCTGGAGGCATTCTAGGATTGGACAGCTAACCTCCTCCATCATTTTGTGATACCCAACCAAAATACTGCTTAGTCACCCAAATGTGCCACCACTCGCTTCCTTTTTTCTATGGAACTTGGAAACCTGAAGGAACTAGGCCTACTTAGATGAGGTGAGTGATGGGAAGCACTGTATGAACAAAGTAGAAAGCAGACAGTGTGGAAATTAGGAGGGGTAGACTCCAAGTCTTGTTTTTTTCTTACTTATCAGTCTTGTGACTGCCTATACAATGAGGGGATGGACCAGATGCTGTCCAGCTCGGCCATTCCATGACTCGGTTGATTTAGGCTAACCTTTCCACTCCCTATTTCTCTGAATTGGTATGAATGCTTCTGGTCTACCAACAGTAGCCAAAGGATCTATTTAATGTAACCCAAATTAAAATTATCTGCTAATCTGGGCAGTCATGTTCTTTGTGCCTTTAAAGAAGCCTTTCCCAAGCTTCCTCAATTCTAATGCTTTTTCCCCCAGGGGCAATGAGGGTTAAGTGACTTGCCCAGGGTCACACAGCTGGTAAGTATTAAGTGTCTGAAGCCAAATTTGAACACAGGTCCTCCTGAATCCAGGGCCAGTGCTTTATCCACCGAGCCACCTAGCTGCCCCCAATTCTAATGCTTTTTTTTAAGGTGATTACCTCCAATACAGCCTGTCTATATCTTGTTTGTTTGGGGCTTTTTGTTCTTTTTTTTAAGGGGCAATGAGGGTTAAGTGACTTGCCCAGGGTCACAGAGCTAATAAGTGTCAAGTGTCTGAGGCTGGACTTGAACTCAGGTCCTCCTGAATCCAGGGCCTGTGCTTTATCCACTTCGCCACCTAGCTGTCCTGTGTACTGGAGAAGGAAATGGCAAACCACTCCAGTATCTTTGCCAAGAAAACCCCAAATGGGGTCACCAAGAATTGGACATGACTGAAATGATAGAACACACACTGTTTTGCATGCAGCTCTTTGCTAATGACCCACCAGGAAAATGTGATCCAGCCTTCCTATAATGTCTTTTCCCTTCCTTTGAACAAGAACTTTTTAACCCAGAGTCTGTAAACCTGTTTTCTAAAATATTTTGATAACTGTAATAATATAATTAATTTCCCTTATAGTCCTCTGTATTTTCTACCCTGCTGAACATTACTCTGAGAAGAGGTCCATAGACTTCACCAGACTGCCAAAGACGTCCACAACCCCCAAAAAGGTTAAAAGCCCCTGATCTAAACATATTCAAATCCTAAATATCATTCTGAACACAAACCCCCTAAGCCTCCCTACTCCCTTTTCCTACTCTTCTAGCTACTACTGAAAGTCTCTCTTTTTTGAACTCCTCATATTTGAACTATGTCTATAGCAAGAAATGAATGCCTAATCAGGTAGTGTCTAACATTCCAGGGTCTACCCTCTTATACATTTAAAAAATGTCCCTACAGCACAGCACAGTGGTATGGCATATAAGAGATAATTAATTATTTATTGAATGAATCTATATGGAAGCAAACTCAGTTTTTAAATAAATAAAATTTTAAATAAATTAAGCTGAGATACAAATGAAGAATTTAATTTAGGACAAATCTAGTTGTGTATTTAACCCTAATCCCCAACCATTTTTTAAAGCAAAAGAGCCTTTTCTTTTCTCCCTTTATCCTGTTGGTGGCACAGTGGGTAGAGCACTGGCCTGAAGTTGGGAGGACTAGAGTTCAAATCTCACCTCAGATACTTACTAGCTGTGTGACCCTGGGCAAGTCATTTAACCTGGATTGCCTTAAAACATCCAGGGCCATCGCCAGTCTTCCCAATATGTATCTTGCCAATAGATCCAGATAGCTCTGGAGGAAAGAGTGAGGCTGATGACTTAAATCCAATTCATTGCAAGTCATGACATCACCCTGATATCATGGTCCTCTTTGAAAAAGGACAAACAACAACAACCCCCAGAAACATCCTTTGGGGCTGCTTATGTATCTACCAGTGTGAATAAATGAGACAGATGTTTAAATTAAAATGGAAACTGGCAAGCTTGAGGCTAATAAGCAAAAGAGTTAAACTCATTTACTTAATAATTCTGTGACCTTGCATTTGATGGCCAGTGGTCATGTAAATTAAGTTAACTGTAATAAGCACCTCAAAGATGTCAAGGTAGTTACTTAAGCAGAGTAATTGAATTCCTGACCAAACTGCACAGATCATGGTCACCTGTGCATGGGGTCAGTCTGCTTAGGCAAGGGGAAAAGAGACTTCACTTTCCTTATTGTTTAATTTTTGTTTTCTTTTTAGCACACACACAAAATTGGCAAAAAAAAATTTCTTTTTAAGAAGCATTGTCTTTTATTTGTCTACAACCCGTGACCCTGGGTGCGCCACGTGGAATGTACTGTTTGTCTTGGGCAAATGTAACTTGAAGCCACACTCCTTGTTGGCTGCTGGTTTCAGGGCTGATGGTATATTCCTTCTCCATTACTCAGTTTACTTTCCTGAACTTGAAATGGAGTGGAATTTCAATGTAAAGTGACCGATTAGCTGCAGGGCTCAATTTAAGCCTTTCATTAAATTTAATCCCTGATCTCAAACCACTTTGTTTCTAGGAAAAGTATAGTGAGGTTTCTTGAATGTCACAAAGTTCAACCGAGTAAACCAGAAAAACTCAGCAGCTTGCCAGCCTTTTTGTAAGTCATCCATATCCTATCAAAAGTGTAACTATACATCTTCAGCTTCTGAACGATGTCCCCTGCAATCAAACTAATGCATCAGGTGGAATTTGCTGCCTTTAGACAGAGCACTCAAGATTTCTTAAGAAAACTCCAAAGAGGGCATGAACTGGATGAATTCTATCCCACTTGTACTTCTCCACTGGTGTTTGTGACTAGCAAAGGACCTTACAATCAGGAAGCACACAAAAAGGGACTGAGTGAATGGATCTCATTTCAGTGACAAAAAGTAGTCTTACTGCTCTTGTCTCTGACACCAGCATTGTCACTCACTTCACCTTTGAATTGGTTTCTTCTTATATAAATTGGAGATGATAATCCTATCTCAGAATTCTTTGAGAAAAGCAACTACATAAAAGTTAGCTTTGGGGGGGGAAAGACTGCATGGTATAGTGGTAAGGGAATATGGATTTGGTGTTTGGGACACATATTTAAGCCCCAGCTCTAGCATATATTTCCATAATGACAGTTACTTAACTTGAGTGAGGTGACAGTTTCCAGAAAGGTATCAGAGGATATTTTATGGCAATCCTTAAAGAAGGGAGAAAAGAACATTAGCAGGCTGTAAAGAGGCCCAAGCTTTATTCGGTCCAGGTCCTGAGCTCCAGAGATATGAAAAATGCTAATTTTTTTCATTCAGTGGGAATTTGTAAATGAACTCAGCCTTTGTTTTGACTTATTATGCATTCCTAAGATATGCACTTACCTAAAAGCTCCATCCACCAAGGCCCAGATGAGTCTTTTATTCAATCTTTCATAAACTGGGATAACTGATCACACGATAAAAAAGGGGTGGGGGTGACTCATTCAATTGCCTAAGGGGGGGGGTCAGGGATGCTTAGCTGCCACCTGTAGGCTCACAATTTTTAGAGCTGGAAGAGACTTTAGAAACCAACCCTTTCATTATATAGAAGAGGAAGTCTCAGGATTTAAGGAAATGGCTTTTCCAAGGCCACACAAGATACAACAGCAAGGGCAGGATTTGAAATCTTGACTTCAAATCTAGTGCTCTTTCCACCATTATCTGTCAAAGTCCTGGAATTTAACTGTCTCTCCGCCCCCCCCCCCCCCTTTGGAGGATTGTATCCAAGTAGAGCATAAATGAATCTTTGACAGTTAATTCTATCACTTAGCCATTCTCTTAACCCAAAACTCTCATACCACTGAAAGCGATTTTTACTTATGTGTACACTTTCTAATGCTCCACAGAACTCTAATTAAGATATACGCTTAGACAAACCCACCTGGATTATTTTGTGCTTCGATCTAATGCTGTGAATTTCTCACCTGGAGGAGAGTGAGAGAGGGAGAAGGGAGAGTGAGGGAGAGAGGGAAGGAGGGAGAGAGAGGGAGAGAGAGGAAGAGGGAATGAGAGGGAGGGAGGGAGAGAGAGACAGAGACTGCGAGAGACAGAGAGTGAGAGGCAGAGACACACACAGAGAGACAGACAGACAGAGAGAGGCAGAAAGAGACAGAGAGAGGCAGAGACAGAGAGACAGGAGTCAGAGGGAGGAGAGAGGAGGCTGTCCAAACTTCCCGCCCCCTTCGCAGACAAGTCCCCCCCCCCCCGCGCTCTCTCTCTCTCTCTCTCTCTCTCTCTCTCTCTCTCTCTCTCTCTCTCTCCTCCTCCTCTTCCTCCCCCCCGCCCCCAAGCCGGTCGCTGGCTGCAGCTTTGTTTTCTTCCCAGGTTTCATTTCCCACACGTGATACTGTGTTATTGCAAAGAGCGCTTCGTAGCGTTAGCGCAGGGCGAGTGCACCTATAAATACTAATAACATCGGCCAAAGAGAGAAGAGGGAGCGAGGCGAGAGGAGAGAGAGCGAGAGCAAAAGGACGAGGAGGGAAGGAGGGTTGAGGGAGCGAGAAAAAGCGCACCCGCAAGTCCCTCGGAGGAGGGCCCCCCACCCGCCCCTCCGTGCACCCAGGGCCAGAGCGGGGCAGAGGGAGGCTCGCATGCCATGCCACGCGGGGGGCCGGAGCGCGGTAGCTGCGGCCGCGCACGCTGCTGCTGCTGCTGCCGCCGCCGCCGCCGCCGCTGCTGCCGCCGGCCCCGGTCTTCCTTCCCCAGCTTAGCCCTTCCGCGCCTCCTCGTTATATCGGGGCATCGCTGAAAACGGAGACAATGGCGGCGGCGGCAGCTGCAGCGGCCACCACCGCCACCCCCACCAGCAGCAGCAGTAGCAGCAGCAGCAGCAAGAGCACCAGCAGCGGCGGCGGAGGCGCTCCCGCCGACGCCAGCCCCCGTGGCAGCGGCGGCACAGGCACGGGCGCGGGGCAGCAGCAGCAGCAGCAGCCGCAGCCCGAGCCCCCCAGGAAGCAGCGCATGGACCCGCGGCGCCGGCAGGCTGCCCTCTCCTTCCTCACCAATATCTCTCTGGACGGACGGCCCCCGCTGCAGAGCGAGGACTGGGGCAGCGGCGAGGAGAGCGGGGCGGTCAAGTCCGGGACAGGAGGCGCCGCGGGAGGCGGCGGAGGCGGCGGCGGAGTCCGGGCTCGGCTCAGCCTGCTCTCGGCGGCCGACAAGGGCAGCTTTTACCCGCCCGCGGCGGCAGCGGCAGCGGCGGTGGCAGCTGGAGGGACTGCCTGTGCGCTGCTGCAGCAGCAGCAGCTGGGCTGCTATCCCACCGCAGCAGCGCCCTACTGCGGGGGTGCCCGGGTTCCGATGAGCCCCCTGAGTGTAGACCGGGCATCGGGGGAACAGTCTCAGGCCAGCCGGCAGCCACCTCCCCCTCCACTCCAGCAGCTTCAGCTGCAGCAGCAGCGTGACGGCCCCGGGGAGGGAGGGGAGGAGGAGTTGGAGGAAGACGATGCCTTTGCCCCGGTGCAGGTGCCGGCAGCCACTTTCTTGGGCTCCGGGACACCGGGGGGTGGGAGCGGCAGCCGGAGCCGTCTCAACTCCTTCACTCAGGGAATCCTGCCCATCTCCTTCTCCAGACCCACCTCGCAGAACTATTGCTGTCTTGAGCAGTCGGGGCAGGTGGGCGCCTTCGAGCAGCTGCAGAGGTCCCGGTGAGTACCCGGGGAGGGGGGGCGTCACACACTTTACATCCTCCTCCACCCCTGCTTACCCCGGGGGCTGAAGTCCTGGGTCCTCTTGCACATTTTAACATCCTCCTCTCTCCTGCACCTAGAGCACCGTGCCTATGCTGACTCTCAGGGATGGAGTCCCGGGTCTTCTCTCCATTCCCTGTGGGATCCTTGCACACTTTGACATCCTCTTGTCTCCTGCACCAAGAGCACGGAGCCCATGCGGACTCTCTGGGCTGGAGTCCTGGGTCTCCTCCCTATTCCCCGTGGGATCCTTGCTTTTTGTGTTTTGTTTGGCCCAAGTGCTGAAACTCTGTGTGCACGTGGAAAAACAAGGAGGGGGGGAGAGGGTGTGTGCATAAAACATGCATATAACAGGAGCACCAAATACATAGAACATGAGGGCTCATGCAACATGGATGGAGTGGTTGGATGATCTCATTTAAAAAAAAAAAAGCTTACACCAAAATCTTCCATCACAAGAGGGAGATCACTAACTTCCTGAAATCCCATCCAGAATGTGAGAGGCACCCTCCCCACGTTCTCAGACTTGGCAGGGCTGGAAGTGGAACAGACAAAAAGTTGGCTTCCTAAAACCTCCCTGCCCCCCCACCCCTCACCCTTTGTGCATGTGTATGAGGAAATCTAAATCTTGTTGCAAAAATACTTTGAAATTCTCCCAACAGGTCTCTGCATATGAAGCTTTCACATGTCACGTTCAGACTCTTAGCTCTCTCCCATCTATTTGCCCATATTTGTTTTTGCTTTTTCTAAGAAGTTGTCCTTAGCAAGTATACTCCCAATGGTCCCATGCTAGTGGGAAAACCCTTCAGGGCTTTACCTAGAAATGTTGCTGTAGAAGCAGTTGGGCAAGTATAGGTTCAGGTAGAAATGTATTCCTAGAAGCCCATTAGGATTTACAGTGAAAATGTAAAATATTGGGCATGGCAGTACCTTTGTTTATTACCTAGGTAACCACTGAAGCATGTCAAAGGCATGTAGAGCCTTGTGCATCTTGTTCTTTGGCACATGGTGATGAAAACGAGGAGGTGAGATGGGAAGGGAATGCTGGTAGAAGACAAGGATCTGGAAGGAGCTGCCAGTTGTATCTGAATGCTCTTCTGATCTGTTTCTGTATCGGGGCCTCTGTACCAACCATTGCCACTTACAGAATCCTAAGCCACTGGAGGAATAAGTTGCTACTTTGTCAAAACTCCACTTGAGTTGAATGGACACAGACACAACCTTTTGTCCCAGTGACCCAAAAGGGGGCCTGAAAGCCCATTCTTTTGCAGCATCATTCTGAGCCAGGTGGGAAGGCAGCCTACCAGAAAATTAACCCATCTATCCCAGCCTGCAAAATGGGAAAAGAGTGGAGCTTTGGCAGAATTTTTTTTGTTGTTTTATTGTTTATCCTCAGATGGTCGAAATCAGTCAATTGAGGGGGATCATTCTAATACTATAGGGCTCGGCATTTAGAATCAGAGAGAACTCATTTCGAGACTGAAGTGTGTGTTTTACCTAAAGACTAAAGAGTGAGGCCAGGCAGCCTTACGGATGCAGTCGTGAATTAGTAAGGGCGAGCCCAAAGTGTGACAGCCCCAAACAGAAATCTCTTCATAGAGCAGGAATCTCCCCATTAGCTGGATGAGTGCAGAGAGAAGTGCACACTCAGCGGTTTCTTGGCAGCTCAGACGTCACCACTTGACCTGATAGTGACTGCAAACTCTGTGAGGCGATAGGGTAATGACAGGCATTCTAAAGACCCTGCTGGCCCAAATAAACTGTGTCAGGCCACAGAGGTTATCTTGTTTCTCTTGATAGAAGCAGGTGAATTTCAAGTGCTTAAAGCTACAGGGAAAGCAAGAAGTCGAGTTTCTTCAGAAGAAATTATTTGCCTCATGTTTCTTACTCTTGCAAATTTCAGTCTGGAAATACCAATCATCATTCTGCCTATTTATCATTGTAATCCAAAGTAAGGTTTCCTTAGGATGAAGTCACTGGTCTTATATTTCTGAGGTTTGTTGGTTTTTCTCCTGAATTTTTTTGAGAGATGAACAAGTGAATATGAGGTGACTTGATCTCAGACGTTGCAGGAAATTGTCTTATACTTTTACACAATCAACATCTAGCATGTTGTTCTGAAATCTCATCCTAATAACTGAAAGGAATTAGGACTGCACCGAGGTAAGAGATAGGATCAGTGATTTTCCTTAGTGTAGGAAAACTCATTGGTCATAACTTCCTTGGACATGCATGTGAACATTTCCTCTGCTTACAGTCTTACAGGGAGATACCTAGAGTACTGAGTGTAATTGACTTTCCTAGAGTCAGTATATATCAGGGGCAGTTCATATCCACCTTGTCTTGTCTGTCCTTGGCAGAATGCCATTAAATTGAATGTGGCAGGGGGCTTTGATTGGATAAAATTCTGCAATTCAAAGATTTTTTTTTATCTTCAGGAATAGATTGGCAGAGTTACTTGATCCCAAGTTGTAGAACCTAATAAACTTGAACTGCCCCAGGAGGTTTCCATGGGTCTTTTTAGGGTAGAGTATGGGAAGAGTGCTCCAATAAAGGAAAAAACTTTGTTAGATTTTTGTCTCTTATGAACAGCATCTTGATAACACTTGTCATAAACTTGAATAAATGAAGTAGGAATCCACTTGCCCTGGAGTCTAAGACTGGTAATGTGTTGGATTTAAAGAATATGGATCTTTTTTTTGGTAGAGTATCTCATTTTAAGAAAAACACATGCTTTGCTCAACTTAATAGTTATCATTCTGAAAAGTTGTGTATAAAATGGTTTTTTAAAAATAATTGTAATCATATTTCTTAAAGACTAAGAGAAGTTGCTGTTAAGGCAAGGGAAGAAGCATTTAACAAGGGGCTAGAAGGGTGGGTCGATATTCCAGGGTACAATGGCACTTGCTCACTCTCTCTCTCTCTCTTTCTCTCTCTCTCTCTCTCTCTCTCTCTCTCTCTCTCTCTCTCTCTCTTTAAAACACACACACACACACACACACACACACATTTTTTTTGGCTGAAGGTCATTTATTGATCTTCTAACACCCCTCATAATTATCGTTAGTCTTGTTACATTGGGAAATATTATGGGGAAATGGGACAGATAGAAGAAGGCCTATTCTGGAGATGGTACATTGGCATCACCCCCACTGTTTCTCAGGGTGAACCTTTAGAGCAACAAGGCCAAACAGATGGCTAGTTGGAGAAATATTTTCTTCCCACTGGCCATGCAAGAATCTTTTTTTTTTTTTTTGGTGGGGCAATGATGGTTAAGTGACTTGCCCAGGGTCACACAGCTAGTATGTGTCAAGTGTCTGAGGTTGGATTTGAACTCAGGTACTCCTGAATCCAGGGCCGGTGCTTTATCCACTGTGCCACCTAGCTGCCCCCCATGCAAGAATCTTACCAATTTTTATGGGTCCTGAAAGAAGTTTTTCAATTTTTTTCCTCACATACAAAATGAAATAAAGGATTTGGGGGCAATTATAGTCATTTTGGGGGCTTCTAGTACACATTTAACTCTACTTTTATCTGATATGATTAGGAAATCTAAAGTGAAAGCATTTCCCCCCATTTTGAGATAATGATTTTGTCTATTTTTTCTGTGAAGATTTATTGTCTCACTGAGGTGTGTGTGTGTGTGGGGGGGGGTATCGGTGAGGAGGCAGCCAGACTTTGTGCAAGGCTTATTTCTTTTTTTTCCCCTTCAACTTAGATAATTCTGTTGACTTTAGATTTTCTAAACCAGTGTTGTCAAACAAATAGAAATGGGGCCACTAAATGTTGCATAAGGATTATTGCAGCCTCATAGTGACATAGAAAACCCCATGTTAACATCATCTGTATTCTATTGTGTTTTTTTTTTTTGCAGGGCAGTGAGGGTTAAGTGACTTGCCCAGGGTCACACAGCTAGTAAGTGTTGTGTCTGAGATTGGATTTGAACTCAGGTACTCCTGAATCCAGGGCCGATGCTCTATCCACTGCACCACTTAGCTGCCCCTTCTATTTTATTTTTATTTGTTAAATGTTTCCCAATTACATTTTCAACCAGTTGTCTCTGAATGCACCACTGCACCTGTTCTCTTAGCAGCGGGCCATACTCAAAGCAGACATCCCAGGTGCCATATTGTATATATCCTTTGCTAGAAGACAGGCACCTCTCCTTGGCAAGGCCACAGAATTAGCCCCATGTCTTAGACACTGAACGTGCTCAATTAATATTTCTTGATTGTTGGCAAATGCTTCTTCATCATTGTTTGTGTTTTGTTTTGTTTTGTTTTGTTTTGCGGGGCAATGATGGTTAAGTGACTTGCCTAGGGTCACACAGCTAGTAAGTGTCAAGTGTCTGAGGCCGGATTTGAACTCAGGTCCTCCTGAATCCAGGGCTTGTGCTTTATCCACTGTGCCACCTAGCTGCCCCTGTGCTCTGTTTATAAAACCTGTTTGCAAATGCTCTGTATTAACAATGCTGTTTTTTAAAATTCCTGTTTAATTTTTTACATTCATGCATGGGGGAGGGCGTGGTGTGGATCGAGAGGGAAAGGACATTTAGCAAGCTTCTCCAACATTGCTTCCCCTTTGCCCGTCTCCAGTTTCTTCTAGTTTGTTTGCAAATCTCTGTGGTATCCAGAGTTAGAGTTCTGGTGATCCGGAAGCCTGGCACTGACTGGGTTTTAAGCAACAGGAAGGCTTAGATTTTGTGATTCGCTTTGTAGGCTAGAACACCCGAGGAGGAAAGCCAACAGAGATGCCTTCTTCTGACCCGGCATGATGGGGAAGAATACACGTGGCTGTCACATTTAGAGGATTGTTGGGAGACAATGAGAGTAAATGGATAAAGTAATTGTCAAAGTTTGTTGTGAGAGTGTATGTGTGCTTGTGTTTTAAATATGTTTAGTAGCAATGTCTGGTGGGCAGGTAGGTGGTACAGTAGATAAGAGTATGGAACCTGGAGTCAGGAAGACCTGAGTTCAAACCCAGCCTCAGATATTTACTAGCTGTGTGACCCTGAGGAAGTCACTTAGCCCTGTTTGCCTCAGTTTTCTCATCTGGAAAATGAGCTGGAAAAGGAAATGATAAACCACTCCAGTATCAATGCCATGAAAACCCCAAATAGGGTCACAAAGACTTGGACACGACTGAAAAGACTGAATGACCCAGCAACAGCTGGTGATTGCTTTTGGTCACTCTGGTACCTACAGCTTGCATGGGACAATTGCCTCTGTTCAAACCAGTGCACTTCAATACAGGTCACCTTCTACCATATGGTTGGGCCAGAACAGGCAGAGTCTACATTCAGTTCTGGAGGATTCCCACAATGCTGGGCAAGACAATGCAAAGACATATTTTTGGAGATGTTCCCAATAATTTAAAAAAATATAAAAATGCTGTTTCAGTTAATTTTGCCCAAATTCATTCTGTCTGTTGGGTGGCAACGTTTTATAGGGAGTGGAAAGGACATTGGATTAGAAATCAGAAGATTTGGATGGATTCTCATGCACGCTTTTCTGTGATCTCGAGCCAGTGAACTAAACTCTCTGAGTGTTAACTTACTCATCTATAAAATAAGAAAGCTGCGCCACATAATTCCTAAAGCCCCTTCTGTCTCTAGAATTGGGTATTTTTCATTTTGGATTCTCCAGGTGGAAACACTGGGGGCATCTTTACAGGTGGATTTTGTTGTATCTTTACAGTATATTAAAATGTGGGATGATTTATCTGATCAACCCATTCCTCGCCTGTCGCCATTGAGCACAGAGCAGGGTTCTGAGGGCGTGACACAAATCAGCACACAGGGAAAACCAGCCCAGAGTGAGGGCTGTCAAAGAACTATGGGGATGCTATATAGAATATTGGGGTTGGGGTAGGACTTGTGATAGAATATGGTCATATGAATCAGAAGAATTGCTTGTCTCCTTAATGTTTGACAGAAGCCAAGAATCTAAACCTCTCCAGGTATCAGTTATAAATTATAAATAGCTGTTGTTAAGTAGCACTTAATGTTCAGTGAGAGTGGAAAGAGATCCTGGAGTCAGAGGATTTGAGTTCAACTTCTACCCGTGATGTGATACTGGGTAAGCCAATACCTCTCTGGCTCACAACTTCCTCATCCGGAAAATGAGGGTATTGGACTGTGTGAGATCTCCGGTCCCTTCCAGCTTCAGACCTGTGATTCTCAAAACAAACCCATGAAGTTGGGACTACAGGTGTTATTCCAGTTTTGCAGAGGAGGAAACTGAGTCTCAGAGAAGGTAAAATGATTTGTTCCTGGTCATGTGGAGGCAGGAACTGGACCCAGGGTTTTCCTGGCTTCTGAGTTCTGCTTTTCATTCTACTGACCCTTTTTCTGAATCTCAAAAGGCTATGAGGTGGGTAAGGGACTTTGAGCTCCTCCTCCATAAAGTAAAAATAAGCTATTGTTTAGTCATTTAAGTCACTTTGAACTGGAAGAACTGGAGTAGTGGTTTTGCTTTGAAAGAGCTGAGGAAAAAGGGCAGTTAGGTGGTGCAGTAGATAAAGCACTGGCTCTGAATTCAGGAGGACCTGAGTTCAAATCCAACCTGACACTTGACACTTACTAGCTGTGTGACCCTGGGCAAGTCACTTAACCCTCATTGCCCCACCAAAAAAAAAAAACCCCAAACCATTCCAGGGTATTCAATAACTAATTTTCCTTCCTTTCCCCTGTAAGTATTTCAGCCTCATATTTCCCATTTTACCCTTTCATTCTCCGAGCCCCCAGGGGCCCCAATCTTATAAGATTACCCAAAGGGAAGGAAACACATCAGAAGCTTATCTATTACTGGCTAATGCCCAGCAACAGCCTGTTCAGGTGTGACCTTTTGCCCTTCTCTTCCTAAGGAAGAGGGGGCCAGCCATGCCCATCTCTGTTACTGCTAATCCCATTTCATCCGAGGGTACCATGACAATTCCTGAGTGAGGGATATTTGTTCCATAGATGGCATCCCCTTCCCTACCCCCTCAGAAAATCATGATGGCCAGAGAGGGCTCTGGGGTAGGAGGCCGTCAGAGCAAACTGGGGGGTCAGATCGTTTCCCATGTGCCTTTTGAGTTAGCTTTGGTGGTAGAACCCTTACCTGGGAATTATGGCATCTGATCTGTAGGGCTGGCCAGCTCTGTCACTGCCTCCCCAACTGAGTGACACTGAGCAATCTGCTTGAATCTCCCTGCCCTCCCAGTTTCCAGGGCTGTATAAATGGGAGTTATTCTTCTTTGAACAGACACATCTCCTCTTTACACAGGCTTCATAGCTTGTTGGACTGGATGGAGTTCCCCATTTCATAAGAAAGCTACCTGGCTGGCCGGGCCAAGGGGCAGACTTGTGAGGGGGGAGATGACACAGTTACAGAGACAACAGAGAAGCCTTTCATCATTACCCTGGCCCATAGTGTTCTCTCCCTCCTTTGTACCCCTGTTGTACTTATGTGACCCTTAGCACACACTCCTCTGTTATATGGATTGGTCTTTTCTCACCAACTATGTAAATTCCTTAAGGAATTTTTAAATTCAGATTCTTATATTTTCCATTTCCTACGACAGTGTACATAGTAGTAAATGCCCAATAAGTGTTCATTACTTGCAAGTTCAATTTATTGTACTCAAATGAGAATCTCTTTAGGCAGCTAGGCAGCCCTATGGCTAGAATGTTGGACCTCTAGTCAGGAAGACCTGAGTTTGGTTCCATATTTATTCACTAGCTTTGTGACCCTGGGCAAGTTACATAACCACTGCCTGACTCAGTTTCCTCACCTGTAAAATGGGGATAATCATAGTACCTACTTCACAGGGTTATTCCAAGGCTCAAATGAGATAACATTTGTAAAACATATACAAATAAAGTCTGAGCCTCAAGTAGAGTATTAAGTAATCACTCTACCCCAAAGAGATTATTATTAAGATTCTTATTAATAAAATCGGACTTGAGCTCCTGTTTACATGTATAAAGAGATTTGTACACATTAAAGTACTATATATTAGCTATTATGATGTCTTTGTAGTAAATAAAAATGGGGGTAGACAGACATCCAAAAAAGAAAAGTACCTATTTGTACAAAAATATTTATAGCAGCTCTTTTTTTTTTTTTTTGGTGGCAAAGAATTGGAAACTGAGAGGATGCCCATCCATTAGGGAATGGCTAAACAAGTTGTGGCATTGTGCTATAAGAAATGACAAGCAGAATGATTTCAGAAAAACCTGGAAAGACTTACATGAACTGATGTATAGTGCAGTGAGCAGAACCAGGAGAATGTTATACACAGTAACAGCAATATTGTCTGATGAAGAACTGTGAATGAAGTAGCTATTCTCAGCAATAACAATGATGCAAGACAATCCCAAAGGACTAATGATGAAGCATACTAATCCACCTCCAGAGAAAGAACTGATATTGATGGAACACAGACTGAAGCATCCTTCCTTCCTTCCTTTCCTCCCTTCCTCCCTCCCTTCCTCCCTCCCTTCCTCCCTCCCTTCCTCCCTCCCTTCCTTCCTTCCTTCCTTCCTTCCTTCCTTCCTTCCTTCCTTCCTTCCTTCCTTCCTTCCTTCCTTCCTTCCTTCCTTCCTTCCTTCCTTCCTTCCTCCCTCCCTCCCTCCCTCCCTTCCTTTCTTATTCAAGTCTTATACAAAATGAAAATAATATGGAAATGTTTTTTATAATTGCACATGTATAACCTATATCTGATTGCTTACTGCCTCAGGGAGTTAGGGAGGGATAGAATTTGGAACTCAAAATTTTAAATAAAAATGTTTTGTTTTGTTTTTTTAAATGGGGGTAGAGTAAGGGATAGGCAAGGAAGGTATCCCCTGATTGATTTGCTAATAAGGGAAACAGTGAAGTTCAGAGATGTGTACCACTGATCCTTTGGAAGCTTCCTTCTTCCCTACATCAGTGTCTCCCCTCTGGCCTTCTTAACTAGCTCACATCATCTAGCTCACAACAACCACCCCCCCACCCCCAACACACACACACACACAGTAACACCCTATTGTTCCTGAGCTGCCATAGCTCAGGGTCTGTTGCCAGCCCTATACTTCTCCCTCAGGACCCTGCTCTGGTCTCTGTGACTGTAGGTAATTATGGGTTAATCAGATAAAATTAACCGTCCTTAGTGGTTAGCTAGCCAACTCCTCTATTTGCTCTCCCAGGCTGGTTGAAGGACCTCACCCTCCCCTCTTCACAGTTGTGGGGAGTAAGGCTAATCCCGAGAATACCAGGCCTGGGCATCTGCCCAGCAACATCAGCAAAGCTTGCTCTGGAAGCTGTACAGAGAGCAGGCTGGCCACACTCTGGCCACAGGAGGCAGCCTGGGCAGGACTGGTCCGGGCTTACAAAGGATATTGTCACTCACAGGATTTAGAGAAGAGAGGTTGGCAATTTGCTAGTCTGGATGTGTCCTTCCCTCCCAGCCCCCAGTTTTGCAGATGAGAAAACTGAGGCCCAGAGATGTGATGAGCTTGTCTAAGAACACAGAGGTAGTAAAGAGTGGGTTCTCTGCCTCACTTCCTCTGCACCAGCCTGCACCAACCAGGCTGCATGTTTGTTGTTGTTCAGACTTGTCTACTCTTTGTGACCCCCTTTTTGGGTTTTTCTTTACAAGGATATAGAAGTGGTTTGCCATTTCCTTCTCCAGCTCATTCTGCAGATGGGGAAACTGAGGCAAACAGGGTTAAGTGACTTGCCCAGGGTCAAAACAGCTCGTAAGTATCTGAGGCTGGATTTGAACCCAGCTGTTCCAGGCCCCATATTCTATCTGCCACACCCCTAGCTGCCCCTGGGCCACATGTTTGCTTTGATGCATATTTTGTTGTGATTTGTTTAGAACATAGGCACGTGGAACTGTTTTCATTTTGCTTTTCTGTCCTCAGCCCTTGGCACTGTGCCTTGAGCATATTAAGTACTTATTGGATCAGGTGAACCATATGGGTATGGGATCCATACAGAGTCCAAAGTCTAGAGCTGGGAAAAGGGCATGTAGAGGTAGCACGAGGTGGAGCCGGGATTCTAGTCCAGCTCTTCCTTTAACTTTCATATCCAGGGTCCTTTCCATTGGTTCTTACTTTGCCTCTAAATCCAGGCTTCTTTGTACTGCATCAGAGATGCCTGCTTGCATTTTGTGATTTGCTCTGTAAGTCTGCTTCCTGGAGAGGTAGGAAGCCAGTGAAGATTCCTCCTAACAGAGCATCCCTTTGCTAGGCAAGCTTGGGATCCAGAGGGTTTCTCTCCTCAAACTCTGTAAGACATGCCCAATCAGACCTAACCAAAAGAATGCTGTGTTTACGCTCATTATTTTCCTTTCAAAGGTCCCAGGGAGACCTTGGACACTGCTTCATCCATCTCCGAACCTCAGGGCTAGAAGGTACTTTCTGGGGTTCCTTTCCTCAGCTGTGGAGACTTGAGGCTAACCAGATCTTTTGCTTGCCTCCTAATCTATCATGGGACATAGTGACAATTAAGTGACAGTGGATTGAGTGATGGACTTGGAGTCAGGAAGACCTGAGTTGAATCCTGTCTCAGACTCTTGTTTAATAGCTTGTTAACACAAGGTCAAGTTACTTAACTTATCTCAGCCTCAGTTTTCTCATCTGTAGAATGGGCGTCGTAACAATACCTGTCTCACAGGGTTGTTCCGAGACTCAAATGAGATAATACATGCAAAGTGCTTTGTGAATCGTAAAATACACACCAGCTGTTATTATTACATGTTGGCCTAGATCTGAATAATGGTGTTTGGAATTTAGAAAGGGAACTTCCAAAATTTTTCATTCCCCTTTCTCCCCCTTTTAGCTCTTTATTTACTACGGCTAAAGCCCAATTTGTTCTACCACTGACCTTTCTCTTTTATTTCAAACCTCTTTGGTCATGGAGTTTAGAAATCATCTCCTACTTCAGTGCCTGACACACAGTAAGAGCTTCATACATGTTTACTGATGGATTAGTTCTGTATGCAGTGGTGCTCTAACATGCAACCCTACCCACCCCACCCCAATTCTGTTTTGTTGGGGGTTTTTAAAGCCTCCTCGAACATGGGGGTTTTCTAGTTTTCTGTGTTTGCAAGTAGAGTAATTGCATACTAGTTTATATTTAACAAGGTTATCATTAGTGCGGCTTGGGGTTAACTGCTGCTCATTTAGGCACCAAAGAGATAAAAGCATGCAGAGACCCATGTGCAAAAGGCAACAGTTTAGGACTTAAGACATAATTATGTGAGCACATGAAAAGGCTCAGCTCCACCCCTCACTTAAAAGCTAGGGTATACTTAGAGCAAAGTTGAGTTTTACATTACATCAACAGAAAAGGATTAATAAAATTCACCAGGACCATGAGGAGTTCAAGAATTAGACAAGGCCACGAAGTGCCCTGTCCTTATTGACTCCATTATTTATTCAGCATAATGAACATCTGGGTAGAGGAAAGGAAAAGGGGTGAGGGGAAAGGAAGGATGCTAGCAAATGCTTGTTTTTATATGGGTTTTAAGTGGAATTTTTAAAGTATTACAAAAGGCAAAGTCTCAAAAAGCCACTTTGCTTGGGAACAAAGATATGTGTGTTTCAGGCCAAGTACTTTATTTGTAATGGAAGTATATAGTTCTCATCATTTTCTGGCCTCCCTGGGTTGGGGCCTCTTGAGAAAGGTTAAATAAATGGAATAAAGGATAAAGAAATGGGCAGAATCAACTATCTGCTGGTAGATGTCAGATAGCTCTCCTAACTCTCAGGTTCTTCAGCCACCTAGGCTAAAGCTGCTCCCCTCTCCCCCCCAAAAAAGAAGGGGGAGGAGAGAGACAAGGCAAAGTAAAGGGCTGGGCACCATTCCTCCCTATAACCTCAGCCAACCATTCTTGGGCTGCAGATCATAAAACATTAGAGGCAGAAAAAGACTCTAATCCCACCTTCTCGTTGTATAGGTGAGGAAGTCAAGTCAGGACCCGGAGAAGTATTGAATTGCCTTAGCAAATTAGGAGCAGTTAAGACTAGAACCTAGTATCTAGTTAAAGTAAGAGAACTGCAAAAGAAGCAAGGAACCTGAATGTGGGCCCCCTAATGCCCTGGGTCTAATCTTCGTTGTCCACTACGTCGTTGCTGGAAATTATCTGCCTTTGGTTATAAAAATGTTATGCTGTATTGTCAGTGGCTCATCCACCTGTTTGTGCCTGTATATCTTTGTGTAAATCCTGATCAGTGTAAATGATTGATCCCCTGAAGAGTTTGCCTGATAGGAATTCTTGCTGTCTATTTCCATTGGGCTGGAACCAATAACCCTATTTTACATATAATTATAACTACACGTAGTACAAATTGGAATAGACCCTACCACTTTGGGGGATTCATTATTCCCATTCATTGTTCTTGCTAAAAAGGACACAGCCTGTAGCTTTAGTTAAATGTAAGTGAACAGAGGAGTGACCAGTTCTAAGTGGTGACTGTTGTGTCTTCATTTCCCAATTCACCAGTTGAATCTATTAGAATTCTTTATTCTGCCAACAGTGTGCCAGAAGGCCTGCCTTCTCACCCCTCCTCAAGCTTTGGATGTTTCCATCTTTTATCACTTTTGCAAAAAATTGGTGGATGGGAAGTGAAACCTCCAAGTTGTTTTAATTTGTATTTCTTTGATGAGTGATTTGGGGCACTTTTTTTTTCTCCATAGGGTGGTGTTGATAGCTTGCAGATCCTTTGAAAACTTTTCATGTCCTTTGATCAATTGAGATAATATTTGTCAAATGCTTTACAGACCTTAAAGTAAGTTATATATAAATGTTGGCTATTATTTATTTATTAGGTAATAGACTTTAGCCTTGTATATAAATTCTACAGTACACACACATGAGAGATTGAGATCTACATACTCTGTATCTATACAGCTGCATATCCAACTTTGATATTCGATGCAAAATTGTTTTTCTTCCTATTTCAGTCAGTCACCAAACATTTATTAAGCACCACTTGTGTGGCAGGCATTATGCTTGCCCAGTAGGTTCTGAGGATAGATTCAAACCTCCAATGAGGCACAGTTTTAGGCAGTACAAATGGCTTGTCCTGGTTTTGCTCAAACCTGGGTTTTCTGACTCATAGTTCAGTACACTTTCTACTCCATTATGATTCTTCCCAGGCAGACATGAATATTCTGTGAACAGAGAATGAGATGATGAAATGTGTAAAAGGCAAGAAAACTTTGGACATGTGAGTGTGATACATGTGGTATAGGCTTTATGGAGGGGAGTCATGTGAAATAGGTCTGAAAAAGTGGGGTGCTGTGAGATTGTGGGAGGCCTTGAATGTCAGGCTAAAGAATTAAGATGTTATTCTGTAAAGAAGTTTAAAGTTTTTGGAGCAGAGGATAACATTTACATTTTTTTAAAATTAAGGGTGGTATTTACACAAAGCCACCCAGAGGCAGTTGGCTCTATAGCTTTCCATCTTTAGGATAGTCTAATGAGAGGGATAGCTAGATGTCTCAGTCACTGGGTACAGCACTGGACTTGGAGTCAGAAAGACTTAAGTTCAAATCCAGCCTCAGACACTTATTAGTTGTATGATCTTGGACAAATTACTTAACCTCAGTTTACCTTGGAGGCAGCTAGGTGACTCAAAGGATAGAGCACTGGGCCTGGAGTCAGAAAGATTTGAGTTTAAATCCAGCCTCAGACACTAGCTGTGTGACCCTGGGCAAGTCACTTAACCTGTTTGCCTTAATCCACTGGAGGAAATGATGAGGTAGGGGAGGGAAAATTACTTTGGCACAGATAAGGAAAGGCTATATTAATGGAGGAGGGAGGATTGAGCATTAGCAGTTGAGGGGAGAGAGGAGTGAAGTCCACTGAGAAGAGATAGCTAATTGGACATTATTTTTATATACTGTATCATCTCTGTAAATTAAAGAACAAACTGTTTTGTGTCTGTTTTACAAAATTGGCCAGGCTGCATCTACGCTTTCTTGTAACCCTTGCTCTCTGCTGCCCATCCAGATTCCTGGAAGGCTTGCTGAGCCAAATCCTCCTCGCTCAATCACGCCATGCCCTACTGCTATCACATAAAGAAACATCTGTGGGACCTAGTTGTTTTGATGTGTTGTAATCACAGCAAATAGAACTATTTACTTTAGTGCAGTTGCTGCTAGGGAACACGGAATAGATAATGCCATCATGCCTTCAATTTCCTAAGTGGTAAGAAAGTAAAACTTTAGCAATAGAGAAATTATTACACACCCTAACCAGGAAGGATTCATTTTCACTCCTTGGTGTTTCATGGCATTTGGCAAATTTCAGTTTCAAATGAAAGAATTCAAGAAAGGAAGCATCTATAAAGATCCATTCTTGCCTAACAAGTCACTCAGAAAAAAGTCACATTTTCTTTATTTTGACTGGATGACCTATAGTAAGTACTGTGAACAAAGTGGAGTGTTCTTCCTTGGGGATGTGTAGAGTCCTCCCCCTCAGGAGATCCTGAGCTGGGTCAGGATGACCCCTTGTCAGGAATATTGTAGATGGGATTCTGATGGCCCCTGTTGTTTTTCAGTTATATCTGACTCTTTGTGACCCCATTTGGGGTTTTCTTGGCAAAGACACTGAAATGGTTTGTCGTTTCTTTCTCCAGCTCATTTTACAGTTGAGGAAGAGGAAACTGAGGCAAACAGGGTCAAGTGACTTACCCAGGGTCACAAAGATAATAAGTATCTGAGGCTGGCTTTGAACTCCTGAAGAAAAGTCTTTTTGACTCCAGGCTGGGCATTCTATACACTAGCTGCTAAAGGGCTCTGAGGCCTTCCCAATTCTAAGCATCTAGATGGCTTAGTGAATAGAACAATGGATCTATAGTTCAAATCCAGCCTCAGGCACTTATTATCTATGTGGCCTTGGGCAAGGCACTCAACTCTATTTGCCTCAGTTTCCTTGATCTGTAAAATGTAGATAATAATAGCACCTATGGGGCAGTGGCCCTGGATTCAGGAGGACCTGAGTTCAAATCCAACCTCAGACACTTGATACTTACTAGCTGTGTGACCCTGGCCAAGTCACTTAAGCCTCATTGCCCCACAAAAACATTAAAAAATTTAAAAAATAATAGCACCTACATCCCAGGGTTGTTGTGAGGATCAAATGAGATATTTATAAAGTGCTTTGCAAGCCTTAAAGCTCTCTATAAATGTTAGCTATTATAAGTAAGCCATTGATGGTTAACCCTTCAAGGGCAACCCCTAGACTGCAGACCCTGATTAACTTAACTGTTTCATCACCCAGAGCTTTTGCGAAAGAAAGAAAAGACTGATCCCTCCTCTAAGAATCATTCCTCTGAATTCACAGCCTTTCCCCATTTTTCCCTGATATTTCATAATACACTTTGAGTAGAGTTCCAATTAGGTTAAACAGACAATATAACACATCTTTATAATAGTAGGTAGGAATTTTGTCCAGTAGTGTAAAGAGGGGGGATGGTACAAGGCAGAGGACGTGGATTTTGGTTTTTGGTTTTTTGTTTTTTTTTGTAACCAAAGGACATGATTTTAAGTCCTAGTTCTGTAATTTATTGTCTTGTGACATCGGGTAAGTTACCTAACTTCTCTAGGCCTCAGTTTCCCTATCTTATAAAATGAGAGGGATGATGGCCTCTTCCATCTTTAAATCTGTCAGTTAGTTTCTCTGAACTCTACCGGCTCATCGTTTCTTACAGCACAATAGTATACCATTGCATTCATATACCACAACTTGTTCAGCCATTCCCCAATTGATAGGCATCCCCTCAATTTCCAATTCTTTGCCACCACAAAGAGAGCTGCTAGAAACATTTTTGTACATGTGGGCCCTTTTCCCTTTTTCATGATCTTTTTGGAATACTGACCTAGTAGTGGTATTGCTAGGTCAAAGAGTATGCACAATTTTATAGCCCTTTGGGCATAGTTCCAAGTCATTCTCCTGAATCGTTGGGTCAGTTCACAACTCCACCAACAATGCATTAGTGTTCCAATTTCCCCACATCTTCAGTTTTATTATTTTCCTTTTTTCTGTCATTAGCCCAATCTGATAGGTATGAGGTGGTACCTTAGAATTGTTTTAATTTGCATTTCTCTATTGATTAGAGAAATGCACATTAAAATGAGTCTGTGGCTTCTTAACTACATGATCTTGAATAAACAGCTTAACCTGTATTGACCTCATCTATAAAATGGGGGGAAGGAAAGGGAATAGGTATTTATACTACATCTACTATGTGCCTGCCAGGCAACTACACTGTGCTAAGCACTTTTACAAATATCTCATTTGATCCTCACAACAATTCTGGGAGATTGGTGCTGTTTTTATGCCTGTTTTGCAGTTGAGGAAACTAGGCAAATAGAGGTTAAACAACTTGCCCAGGATCACAGAGCTAGTAGTTTGAGGAATAGAATAGTGGGAGGGAAAGGATAGTGGGAGGATACTCAGCAGGGCAGTTAATGAGAAGATAGAGAGTAAAGTGAATCACAAATAGGGTCCCTTGATATAGTAGGTCAAATGAAGCACCTACTAATACTTAGCTCCAGTGGTCGGAGTTCTGAAAGTGAAAGGATCAAATCTTCCAGGGCAGGGTCTCTGAAATGAGAGTATGCACAGTGACTGGTGAAATCTCTAGGGTGCAAGGTGAGAATGTGGGTGTCCCCAGTCCCCTGGTATGGTGATAGTGGGCTTTGATGAAGCCCTCACTAGTCAGTGGAAGAAAATAACAAGCAATAAATATTTCTCAATTAACTTGAGAAAATTAATCAGGTTCTTCTTTCCAATGTTGGTCATCAGCCCCATTTCTAAACTCTCCTCTTTGGGATCATTGTCCTTCCTTGTTATCACATTTACTCTCCTCCCTCTCCCTCAAGTCTATTTTTCACTTCCCTAAGATATGAATGGGCAGCTAGGTGGCTCAGTGGATAGAATGCCGGACCTGGAGTCAGGAACACCTGAGTTTAAATTCAGCCTCAGATACTTACTAGCTATATGATGCTGGGCAAGCCACTTAACCCTGTTTGCCTCAGTTTCCTCATCTGGAAAATGAGCTAGAGAAGTAAATGGCAAACCTGTCCAATATCTTTGCCAAGAAAACCCCAAATGGGGTCACAAGGAGTTGTTCATGACTGAAACGACTGAACAACAAGAGGAAACTACAAATTCTGGGCTGTCGAAATATATTTCCCTTTACCACCTAGTCACAACTGTTCTCTTGGAAGCCACCAAGCTCACAGGTTTCTCCTGTGTTCCTTAGTCCCAGGTGAGTATTCATTCTTCCTTTTCTCCCATCCAGTTCTGGTCTTTGCATTTTTCCTCTTATCTCTTCTCCTTTGACACTATTGATACTTTCTAGGCTGCAAGCTTTTTCACAAAGCCTGCTAAGACTCTTGTCCCATGTTAATAGAAGGATCAGCTGAACTATCTCACTCCTCATTACAGAGGTTGGTGATAGGTGCTATGAGAGAACCATAGATTTCTATAGCACTTCAGAGGTGGGGAAAGATTGCTACTGGCTGAAGTGATCATTAGAGATTTTGCTTCCTTTTGAGCTGGATTTCAGAGGATGGACACGGTAGATGTTCTGTAGATTGCGCTGTGCTTGAAGAGGGGGAAAATATTCTAGGCCTAGGAAACAACATGGACAGAAGTTTAGATACTGCAAACTATAAAGGGTGTTTGGCGAATAGCAAATAGGACACATTGGCTGAAGTTGAATGTTCTTATAGGGGAGAAGAAGGTGTTAAGGCTGGGAAAATAGCTTCCTTCAGGGAGATTCTTCCTCCAACCCAAGGTTGGAAAGAGTGGGGATTGTTAAATTTTCAGTGTAAGTGTTCATCCCTCAGAAATGGGCAAACACTACAAATCAGGGCTCGTTATTGTTTTGTCAATTGTCTATACTTAAGAAAGTAGAGAAAATGTCAATACTGAAAATTAAATGTAACATATCTTCTTGTTCTTCTCCTCCCCTTCTACCCCTCCTCTTCCTGATTCTCCTCCTCCTCCTCCTCTTATCATTTACCAGAACACCTCTGGTTAAAGATGGATTGAAGAGGGCCTTAAGTGTCAAATGGAAGAGAACGGACTGGTTGGGTACACAGTTGCAATGCACACAGAAAAGTTTTTGCAAAGAGAATGATACTCTATAATAAGAAAGTTAAACTTGGGGTAGTATAAAGAGTGACTTGTAGAGGGGGTAGATTGGAGGTTGGGGAGACCAGCCAAGACACTTTTTTTTTTTTTAAGTGAGGCAATTGGAGTTAAGTGACTTGCCCAGGGTCACACAGCTAGTAAGTGTTAAGTGTCTAAGACCGGATTTGAACTCAGGAACTCCTGACTCCAGGGCCGGTGCTCTATCCACTGCGCCACCTAGCTGCCCTGCCAAGACACTTTTGTGGTTGCCCAGACAAAAGGGGAGGAGGACCTAAACTAGGGAGATGGCAGTAAAAATAGAAGAAAATTAATAGAATTAATTAATTGAATAGAATTCATAAATTCACTTAAAAACCAATAAAGCTACACTTCAGGGCTATTTAATTTTCACTTAGCTCTAACTGAAATTTAGCATTTCCTTCATTTAGAAATGGAGGCAATAAATATTTTTCTGAGACGGGATCTGTGGGTGTCCCCAGAAGGTCAAAAAAAGCTTAAGAATCACTCCTGTACTAGGAGAGATGTGACAAGTACATTAATGATTACATATGACCACATAAGGTTAAATATAGAGGCGTTTTAAAGAAAGTTTTAAAAAAATTCTATAGGGGGAAGCTAGGTGCCACAGTGGATAAAGCACTGGGCCTAGATTCAGGAGGACCCGAGTTCAAATTTGGCCTTAGACACTTGATACTATCTGTGTGACCCTAGGTGAGTCACTTATCCCCTCATTGCCCCTAAAGAAAAAAAAAGTTCTAAAAATTTCTGAGGGGGTCTAGTATTGGACTATATGGGAATTCAGAGGAGGGAGAAGTTGATTCTAGCTGGAGGGGAGTTAGAGATAGTTCTGTGCAGGAGTTGGCATTTGAGCTGGGCCTTAATAGATTCCTAGGAATCTGAGAGCTGCAATTGAGAGAAAGGACTCACTAGGTAAGAGTGAATAACATGGGGTTTAAATGGGAAGTTGTATAACTTTATTTCCCCCTTTTTTTCCCCTCCATACTCCTCTCTCCCTTCTTCCCCTCATGTCTTGTCACTATTAATGGCTAAATCTTTCCCATTTGTTGCTTCGTAGAAATCTTATGGTACTTACTAGGACAAAATCTAGAAAACGTGATTCTTGTGTTTGAGGTCTTATTTTTAACTTATGAAAACTAAGTTGACTTGGGGTATAACTTAGAATATACTTATAACCAAGAATCCTTTTTTGTTTTGTTTTGTCTTTTTTTAGTTCCACTTGAGGTCAGACAAACAAACAAACAAACAAACCTTTTAGGTCTTGACAGTTCTTGAACTTGAAGTCAGAATATGGATCCTAGTTTTGGCTTCCTCACTCATTGGCTGTCTGTCAGAGAGTCAGTTAACTTTACCAAGACTTAGTTTCCTTTATCTGTAAAATGGAACTATTTTACACTACTCACCTCACAAGGGTGTTGTATGGAAAGTGCTTTGTAAACAGGAAAGCCCTATGAACATCTAAACTATCATTATTTTGAGTCCTCCATCCCAGGAGATGGCCCTAATCACAATGGCAGAGATGCTTTATTTCTCTTTTTTTTTGAACTAGGAAGGTGGTTAGGTGGGATCTTGGACAGAGTGGGCATTTGACCATATCAGCACAAACTGTCTTACCCACCTTCATAACAGAAAGTTCTTTCTTGCAAGACAGTGAGATGCCAGTGTTATGCTCTAGACGATGCTGTGTATAAGGAAGTAATTTCATGGACTAACACAACATGTTAATTGGGTCGTGGAGCATCTCAGCCTCCCTCTGTTCTCCTCATGGCATGGAGGGTAACCTTGTGGTCTTGAAGGCCCCTGAACATCCTTCTGTAGTGCTAGTGTGATAGCATCACAGTCATTCATGTTATATCATGCCACCTTCCGAGACTGCCCCACTCATGCAAGAACTGTGTTTTATCTAAACTTGGACTGTATTCCAGTGCATGGAGCAATACCTAGCGCACAGTGGGCACTTATCATTGCTGGATAGACAGCCTATAACTTGTTCCATAGAGAACCTGAGAAAAGAGTTGGTGGGGTTGAGTTCGTTGTGCATTCCAAGGCCATGAGAAACAAATATCCTTCCCTGGGGATATTTGGTCATCTTGTCTTGAACTATTTACAGTGAGTATAACCAGACTTGCCATCATGAAGATAAATGACAACTTAAGCAATGTGGGTATTGCAGAAGTCTAAGCAATAGAGAAATTCTGTGAAGAACTCAACAAGATTCCAAAACCAAGCATATAGCTTGCAACTTGGTTACTTCAGTGCTAAGGAGGGCCTAGAAAAGTACAGTGAGATAATATCTGGGAAACTGTGGTTGAATATCCAGAACCAAATAATAGCTAACATTTCTATAGCATTATAAGGTTTGCAGAGTGTTTTGCAAATGGTATTTCTCACTTTGTCTTCACGATGACTCTGGGAAGTAGGTGTTATTCTTTGGCCCATTTTATAGAAACTGAAGTGGGTAGAAATTAAGTAACTTGTCTGAGGTGTTATTATTAATTCTATTCTACAGATAAGAAAAGAGGCCCAGAGCAGTTTAGTGACTTGCCCAGAGTACTCCTCAGTACAGCTCTTTATCCATTTTGCCACCTAGCTGCTTGTGAAATGAAAGAGGCCAAAGACTTAGAGATCCTCTGAGCTTAGTGCCTGAATATCATAAATACTTTGTGGGGTTTTGTGGGGGGGGGTTTGCTTGTTTGTTTTTGCAGGGCAGTGAGGGTTAAGTGACTTGCCCAGGGTCACACAGCTAGTAAGTGTCAAGTGTCTGAGGCCAGATTTGAACTCAAGTACTCCTGAATCCAGGGCCAGCTTTATCCATAAATACTTTGTTAAGAAGAGTTTTAGAATTTCATTAAACTTTAGGACTTCATTAAACATCACCCCAAATCCCAAATTAACTATATTTTAAAAGGGGAAATAACTAGTTACCAATCAGCTAGTTGACTTAGTGGATAGAGTGATGCACCCGGAGTCAGAAAGACCTAGGTTCAAATCTTGCTGTAGATAGTTACTGATTGTGTGACCCTGGGTAAGTCACTTAGTCTCTGTGCCTCAGTTCCTCATCTGGAGAATGGGAAAAATAATAGCACCTTCCTCCTAGGTTTAGTTGTAGGGATAAAATGTGATAATATTTGTAAAAGAGCATTTTGCAAACCTTAAAGCAGAAGAAAAATGGTAGCTATTATTGCTTCAGAATCAGATGTCTATGTGCAGCTAGATCATCAGCTTGTTAGAATGAAAGAAAAATTGATACTAAATTAGAAGAAAGGATAAAGATAAGATGTACAATTATGGCTACTCCAGCCTGACCTTTTCCATACAAGCTTCTGGCTTTAGAAAAAAGGGAAATGGGTCAAAGCAGAGTTATTGACTCTATCAAGTTTGACCAACGCAGAACATTTGCCAACACAAGAAACTGGAGAAAGTCCATGAACCACCTTGGCCTATATAGACAGCCTATAACTTGCTCCTTGAACACTTAACCTCCTTGCCAAATGAAGAAGCATGGCAGCAGTCAAGATAATGCCCTTTTAGAGTCCAAGCTCATTTTCAAAATATAACCGAGAAGGTGGTAGGCGGTTACTAATGGAAGGCCCTCTTGAAATAGAAAAAAGGTAGTTGAATGGAAAACCAGGCTGCAGAGAACTTGATTTGAAACTCAACTAAGCCAAATGATCCTTAGGGTGCTGGTAATAACCCTAATAGCTGGCTCTTATATAGGGCTTTAAGGTTAGTAAAGTGTTTTGCCTGTGTTGTTCTCCCAACAACTCTTTGAGGAAGGTGCTGCTATTACCCTCATTTTACAGATAAGGAAACTGAAGCCAAAAAAAGTTATGTCACTTGATCAGACACACAGCTGGTAAATCTCTGAGGAAGGTTCTGAAATCTTGTCTTCCTGACTCTAGGTCCAGCATTCTCTTCACTGTACTACCTGTCTGTCTCAAGGAAATGAAAATGCAAGAGGACAGTAAATAGATGTGATGTAGATTAGATTTTCCACTGTTTTTATGGAGATAGAGACTTGGCAGCATCCATGATGGAGTCACTCCAGTTGTGCCCTGCCATCTTTAGTGTCTGACATGTGAGGAGATGGCAGTGTTACCTAAGGAGATGAAGTCAGAAAGAGCAGCTGGACCCAACCAAATATCTCCTTCCATCTGGAAGGCAGTGTGATTTTAAAGCTGTCAAGGATGAATTTTCATGATATCTCAAAGTGGGGAAGATTATCCTGCCCTTTGGCCCTGGACCCTTAATTGGTGAGAATTCACCATATTAGGCATGATGTTGATATTGACAACGGTTCCCCATATCCAGGCACTCCTGGATCTAATGTGTTGGACTGTAACTATCACCATGCTGTTTGGCCATGGGCAATCCGTGACCCTTCTCCATTTTTTTTTCTCTGAAAATAGGAACTGACTTAACAATACCATTCCTGGAAAGGGCATGTTAATTGTTCTGTCACTCCACTCGCCATCCCTGTGACTTTCCAAACCAAAATACTCCTCTCTGGCCACTGAATCTCTATTAGAATGTAAATTTCTTGAGGTCAAGTCCTGTCTTACTTTTTGTGTTGTTGTCTCCAAGGCTTACTTAGCATAGTGTCTGGAATATAGTAAGCAAATAGTTAAATCTATTTCATTCATTCATTTAAATAAATCAATAAAAATGCCATAACTTTTCATAATGCTTTGATATTTTTCTGTTTTACAGAGTATTTTCCCCATATGTGTGTATGTATGTTGCTAAGTGATTTAGTGGATTTAATGCTGGGCTTGGAGTCAGGAAGACCTGAGTCCAAATCTGGCCTGAGACACTCACTAGCTGTGTGACTGGACAAGTCACTTAACTTTGCCTTAATCTACTGGGGAAAGAAATAGCAAACCACTATTTCTGCCAAGAAAACTCCATGCAGGTCCTGAAGAATCAGACACAACTGAACAAAAATAATGAGAGGGAAGGAGGCGTAATAGATAGCGGGTTGGCCTTGGAAGAAAGACCTGATTGAGGGCTTACCTCTGACATGAACATATAGCTTAATATTTCATTGCATCCCCAACCCCCGGCAACATTCTAAGACTATAGGTTATAGGTAAACCATTGGTTTGGATTAGTGGAGAGAGTTTTTATACTGGGAGTTCTTGTCAATGATTAAATCATATATCTGGGATGGAGATATATGTGTATATATACATACACACATATGTATATATACACATGTATTGGGTATATGTATACACACATCTCTTATATAGTATAACACATTTATAATTATATAATATTTTATACATAATTGTAATCTCATACAATACAATAATGCTGAATCATAGTGTAGGCATACTAGTGCTCTCATTTTATAGATAAGGAAACTGAGGCTTGCCTAAAGTGACATAGCAAGTTGTGATGAAGGTGTGATTAGCACATATGGAGTTGTTTCTTGGCTATGTATACATAGAAACCGTCCTTTTTCTTCCTTAGTGGAGAATCAGATTTTAATGGTGATGATAATAATGATGAATACATCTTCTTCCTCTTCCCCCTCCCTTCCCCCCCAATAACACTTTTTAAGAAATTTCTGACTTAGAATCCAATTCTGAGCAAAATATGATTTCTTGGTGTCAGATTTGAAACTGCCTTGATCAGCTTCTTGTTGTTTAGTCATGTTGACTCTTTGTGACCCCATTGACTATACTATCCATGGAGTTTTCTTGGCAAGGATACTGTAGTGGTTTCCCATTTCCTTCTCCAGTGGTTTAAGGCAAACAGAAGTTAAATGACTTGTCCAAGGTCACACAGCTAGTATCTGAGGCTTAATTTGAACACAGGTTTTCCTGACTCCAGGTCCAGTGCTCTATCCACTAAGTCATCTAGCTGTCTCCCCTTGATCAGCACCTATACCTATTTCTGCTCATCATTCTTGTTTTGTTTTTGTTTTGTTTTGTTTTGTTTTTTTAAGTGAGGCAATTGGGGTTAAGTGACTTGCCCAGGGTCACACAGCTAGTAAGTGTTAAGTGACTGAGGCCTGATTTGAACTCAGGTACTCCTGACTCCAGGGCGGGTGCTCTATCCACTGCGCCACCTAGCTGCCCCCTTCTGGTCATCATTCTTTATCACTTACAGTTGTGTCAGAAGGCTATTTTTTGACAGCATAATCTAATGAGAGTAAGCTAGATGTTTTGGGCATTTGTTTGGGGGCACCTGACACTTCTAATTCACATGGGAATAATAGGTATACACATTGGGTAGATGGGTTGAAACAAAATTGAGCCCTCCTTCAGTTTATCTCGAATAGACCCATCCTTCTAGAGACCTATTTACACAAAAGGAAAGAATTCCATCCTACGAGGCCTTTATAAAGCAGTGTGATATTTGTCATAGGAAACTTTAGTTTCATTTCTCCAGTGCCACAAAAACATTGTTCAGACCCAGGTATATGGAAATGAAAAGGATACCTGTGAACCAGAATAACCTGTAAACTAGAATAAACAAACATTTACTTGGAAGCTCTTTGATGTTGTTGTTGTTCAGTTGTGTCCAACTCTTCCTGACCCTATGGACTATTGTCCATGGGGTTTTCTTGGCAAAGATACTGAAGGGGTTTGCTATTTCCTTTTCCAGTGTGTCCCCATTCTACAGATGAGGAACTGAGGCAGTAGGGGTTAAGTGACTTGTCCAGGCTCCCACAGCTAGTGTCTGTAGGCCAAACTTGAACTCATGTCTTTGTGATCTATTCCCAGTACTCTATCCACTGCACCACCTTGCTGCCCTCTTTGATTTTAGGTGGCCACAAATTGATAGCAGACTCTTACATTTTAGACAGCTTATGACAGGAAAATGTATATTGATAGGAAGAAAAATACCCACTTTTCTATGTGACTTGAATTATATTTTACAAATTTCTTTCTCCTTTCAAGGGGAAAAAAGGGTGTGTTAGACGCTTGGAAAACATAATTTTTATAAATAGGAACTAAAAAAGGGTGCCCAACAGAGGAAATCTCCAGTTTCTTTTTATAGCCCTGGCAAAGGTAATGGAGATGCTATTTTATTAGCATTGGCATCTTCTGTTTTCAGTGGGAGTATGTGTAGCCTTTTATACCCATGTCAAGAGCAAAGTGGCTCGGTTTCCATTTCCTTTTTCAACTTCAGGTCTGAACAGACCCACAAGGCATGTTTGTAGTGGGGTGTGTGGCTGTCTATGGGGTAGGCTACAGGTGGCTGAAATAGGGAATCATGATATTAATGTGCAAACGTTGTTAAATGGACTTTAACAGAGAAGCCTTTTTCAGTCTTGAGCCTCAGGTTTGGGTCCAGTGGTGACTTCCATTCATACCCCTAGCACAGAATCTTTTTTTTTCATGTTGACACTTGGTGGCTCAAAATCAGATCCTGTAGATTCACAGCTCTGGAGAATTCCTTCAAAAGTGGTATTGCTATAGGAGAAAATGTATTCGGTTTCTGGGAAGTTATTGTCTTAGAGTATCACCTGGACAGGACCATACACTTGGAATTTCATCTGAAGTGTACCTAGGTCTGAAGTCCTCTTATAGAACACCGATACCGATGAGGCCTAGTCAGTGCTTAGAAAAAGTTGTTGGCTCTGAGTTTCTAAGTAGAGTAGCTTGTAAAATTATATTCAGGTGCTTCCTAATAATTTTTAGAATGCTTTCCATGGACTCAGTCCATGAAAAGCAGGGAAATGATTCAGCTTGGTTATGTCTGTATACCACAGGGCTAAGGAAAGATACAATAATTGTCTAGTGTATTTCATTCGCATGGACTCCATAAGCAGTTATCAAACTTTGGGGTCTCAGGAACCATATACACTCCTAAAAATCATGGAGGATCTCAAAGAGCTTTTGTTTATGTGGGTTATGTCTATTGCTATTTATCATATTAGGAATTCAAATGCCTTAGCATTATTTTGAAAATAATTTTGGGGCAGCTAGATGGCACAGTGGATGGAGCACTGACCTTGGAGTCAGGAGTGCCTGAGTTAAAGTCCAGCCTCAGACACTTGACACACTTACTAGCTGTGTGACCCTGGGCAAGTCACTTAACCCCAATTGCCTCACTAAAAAAAGAAAGAAAGAAAGAAAATAATTTTGACCTCAAAGACACCCCCCCCCAAAGGGTTTAGGGACTACCATGTATTCTATCCTCAGATGACACTTTGAGAATCACTGAACTAGATAATTCAAGTGCTTCCCACCCCAGTTTACTTTGAGGCCCAAATTATTAATTCATCTGTTTGAATTTTTTAGGGGGCAGGGCAGGGCAATGAGGGTTAAGTGACTTGCCCAGGGTCACACAGCTAGTAAGTGTCAAGTGTCTGAAACCGGATTTGAACTCAGGTTCTCCTGAATCCAGGGACGGTGCTTCATCCACTGCACCAACTAGCTGCCCCCATCTATTTGAATTGAACAGATTAAACAGAAACATGTCAGGTTGTCACCTCATTTTTCATTTTTGCCAAATTAACTTTTTTGTTGTTATTGAACAGATTTCATTGTCACATCATATCAAGAAATATTTGTTGACTATATGCAAAACACCATGCTGGGCACTGAGGGGAGGGGGACAAGGAAGGTTATGACAGAATTCCTACTCTTCAAAGAGTCGGGAGTCAAGTTAGGGGCAGGTGGAAAAGAATGAAAAATTAAGTAACCCAGAATAAGAATATCACATAATTCAGAGGGTGATCAATCTACCATCATTCTCCATAGCTGAGTGATACCAAACTTCTCCTCATCTTTCTTTCACCCCCCAGGGGAGAAAGCTTTCTTTACTAGGATTGCCCAAAATTTGATTAACTAGCTGGAGTTTCTCACCTTTTCTTCCTACTCACTCCTGACCATCTGTGAAAAGTGTGAAAAAAATACATCTATATTAGTAAGCAGACGTTAGCAAACCATATTGGTTACTGCATTTCATAAAAGTAAGCAGCCTGTCCCATTGGTCACAGATTTAAATGTCAGCAGAAAAAAATAATAACTGGTATTTATTTAGATCTTTCATCTTGGCCAAGTACTTTACATTCATTTAAGTCATACAGTAACCCCTTGAAATGTTATCTTCAAGCTATTATTATTTCCATTTTCTGGATGAGAAAACTGAACCTTAGAGAACTTAAGGTCACATAGTTCGTAATAGTCAGATATAAAATTTGAACCCAGTTCATCCTGACTCCACATCTACACTGTCCACTCTACTCTGGCGCTTCCTTTTTTTTTTTTTTTTTTTTTTTTGGCGGGGCAATTGGGGTTAAGTGACTTGCCCAGGGTCACACAGCTAGCAAGCATTAAGTGTCTGAGTTCGGATTTGAACTCAGGTCCTCCTGACTCCAGGGCCAGTGCTCTATCCACTGCGCCACCTAGCTGCCCCCACCACTTCCTTTTTTTTCCTCAAACAAATTAAGAGGTATTTTTAGTTAGCTTTCTAAACTATGAAGTATCAGCTTATTTTGAAATGGATTTTTTAAACAGTGATGACTTCCATAGTAAAGTTATTGTTTCACAGTATTTCTCCCATGTTCTTTTTTTTCTCTCCTTTATCTCTACTAGCACCGAGTAGCACAAAGTTTGTTCATTCTCCTTGAAGAGAGGGAAAGATTGGTTTAGGTGCAAGAAGTGTTATAACAATTGCCTATGAAAGCAGTGTAACAGCTGAATGCATAGCCTGCATGTGGTTTTTGAACGCATGTCTTTAATTACTTTTTTGATGTCCTACTCTTAGATCATTAATCTTTAGTAAGATTTTTATGAACTATATGGAACCATCCATTATTTGTTTACACAGAATGGTATAATTGGTGCTTGGGTACAACCCAAACCCATATTTGCCTTAGTGACCCAGTATTAAACACTGCTATCCTTGAATTGTCTGAATTCATCAGCTAATCCTGTTAAGCTCTTTTACTTCCTTAAGAAAAAAGCTCTCCTGTCTGCGTTGAATGCTCTTGTGTCTGTAGGGAAGTGTTTTGTGACACATTTTAAATAGACCTTTGGCCCCTATACAGTTTTGTTTTTTTTTATCATGCATTAAACTTCACCAGGGAACAAGTGTCTCTTTCTTCTGGGTCTGTGTTTATTCAGCTTGTGACTGGAGTGCCCCATACATTGCTAAATAGATTCTCATCCTGGCTGTGTGATGTTATAAAAGACATCTGATTAAGTTTAAACAGAAGTAATTAAAATACACACAGACATATACCTCTCCCCTCCCCAAGAATGGTTGATTATGTGGGGCATGAAAACATTAGCATGCATTAGAAGTTCTTCAGGCTGTTCAAAAAAAAATCAATTAAGATCTGGCATAATTTGTTTTATTTGACCAATTAGAAGCTCACTACTTCAATTACCTTTATAATATTTTTGTTGTTGTTCAGTCATTTTCAGTCTTGTCCAATTCTTCATGACCGCATTTGGGGTTTTCTTGGCAAAGATACTGGAGTGGAGAAATAGAGTTTGCCATTTCATTTTCCAGCCCATTTTATAGATTAGGAAACTGAGGAAAACAGGATAAACTGACTTGCCCAGGGTCACCTGGCTGAGTAAGTATCTAAGGCTAGATTTGAATTCAGAAAGATGAGTGTTCCTGACTCCAGGCCTGGCACTCTATCCATTGCACCACCTACAAAGTATTAAAATAAAGACACCTTTAAATTGGGGAGTCTAAACCTGGGATCTGTGAAATTGCTTTTATTTAAAAAAAAATAATTGTACTTTGGTCTAATCCATTTCCTTTGTAACCCTGTTCATTTTATTTTACACATTTTATTTACTCTAAGAAAGGGTCCATAGACTTCACTGGGCTGCCAGAGGGGTCCATGACACAAAATTTAGTCTTTGGACAATCACTTTTTTGGTTACTTTAAAATTATCTAAGTTAAGACAAAGTCTTCTGCGTAAGAGTCTTTAAACAATATATTCGGGCTAAGATATAAATCTTGACAAGTGGCAAGCTAAATTAAAAATTGATAGATGAATAAGGTTATTTATTTTAGAGAAAAGTAACAAACAATAAATCACAACAATTGCCCTGACTGACTTTTATATTCCCCAGACACCTAGCATAGGGCCCCATACACCACAGACCAGAGGTGACAAACAGCTCAGAGTACTCCTACTCCCAAGTTGTCCATATTAAAATGCAATTGGGAAATGTTTCATACATAAAATGCAAGAAAACATAGGTAACATTACATTTTAAAACTAAGTCAACATGCAGCCTACAGGGATCCTCATTTATGGATTAGTGGCCACTGTTTCTATTTGAGTTTGACATCACTACTATAGACTATTTAAAGCCTTTTTCTTTCATTGAATTTGTATTTCAGTTATTTTCTTTTTTTCCCCTTGATGGTTTTAGTTAATTTTAAATTTGTCAAGTATTTTTTTAAAATTCAAGTATTTTGGTGGTTTTTAAAATTTTTACTTTTAATTTATGGAATAAAAAACATTGTCATTAGATAATATAATACCAAAAGATGATTTTATATGAAAGTGCTATGCACAACTTGTAATTCCTTTCAAATATACAACAAAATTATCATATCCATTTTTTTCCTTTTTTTCTTCCTCTCAGAAATGACTACTATTAGACACAAAGGGTTGTGTGAGTGTGTGAGTATGTGTGTATAAAATATTCTATACATACTTCTGTTTATCAGTTTTCTCAGGATGTAGTGTGTTTCTTCATGTGTCTTTTATAGATATTTTCTTTTTTTATAGTTATTTTCAAAAGATATTCTGGAGACAGGTGCATATTTCCATGATGGTTTTCTTATGATATTATTTTCCCATTTGTTCTTAAGATTTGAAGGCTGGGAAAGATGTTAGCCATAGCGTAGTCCAACCCTAGGGCATCTAGGTGGTACAGTAGATAGAGTGTCAGTCAGACTTGGAGTTAGGAAGACCTGAGCTCAGACAAGGCCTCAGACACTAGCTGTGTGATCCTGGGCAAGTCACTTAACCCTGCTTGCCTCAGTTTCCTCATATGTAAAAATAAGCTGGAGAAGGAAATGGCAAAACACTCTTAGTATCTTTTTCAAGAAAACCCCCAAATAGGGTCATGTAGAGTCCGCCAGGACTGAAATGACTCAACAACAGTCTAACCTTGTCTAACCTAGAGACCAGAATCTTGCCTCTTGACCTGTAACCCAGTGATTTTTTTTCCTATTACACAAGGCTTTGATGTTTTCTATACTCCACTGCTACAACTTTTTAAAGTCAACACTTACACATAACTGCTATAGAAGACCTTTGAAGTAGGAAAAGATTTTGTAATAGAAATTCAGAGAGATTATCATCTAAATAGTAAGTCTATTCTAGTCTGTGCATCCTTTAATGGATGCCTTATGAGAAAACGCCTCCTTTCAGATCAACACTCCAGTGAAAACTCTTACATAATGTATTTGGGAACTCTTGTGTAATGCATTCCACCTTGGATAGATGTGAAGATCGGATTTGGTGATATTGAAGGACTTCCTGTTTGAAAATTCTGTGAATCTGTGAGATGGGGTTCCTGCCTCATCTTTATGCCTAATTTTTATGCTTTCAGGTATCCTACAGATGGTTAGCCATGTCACTCCAACTCCAACTGGGAAGTCGTCGATGGTTTCTTATTTACCCTAGAATAAAATACTTGTCTGGCAATTTAAGGTCCTACATAATCTGGCTCCTACTTCCCTTATTTCATATTTCTCCCCTTCACATACACTCTATGCCATTTAAACTGACCTGCTGGTTATTCCTTATAGACCCCATTCTGTTTCCCATCCCAGTATCTTTGTACAGATGACCCCTGTTTATCTTTATTGTATTCCCTCTTCACCTGTGCTTTGTGGAACTCCTATATTCCTTCAGAGCCCATGTAGCATCTCTTAGAGGCGACCTTTCCACCCTGCAACCTCCACCCCTGGCTGTTGAAGCCCTTTCCCCCTTGCAATTACTTTGTATTATTTTGTAAATACTTAGTATTTTGTTAGTTGCAAATTCATTATATCTTTTCCAGTAGAATGGAAGCTCATGACTATTCATAACATGTGGATGGGCAGGAAGTGACCTATGTAATTAATATCTTTGATGACATGGGTTATTTCATTTTTGTCACCACTAGCACCTCTGGCTTCACAAAAAAATTAGGCACTTGAATTTTCAAATTCAATCGAATTTCACATAGTGGGCTTGTTTCTGAAAAGTTGTATGTACAATAGATTCCTACTAGTCCCAGTTAGCTATCAGGCTAGTTTATGTTCTATTTTAAATGTTCCAAGACCTATGGAAAGACGCACTGCTTTAGTAAAACAAACAAACAAAAAAAACCCAAGGCTCCTCTGAAAGTTTATTTGATTCTGTAAGTTACACTCTTTTATATGGAGGATTATCTTTTTTTTCTTTCTTTCTTTCTTTTTGTGGGGCAATGAGGGTTAAGTGACTTATCCAGGGTCACACAGCTAGTGTCAAGTGTCTGAGGCCAAACTTGAACTCAGGTCCTCCTGAATCCAGGGCTGGCGCTTTATCCACTGCACCACCTAGCTGTCCTAGTGGAGGATTGTCTTAAGACAAAGTAAAAACAATTCCACTGTTTTAGAAAGATAGACACTTTGGAATTCTTCTCTAGGAAATAGTCAACCAGAGAGGTACCATCTAAGTTGACTTAGCTGGTCGGTTGGCCTGGGATCATACCTTCAGGTAAGATAGAGTTTTAAGGAATCCAGGTGATTTGAGAAACATTTTGGGGTTGAGGCCAAAAAAGTCTTTGGCCTGAAATATGAATATTTTAAAAGAAGGATTCTTTGGGCTGGAATGACCTGGGTAAATTGCCCATCATTTCATTGTCTAAGTATGGATTCAGATCCTCATCAATATGCTATTTGCAGTCAGGAAGGAAGGAAGATTGAAAGATTAGTAACCCTGAAGCTTCCTTCATGATTGTGACAGATTCTGTAGACGGTAGTGCTCATTAAAGTCCAGCAGCACCCCACTGGCAGTTCTGGATTTAAAAAAAATATTTATGGTCCTTCATTTTGGGGCCTCACAAAAACACAGCCATCATGCAAAATGTTTTCAGCGGCCCTTGGCGAATTATCAAGAATACTCGCAAGTAGAACATAAATGTTGTGGCATAACACAAACCTACTAACATTTTTTTTGGCCTTTATTTTTTCAAGTGTATGGGCCCACATGGACAATTTTAAGCATACGGGATGAAATGGCCCTTTCTGGTGCCAGAATTAACCAAAGGTCTGGCTCATGCAGAATGAGATTCATGGCGTGAGGAAAATGGGAATCTCTGTGTTGCCAGAAATTATTTGTGCCGAGAGAGTTAGCAAATCAAATGGAGCACATGATGCTGCCAGCCCACATCAGACCAAATAATTCATTCTTTTTGGGCTGCTTCCCTGATGCCCTCTCTAATATAAGGCTTAGGAGGAAGGTGAGGTTAGAGTGGGTATTTCACAATGGAAAAGGGAAAACTGGTTTGAATGTACCAACGCTTTCATCCAGTTTTGTTGCCTTAAAATTCACATGAATTCAAGGGAAATGAGTGGTTTCCTGTCTGTTAAAAAGAAGCAATTGAGGATTTGGGAAGAGGGGACATGCAATCACCTAGCTAACAAGTTATCTAACCACAAAAAGAGGTGTTATCTACAGTTTGTGCTATTTCTTACTCAGATTGTCAGATCGTTAAATTATAATCCAAATAGAATGAGTCCATTCTTTTTTTTTTAATCAGAGTGCCCCCATAGATTCTGTACTGTATGCTGCTTACCCAGACTGATTGCATAGAATGAGGCCACATTTGCTCCATTTTTTGAAAGAAACAGGTCTAGAAACCACAAATGAATTAATTAAATGGGTGGAGCTAGAAATAGAAATGAGATCTCCTGTCTCATGATATACTTTCAGGGGACTCAGTTCATTTGACAAGACTAATCTCAAGATCATAAACTTTGGAACTCTGTCTCCCCTCCACCCCCACTGTCTCCTGGGTATGTATTCTAATATTTCCATGCCCATTTTCTGATAATCATGATTTTTTCTTATTTTTAATGGCCCATACTTCATGAAGAATCCTTCCTAGGTCTTACCTAGAAAGGCAAGCAGAGGTTTCTCTTTCTGGGATGTTCCATTTCTCTTTTGGGGTGTCAGTAGAGAGCCCCAAATGCTCTACCTGTAGTCAAATTGTTTCAAAAACCTTTTTGGAAAATCAGGGGGTTCAACTTACCAGATTGTTTCTTTGCTGCTTTCCTGACTCAATCAGAATGAGCAGTGAGAGGCTAATATGAGTCTATCCTTATGGAAAGTTGTGTTGGTTAGACTTCCAACCACAAACGTTCGTTGCTGATTGTGGTGAATGAGCCTTCTTAATTATAGGGGTTGGCTATTTCATTTCACTCAATCTGTGGTCCAGAACCACAGTCAAAGATAGGGTTATGTACTAGTAAATACTTCTGAACTGGCTCCACCTCCTTCAGGTAAATGGCAGGTATGTTACTTCAAAAGTTAAGTCATTCCTAAGCTTCTTAGGCCTCTTTAATTCAACAAACATCTATTAAGCCCCTACTTTTTGCTAGGCACTATGAGAGAAACCAGATTTAAATATGATTCTCTCTCTGCCTTTATGAAGAGTATAGTCTACTACACTCTTTGGAAGCTTGTTTTCTGCACAAAAGGAAGGAATGGGATCGAAGAAAGCCAACCTGTGCTCCTGGTGGGACTGAAGCCAATCGACACGCACTGGTAGCCTTTGAATCACAAATCAGGGAGTGATGCAAGACCTTAGAACAAGGGTCAAGGACTTTCAGCCCTTTCCTTAATTTAATCTCCAGATGCAATTAAGTATCCCATGAGGTGATTTTTTTTTTTTTTGCTCTGGCCACAAGTGCCAAAGGTTGAAATAATCTTCCTCCTGGTGGATACTATAACTATAGAGCAGTATGGGCCCAAAGGGAGGCGATTATTATGATAAGGACATTTGAAGAGCTGTATGTAATTGAAGACTGTTTTTTCCTGACAGGTGTTTGGGCGATGGGGCTGGACCAGGAGGTATCCTCAATACCTTCATGCCTATTAGGATCCAAATCCAAACAAAACACACTGCAGAGAAACATGTTATTGTTGTTGTTGTTGTTATTATTATTATTATTATTAAACCAGTGTGGTTTGCAGATGTCGTCTTCAGGCACTGTATAGAGGAGCTCTGATCTGACAAAGACAAACTGAGATAATTCAATATCACTTGTTGGTAGGGACTAACTAGAAAACCGACTTGTATCTACAAGGTTCTAAGATTCATGACAAAAACCTAAATTGTTCGAGTTGTAGACAGTCTTCACAATCCCACGGTAAAGCAATCCTTTGTTTAGAAAATGGACTTTAAATTCGCTATAGGAGCACTTTCTTTGAGCCCTTGTAGAAACAAGGTTCCTAAAACAGGCTTCTGGAGAGTTCTCCATAATTTGAAAGGCCCATGAAAGGAGGAGCAGGACAGAGCTTGAGCAGCTTCTCTGAAACTAACAAGGGCTCCCATTTGGAGCAGGATTTCTTCATCTTTTTTATGTCACGGATGTCTTTAAAAGTACTCATGGTAATGGTAGCTAGCATTTATATGGTGCTTACTATGTGCCAGGCACTGTGCTAAGCACTTTACAAACATTATCCCATTTGATCCTCAACAACCCCGGGATGTAATCGTGCTATTATTACCCCCATTTTACAGGTGAGGAAACGGAGGCAGAGTTAAATGACTTGCCTAGGGTCACACAGGTGGGAAATATATGTGTGAGACCAGAACTGAATTTAGGAAGAGGAGTCTGTCTGACTTCATGCCAGGCACTCTGTCCACTGCTGCCTTTAGACATTCTTTATCCACTTGTTTTTTCCCCACTGTCAATAGTTAGGTCAGGTGTTTTTGAGTGATGATGTCCTTTATTTGGGAAGATCTGTGAAATGATACCATCCACAAATAAGAGCATTTGGAGGACCTCATCAGCAGTAAGAAAACCCCCTCTTTTTTTCCTGGCCCATACTCTGGGCATCCTCCATGATTGTAGCAAATAACTTTGGTGAGCTTTTTCCTCTCTAATCTCTTCCACATTAAGTATTAGTAATAAGACGATACCAGTGTTACCCATTAAGGAGTCATGAAAGGAAATAGACCTTAAGAGTTTAAATATAGGGCCTCCATTGTCATTGGTGATAAAAAAATAGTGTTATAAAAATCTTTATACATCTTTTCAATCTTTCATCTCCTGGTACTCCTTTCAAATTCCTCCTTAAGTTCATCATTTTGTGATGACTGAGGTTGGTTGGGTCTCTGGTCAAGGTTTCTTTTTCTTCCACTACTTCTCAGTGTTTTATGAGATAGTTCTGCTCATAATCTTTTACTATCCTTCTTTGTAAGATCATAAAATCAGTTTACATTCAAAATTGATGTTGCCCTTTTCTGCCTGGCAAGGAGAACAAATGTTTGCTTGCTGAAGCAGTTTCTGGGCTTCTATGGTATCTGTCATAGCTATTGATTTATATTGGTTAAATTTCCTTAGGATATGGTCATTGTCCATGTTAAAGTATGTTCTTTTATTCCTTTCCCTTTTTTGGCACCAACAGATTATCTAAATAGGTCAAGTTTAGAGTTTCTATATATATATATATACACATATATATATATATGTGCTATGTCTTCTCGTTTCTTTTTTTTTTTCTAGTTTTATATCGACGGCAATATATGCTCTAACAAAGTCACTGCTTTGACTTTGAACAGACTGTTAACATGGAAATGATTCACATTTTTAACTTTAAAGAATGGGGCTCGTAATAGTGCTAATTTAATGGTCAACAATGAGCCAGAATGAATCATATATGTGTGTATGTGTATACGTGTATATACACACACACACACACACACACATTTTAATAGCTTCTTCATGAAAAGACCAGAACCTTTTACCAAGAGCATATTAAAATCAGGTTATTATTAGCATATATCAAGAGAGAGCAATCTTTGGGTTAAGCCAGGCGCTAAGGCTCATTGACCTAGGGATAAGAAGCCAATACCATCTTTTCCCAAACCTACTTATTTGTCACAGCTATTAAGTGATGAATGCCAGTTCAGTTACCAAAGCATTGTGGTATGATGAAAAGAGTTGGGGGTCATGGGTCCAAATCTCTACTCTGATGCTTGCTACTGGCTATGTAACTTTGGATAAGTCACAACTTCCCAGGATCTCAGTTTTCTCATCTGGAAAAAAAGGAGGTTGGACTAAATAGATGCCCTCTGACAACACTTCCAACACTTTATCTGGGAACTTGTGAACTCTTTAAAGGAAGGCGAGAAACTAGCTTTTCTCCTTTCTGAAACATCAAAGAGTAGCAGAATGTTCTGGGTGACTTACTGATGTGTGACCTCACCTCTCTGGGCCTCGTTTCCTCACCTATTAATTAAAAGGGTTTACATGAGATGTTTTTAAGTGTCCTTCCTCTTCTAAAATGCTGTATTTCTCTGACATGCTAGAGCATTATCCCAAGAAGACTGTCTCCATATCCTTCCTTAGTACACATGGATTTAGAGAAATCAACCGTTTTTAACAATGCTCGCTCTCGCTCACTCTCTCTGTTTCTCTCTCTCTGTCTCTATCTCTGTCTCTTTCTGTCTCTGTCTCTGTCTCTCCCCTCTTTTACTGGTATCTCTTTAGACTAACTTTCATGGTCCAGGTTCCTAAAGGAACTGCAAAGAGACAGTTGTCCTGAGGCCCTTATGTAGCTTAGGTTATTTAAAATTTTTTTTTCTCTTAAAAATCAGAGCACCCCTGTCCTATGTTCTTTGTATTTTGTAAATTTTCTCCCTCCTCACCTCTACCTCTCAGAATCCCTAGCTCTATTTAGGACACAGTTCAAGTGTCACCTCCTAGAGAATACTTAGAACAGTTAGATACCTTGGTAACTAGAGTATTGGACTTAGAGGCAGGAAGACCTGAGTTCAAATCCTATACTAGATAGTTACAAGCTATGGGAGAATAAGATGCATGAAGAAATAAAGATGGTGTCAAATGCCAAATACCTAGGGACAAAGGAGCCAGCTAGATAAAGTGCTCTTGGAAAAAATGAGAAGGGATTGCCCTTAGCTTGATGGACTCAAAGAGACTTCCTGGAGAAGGTGGTGCCTGATCTAGAACTTGAAATAAGAGAAATGTTTCAACATAGAAGAGGAAGGGAGCATTCCAGGTATGGGGGAAGACTTGAGAAGCACTCATGCTTGCCCAGAGTTGAGCCAGGAGGGCTGCTATGTAGTGCATAGAGTGTGGGGCCTAGAGGCAGGAAGACTTCCTGAGTTCAAATCTGGCCTCAGACACTTCCTTACTAGTTGTGTGACCCTGGGCAAGTCACTTAACCCCATTGCATCAGTTTCCACATCTGTAAAATGGGCTGGAGAAGGAAATGGCAAAAACCACTCTAGTATCTCTACCAAGAAAACCCCCAATGGGGTCATGAAGAGTCAGACACAACTGAAGTGACATGTGATGTTTAAAAATCTAATTGTGTTGACTAAAAATCCAATGTGTGGTCGCCTTTAATTAGAAACCCATAGCACCAGTCTTTGGGGCATTAAGCATTTATTAAAGTATTTAGAAGTTAGCAAAAGAGAGAAGAACACATGTAGTTCAGGAGGAAACCTAGCTACCCTGGTGACTCCGCCTGGACCTCTAACCAAAAGAGGGATCCCCTATTCTCTCCAGGAAGCTCCCTGTGGACCGCTCAGGCAAGGTCCCCACACACAACTCCAAGCTAATTGGCTGGTAGCACTGATTGACATGACTTACAGGCATTTCTATGAATAGATGTAACTTCCGACTCTAGTCACATGCCCTGGGTTTCTCCTCAGGGAGGGGCTGCCCTGGTTCTCAGCTGGGGGGGGGGTGGCATTCTGATTCTCACAGATGGAACAAGAGAAGTCAAGTCAGAATCCAGACTCAGCTTCTTTTACCCAGAACGTAGTGCTATTTTCCATACAGTGCTTTCTTAAAAATGATCTCCAACTCTAAAAGTCCATAATTCCAGATTGTATTCTCACTGACCTCAGAGGGCTGCAGCAGCTGCATGTGTAGCGAGGTATGTCAGCCTCACCTTCAGCCACCTGTAGCCATTCATCCTTTCCTGGACAGAGCTATGAGCAGTGATTTTCACTTTATTCAATATCAAAGCATTTAAGTGTGACTTACTATGGTAGGCCCAGAGGAAGCTGCCAAGTATGAGAAATGCTCCCTACCCCAGAGAAGCGTCTTAACTGACAGTGCCAACAATCCAGCTCGACAATCTGGGTACAGACAAAACAAATAACCAAGTCCCTGTCCTCAAGGAGTTTATATTGTACAGACTAGAGACACTTAAACAGAGAAGTAGAATGCAAGATCATTTCAAGTACGGCTTGTTTTGCTTTTTCTCCTTTTACCAACCCAGTTCCAAATGCAGTGCCTGGCCCTTAGTAGGCATTTAATAAATACTTGTTGATTGACAAATGCAAGACAATTTGAACAGCTCAATAGGCACAAGATAATTTGAGGAGGAACATTTACTGGCAGATGGGGGGGATGTCTAGTAGGAGGTGTCTCATAATGAGAGCCTTGAAGGGACCTTGTGATTCTAAGGGGGGGGGGGGGGGAATCCTGCCAAGGGAGGCTGACTTTGGAAAGTAATGGAGGGGAAGGAACGCTGAGTTCCAGGAATACCAAGTCAGCCACTGTGGCTGGAGCATAGAATGAGATGAAGCCCATATGAAACACAGCTGTAAAGTAGGTTTGAGCCAGATTGTAAAGGGCTTGAAGTGCCAACCTGAGAAACCTCCTCAGATGATCTTGTGTGTAATTTAACTGTTCAAATTGTCTTGCATTTGTCCATCATTGTCCCACTAGAGCCAGTCATTGTATGGAGTGTTCCAGAGTCAAAGTGAAGCGAGCAGAACCAGGGGAACAATTTGTATTATAAGAACAATGTTATAAAGACAAACAACTTGGAAACACTTGGAAACTCAATCAATCAGCCCAGCGGCTAAACACAATTCCAGAGGACTTGGGATGAAGCATGTTGTCCCCTTCCTAATAGAGAGGTGATGGACTCTGAGTGCAAATTGAAACCTTTTCATTTATGGACATGGGCAATGCAGGAATGTGCTTTGCTTGACTATACACGTTTATAATAGTTTTTTTTCTTGCTTTTCCAGTGGAGGGAGGGGTAGAGCAGAGGTGAGGGGGAGAGAGAGAGAGAGAGAGAGAGAGAGAGAGAGAGAGAGAGATGGATATTGTTTTGAAAATAAACTACAATTTAATTTTAAAATGTCTTAAAGAAAAACAAAAAGGGGAAGATAAAAAATAAATGCCAATCTCAAGAATTCGTGTTTTATCCTTTGGGGAGGAGGGAGGCAGTGTGCATTAGGAAGATTATTTTGTCAGCTGTCTGGAGGATGAGTTGTAGAGGAAAGAAATGGAAACAGGGGAACCAATTAGGAGGTTATTGCAGTAGTCCAGGCTAAAGGTCATGAAGGCCTCGGTTAGTCTGTGTGAGTGGAGAGAAGGGGGACAGATTGGAGAGGCATTTCAGGGGTACAATCTCCAATCCTTGCTGACTGATTGGATGTCATGGGTAAAGTAGATTAAAGAATCAAGGGTGCCTCAACACAATTGATGAAGATGATGGAAGGGTGTGTGTGGGGGAGATAATGAGAAGGAATGTTCTGAGGGCTAATCACGGAGGGTTATTCCAACTGCCTGAGTCCCCTATTAGAGAGCACATGATTAAGCTGCAACCCCTGATCCCCCCAACCCCAGGCCACAAAGCTGTGAGAAGCAAGAGAGTTTGACTGAATATTTTAAATTGTGCACCTTTAAGGCCACCTCAATGTGTTTGAGACAAATTTAAGAGGCTTATGAGATGTGAAAAGGATTGGGAAAAGGTAGGAAGGTAGCAAACTTTTCTCAAGTGTGCTATGTTTCAGGCTGAGTCCTGGTGATAAAAGGGAAACCGTTTGTTAGGGACAACAAGCATTGATGTTAATGTAAAAGTCTGAGAAAATTGTGGTGGTTTATTAAAAAAAAATCAAGCCAAAATTTTGCAGCAAATAATCCTAGGCTTTATCCAAGCCATCAAAATCTATTTCAATTACAGACCTTTCAAAACCAGGAAAGGTCAAAACAAATGGAGGGAGAATCTCTGGGGAACAGTTATGCCTGTGCTATTACTAGAAAAGCAGCCTCCTCAAGTCACAGTTAAATAAAGACTTTGAAGTTAACTAACCTCACCTGACTCCCTGCTGCTCCTAATTAAATGAGCTCTCCTTGACATCTCAATTCTGCAGGAGTCCCATTAGAGCCACCCTTTAGCCTTGTTCTTCCCACATGGATCGGCCTTCTCCAGTTTATTATTTTGCAGGTCCCTTGCTCCATAGTAGCCCTTTCCCCTTTTAACCAGACTTTGTATATTTAGCCTTTGTTGTTGCTGCTGTCATTCAGCCATGTCTGACTCTTCGAGACCCCATTGGGGTTTTCTTGGCAAAGATATAGGAGTGGTTCATCATTTTCTTCTCTGGCTCATTTTACAGGTGAGGAAACTGAGGTCAACATGGTGAAGTGACTTGCCCAGGGTCATCCAGCTAGTAAGTGTCTGAGGAAGGATTTGAAATCAGGAAGATGAGTTACCTAGTGCTGCATCCACTGCCCTACCTCACTGCCCCACATTCTTCTCCTAGACCTGCTGTTGGGGATACAGAAGAAATAGAGGGTATAGTAGTCTGCCCTCAAGGAGCTTAGAATCTTTTGGTGGCAACAAGATTCACAAATATGAACAAATTGAAGAAAGTGGTAGGATAACCAGAATATATGAACAAAGGCATGGGGGGGGAGGGAAATGACTATGATAGAATAGGAAATATTAAGAATAATAGAATACCAGAAATGGATGGAATCTTAGAGATCATCCGTTCTAACATGTTTATGAAATTAGAAAACAGAAACCTAGAGAAGCACACAGAAAAAAAAATAGTGAGAAATTAGGTGAGGTGGGGCCAAAATGAGGAAGATCCTGAATGCTAAAAAGAAGGGAAAGAACTTGATCCAGCGGGGAGCTCATTATATAATGTTGAGGAGGGCAGTTGCTGCATGTTTTAGGAAGATTATTCCAAAAATGCTGTGTATGATGAATTAGAGGCTATGAGGTGATTGGACTACAGGGCGCTGGAACTTTGGTCACATACCCGTTTGCTCTAATTAAACTGGTAAGCTTTGAAAGGATGCTTATGCCATTAGGTAGAATTTCTGAAACTAACATAAACAAAAAAGCACAAACAAACTCCTGTGGTTGTAAAGATGGTGGAGGTCACTTAACTAGAATATGAGAATGTAGAAACAGACCCTCTGTGTATAAGTGGGTAGAAAAATCTCAACATATTGATGTCCAGCTGGTTTTGTTTCATTTGTTGACTGGGGTCTTTGAAATGAGCATAAGATAGAACATTAAATTTATAGCATTTCATACTGGTCTTGTTTCAAAGCATCCAATAATGCTGCTTTCTCCTAAATTAACTGTGTTTTCCTTTGTACGAGGAGATGACAATAGTGACCCACCATTAACTTTATAAATCTTGGTTTTTTGTTTTTATTTTTTGTTTTTGTTTTGTTTTTTGTGGGGCAGTGACGGTTAAGTGACTCGCTCAGGGTCACAAAGCTAGTAAGTGTCAAGTGTCTGAGGCCAGATTTAAACTCGGGCCCTCCTGACTCCAGGACCGGTGCTTTATCCACTGTGCCACCTCGATGCCCCTACCATTAACTTTAAAGTCTTATCTCCTACCCCCACCCCATACAATGGTGCCAACTTGCTTAGCTATATGAATTTTTTCATTTAGTCTTCCTTGCAAAGTGGCATATTTGTCTACTTGCCTGTGGTACTTTCCATATTTTTCCTCAAAACCATTGTTACCTGCATATATAGTTTAGCTCCTCAGATTCCTGGCACTGTGTGCCTTGCCCCTCAAAAGTACTCACAGTTTTTATTGAATGAACAGATTGGAATTAGGTGTATGCAAAGTCTGTGTCCACAGAACAGGGTTTTTTTTTTCTCTGTATTTAGCTAATTGGACCCACAACATCTCCTTCAGCCAGAAGTCCCCTTCTTGGCCATTTATTAACCTCGAGATCTTCCCTTAACCTCTCTGACCCTCAGCTTCCTGAAAATTAAAGATAATAATACTTGTACTACCTGCTCCAAATGCTCGTGAGGAAAGTACATTGCAAAGCTTAATGTCCTAGAGAAACTAGAGCTAATCAGATGCCATTTAAGTTAACCCCAGACTGGTAGTCTAGTCTGGCCCATATGTCCAGTGTCATACAGTACTCTACAGCCTTCTGAAGTTTCTCCCAGCCCGTAACAAGGAGTTTTTGTCTAGGTGAACAAATAAATGGAATTTCACCACCTCTCCCTGCCAGACAGAAGCTAAGGCGTTCTCAAGCAAAAGAGAAACTGTTTTATTTGTATTTTTTTTGGAGAATAGATACTTTTGTTTAATTTTGTTTATAGAAAGCTGTTATTAATAGGGGCCATAGAACAGTGGGAAGAGCACAGTGAGAGGATCTGGATTTGAATTCTGGCCTCTGTCAGTTGATGGAATGTGACTATGGGTGAGTCCCTTAAATACTCTGGGCCTCATCTTTAAAAAGAGAGAGTTGATTCTGGAGAGAAATTTGGAACTGTGCCCAAAGGGCTATAGAACTGTGCATACCCTTTGATCCAGCAATACCACTGCTAGGTTTATACCTCAAAGACATCCCCAAAAAGAGAAAAAGACCTATTTGTGCAAAAATATTGATAGCAGCTCTTTTAGTGGTGGCTAAGAATTGGAAATCAAAGGAATGTACATCAGTTGGGTAATAGCTAAACAAGCGGTGGTATATGATGGTGATGGAATGTTATTGTGCTATAAGAGATGACAAGCAGGGTGAGTTCAGAAAGGCCTGGAAAGACATGTATGAAATAACATATAGTGAAGTGAGCAGAACCAAGAGAACATTGTACACAGACAGCAATATTTTTTGATGAAGAACTGTGAATGACTTGACTGTTCTCAGCAATACAATGATCCAGGACAATCCCAAAGGACTATTGATGAAACATACTATCCATCTCCAAAGAAAAAACTGATACTGATGGAACACAGACTGAAGCATGCTATTTTTCACTTTCTTTAATTTTTTTCTTTTATTCAAGTTTTCTTGTACAAAATAACTAATATGGTAATGTATTGTATAATTGTACATGTATAACCTATATCTGATTGCTTACCACCTCAGGGAAGGAGGAGGGGGGGGGGAAGGAGGGATAAAAAAATTGGAACTCAAAACTATAAATAAAAATGTTTATTACTTTAAAAAAAGAGAGGGTTGAACCAGAGGAGATGTAAGATGTAAGATCTCTTTTAGCTTCATATCTATGACCCTTTTAATTATTTCTTAGTCATATAAACAAAATGTGGTTTCTTTTAGACCATGCAAGGTGCTATGTATGACTCAGCAATCTGTTTGGAATTTATACACTTAGGAAGTTGACTGGTTCACTGAGAGGTCAAATGATTCAACTAGTGTCTTGTCAGAGGCAGGAATTAAACTTAGATACAATAGGCAGAGTACTAGATTTGCAGTCAGAAAACCACAATTCAGATATTCCTTGTGACTCTTTATCAGCTGTATGACCCTTGACAAATCACTTAACCATGGGTTCCTCATCTATAAAATGGGGGTATTTGTAGCACCTACTTTTCAGGTTGCTTATAAAGATCTTAAATGAAATTATATATATATATATATGGATTCATATGTATGAATTATATTCATATGTACACACATACAGATACATGTATATATACATACACTTTGGGGGGGTATGTAAGTTTATTTAGGAACTCCTGCTCTAGATGGTTATCTTTTTTTGGGGGGGTGAGGCAATTGGGGTTAAGTGACTTACCCAGGGTCACACAGCTAGTAAGTGTTAAGTGTCTGAGGCCAGATTTAAACTCAGGCCCTCCTGACTCCAGGGCCTGTACTCAATCCACTGCGCCACCTAGCTGCCCCTCTAGATAGTTAGCTTGATGAATGGATCATTGACTAGCTTAAGCTTGTGCCCAGTTCAAAGTTTTACCCAGAAGAAAGAAAAAAAGAAAATACCAATTATATAGTGCTTAATTTGTGCCAGGCACTGTGCTAAAAGCACCACGATAATAATAATAACAACAACAACATTTATGTAGTGCATATTATGTGCCAGGCCCTGTGTTGAGCACTTTGCGGCCATCATCTCATTTGATCCTCACAACAACATTGAGAGGGTAGGTGCTATTATGATCTTCATTTTACATTTGAGGAAACTGAGGAAAACAAATTAAATGACTTTTCTGGGTCACACAGCTAGCAAGTGTCTGAAGCCAGATTTGATCTCAGGTCTTCCTGACTCCAGACTCTGAGATCTATCTACTACTGTACCACCTAGCTACCTGTACAACAAATTGGTATTCCCTTTGCCCCAGCCCTCAAAAAACTGATTTTTAGAAAAGTTATTTGTATGCTGTCTTTCCCATTAGATTGTGACCTCCATGAGACCAGAAGCTTTTGGGGGGGGGAGGGGTTCTTGTTTTTGCTTTTGTTTCTATCCCCAGCACTTAGCACAATGATTGATACAGAGTAGGTGTTAAATAAATTCTAGTTGACTTGACCTGACTTAAGTGAACACAGGCTCATTTGGCTTCCACTAATGGACTATGCTGAGGCCTTGGGTTTAAAGTTTAGCAGATTAATATCAACGGTGTTGTTCGTAGCTGACATTTATTAAGTGTCTAGGTGCATGAATTGCTTTTTGTGACTTTTTCTATATGGACTGGGTTGACTACAAGTAGGCTGTAAAAATTTGATGATTCATTGGATCTATGATGTCACTGGTGTGAGTCCCCTCCCCAGTGGTACAGATGAGCCCACCCCACCCCCTTTCTCATCCTATGCCAGTGAGGGCTCTTTCCAGCACACCAAGGGTCTTCCTTCCTTGGTTTCTTTTCATATTTCATGGATGCCAGCAGCCCTGGGCCATTCATCCACCTACGAACCCTTGGTGTGCTGGAAAGAGCCCTCACTGGCACAGGATGAGAAGGGGGGTGGGGTGGGCTCATCTGTACCACTGGGGAGGGGACTCACACCTCCCTTTCTTGCCACATATGTACTTGTTAGTGTCTTCTACAACAATTTTTGGTCATAAGTTTTTATTGGCTTGTTCACCATGTCGTTTCTCACCATCCTTTGAGTCACCTACAGTGTTCAGAGATTTTGATGGCCCCATAAATCATGCCCATCACAGAAGGAACATTGGTGCCAAAATCATGCGCATTTAGAAATCCTGAAAAGCACTGTGTAGTTTCCTGAATGTGATTCCACTAGCGCCAGTTCTCCCAATTTAATTCTGGGCCCAGCTCATTCTTCATGTACAGTCTCTGTCCAAGATATAGGTACTCATGGACTAATTTGACTAAGGACTAAATCAGAGTTTTATGAAAACTGTCTTGGAGAAATCATGAAAACAAAATTGAACTGCTACAAACGTGTCTTGGTTTAAACAAAGCTGGTGTATAAAAATATTTATTTCCACACAAAAAAGTTAGTCTTTGCTTTTACAAGATTATTCTTCACTGAAAGAGAGATTTCCTTTGACTAGCAGCTTTCCTCAAATGCACTTAAAACTTGATTTTATTTAGAAAAATTAGATTTATATGTGCCTTTTCAGCATTTTTTTATTCACGCCTCTTAGTTCCTCAGACAGCTCTCCACATGTTCTGTTGTTTCAGTCATGTCTGAGTATTCATGATCCCATTTTCTTGCAAAGTGCTTTGCAATTTCCTTCTTCCTGCTAGTTTTACAGATGAGGAAATGAGGCAGTTGAATGACTTGCCCAGTGTCACACAGCTAGTAAGTGTCTGAGACTGGATTTAAATTCAAGTCTTCCGGACTCCAAGCCCAGCCCTCTAACATGTTGCCGATAATAGCTGGCATTTAAATTGCATTTTAAGGTTGGCAAAGTCCTGTGTATAATCCTTACAACAATCCTTAGAGGTAGGTGCTATTATCATCCTCCCTTTGCAGGTGAGGAGATTAACTCTAAAAGAAGTTATGTGAGTTGCCCAGGGTCACACGGCTAGTTTGTGTCTGAGATAGGATTGGGAGTTTCCAAATTGAGTTTCATGCAACAATGACATCCCAGATTTAGACCTGAAAGATACCTTAGTAGCCACCAAGTATAACCTTCTCCCCTTTTGCAGATGGAGAAACTGAGGTCCAGCGAGATTAATTAGTTTGCTCAAGACCTTGAAGGTAGTGGTAGGAGAGCTGGGATTTGAACACAAGACCCTACTCCAAATCCAGCATGGTTTCTACTGCACCACAGTTCAGACAGAAGAAAGAGGATACTAAAACCTGGCCTTGCCATTTCTTAGCTGAGTGACCTGGGACAAATTTACTTACTGAATTTGTGCTTCAGGCCTTTATCTGTATAAAATGGAGATAATTATCCTTGGGCCATCTTCTTCTTACAGTCTAGAGTCAAATGAGATAATGTATGGAAAGGACTTGGTAGTAAACCAAAGATCCCTCTAGAAATGTCAGCTCTTATTTATTATGCATAATGATCTTTCAGGCTGGGCCTGGTGCTTTCCACCAACTATGCCCAGATATCACCTGTTAGCCAGCAGATTGTGATTTAATGCCAAGTGATCATAGTGGGATTAACTTTGGATGACAACTGGACACCAGTATGAATTCTTCCACTGTCTGTCTCATCCAGGAGTGAAAAACTGTTGGGACAGCCAATCTACTAAAATAGAAGCAAATTTTCAGTGGTGCCAGCTTTGTAGAACCATCCCTCTGAGCGTCTTACCACACTTAATTGCTGTTCCTCTTAGTGCCCTTTGTTACTTAGTTCTGCTCTTCTTTCTGGGGCATAGGCTCTGTGTGTTGGCCCAAGGAGGAGCAGATTGGGCACTGCCCCCAGAGAACTCAGGGAATCTACCTGGCACTGTCCCAGACCCCTCTGGTTAACTGATCCCAACTGCTTCCCCTTGGTCTCCCAAGATGGAATGGCTGCCACCTTCCTAGAACTGAGAGCACCACACCTCTGGTAGGGAGAGAGTGCTTTATTAAAGGGTGATTCCTCTACCCACCCACCATTGCTTACCTGGTAAGGTGGCTTGGCAGGCGGTGGGCTATGTTTTCTTCCTTGAAATTCTGGCAGATTATTTTTTGTTTGGTTGGTTTTTGTTTGTTTTTGGTGAGACAGTTGGGGTTAAGTGACTTGCCCAGGGTCACACAGCTAGTAAGTGTCAAAGGTCTGAAGTGGGATTTAAACTCAGGTTCTCCTGAATCCAGGACCAGTGCTCTATCCACTGTACGACCTAGCTGCCCCAGGCAGATTACTTTAAAAAAAAAATTTATTAAGCACTTACAGTGTGCCAGGCACTATGCTAAGCACTTTGCAAATATTATCTCATTTGGTCCTCACAACAACCCTGTGAGGTAGATGCTATTTTGATCCTCATTTTCTGTTTGGAGAAACTGAGGCCAAGATGAGTTAAGTGACATGCCTGGGGTCACACAGCTAGTAGATGTCTGAGGATTTGAACTGGATTTGAACTCAGACCCAGTGATCTATCCACTGCACAACCCAGCTGCCTCATTTTTTGTGTGTATGTGAGAAAGGGATGTTCAGAAATACAGACTCTGAATCTTATCTCTCCCCATATTTTATCATCCTGGTCCAGCTCTATCTCCGTCTTTTGGGTTCCCCTTTTCCTTCTCCGGACACTTCTGTGTGATGATAGCACCTGCCTCACAGGGTTGTTGTGAAGACCAAATGAGATATTATATGTAAAGTGAATTCCAAACCTTCAAGGGCTATAGAACTGTTTGCTATTATTATCATCCCAATGGCCATCACTTTTTTGCTCGAATGGGATTGTACTCCAAGTCCTTGTAATTAGGTTTGGATTCCAGGAGCATCAAGTGATTTGTCACTTTAAATGGAGGACTAAGTTCTCATGATAACTCATTTATAGAGTGCTTCACAGAGTGCTTTGCTCACACAGACCTGGTGAGAGTTGGGGAAACTGAGGCTCCGTGAGATTGTGACTTGTCCTTGGTTACCCAGCAAGTTTCTCTTGTCACTCTATCACACCCCCTCAGAAACTTGGGTCTACTTATGGATAGGTATGCTGTGCATCACTGTTAAGACCAAAAGTTTACTAACATGGTTTGGACTAAAAATCCGTAGGAAGAGACCAGTCAGACCAGAAATGATCCTACTCTCAGTTTCCTTGACTTACTTTCTGTAGAAACAGGGCAGCGGAATCCTCCTTCAGAAATATGTATGCTCTCTGATACTGATTGACTACCATAACCCTCTCGGCCCCAGGCACACCGGCTCATTTAAGATTTGACTGACTGCATGGTGTGGCTTGCTTCTTCACAGTATGCTGGTCCTTTGCAGGAGCCCAGACTGGAGCAGCCACATGACTCAGGGAATGTTGGGAGTACATCCAATTGAGGAATTGGCACAGGAAGGGATCCCATTTCATTCATGAGGGTGCAGAATGTATCAGCTAACCCTTGCTCAAGGTCAGCTTGGTGAGGGCATCAGTGAGCTGATTAGACCAAAGTTTTTTGTTTTTTAAATTTTTTTAAGGTTCAAGATAGAGAAGCTCCTGGGATAAGGGAGCTTGTCAATTTGCAGAGTACCTGTTGGCTTCAGTAGCAAGAGGCAGAGATCATTTGGCAAGCTGTAGGATAACAGCAAGTGTCTTTTTAGGACACTTTAGCCTCTCCATTCTCATCAAAGATACAGGTTTCAGTCAAAATGCTTTTTATTACTTTTAGACTTTCCGAATATGAAGAGAGATATAGGCCATTTATTAATAGTAACTAATAATACTCCTAAATCACACTAAAGTTTGTAAAACACTTTACATGTATTATCTCATTTGATCCTGAGAACAATCCAGTGAGGTAGGTGCTATTTTTAATCCCCATTTTACAGATGAGGAAACTGAGGCAAACAGTGTGAAGGGACTTGTCCAGGGTCATACAATTAGTGTCTGAGGCCAGATTTGAATTCAGGTCTTTTACTCCAGGCCCTGGCACTCTGGCTGCCCCAGGTATAAATAGACAATGCCAGTTTGACAAGGAAGAATCGAGCACCCTAAGTCATGTCAGAGTTATCCAAAAGATATTTGGATGGAAAAGCTTGTCATGTAGTGAGAACAAAGGAGATGACTAAGCCAGTGTGTTCTGCAGGCATCCACAGAATGTCAAGCTGTCTGGAGGAAGGCTGCCGGCATGGTATTTGGATGTCCCCACTTCATCCCCATGGAGGATTCAAGAGAAGACATGGGTGTGAGTTGCATCATTTAAGAAGGCACAGACAAGGTGTGATCTGTGGTTTGAGACAGTATGTACAAAGATGAGGTCACAGATCCAGCTGAGTTCAGAGCCATCATCTTCTATTCCCTTGTCTTTCGCTCAGAAAGGAAAATAGTCACAGATTATTTTCATGAAAGAAAGGATGAACATCCCGTCACTGGACAAGGAACATTGCCTTAAAAAAATAATTTTGGCTTTAGGCCCCAGGTTTATGACATACCCTGTCCCTCACCCACCACCGAGTTTAGGTCCTGACCTGTGAATTCATCAAGGTGGGGAATTCCTATTGTGCAAACTCCTTCCACTGATACGCCTCTTTTCTTTTTTTTTTTTTTTTCCTTTTTTTTTTTTTTGGTGAGGCAATTAGGATTAAGTGACTTGCCCAGGGTCATGCAACTAGTAAGTGTTAAGTGACTGAGGCCGAATTTGAACTCAGGTCCTCCTGAATCCAGGGCTGGTGCTCTATCCACTGTACCACCTAGCTGCCCCGGCTTCTTTTCTATAATGTATAATCTTAGAAAGTTACTGGGGATGCTGAGAGGTTAAGTGATTTGCCCATGGCCACACAGCTAGTAATGTGTCAGAGAGAGAATTTGAACTCAGGTCTTCCTGGTCCCATGTCCAACCCTCCATCTTGTACCGCATGCTGCCTCTCATGATTTCCCCTTATTCCTATTGTAAAATCAACATCTTGTTTGCCAGTTTCATGAAACATTACTCTTCCAACACAGAAACAAATGAATACTGGAGATGGGAGAATTGTCAAAAATGGGACTGCTACTTATTTTTATAAACTTATTTTTCTAAGCAGAGCTTTCTGACTAGTGGAAGCAATGGCGTCTGCTAGACTCCTCACTCCTCATCAGGGACCTGCTGACTTCATCCTGGGATTCTCCTGACCTTTTAAATTAGTGTACTCTAAAAGTCACTATTCTTTTTAGTCTGAGAGGGCTGTCCAAAACATCTGAATTCACCGAAAAGACTTTTGGGTTATTTGTGGAACTCCAGTTTTCTTCCCATGGATTGTCCTTTCCCACTAAGTAGAACATAGGAAGTGTTGCTACTGGCTGGCCTTGGACAGGTTGACCCAGATGATGGGTTTTTGTTGTGACTTTGGAAAGGGGAATAAGAATCGAAACAGGACCTATGATTTCATTGATAATAGGACATGTGCCATTACAAGTCAGCACCTTCTCTGCAATTTATATTATGTTATGTTATATGTGTTATGCTATATTATATTTATATTATGTACATATTACATTACATTACTGTATTATGTTATATATTGTATTACATTATCAGGGGCAGCTAGGTGGTGCAGTGGATAGTGTTGGACCTAGATTCATCTTTCTGAGTTCAAATCTGGCCTCAGACAATTACTAGCTGTGTGACCCTGGGCAAGTCACTTCACCCTATTTGCCTCAGTTTCCTCATCTGTAAAATGAGCTGGAGAAGGAAATGGCAAACCACTCCAGTATCTTAACCATGAAAGCCCCAAATGAGGTTACAAAGAGTCAGACACAACTGAAAAACAACTGATATTATAAACTGTGCATCACTACCATATATGGGGATCATGTACCTGAATGTGAGGGTTGCGAAAAACTTGGCAATGGTAAAAGGTTATGTATACCTATTTCATATACCTATATAACCAGGGTCATGTAAAAATATCTCAGGCAAAAAGGGGCCATGAATGGAAAGAGTTTAAGAAGCCCTGGCCTAGAACACTGAGAGGCTAAAGCATTTTCTCAGGGTCACATAGCTAGCAAGTATCAGAGGTTATACTTGATCCCCCATTTTTCTAGCTTCAAGGATGGCTTCTCTGTATTCACTAAGCCATAAGGCCTCTCATGGACAAGGGAGATGTTTATAAAACTTAGCCATTCAATGAGGTTACCATTAAACTTTGAAGGGACTACGCCATTAAAAGAAGGTGGCACTTATCTCTCCATATTAGTAACTTAGGGAGACTAGTTATAGCTTCGTGGATAGGTACATGTCAATTTACTTGTCAGCCTAAAAAGTCACAATTAGACAGGCAGGCTCAGAGTTTGAAGAAACTTGTTGAAATTCCTGGGATCTAAGCCCCACAAATTTTCATAATCAGTGTTCTCTGATTATAGGTTAAGTGTATATCCTCTCAACTTGGTTATTTTGCTTTAAACATCAAAGATATAAAGCAGTTAGAATTTCTTAGCAGCGATCCTATACCCAGAATAAGCAATATTCTAAACAGATCCTTTTAGATCTGTGGCATTCTACTTTCCCCTTTGGAAAGAAAAAAAAAAGTATAATTATATCAGAGTCATTATAGTTGTGCAAGCAATCACAGTCACCATCTCCTATGTGAGAAATAAGGCATATATTTATTTACTCTTTTGCCTTTTGAGTAAAAAACAAGCAGCTGGGTCTGGGAATACAAAGATAAAGACTTCTCCCACACTTAGGATAATTAATTTAAGAGCAGGAGTTCACAACATCCTCTTTTTCTTTCTTTCTTTCTTTTCTTTCTTTTCTTTCTTTCTTTTCTTTCTTTCATTCTTTTATTTCTTTTCTTGCTGTTCTTTCTTTTAGGTGTTTTCTGTGTTGTCCTTCTTTTCTTTATTTTCTATAATTTCTTTATTTTGTTATGAAATCCTTTCCTAGTCTGGTGAAACCTATAGATCCTGTCTAAGAATAAGGTTTTTAAATGCATAGAATTGCAAAGGAAACCAATCATACTGAAATACAATTATCAAAATATTTTTAAACTCCAGGTTCATAGATTCCACATTAAGAACTTCTGATCTAGGTTTAGAATGGACCTCAGAAGACAAACCCTCCTTTTACAGATGAGGAAATTGAGGCTCAGGGAGGTTGAATGATTTGCTCAAAGCCACACAGGTAGGAATATGTATGTATGTATGTATGTATGTATGTATGTATGTATGTATGTATGAATGAATGAATGAATGATCATATATTAAAATACTTAATGTGCCAAACACTGCACTGAGTAGTGAAGCTAAAATATAAAAGCCACACCATTCGTGTTTCAAGAAGCTTACATTCTGTGGGGCAGCTAGGTGGTACAGTGTATAAAGCATTGACCTTGGATTCAGGAGGACCTGAATTCAAATCCAGCCTCAGGCACATGACACTTAACTAGCTGTGTGACCCTGGGCAAGTCACTTAACCCTCATTACCCTGCAAAAAAAAAAAAAGAAGCAGCAGCAGCAGCTTACATTCTATCGGGGTAGAAACCATATTTAGGGATGTGGTAGACTGGAAAGTGTTTTGGTCCAGGATGTCACTGATGTGGTCAGTGAATCTCTAGAGCAGTTCAGTGAAGTCCCCTTTCCAGGGGCAACTTGGTTTTTATCAGAACAAGAGGTAGGGGACGGGGCAGAGAGGTGTAAATGCCTGCCCTCTAGTGGGGTATAACAGCAGCAGGAGGGAGGAAAGTGGTCAGGATGAAGTTGGACACCCATGTGGCCAGGGAACGCTTGGCTGAGTATTTTAGCTCCTTTACTATTGTGCCGTTTAACATTTGTCCTTGTCATATTTCAGAGAAATTGTGCGTAGAAGGAAGCTAGAGATTCTACAAGGTATAGGTAAGGAGGGGGATCAGTCTACACTTGGTAGACCATTGTGCAGAAGAATGGGGGTGGGGGCAGATCAGTTGCTGTGTATGAGGAACAGCTAGCATCCTAGTCTTATGGGAATGGAGAAAGCATGAAGTAGGGAAAAATGTGAGGAAACTGGAAAAGCAGATGGGAACCAGACTGAGGAGGTCTTTAAATGCCAGGAAAATAATATATGCAATGACTAGGACCATGTAAATAGAACAAAAAATTTGAAATTGAATATTCAGTGAATTTGTTATTCAGTCATTTTAGTCATGTCCGACTCTGTGACCCATTTGGAGTTTCTTGGCAAGGATACTAGAGTGGTTTCCATTTCCTTCTCCAGCCCATTTTACAGATGAGGAAACTGAGGCAAACAGGGTTAAGTGACTTGGCCAGGGTCATATAAGTAAGTGTTTGAGGTCAGATTTGAACGTAGGTCTTCCTGACTCCAGGCCCAGGACGCTAGCCACTACACACCTAGCTGCCCACTCAGTAAATACAGTGATCAAAAGGTTTGGTCTCAGAGTATAATTAATAAAATACACCTCCTTCCCTTCTTTACAGAGGAGGGAATATATGGTTGTGGAATATTACACCAACTGACAGAATCAATTACTGTGTTGAGATTTGCTGAACTAGTTTTTTCTTCTGTTTATTCTTTGTTACAAAGACTGGCACATTGAGAAGGGATATTTTTGGAAATGAGGGTGACATAAAAACAAAAAAAGATATCAGTATAAACAAGATATAAATTTAAATATTTCACAGAGATTCATTCAAACCTCATGCTTATCCATCTCTGCTCTTTTGCTTGCTACATTACTGGTCTTCCTTTGCTTCCAATCATCCATCCATCCTCTGTGGTGTTATTTATTTATTTATTTTTGTTTTGTTTTGTTTTTGCGGGTGAGTGGGGGTTAAGTGACTTGCCCAGGGTCACACAGCTAGTAAGTGTCAAGTGTCTGAGGCCGGATTTGAACTCAGGTACTCCTGAATCCAAGGCCAGTGCTCTATCCACTGCGCCAACTAGCTACCCCCTGTCTGTGGTATTTTTTATATCATTTATACACAAGTCATCATTAGCCAGCTTACATGTACTATGTGTTTCTGTTGCCCATTGGATCAGCTACAATTTTGATTCTTTTGGACTTGGGATACTCCAAAGATGCTTCTAATTATAAAGTATTGGAATAATATGAGTTCCCTTGGAATTCTTCACTTTTCTCTCCATATCCCCAAACAAGACCAAGCTGTTGAAGTCTGTGAGCTCTGAAGTCCATCCTGGATGTTAATTCTATGATCCCAGTTTGTGTTTAGTAAGGCCAGAAGGAGTTTATATCAGAGCAGAGATCTAGGCAAAATTCACCCATAGCTCACTTCTTCACCCTGATCAATCAATCAGAAAACATATATTCATTCAGCACTTGTCCTGTGCCACGCACGTTAGCACATAGTGATTCGAAGACAAAAATGAACCTGTCCCTGCCCTCAGGAGCTTACATTTTTGTAGGGAGAGACAGCAATACAACATGTATGCATGTATATATAAAATAAATATGTGAATATGCAAAATAAACACAAGGTAATTGAGGAGAATGTGGGACTAGCAGCCTGAAGATTAGTACATGCCCCGTGTAAAAGATGGCATTTTAACTGCCCTTTGCAGGAAACTAGGGATTCCAGAAGACACAGGTGAGGAGAGAGCACAGTCCCTGGCATGGAAGCGTCCTTGCTAGGAAAGGGGGATTAGAAATGAAGTATTGCATTGGAGAAAGACCACAAAGTTCAGTTTTCCTAGTCCACAGAATGCATAAATATGGGTAATGGTAAAGGGCTTGAAATGCCAAACAGAGGAACTTTGAAAAGTGTTGAGTTCACCAAGAGGGAGAGATATGTGTGTGTGAGAGAGAGAGAGAGGGAGAGAGAGAAGAGGGGCCCATCACAGAGCCTTGTATTCCACCCACAGTTAGGGGCTGAGATGTGAGTAATGATCCATCAAAGGAAACTGAACAGTAGCCAGACAAGTAGGAGGAGAGCCAAGAGGAATCTGAAAACCCAGACGGGAGAGATCACTGAGTAGGAAGGGGTGGTTAACATCAGCAGATCCATCAGGAAGGATAAGGACTGATTAAAAGCCCATTGACGTTTGCAATTAAGAGCTAATTGCTAACTTTGGAGAGAGCCATTTCAATTAAGTAATGAGGTTGGAAACCAGATTGCAAGGAATTGGAAAATGAGAGGAGAGAATGTGGAGGCAACTGATGTAGTTAACTTTCTGAGATATTGAATAATATCTTGAGGGAATGGTAGGGTCAAATGAAGGTGCGTTGTATTTTTTTTTAAGAAAGAGAGAGACCTAGGCATGTTTTTAGGTAGCCAGTTCTATAGAAAGATTGGGAATGGGATGTTGATTTGGGGGACAACCTACAAGCCTAAACAAAAGGGATGGGATCCAGTTGGGATAGGCGTTGGCCATCTTTTCATCAGAGACTGGAGTAAAGGAGGAAAGTTAGGGGATGATGTCAAGAGTTTTTGAGATGCAGAATAGGAGAGAAGAGGGAATTTACAGCAAGGGAACTCTTTTTTTCTTTCTTTTTTCAATTTTTAATAGTATTTTTTGTTACATGTAAAGATAGTTTTCAAAATTCATTTTTAGAAGATTTTGAGTTCCAAATTTTTCTCAGCAAAGTTGCACAACTTCTCTGGCTGTGTTCAGCAGCATGTCAGAAGGAGTAGAAGAAGTCCATGGTGGGAGTAGTCTAGGATGGGGGTGGGAGTAGTCTAGGATGGAGTTTGGCAAGGTATAGTCAGCTAAGAGTAGAAGACTGTAACGTTAAATTTGTTAACTATAGAATCAAGATTTGGAAGGGGAGAAAGTGAAACCAGAAGATGAGTAGCAATCTGGGATGGTAGAGGTCATGGTGAGGTAGAAGAATAGGTTTAGAAAAAAAGAGAAAGGAACAAGTATATAATGAAGGCCTACTGTGTGCCAGGTGGAGGCAGCTAGGTGGCTCAGTGGATAGAGCTCTGGGCCTGGAGTCAGGAAGACCTGAGTTCAGATCCGGCCTTAGATACTCACTGGCTGTGTGACTCTGGGCAAGTCACTTAACTTCTCTTTGCCTTAATCCAGTGGAGAAGGAAATGACAAACCATGCCAGTATCTTTGCCAAGAAAACTCCATGGACAGTATTAGCATGCTACGGTCCACAGGGTCACAGAATTAGTTGAACATCACTGAACAACTGAACAACAAAAACATGTCAGGCATCATGTTAAACACTTTTAAAGAAATCTCATTCGATTCTTACAACAACCCTGGGAAGTAGTTGCTATGATTATCCCCATTTTACATTTAAGGAAACCAACTTACAGAGATTAAGTGATTTACCTAGGGTCACACAGCTAGTAAGAATCTGAGGTAAGATTTGAACTCAGGTCTTCCCAACTGTAGACTCAGCACTCTATCCACTACACCAGCTAGTTGCCTCTGAGTAATAGTAAGGAATAGGGAGAAATGAAAAGAAAGGAGGTAGTGTCTTCCCTTTGGGTTCAGCCTGTCAACCACAGGTATTTTTGACATCTTGGGAAAGGAGGCAGAACCAAGGGAACAGTTGATGTATGTGGCTCTAAGGCCTATTTTAGTAAAAGCCACTCATGAGCCCCGGGATCTGCTCTAGTCTCAAGAGTGGAGCTGCACAGCCCAGGCTTGACTGGAGTGGGCATCCAGCACCTGGAACATCAGCAGGAACAGCAGCACCAGTGCTGCTGTGTCTATCACCTTTTGTCCTGGAGTCCCTGCTTTGCCCTGATACTTTTGTGGGTATAACCCCAGAGGTTTTATATAGGGAAAGAAAAAGTGGAACTCAGAGAAGGAACAACCCTCACTTTCTCCTTTTTCAGCTATTCAGCCTTATACTTTGGGATTCACATTTTGAAAGGAAAGTTGGAGACAGTCAGGAGCACACTGACATTGGAGCAACAAATATCTCAGTTGAGCCTGAGTTGAAGATAAAGGTGCTATTATCATCAACATTTTACAGTTGAGGAAACTGAGGCATGCAGAAGTTAAGTAACTTGCCCAAGGTTACTCATCTGGTTAGTGTCTGAAGCCAAATTTGAACTCAGGTTTTCTTAACTCTAGACCCAGAGCTCTCTCCACTGTCTCCCCTAGAGGCATAGGCATTGCAAAGGCATTGAAGTAAGAGATGTGTGGCTCATTCCTATTCAGGGCCTTTGAACCTTTTAAAGAAAGATGGGAAGAGAATTAAGAAAGAAAAGAATCTTCTTAGATTAGTCATCAACTGTACTATTTTCAGTTGTCATTCTCCTATAGTGGGCACTATAGTGAACAAGTAGCATTGGTGTTTCTTCTCCACAATTCTTTAGTGACTTAGATTATACCTAGCCTCATTTCTCCTCTTTCTCTGGTCCCACCAAAGAGTCTAATTGTCGAGACCATTCTCAGAATACATCCTTTGCATGTGCTACTCAGTGAGTTTGAATATTTTAGTCAGAGTTCTTCTAAAAAGATAAAAGAATCATTTTATAGCACTTGAAGCATCTGTAGTATTCATTAGTTCTGTGTTTTAAAAAACTATCCAAAACCTGGGAAAACTTACATGAACTGATGCAAAATGGAATGAACAGAACCAGGAGAACATTGTACACAATAATAGCAATACTGTATGGTAATCAACTGTGAATGACTTGGCTTTTTCTCAGCAGTACAATGATCCAAGACAGTTCCAAAGAGCTCATGATGAAAATGCAATTCACCTCCAGAGAAAGAACTGATGGAGTTTGGATACAAATTATGGCATACTTAAAAAAAAAAAAACTTTCTTTATTATGCTTGGGGGGATTTCTGTTTCCTTTTGCAACATAGCTAATATAGAAATATATTTTTCGTGACTGCACATGTATAATCTATATCAAATTGCTTGCCTTCTCAAGGAGTGGGGAAAGGGAGAAGGGAGGAAGGGAGAGAATTTGGAACTCAATTAAAAAAAAAAAACAAATGTTAACAATTGTTTTCATATGTAATTAGAAAAAATGAAATAAAAAATAAAACATAAAAATGTATTATTTGGCAACATTAGTACCAGGTATTTTAAAAGAATTTTAAAATCTTTCTTTCAAGTGTTTCACCAAAGTTTTGCTCTGAAGTTCTGAGTTCTGCCATTGGGAATCTACAACACTTTGGGACTTTCATTAAGTCTTCTAGGGCACTTAATTGGAAATGTCTTAATTAGAAGTGGGTGTAGAGGTCCTGTTGACTAATTCTCTCATTTTAATTTTTTTTTAAGTGAGGCAATTGGGGTTAAGTGACTTGCCCAGGGTCACACAGCTAGTAAGTGTTAAGGGTCTGAGGCCGGATTTGAACTCAGGTACTACTGACTCCAGGGCCGGTGCTCTATCCACTGCGCCACCTAGCTGCCCCCCTCATTTTAAATTTGAGGATTATAAGATCATGGATTTGAAGTTAGATGGCACTTTAACAGTCACCTAATCCCTAGCTTCTTAAACTGTGGGTCGTGACCCCATATTGGGTGGAAGTCAACAAAAATTTTGGCAACAGTAAAAGATTATGTATACCTATTTTATGTACCTATATCCCCGAGGTCATGTAAAAATTTCTTGGGAGAAGAAGAGGTCACAAGTGGGAAAAAGTCTAAGAAGTCCTAGTCTAATTCAAGTCCTATATTTTCCATATGAGGAAACAGAGATGCCTTCCCAGAGTCACACGGAGAATGTCAGGGCTGAGATTTTAACATAGACCTTCTGTCTCCAGAGCTGGTGCTTACAACATGCAGAGAGTGTGGGTCAGTTGAAAGTAGGTTGTGTGACATGACTTTTGGCCTGACCTAGAATCATAGTTAGAGCTAGAAGAGACCTTAAAAGACAGATGCCCTTTGGAGATTTTTTTTTTTTTTTTGGTAAATACTTGGTAGGGGAGTAATTAAATTTTGGTAAATTTGTTGGTAAATAGTAATCTCAACCTGTATAAACCAGACCTTTTTCAACAACAACAAAAAAGAAATCCCTCAGCTTTCTGCTAGTCAAACGAGGACATGTGGTCAACATCATTTCACGTGAAAACTGCTAGATATTGTTGATTGATTCAAATACAAGTGGACTTTGTAAGAGTGGATTTGACCTCCAGCACCCAGTGTTCTGATGACCCAGAAGAATTATTGTAACTTTTTGCTCTAGGACCATCTGTCGATGCTCCCCAGTCGCTGGGAATCTGAGACCCCCAGTTTCTATCCAACCCAAAAGGAATAGCTCTTAAGTGTCTTAACCTATGTGCCCAACAGAGAGCTAGGACTCATGTGCAAGCAAGGTAGCAGCTAGCTCTATGAATAGGCTTCATTTTTTTTTTATTCTTCTTCCAGACTAGTAAAAATTAGTATAAAGATGAAGATAAATTGATTATGAAAGTTCCCAGAATTTTATATTGAATTCCCATGATCATGAAGACAAATGGAGAAAGAAACATAGGCCAAGGATACTTACGTCTTTGGAGGGGGGGCAGTGGATGGATAGAATCAATATTCACTAAGTGACTCCTCTTTGTCAGTCACTATGCTAAGTGCCTGGGATATAAAGAAAGGCAAAGCAATCCCTGTCCTCAAATAAATCGGATGGGGAAGACAGCATATGCAAACAAGATATATACAGCATAAATTGAAGATAATCACGGTGGGAAGAGGCTACTGTTTTTTGTTTTTGTTTGTTTGCGGGGCAGTGAGGGTTAAATGACTTGCCCAGGGTCACACAGCTAGTGTCAAGTGTCTGAGGCCAGATTTGAACTCAGGTCCTTCTGAATCCAGGGCCCGTGCTTTATCCACTGCGCCACCTAGCTGCCCCCGGAAGACACTACTGTTAAGGGAGAATCAGGAAATGGTTCTTATAAAAAGTGCCTTGTCCTACTTTTAGAAAGTTTCTTGTCCCTACTATTCTCCTATTGGTAAAACTAAGACAAGGGGTCTCAGTGACTTGCTCAGTTATCATAAAAATCAGTCATTTTCAGCCATGGCCAACTCTTGGTGACCCATTTGGAATTTTCTTGGCAAAGATACTGGAGTGGTTTGTCGTTTCCTTCTCCAGCTTATTTTACAGATGAGGAAACTGAGGCAAACACGGTTAAGTGACTTGCCCAGGGTCTCATAGCTAGTATCTGTGGTCAGATTTGAATTCAAGAAGACAAGTCTTCCTGCCTCTGGTCCTGACATGCTATCCACCACTCCATCTGGCTGCCCTATCATGAAAATAAATATCGTGGGGGAAAAATAAGATTTCATGTCATCCTCTAAAATACTCAAGATATGATGAAATGGGATATCAGATCCAGTATCAGAACCTCAGGATCATCTGTGTAATGCAAAGTATTTTTCAAATCCTGTCTCTCTGATCAGTTTTTAGGAGAAATTTTAATATTAAATCATTTCTCTCTGTACATAGACGTCGTCTGATCTCCCAGAGATCTTCCTTGGAGACCTTGGAGGATATCGAAGAGAACGCTCCATTAAGGAGGTAATTTGTCTTTGCTCCCTACCTAGATAACTGGCATGAAAACTTTGTGGTGCTTGGTAGAAGGTGAAATGTGACTTCTTGCCTAAAACAAAAGAAAAAAGTTAGGAAACTGAAAAGGCTTACTTAGCCTGCTGTAGCCTGCCAGCTCAGGGGCCCATTAAAAGTGGGAAATAATTAAATCCTAATTATTTATGAGACACCTGCAGTTTGTTCTTTTTCTTCAGTTTTCAGTTTCTTCCTTGTTTTCTCTTTTTTGAGAGCAACTACTTAAGCCTATGGAATCGCGCTGCCTCTCAGGCTCAGTACAGCAGCTGGCTGACCTGGGTCTCATTTTGAGCTGCGCTGTGGCTCCTGCTAAGACAACTAACCTGTTGCTTGGTGACTGGTCCCTAGAACCTTCAGTAAGGATAGCAGTGTCCGAGGAATTCCGGTTTCCTCACTTCAGGATCAGGGGGTACTGATTTAGACCACAGAGAGTAATAAGAATTGTAGTAGTAGTGACAAGTAGCATTTAGCTAGTGTTACAAGGTCTGCAAAACACTTTAAAACTATCAGCTCATTTTATCTTCACAGTCACCTAGGGAGGTCGATGCTATTTTTATTGCCATTTTACAGTTGAGGAAACTGAGGCAAGTTATTGACTTTTGGGGACTCATTTGTGTGTGAGGCCAGATATGGACTCAGGTCCCCCAGAGGTTTCCCCAGTCAGCTAGCCATCAACATGGATAGAGAGATAAATACTTCGACCATTGACAGAGTGGCATTATGGAGAAGAGGAGGGGAAAGAAAAGTGGGGGAGGGGGAGAAGATGTGAGGGGAAGGAAGAGTAGGGGGAAGGGAGGGGAGGGGAGGGGAGAGGCGAGAAGTGGTTTGCCCAAAGTCACATTGTTGTTGATAATGCCAAGACTAGTCCTGACTCTTAGCCAGCCTGTTCTCTTTCCACCATGCTGGCTTGAAGCTACCCTCCCAAATGAGGAGGCTGCTTGAAAAACCAATTGAGCCGAACAAACAGGTATAGTGGAGTGAGAAGATCACTTTGTTCACAAAATCTTACGTCCTCCATTGATCCTAATAGAGCCTAATTGCCAAAAGATTCAGCTTCTACTTAGGAAGACTGAGTACTTCATAAATCCTCAAGTTGGTTTTCTTATATCCTTTGAGACCATCTGAAGGTGAACTTGGTGGTTTTAAATGGCAAAGACGCATGATAATATTTGGCTTTGCTACAGTGATTCCTCTATCATTACTCATTCAGTGGAGGAACAGGGGGCTTTTTCTCTGCTTTGCCAGTACATTTACAGAGCTCACACAAAAAGCTACATTCAGAATAAAACTAGGAAACCAACATGAGTCCAAATGAGTCACTTGGCATATAGGCTGAGGCTGCATCCTGAGCTTACCCTGTTTTGCCTGATTTGAGAGCACTTAGGAGAACTGAATGGGAAGGGACCATCCAGACCATGCGAATCTGCATCCCCCTCCCATCTTACCAAGAAGGAAACCAGCCCAGAAAAGGAGAGGGATCACATAAGTAAAAAGTAGCAGAATTCACCTTTGAACCCAGCTCCTCTAACATCAAAACCAGGCTAATTTTGCCTCTCTACAATGGGTAAAATAAAAATGAGCCAAGAAAGCCCCAGCTTCAGGGGTCTCGACACCGTGACTAATAAGATAGAACTGATAGAAACAACAACAACAACAAAATTCAGTATACATGTCAGAGCAAACTACTTCCCATCTCCCTGCCCCTAAAGTATTTCTCTTAGAGAACCTTGGGTTGTAAGGAGAGACTTCCATAAAATCCATAGCGGGAGCAAACAAAATTAAAGCAGGGAAGATGGTTGAACAATCGTGTCTGGTCTACACATTCAGTGCTGGGGTTAAGTTCCCTTTCTATCCCCAGCCCTAACCACACAGAAAGAGACAGTCCTATATAAACTTGCATCACATAACCTATTTCACAGCTTCTTACTATTGATCCCTTGGAATGACCTGGCTTTGTGTATGACACCTTTCTTGAGACTGCTGTTCACGCGCAACTTGTCTGGTTGGAACCTAGGTATGAGGTAGGTGTGTGTGTATACACATGACTAGGTCTGACTTTAAGATAATTTTGGCTTAAACCCTATGGAAAGTGATAGTTACTCTTCAACTCCTGGTGGAACTCTGACTAGAGATCACAGAGGTGGAAAATAAGGATTGCCCTATGGCTCTAGTGTTTTTATTTAGGGACCTCTTTGGATATATGCATCCTCTTTGGATATATACAAACTTGTTTCCTCTGTTTTATGAGGCCTATGATTGTGTAATTGGGTGGAATAAAAATGACATTTACTCTCACAGTAGGGATGGTAAATAAAACATTTGCTATCTATTTTAATATTGATTAGATTATTAAATGTTATTTACTATATGCTTAATAATGTTATATAATATGTCATATAAAATGTATGCTTTTATATGATATATTATTGAATAGGCTTTTAATAATGTTATACATTATTAAATATAATTTTATAATACTATTTCTTAACACATATATATCAAATGTGTAGTGGTTTTGGTATTATTAAATATATAATTTATACTATTGGGTGATATAACATTAAATATATATTGTCTATTATGACAATATTTTATAATTCAATTACATATGGTATTATTTAATAAATCATATATTATGACATACTATTTAATAGCAAAATAAATCCTATATAATATTTATAATACATTTTAAATGTTATATCTATTTTTAGTAAGATATAAATACTGGTCCTATAATATCACTGGTATAGGGAACTCTCCCAGAGGAGGAAACTGTCTCTCCTAGTGCAGGTTGGCACCTTCTCTGCAGCTTAGTCTTAGAGAGTTGTCTGGAGAATTCAGAGGCTCAGCCACTTGCTCATATCACACAGCTGCTTCTTCAAGAACTGCTTTATGTCCACTATGCATCTTTAATTGCCCATTTAAAAATATGAGACAAAAACAAAAATGGCAGAAATACATGAGGACTTGTGTGATTTTAAGAAGCTTATCCTTTGCCAAAATGGCCTCTTTTCTCCCCCGCCCCCCAACACTCCTTCAGGAAGTGTATGCACTAATAACTCAACACCTCAGACCCTGAGCTGCTTTGGGAACTGTGGGGGTGGGAGAATATTCGTCAAACTGTATTTTTTTTTTTTACTTAGTAGTTTCTCTAATGACTCTAAGGGAGCTATTAAAAACCTTTTGTATAATTAAGTGCATCATGTAATCAGTGCTAACGAGGAATAGCTGATCTGTCATTAAATTAGTTTTAATTTAATTCATTCCTAATTTAATTGTAGATTGCTTGCAGTGTTTATTTTTTAAGAGAGAAGCTTCCACTTTAAAGCCGGTAGCTTTCAAGTCTGCTCATCCATCACTTAACCTGCCATAACCCGTGCGTACCAGAATTCCAGTTTCCTTGGCAATGGTTGCTAACACCATAATTCCCTTGAAGCATTTCTCCAAATCCCTAGTGATCTCATTTGAATTTTTTTTAAACAAACAAATGATAAAGGCATTTGAAAGCTGGGCCTGTGGCTTATAGATTCAGATATTAGCAAGGAAATGATGGCCTCTCCCTGGTCATCCAGAAGCCAAAGCTCTTCTTCCCCCTTGTTCCCTCTTGCATTCCTCTTGGATACATTTTTTTTCCTGTGCTTCACTCAGAGCTGCTGCAAGAAGGAGACATTTCCAGCCGTAGTGCTCTGATAAAAGGCCGGCCCACAGTTCTGGTACTGACTTGATAAGATTAGAAGGAGGGTCTCTAGCAAGCTTCCAGGGAGATAGCCTGGGAAGCCTGAGGACTTAGCAGGCCCGGGCTTTTCCGAGGTTTCTGAGTGTGTCTGGGTGTTGCCAGCAGCAGCTGTTAAACAGATCGCTACCTGCCTGTCTCCTGCTCCTGCTGGCCTCACAGCCATCTGGGGCCCTTTGCCCTACTTCTTAAACTGGGGTTTGTTGCCAGAGGGTCTGGGGGTGGGGGGAGATTGTGAAGGAGGAACAGCATTCATTCCAAGTGTTTGTTTGCAAAGTGTGGCAACCAGTTTCAGCTCCTTAGGAAAAGATAGTCTGTGGAAAACATGCAAGTTCAGAGCCTAAGAATAGGGACCAGATACCCTGTACGTCATCAGTATTCTGGAAATGTCACCCTATGTGCTTGGAGTTCACGAACATCTAGTCTCCCTTAAATTGCTTGCACCTCCTGGCCTATGACAGTTAACCCTAAGTAAACCAGGCACATAGAAACTGTGATCACCCAACCTGCTGCATTCCCTTGGCTCACAGCCCCAAACTCCATTTATTTTGTATATAGAGATAGACCTGTGGAGGCTACTCTGGCCCTAGCGAGCTTGCCCTGAGCCTGAATCTAGAGATCCAGCTGTGTGTGTGTCTGTGTCTGTTTCTGTGTGCTGGGAAAGAGGGGAGCTAAACTGATTAGATAGAACTAGAAGGGACAGAAGAGAAGGGATTAAGAGTGAGAAGGAACTGATGAAACTCCTCCCTGGAGCTGCCTCATATATCATGAAGAACAGACACATGTCTATAGTAGATCCTGAACTGTCACAGACACAGCAGTGAGTACTTTCTCATAGGGTCATTGATGAGAGAGCCGGGGAATAACCTAAGAGGTCACTGAGTCCAGTTCCTTCCTCTTACAAATTGAGGAAGCCAAAGGCCTAGATAGGTGAAGTAGTTTGCCCAAGGATATATAGCTAGCAAATATCCAGATCTTCTTGACTCCAACTCCTGTCTTCTTTGTACTAACTACATCACAGCACCATAGTGACTTAATTTTTTTTTAAAAAGTCATAAAATTTTTAGAAAAATATTTTAAGAATTCTGGAACCTCTTACTAGCTGTGTGACCCTGGGCAACTCACTTAACCCCCATTGCCCCACCCAAAGAAAAAAAAGAATTTTGGAACCTTAGAACCAAGACAACATTCTGTATGGTACCATCAGTATTGTTTTAAGAACAACTTGGAGCAACCAAGTTATTATATAACAGATACCCAAATTTACCACAAAGATTCCATGAAGGAAGAAGCTACTTGAATACAGTAAAAAGAACTGACGTTATATACACACACACACACAATATACATATGTATATATGTATGTACACACATATACATATACACATAAGCATATATGGGTAGTGTGTATATATGTATACATATATACACACACATACAGATTTATGTCTAATGGTATTGTGATATTTAAAATCTAAATTGTGGTCGCCTTAAATTAGAAGCTTTAGCACCAGTCCTTGGGCATTAAACATTTATTAAAGCATACAGATATTCCCATGGAGTTCAGAAAGTTAAGAAAAAAGCCTATTTAGCCTAGAGTTCCAGCCTGGTCTGGTTCTTCCTCAAGTCCTCTGCCACAAGCCTGCTTCAAATCTCTCTCTCAGCAAGCTGATTGTGGAAGCTTTTTATAGGTCTGGAACAGAGGCGGTCCTTACACACTGCTTCAAGCTGACTGGTTGGCATCATCCAAATCCATTGGTTCTGAAGGTGTTCTCAAGGTGTGATTACAATCCAGTTAACTTGAAGTAGGCTAATCAGCAGTTAATCACTCTCACTTGATTCAATCAGTCTAGATTAATCTCCAGGTGGGTCTTTGAGTATCTGCTAAATCTGATTATTTCATCACAGTATAATGGTAGCGATCTCAAAGTTGGGGGGAGGGGAAGGGGGGAGGTTGCCTGATAACTGGGCAGTATATTTGAAAGAAATAGCAAGTTGTACATAGTGGATTTGCAATATCAGGGCAATGCTCTGTTTTCCTATACCACTTTGTTATGGAAATGCTTGTTTTATTTCTTAAGTTCAAACTAAAATAAATCTATTTTTTTTAAAAGAATTCTGGAACCTTGACCAAGCATTAAAAGTTTAAATAGTGTATATCTTTTATTAGAAATAGTATATAATTATGGTATATATTCATCATGTTAATATTAATACATTAATCATATATCTTGTTAAGATTTATTGTGTTATATCACATATCAGAATTCAATTCAGCAAACACATACTATATGACTGCTATGTGCCTGGCAATGTGCTAAGCGCTGGGACAATAACAAGTTAAAGAGAGGCAGTCCCTGACTTTGAGAAGCTTGTTCTGTGCAGACAGAGCTGCAGGTGCAAAGCGGAGTGAGCTGGGAGTCCAGGATCTGTCCCCTCTAGAGGAAGGCATTGGGAGGAGTTTGGTACTCCACCGTCCAATCAGAGGGGAGAGGAGGCTGGGGGAGGGGGTGTCAACCAAGGCCTGAGTTAGCAGCATGGTGGTAAGATTAGAAGGGAAACACTTAGGATGGCTTGATTTATATGTTGCAGTTTGAGAATTCACATCCCCAAAGCTTTTGGTGAATACTATGGTTTTGTCCAATGTCTTTCCAATGTTGTATGTATCTCTTTTAGTGCTAATAGTAGCCAGCCAGCTGGGATCTAATTAAGCACAGCATAAAGAGACCCGGACTGGAGGTCCCAGCACAGTACGGCATAGATAATGTTAATTTGTAATTTTCTAAGGCAATGTGCTCCAACAGGGATCCCTCTTTGAGTTTGACACCACTGGAATAGATGATAACCACTAAGGTCCTTTCTAGCCTCCTCTTGATGATCCTAGAATCCTCTTATTGCCAAGGTCCATTTCTAGCTTGACCTGTGTGTAGCATATATGCTTTGGCCCCAGGGCCCCGGGCCAGGCCTGCTGCATCCATCCCTCATAGCCCCAGGGAATAACCTTAAGGGGTTGAAATATGTTTCTTCACTGCTGCATTAACTTGAACCCCCGCTGGCTGTGTCACCCCTATTGTTAGGGGCCAGTGACTAGCACACCAGTTCTGCTTAACATCTGATGAGCTTTTACAAAGAGATGATTACTTAGAAGACACAGCGAGAAGAAATGTGTCAACATTTCCTTCAGTACTTCTGAGATGGTAGACTCAAACCCTTACTCAATTCCTACATAGCACTGGTCTTAGCAGACCCACATAGAAAGGCAGCAACACTGCCAGGTTAAATCCATTTTGTTTCAGCTGTTATTAGGCTGGGTTCTCAAAGGTTGTCCCTTGCTCCTTGCTCCATCAAAGCTGGACGTGGCATTGGCTGGAAACCCAGGCCTGGATTCCAACTCCCAGTTCCTGTTGCTCATTCTCCCCGCCAAGGTCAGAAACCCCTACTCCCCTACTAGAAGGAGAAAGAACAAATGAGAAAGCCAAGCCTGTTTCTCAGGGTCCATATGGCCTCAAAGGAGAAGTCCCCAAGGACTTTCCCCTCACATTACAGTCTCACAGGATATAATGAGCAAAGAAAAGAACAGTCAGAAGCTAACTAGGACCTTTTAAATGCCTCTCCAAAGAGGCAGCTAGGTGGATAGAGTACCAGGCCTGGAGTCGGGAAGACCTGAGTTCAAATCTGACCCCAGACACACACACACTTACTAGCTATGTGACCTTGGGCAAGTCACTTCACCCTGTTTGCCTCAGTTTCCTCATCTGTAAAATGAGTTGGAAAAGGAAATAGCAAACTATTCGAGTATCTTTGTCAAGAAAAGCCCAAATGGGGGCAGCTGGGTGGCTCAGTGGATAAAGCATAGGCCCTGGATTCAGGAGGACCTGAGTTCAAATTTGGCCTCAGACATTTGACAGTTACTAGCTGTGTGACCCTGGGCAAGTCACTTAACCCTCATTGCCCTGCAAAAAACAAAACAAAACCAAAGAATTCCAAATTGGGTCAGGAAGAGTCATACATGACTGAAAGGACTGAAAACCAGACCAGTTGCAGAATGTCTGTGCATGCTTCACAGTTTCTTTAGGGCTGTCCCCCTAACATATCATACCTCTCCTGAAGGCAAACCCCCTAGCATCCTCCATGTAAAGAGGTTTCCTAAGCCCAGCTGATGGGGCATGTATACTGGCAAATGGTAATAAAATAACATTTGTCCTTGCGTGTGGCCAATAACCTATAATTTTTGTCCCTCGTTTAGGGAAGCATGGGAGGGGGAGGGGGAAAGTGTTACTGGAATAGTCGACAAGCATTTATTAAGTGCTTCCTGTGTGTCAGCACTGTGCTAAGAGCTAGGGGTGCAAAGGAAGATAACAACAAAATCTCTGCCATCCAGGAGTTCACCTTGTAATGGGGGAGAAAATGTGCAAACAATTAGTTTCATCAGAGAGATATGCAGCATGAATAGGAGGGCAGAAATAGGCAGTATAAATATAAATGTAGAATTTCTATACTGCATAAATCTCAGAGGGATGACAGTAGCCAAACGGGGGACTGAGAAAGACCATTTGCAGAAGGTGGGATTTGAGCTGAGTCTTGAAGGGAGCTGGGAAATTTTAATTTCAATTTTAAGAATTAATGATTTCCAGGGGCGGCTAGGTGGTGCAGTGGATAAAGCACCAGCCCTGGATTCAGTAGTACCTGAGTTCAAATCCGGCCTCAGACACTTGACACTTACTAGCTGTGTGACCCTGCCCCGCAAAAAAAAAAAAAAAAAAAAAAGAATTAATGATTTCCAAAAAAATACAAATTTTTAAAAAAGAAATCACAATTTCTTCAATATGGGATTTCTCTCAACTGTACAGATACTCCACATCTTAATAAATGGTTTCATGCTATGGCCAACGCTGTTGATCACCTGGTCATCAGTCCCCACACTTACCTGGGTATTCCCTTTATCAAAAGGTACTGCTACTGCTCTGTACAGTAATAGTTAGGATGGTCTTTTGAGTTACTGTGGATTAAAAACTCATCCCTTGACAGGTGACCTGCTGATGAACCTTTCCAGACTCAGCTACTGTGGTCCTATCACCAAACCCCCTACTAGAAGCTTTTTCCAGTTTGGAAGGATCTGCCTCTTTCACTGAGTTGGGTTCCCAGAGACAGTTTGGCTCCATGTCCTCAATAGGATTTAAGAGACCCTCTGAGGGGTGGGAGTTATTCTCTAATGCCATAGGCTAAACCTTCTCCAGTATGCTTTCTCTTTTTCTCTACTCCCAACGAGATTGTTAGTTGACAATAAATGTAGTCATTCATCTGTAATTTTCCCCCTTAAAAAAATGTGTGGGGGCAGCTAGGTGGCGCAGTGGATGAAGCACTGGCTCTGGATTCAGGAGGACCTGAGTTCAAATGCGGCCTCAGACACTTGACATATACTAGGTGTGTGACCATGGGCAAGTCACTTAATCCCCATTGCCCTGCCCCCCCCCCAAATGTGTGATACATTCTCCCACAAATGGATGCAGAATCCAGGGAAAAGTGGGGTCAAGCTTAGAGAGCTCCTGTGGGAAAGGGGTAACCCACAGCTTCTAACTACTAGAAGCCCTTTTCTCCCATTCTTAATGTACTCCAGAAGTTTCCTTTAAGCATGGTGAGTCTGTTTCCAGTTTATACTTGGTTCCTTAGGTAGACGCTGTTGCCAGCTGCTCTGGGAGCACGATTTAAGACGCCAGTGGGTGAAATGTCCTGCATCCTCCAGACCCTTTTTAACTAGCAAGGCCTCCTGAGGTCAAAACTTCTCACACTTAGTCTAAGAACTGTTGATTGATTGATCAGTTGTCTTCTGTTCTCACCTAGTTAAAACAGCAGACCTAAAATGAGACAGAAGTAATTTAGACCACACCTGTGTGTGTGTTATATATACATATTTTTATTATATATACACCTACATACATGTATATACACACATATATGACATATACATTTTCTATTATATAGACATGCATGTCTATATAATAGAAAACATGTGTATGTGATATATACTCCCTGCAATATATATTTCCTATTATATACATACATATGCATATACATGTGTGTATACACACAGCAAGGCATATGACTATATCTGCACACCCCATTTGTGGTCACACAAGATTTATACAGGTGTTTAGGTAGTGTGATTTGTGATTCTTGTTCCCCTCTAAGGAAGCCATCTTCCTTAGCAAAGCAGGGAGGGAGAGTGTCCTGAAATGAATGATGATGACGGTGGTGGTGGTGGTAATGATCACAGTCAATGTTGTAAAATAAAGATCAAACAAGACTTGAAAGAAGAGATAGGAGAGGGTACTCCCAACCCATCTCTTAGAAGAGGCGAGAGGTCCACAGGTGTGACATAGTGCACATGTTTTGTAGAAATATTTTGGATTAACTGGGTCTAATTTGGGGGCTAATCTGACTGGAGGACTAATCTGGGGACTTTTGACTATTTGGCTATCTGGCTGCTATTAATTTAATATGGGCCGGTTATAAAGTTCCACCACACTGCTCCCAAACTGATAAGCAAAAGATTAAGAAGCCTCTTAACTAAATAATCAAAGCTGAGTTTATTTATGAGATACTATTTAAAATTAAGAATACAGGGAAATAAAATGTACAACCTGAGTGCATTGCAGTGGGTCTCTTTCCACTGAGTCTCTTTCCCACCTGCTGGGCCTGGAACTTCTTTAATACAATAAGGGCCTTAGCCACCTCTTGCCTTAGGGCACTCAGGTACTTTACTCTAACTCTGAGCCCCTTTCACTTTGTAAATCCCCCTGCTTCTAACTTTCCTCTCCTTACTGCCACGGCTGAACCCCTGTGTTTCTCTCTCACCGACCTTCTGTCTGTCTGCTCCTTCAGTCTGCCCTTCGGCCTCTCTTTTCTCTGCTCCTAGTCCTTTGGCCTTCTCCTACGTCCTTGTAGCCCCCCTGTCTGTCTTCTCCAACCTTTCTAATCTCATCAGCCGCCCCCGTTCCTTCTAGTCTGCTCGCCCCCTCTGAGTCTTGTCCACCTGCCTCTTCCTCTTGTCCGTCCTCTTCTCAGCCTCGCTACTGTCCCACTCCCAGGTCTATATATATCTTTCTTATCTCCACTCAAATCTCGGGGCCTTTTTGTGCCCTCATACCCACCAAACTAATCCTCCAGCCAGGGCTGTGGCTGGTGGGGGTAGGGTGGTGCGCTTGAGCCTCACGTGCCTCAGCACAAGCTATGCCAGATACCTCTGCTCAGGTTGGAGGGAGCTGGGGGCTTTTTTCCCCCAATTGTCTGACCTGTTGTCTTGTACAGCCCATGGGGCTTTTTGGCTCAGCTGAAGCAGAGGAGGAGGGGCACCAGCACCTCCCACACAGAAGAGACCCTGAGGGCCTAAGGCTTTCTAATCTCAGCCCAAAGTAGAGTCCCCAAATCAAAATAAATTTCCACAGTTTCCAGACTTTTTCAGAGTGTTGGATGGTTGTACTGATTTTATATTTCCTCTTGTTTTTCTTTTCTTTTGTCTTAAAAAGTACTGTTTGGAAAAAAAAAAAAAGCAATGGGGCAGCTAGGTGGTGCAGTTGATAGAGCACTGGCCCTGGATTCAGGAGGGCCTGAGTTCAAATCCAGCCTCAGACACTTAACACTTACTAGCTGTGTGACCCTGGGCAAGTCACTTAACCCCACTTGCCTCACCCAAAAAATAAAAAAAAAAGTACTGTTTGTTGAATGGGATGACTCTCGGGGGGGGGGGGGGAAGAGGGGGAGAGATATGGAGGAAAACTACAATGATGTAAAAAACAAATGATAGGAATAAAAATTTAATACAATAAATAACAGGGCCACAGGACGCAAAGTAGCTCCACACACAATTTCCACCTTCCTACACACAGATGATAATATAGGGCTGGGGGAAGGGAGAACAGAAAGGAGCCAAAAGTTTTACTTCATTGCCTTCAACCTGATTTTTTCCCTGAGTTGTACTCCTCCACCCCTTCCACAAAGGGCAGGAACTAGGAAGGAGCTAGACTCAGGAAGTTCTAAGGTGTAAGGGACAGGTATAGGAGGCAGAGAGCCTCAGTGCCTGGGGTGTGGTGGACAGAGCCAAAGGTACATGGACAAGAACTATCAGGTGAAGGAAACTGGTTCTCTAAGCTACTTTTTATTTTAAAATTTTTAATTTATGGAATAAAACAAGCATTTCCATAACATAGTATAATTAAAAGGACGATTACACACCGAAACTACACATCTGTTATGTAAAACTTGCTATTCCTTTTAAATATATAATAAAAATTATCATATAAATTTTTTTTCTTTCCTTATCTCTTCCTCCTCCCCTTACTGTTTCATAGCGTGACCACATAAAAAAGTCAGTCTTCAGAGTTCCTTATCCATGAATCATATTTTTTTTTTGCTCACAGCTTGAAAAAATTTGAGAGAAAATGGGTGGGGGAATGTAGTGACATTTTTCCGCTTTTCCTGGAATTCTCCATTTAAGATCACATAGACCAGAGGCAACAAACTCAAAACCTGAAAAAAGCCCAAACGCAGCCCAAACCAGATTAAAACATATTTGGGAAATGTTAACCAAGTAAAAATACAATTCGACCTGGGTAATGTTAATGTGTGGTTTTCTAAGTCAATATGCAGCCCACAAGTATCCCTTTCTATTTGAGTTTGACACCACTGATGGAGATTACTGTAGAAGGAATAGACAGCAGGTAGCAGCACTTTTGCTATTCACTTCCTCTCAGGATCCTCAGTGGTATTTAGGAATAAATGCAAAGAGCAGTGTAAAGAAAATGGCCTATTAAGGCTGACACAGGAAGGGCCATTCATGATTGTGGGAGGAATCCAGGAAGGCTTCCTAGAGAAGGGGGTATTTGCATTAAGCTTTAAAGCACAGGTGGGAATTCAGTCTTCTGGGGCTGGAGAAGGGGAACAGGAGAGAAGGAAAAGGACTGTAAGTGTAAAGAACAGGCCTGGGACATATTGTGGGGCATTGACCGTGGACTAGAACACGATATTTATGTAGAATGGAGTAGTATTGAAAATTACAGACTGTACAGAGCAAGGAAGACCTTAAATGCCAGGATAAAGAAAGTGAACACGACTTGAGGAGGCAATAGGGAGTCATGGAAGGATTTCGAGGTACATTCCCAAGTAGAGTTAATTTGGGTGTTTCTGTCAAATTATTGAATTATCATAAGTTAAGTTTGCATGAAGATAATATTTCTAGGAGCAGCTAGGAGGCGCAGTGGATAAAGTACTGGCCCTAGATTCAGGAGGACCTGAGTTCAAATCTGGCCTCAGACTTGAAATTTACTAGCTGTGTGACCCTGGGCAAGTCACTTAACCCTCACTCCCTTGCAAAAAAAAATAATGGTAATAATATAATATTTCTAAATTTAGGCCTCTCTCTTTTCCTATCTCCAAATTACACTCATCTTCTTCTTGTGATAATGATTTGTGCATAATTTCACACTATAGATTTTTGTGAGGGAGACATGAATGATGTAGCTGACAGAGCCCTACCTCTTATGGACTTAAACAATGAGTTTTTCTTTTCTGGCCCTCAATTTCTTCATCTCTAGGGTGAAGTGATTGAATTAGATGATCTCTTTGGGTCTCTTCTAATTCCAAGTCCTGTGATTTTTATCCCCCTGAAACTCAGAACTCAGTGCAGACTGTGTTTTTAATATTTTTGTTATTCCTCTTAGTACCTACTTAGCACAGTGTTCTATAGACAGTGGGTACTTAATAAATGTTTGTTGGATTGAATTGCAACTCTAGCATTTTTGTATAGGTTTCATGGAAAAGTTTGACAGTGGTCCCTCAGGGGTTTCAAAGCCTCCCTTTATTTGGGGTATGGTGTTTAAAGGCCTCACTCAGTCGAGGTGATACTGTGTTTTAGTGTCCCAGGTAGTTAAGTTCACCAGGTTTAGGATTGGGAAGAAAGGAGGAAAAAAGGAATGAAGGAAAAAGGGAAAAGAAAAAGGAAGGAAAGGAGAAAAGAAAGGAGGAAGGAAGGCAGGAAACAAGCTTTTATGAAGGGCCTACTATGTTCTGGGTACTGTGCTAAGATAAGCCCATTACAAATATTTTCTTATTTGATTCTCACAACAACCCTGGGAGAGTAGGTACTATTATCATCTCTGTTTTACAGATGGGGAAACTGAGGCAGACAGTGCCTAAGTGATAACTAATAAATTTTTGAGACTAGATTTGAATTCAGGTCTTCCTAACTCTGGACCACTGTACCAACTCACTCCCAAAGGGATCTTATTGATCATCTTTTCTCACTCCTTCATTTTAGAGGAGAAAAACTAAAGGCTTGAGGACTAGAGTGCCTTTCCCAAAGTCACAGAGTAAGAAGCTAGGTCCAGGGGCATCTGGGTGGCTAAGTGGATAAAGCACCAGCCCTTGATTCAGGAGGACCTGAATTCAAATCCAGCCTCAGACACTAGACACTTACTAGCTGTGTGACCCTGGACAAGTCACTTAACCCTCATTGCCCTGCAAAAAAAAAAAAAAAAAAAAGGAGGAGGAGAAGAAGGAGCAGTGGCTGGGTCCAGGCTTAGAACATAGGTGTTCTGACTACAACCGTAGTATCAGGGGAGTATGGCGGCTGAGATGGACAGTGTTCTCCTCTGACCTCTCCACCACTACCTGGACTTCAGTACTGATGCACAAAAGCCCAGAAACTATTCTAAGCATGCATAGCTGACCCTGGTGTACAGTGGAGGGATGCAGATTAGGCGTAGCGTCTACACTAGCTTTCCTTTTCCCTTTGCTGTTAGTTCAGCCTCTCTCTGGCCCCTCTCTTAGGAGATGGGTGTCCTGTACAGAATTTTCAAGGCTCATGGAGATTCTAAAATTTCTTTGGCTCATTTATAATTTCATAAAGTCTCTTGGTTAATAGACCAGACTGTAGAAGTATTTAGGGGAGGTTGGGATGACTCCATATCCTCCAGGCCTAATAACGCTTAGTATCCATCCTTGTTCTTAGGGATTAAATTGGTCTTCTGGGTATAATCACTGAGCACTGGATTCATCATGTCAGATAACCCTGTTTATTTAAAATAATAATTCTGATAAAATTATGATTTTGAGCTCACTCCTGTCACAACTCACAAGATCACAGATTTAGGACTGAAAGGGGGTTCATCAAGGCCAGCCCCCCATTTTAAACATGAAGAAAGTAAGACCCAAGAGTTGAATACTTACTCAGGATCACACCTAATGAGATGGGATTTGTTTGAATCCTGCTTTTCTTTATCTTTCTGAATCCAATTTCCAAAACTGTATCCACTTGGCCATGGAGCTATCTTAGTGAATTCACCTCTGTTTTTCAAGGCATCTTTATATTACGAGAGCTCCCCACCATTCCCTCCCAAACAAAACAAAACAAAAAATCACATACATCTCACTCCTGAAGACAGGACTGACCCTTTGAGGCAAATGTTCAGAAATTTCCAGTACCCTTCTACATAAAATATTCCAGCAACATAAACCAAAATTAGAAGCTCACAGCATCATTCCACCGGAGAAGGGCAGACAGCTCATTCTCTTTTGTGGAGTTGTTGGCTTTCAGAAAGGGTAATTTTATAACATAAGTGCACTAGGTAGCATGATAAGAAATGTGACCACGGGATCAAGGAAATAAGATGCTCTTAGGCCAGAGATCTGACATGCCAGGCCTGACACATTAGATGAAAGGGAATGAAGCACATTTCAGAAAAACAAGATTTATTTCCTGTGTCTGCCATGTCTCTGATTTTTATTCATAAAGTCATAGATCTAGTTCAGCCCTCTTAATTTCTAGATGAGGGACAGAAAGGCCTAGGGAAGGGAAGGGGCTTCTCCAAGATCACATAGGCAATAGATATCAGAGATGGGGTTTAAACCTAAGTCCTTAAATCCAAGAGTTGGGAAGGGACTTGAGATGTCTAGGCCTTCTCCTTGGGCAAGAAGCTTTCTTCTAGCATGAGAAGCATCAGAGGTCTTCAGTGGCCTGGAGATGGAGAATTAATTACTTCCTGAGTCAGGTAGCCCTTTTCACGTGTAAATTAATTCTTAGGTTTTCCTCCTACTCAAGCCAAGCAAAACAAGTTTAATCTTTCTTCCACGTGGACAGGCTTTCACCTGTTTGATCACAGTGAAGATCAAATGAACAGAAGTCAGTTGTACCCAGTAATGGGCAGAGTTTGGAGAGTAACAGAGGTAACTTCATCTCAAGCCCCTATTGTTTGGAGAAAACAGCATTAGGAGATTTGGATCTTGTCTGAATCACGCAGTTTATCTACACACTACGAATACACTGAATGGATAATTCAGTCAGCAAGCACTTGTTATGATTCTTTTGTGTGTCAGGCACCGTGCAGAAGACAGAGTAAACAGTGTTACCCTCAAAGAGCTGACATTCTAAGAGAGAAGCAAGTACCTGTGTAAGGGTACACAAGATAAAGGGGTTAAGTACAAATGCAAAGGGGTTAAAGCCAAGGGATGAAGGGCTCTAGCAATGGGAGGAAGTCAGGAAAGGCTTTCCCTAGAAGGTGGTCCTCAAACTGTGTCTTGAAGGAGGGGAGGGATTTTGTTTTATGGTCATGTGACACACTGAGGAGCAGAAATGAAAGGTTGAGGATCCCATAGGAAGAACATAGAGGAGGCCTGTTTGGCTAGATATCAGAGTGCAGCAGAGGAAGAGGGGTTAGCAGCAGGTCATCAGGAGCTTTAAAAGCTAAAAAGAGGAGTTTATATCTTGTCCTAAAGGCAAGTGGGGAGATCAGCTCAGTGGATGGAGAGCAGAGCCTGGCGTCAAGAAGATTTGTCTTTCTGAATTCAAATCTTATTAGCTATGGGACCCTGAGTAAGTCAGTTAACTCCACTTGCCTCAGTTTCCTCATCTGTAAGATAAGCTGGAAAAGGAAATGGCAAATAACCCCAGTATCTTTGCCAAGAAAACCCCAAATAGGGTCATGAAGAGTCAGACACGACTGAACAACAGAGGCAGGTGAGAGCCGCTGGAGTATACTGAGCACTCCAGCTCTGCACTGCCTCTATTCTGCAGACACTTCTTCTCACCAATCCTTTATTTCTTATACTAAAACCTTCCTCCGATTGCTTCATGGCCTGAAGAGTTTTTGAAAGCTATGCCTGTGGTGCACAGAGTCTGGCAGGTGTTATGCCCGCCCCAGCTGGAAAGGTTTTGAGTAGCAGCCTTGAGATGGACTCTGCCTGTCATTTCAGAACTAGCCTAGCTAGGTCGAGAGAGGCCCATCACTGAGAGTTGTCCACCAGGTGATTTTTTTTTTTCTTTTTGGCCACCACAATACGCAAAAACCATCTGCTGAGAAATGGAGGGGATACCATATGTATGAATGGTAGGACTACCCCCCACCATTGACATCACCCAACTTTTGAGACTTAAGAGACGACAAAGCTATCCTGTAGTTTTTAACTTGTACATCTTGCTAGGTCTGCATTAATTAGAGAGCATGGTTGTACAGACGTCAGATGTGCCCAGGCACATCTCATTGTCTCCCGCCAAAACTGTTACTCTGTCTCATTTCTAAGCTCATTTTAAAAAGTCAAGTTTAGTTGCTTTTTTTAAAGTTAAATTAAATTTTCTCCAGTTTGATGAAAAATCCTTTTTCATTGACCATTCAATAAATGTTTGCCTTGGAAAAAAAACAAAATTCGCTGGGTGTATACCCAAATAAAATGTACCTCTCATGCCTCTGTTAGGGATATTAGACTTAAAAAAAAAATAAAGCTTTCTTGCCCCAGAACTCATTGTCTTCATTATTCCCGTTCTGACTCCTGTTTTAGGGTGACTCAAATCATTTGTCTGGTCTTTCCTTCCTGTCTTTGTGTAGTGACTGCCCAGCTGTCGAGCCAGGGAACTAACTGTGACTTTTTTTTTTTAATTGCTTTATTTTTCAGATGTCGGACCTTGTCAGGTTCACCCAGACCAAAGAACTTTAAGAAGGTTCATTTTATCAAGAACATGAGGCAGCACGATACCAGGAACGGCAGGTACTACACAAACAAAAGCCTCCACGTCGGCTTTCCTGTTTGAACAAGATAGGGGTGGCCTGGCCTGGCCTGGCCTGGGGAGGTGACGAAGGAGGGCAGCACTGAAGTTGCCAGGACTCACCAAAGTGCAACCCTCCCCTTTCAGACAAATGATAGTCTGCCCAGCCTATCCAAGGAAAACAAAAAGGCCCCAACAAGGCCCGAAATTCTAAAAAACCAATATCCATTAAACAAAGGGCTCTATCTGTATCAGAAACTTGGCAGGCATTTGGATCAACAACCTGCATTTTTACTAAGATTCAACTATTTTTGTTTTGCTTTATTTAGAAATCTTTGTTTAAGTTAAAAAAAAAACCCAGCAGTTAAACTTTTTTTTTTCATCTTTCAAACCCCTAGTAAGCAAACAGCCCCTAGAAAGACATTTGACCTCTATGCTGGCTTTATTGCCCTGAACTATTAGAAAATTCTCTGCCCTTGCTACAAGATTCCTTATCCAGCCCTAGTTCCAATTCCTATGTATGCTGGAATTTTGGGTCATGCCATCTCCTACAAAGACTGTTGAGAAAATGTGAGATGAAAATTACTGTTATAACAAAGTTATGATAAATTGCTTTGAAGACTGGTACATCTGGGTCCTCATTTTAATCTTCAATAATGAACAGACCTGAATTCTCTCCTTTCATCCTTGGAGAAGGCAGGGGATTATAAGATCTGACCTTTTAAGGTCATCTGTATCACTAGGATTCTCTGATTCCCTAATTCTTAAGGGCACCTTCTGTCCAGCTAATCTGTAGTCTAGATCTGGGTCTCTCTCTCTTAAGTGTCCCACTTGGAAAGGGGCACGTTTGACTTCAATTTAGAAAACAGTTCCAGGGAGTCAGTCTGTTGCAAATAACTATTTTGTTTGATCTCTCTTTGATTTACAATAGACCATATGGTCTCCACTAACACTCTTCCCTTCAGCATAAAAATATATATATATTTTTATATAGCCAAAAAGTCTTTTAGTCAGACTCACAGAATGACTAAACCTTAGAAATGTTGTCATTTGGTATTATAAAATACAACATATAATAAAAAGTTGGGTTTTGGCTTTGTAGCACTAAAGATTATAGTTCTTTTAAGATGTATTTTCTCAGAATTCACACTTGAGCCTATTCATAGAAAAATGGTATGATTTTGTACGTACTACTATGGTTTTACATTAACAAAATAAAGCCCTCCTTTCGATGATTTTTATAACTTTATAAGTCATGTTTATTTCTAGTCTGTACGTTCATATGACAAAGCATACATGACAGTTTTAATTTTTTAAAGTATGTATAACTGATTATCTGTAGTTCAAAGTTCTTTAGTTTTCATTGAGTTAATTTTTTATTTCTCCAGGAAGATTGGGAATCCTAGGACTTTTTTAGCCAATAGGTCATCTTAAGTCTTTGCCCTCATTTGGAGAGGAGAGAAATTGAGGCCAACAGAGGTCAAGTGACTAACCCAAGGTCACACAGACAGTTCAGGTAGAGTTAGGATTAGAATACAGGCCTTCCAGTTACCCAGCTAATAACACTTTTCCCAGTTAACCCCACTGCTTAATTCTAATATATTCATTTTCTATTCTTTTATAGTTAGGGTTGGGTTGGGTTTTTTTGTTGTTGTTTTCGCTCCTTCTGTAGAGAACTTCAATTATTGAATCAAAGCCTTCCATATGTAGTTTGAAAAATTGTTGCCCAAAATTTGTTCAAATTTATGTGCCTGTCAAGTAAAACCTGTTAAACTATAAAACATACATATGAGCCACAAAAATACTGAAACCTTTTTTAGAAAATAAATTTCATCACAAAGATGATTTTGTGAAGCAACTACCCAGACTGCGAACGTTCCTGGACATTGTTTGGCAACAGGACCATGCAGTATAGTCTCCAACTCACCATCTAGTCAGATAGTCTGATTGGTGAATCCTACCCAGGAGCAAGCACCTATGACCTAGGAACCACACGAACAAGTATGAAAAGCAGCAGTCTCCTTGGTAGCTTCCAAGGTGAGCTAAAATGAACTGCTAATTTATCTAAAGATCTAGGAAGTTTGGATAGCATGAGAACTATTGCAATGACCTGCAGGGAATGAGATGGTTTTGTGTATCTCCTTATACCTTATAAGTTGTAATAGCTACACATAAAATCTTGTCATCTGCCTAGAGGACAAGATGAAAGGCCTTGACCCTTTCATTCTAGATTCTTAGTAGATCACAACGTCTTGGAGTCAGAGGGACCTCAGAGGCCTTGACCTTTAACTTCTAGATACATCTGAGTGGCACAGTGGATAGAACACTGGAGTCAGGAAGACCTGAGTTCAAATGTGGCCTGGGAAAGTTACTTAAACCTCTGCCTGCCTCAGTTTCCTCCTTTGTAAAATGGCAATAATAGCACCTACCTTCCAAGGTTGTTCTGAGGATCAGATAAAGAAACCGTTTGTAAAGTGCTCTGCAAATCTTCCAAGGGGAGCTAAAATTAACTTCTAATTTATCTAGAGATCTAAGTAAGTAATTTATCTGGAGAGCTGTATGTTACTTGTCATTAACATTCAGTCATCCTGCCTCTTGAAGCCTTCCAGTCTTCCCATACCAATTTGGGACAATTCTAATTCTTAAAATGTTTCTCCCTTATTAAATAGAATAAAGTGTTCTTAGGATAAAATAAATAATCCATGGAATAAACTGGAAAGAAGGTAATTCTGTGGGGTTAGTGGGAACTTATGGTGCCTGGCACATAGTAGGTACTTAATAAATGGTGATTGATTGAAGAGTATAAAAAAAGTGGAAGAACAGGAGTGGTAGTGAAATAAGTGAAGAAAATGTAAGTTCCATGAGGGAAGGGCACTCCTCTGATCCAAATATCATATCTTAGACAGTGCCAAGCACTGATTTATGGGGGCAGAGTTTATGGGGACCTGAGTTCAAAACCTGCCTTTGATGTATTCCATATGTATGACATCAAATGAGAGAGTTGGACGAGTTGGCCTCTGAGGCCCCTTTCAGCTCTAGCTCAGTGCCTGGGAGTGCTCTCTACATTGTAGATAATTAGTAAATGTTTTTTGGAACAAATTGAATTGAATTTCCTGCCACTGTCCTCCTGGTTCTGTGAAGACTCCATCCCAGGTATCCCTGTTCAGCTCATTCTGCCTTGGTTCAACCAAGTCCTTTAATGAGTTTAGAGATCCAGAACCAGTTGAATCCTATCCCGGGGTGTGTGAAAAACAAACCAACCTCACGGATTGAATCTGAAGGCCATGATGCACAATCTTCCAGAATTCATAGAGAAAAGAGCTGTGGCAGAAAAATACCCAGAGATAGACCAATGCCACTGCAATTTTCAAGAACCTGGAATAGACACAGAGACTGGTAAACTTCATGTTGCTACCTTGCAGAATCCTAGAATAGATTGCTTAGTACACTTCACATGGATTTTGGAAAGAACACAGTGATCACTTTGAGCCAAGAGAGTTTTATTAAGAATAAAATATGTAAAACTAGCCTTGTAAAATACTATCAGCTAACAGCTCTCCAAGGTTTACAAGGCTCTTATGCCATTTACTTTTCACAACAACCATTGTGTGAGGTGGGTGCTATAATAACAATGACAACAATAATAATAATAACAGCAATCATCATAGCTTGCCTTCTTAAGAAGGCCATTTGGGGTTCAGAAAGTGAAATTTGTATATATTTACTTATTTGATACAGCAGTGCTGGGAGAGAATTGCTATTATTATCCTCATTTTCCTGATGGAGGAAAAATGTTAGGAAGTGTGAGGAAAATGAGGATCAGAAAGGTAAGTGATTTCCCCAGAGTCCCACAGCTGTTGATTATCCCAGATTTGCCCGGTCTATATCTTGTTTGCATGTAATTTTTTACATGTCTCTTCCATTAGACTGTGAGCTTCTTGATGTTGGGGATGTTGGGGGTTTTGGTGGTTGTTGGGGATTTGGGGCCTTTCTTTGCATCCCAGGGCTTGGCACAGGCCCTGGCACATAGTAGGCACTTAATAAGTGCTTGTTGACTTGAGTGGTCAATTCTGAAATGGGACTCAAACTTAGGTCTCTCTGACACCAGGGCCAAGCACTCTGCCCTCTGTGCAATAATTTAAAATATGACTAGAAAAGCAGATGAGAACAACAATATGATTGTGTGCCAAGTAAAGAAATTCATATTTTATCCTATAGACAACAGAGGGTCACTTTAATTTGTGGAACAAGGATTGGTTGCAGTCCCATCAAGTAACCCCAGGGAGAAGGTGAGAAGTGGGATAGGCCTCCGTGGTCAAAGGTGGGCCCAAGAGAGGTAGAGTCCTTACTGGTGCCATTACACTGAGTGACCCACAGAAGAGAGCATAGCATTGGATCAGGGAGAGGGACAGGCACTCTCTTGGAGGAAGGCAGAAACTAGAAGAGGGGTGGACTTGTTCTCATGGTCATATGCACAAAGAGAACTGGGAACTACTGGGATGGGGAGAGGGGATGGTTCCCTACGGCATCCTTTCCCCCCAGGTTGGCACCACAGCAGGGAAAAACTCTGGACATCCTACTTACTCTATTAATCTACTCTAAAATGAAAATAATATTCCTTGTACTAACTACGTCACAGAGCTCTTGGAGGGAAAGCGTTTTGTAAATCTTGAACTGCAGACCTATCTTTTTATGTAAATTAGAACAATTGTGATTACTGATAGCCAGTCTTATTAGAAAGATCTGGAGGTTAGGTTGACCATAAGCTCTATATGAGTCACTAGTTTAAGGAATCTGTTTTAAAAGTTGAATTGGGGGGAAAAAAAAAAGAAAAAAAAATTAAAGTTGACTTGGGCTGAATAGAAGCAAGGTGTCTAAATCATGAGAAGTAATTGGTCTCTTATACCCTAACATCGTGTAGGATATGTCAGACCTCATGTGGAGAATTGTGTTAGATGGAAGCACTGCCTTTTTTGTTTGGTTGTTTTTCTTGTTTTTTGTTTGTCTCTTTTAAGAGAGAGACTGATAAATTCGAGTGGGTGCAAAGGAAGACAGTGAATCATTCAAGTATGTATTAAATGCCTACCATATGCTAAACACAATGCGAGAGACTGTAGTGTACAGACAAATGCCAGAATAAATATAAGGTGGTTTAGGGAGGAAAGGCACAGGCAGTTGGGGTGCTTGGGAAAGACTTCATATTTAAGTGATACAAGAGCTGAGTCTTGAAAGAAGGGATTCTGTGAGGCAGAAGTGAAGAGAGAGGGCTTCCCAGGCATGAGCTACAACCAATGCAAAGACATGGGAATGGAAGATAGAAACTTGTGTATGAGTAGCAAGAAAGCCAGTCTGGAAACTATGTGGTGTGAGAAATAAGAAATTATTGAAGAAACTGATGAGGTTTAACTTGGAAAAGACAAAACTTAGGGGAGGCAAAAGAGCTTTCCCCATCAGAATGTAAGCTCCCTGAGGGCAGGGACTTTTGTTTTTATCTGATATTCTGAACTAAGGATAGGCACTTAATAAATGCATACTGATTTGAGCATTTCAAGGGCCTGTATATGGATAACTAGATTAATTTTTATATTACTTCAAAGGGCAGAACTAGGATTGGAGATTGGAAGTTATATTTGGAATCATATTTTGAATCAGGATAAGAAACTTCTTTCTAATAGTTAGAATTGTCTAAAAAAAGAATAGATTGTCTCCTGAAGAAATTAGATCCCTTTTACAAGAAGTCTCCAAACAGAAACTAAATGACTACCTGATTTGAAACATGATATTTGTGAACATTTTGTTTTTGTGGAGCTGTTTCAGTTGTGTCTGACTCTTTGTGATCCCATTTAGCGTGTTCTTGGCAAACTTACAGGAGTGGTTTGCCATTTCCTTCTCCAGCTCATTTTACAGATGAGGAAACGGAGGCAAAGAAGGTGAAATGACTTGCTTAGGCTCACACAACTAGTAAGTGTCTGAGACCAGATTCGAACACATGAAGATTAGTCTTCCTGATTTAGTCCTGTGCTCTATCCACTGCACCACCTAGCTGCCCTTGTGAACGTAGTAAGCACTTAGAAGTGATTTCTACACTGGAAAGAAGTTTGGACTTTGCGATTTTTTTTAGATCATTTCCAAATCTGTGATAATGTAATTCTGTGATTATATATGCCAGATATGCATTTACTATTTTCATAAAATTAGTCAAAAAATAAAGTATACTTAAAACTAAACCAATACAAAAAGTCTTAATTGTTTATGGTTACTATAAATTTCTGGAAATGTGTTGGGTTTTTTTTTCATATTGATAATTGATTTGAAGTTCAGAAGAGATAGGTGGGAGAGAAGAGATTTATTCATTAAAAAATTGAACTATATCTATGAAAGTCTCTGACAAACCACTTAATGTTGACTAAGTTGACTAATTCTATTGGATTTAGGCTTTAAAAACCCCCAGCTGATACAAATAAACAAATATTGCAAGAATTATTCAAATTTTCAATTTGAGGTTGTATGCATGTTCTTTAAAAATTAGTCTTTCCTTCATTTTTGACTCTGTAAAGGAGGGAGAGAAGACTGGATTTCATTCTGAAGCCTATAACTAGAGGCCAAAACGTGCTTGATAGAACATTGAAAATATGCATGTCGTGCTTCCTTTTTTCCATCATCATTTGATCCTTTAGACTTCACTTTTTTTCCAGTAGAGTTCATCTTTTATTACATCTGCAGCTCAACACTCAGATCAGACATTTTTATAAAGGAAAAAAGTTGCCTTCTCTCCCAGATGTTTCAGCTCCTCCATTATACACACAGACAGGTCTAAAATCTCTGTTGAGACTCCTCTATAACAGAAAATTTACATTATTATTGCTTTCCTTTAGCAAACTGGGGAGTTAGACTCCTAATCTCATCCCTGACACCTAGCCTTATGTTATTTCTATATAGAGAAGATATTTAGAATTTCTGCAAGTTAAGCATAATTTTAAAAAATCTGTCATGCCAAAAAAGGTTTTTTGTATTTTTTTCTTTTTGCTCATTTCTTAAAAATCTATTTTCTCTCCCTCCCATCTCTCCTGAACTTCAGATTGATTGTTGTGCTTTAACAAAAAGAGAAATTAACTAGGAATTCTGAAATATTGGTTCTAGTTCAAACATAATTTACTGGATGAGTAACTTTAGACTAGTCACTGAGCCGCGCTTCCATTATTTGTAAAATGAAGGGCTTGGATTAAAAGATCTCCTACTAGCTCTGTTATTCTCTATATTCAGTATTGTCCTGATGTATATGTTGCCACTGGACTCAGGTGGCTCTGGAAGAGAGAGTGAGGCTGGTGACTTTACACAGCCCTCCTTCACTTAAATCCAATTCATCATGTGGTCCGCTTTGAGAACAAAAGACAAACAACACCACCATCTTCTCAGTGGATACTTAGGAAATAAAATCTTATCTTGAGATATAAATGATCATCTGTCATGCTGGCTTGCTTAAATTCCACTGAGATTTCATTTAATGCCATATGGTATGGCATGAAGAGGGTGAGATCTATAATCAGGAGACCTGGGTTTGAATCTCATTTCTGATACCTAATGGAGGGGTGACCCTGGGAAAGTCACTTAACTTTACTGAACTTTTTCACATGCAAAAAATAAGTACAGTAACACATTAGCTGACTCACAAAATTGTCAGGAAAAGTACTATATAAATATGAGTTGGCAATATTATCACCAATGTAGGTGTGCCTTGCTTTCAGAAAACCAAACATAGAATAATCTAACTTATAATCAATCACATAAGGTAAGGGGGTCATTATTTGCATTACTGAGGAGTTAACCAGTGTTCTTCCATTTGATAAAGAGCATTGTCCTGGGCAAGGGAAGATAGAAAAACTTGAAACAATCCCAACAGTCAAAATAATAGCTATTGTTGATTGAAGATCAATCAGAAATGAAAATAATGAATTATGTGCCCAGTGCCTGGCACACAGTAAGCATTTAATAAATGCTTTCTGTTCCATAATGAGTTTCTGAAGTCCTTATATAAATTATTTGGAAAATGTAAAATTATTTGATGAAAACTTAATAGCTTTTCAGAAACATACCTATAATAAAAAGCAAGGTTACTTTTATGTTAAAGAAAGTATTTTATTGAACATTTTCATGGGCTAGGTTTCTATGATTGCAACAGATTCATATATGACTGAAAAAAATCTGGCTTGGCCTAGTTTCCATAAAGATCTTCTACTCCACAGGAAATCCAGGGTTTTCCAAGTCTCTACAGCTTGTGGGGTGTAAATGAACCAGGTTGAATTGGAGCAGACATCTTTCCAGCATGTTCCAAGCCAACCACATATGCATAGACATAGCTAGTAACATCAATCAACAGGCATTTACTAAGCAAGTACTTCTATAAGCCAGGCCCTCTGCTAGGTACTGAGGATCCAGTGACAAAAAGACATAGTGTCTGTACATAGTAGGCTAATAATAAATGCTTATTGATTTGACTTATATCTTGCCAGGAGAAACAATGTAAACACTTACAAGTATATGCAGTAGAAGTCCATATTCCTCGGCCTAACATTCAAGGCCCTATACAACATGGTACCAGTCCTACCTTTTCAGTCTTATCCCATCCCACACCCTTCTACAAACTGTGTTCTCCCTAAAATGAATTCCCATCAGCTCCATGATTGTGTCCCATACTCTCCCACCTCTCTGCCTTGTTCATTCTGTTCTCTATGCTGGAAATGCTGTCCCTCTCTTTCTCTTCCCAGTGAATTCCTTCCTGTCTTTAAAGGCCAGCTCCTATGCAAACTGCTCGATGGAAACTTTTTGATCCCCAGTCAGCAAAGAACTTCCACCTCGGACTAAACACTGCACTACGTTTGGCACTTCTACAACATAATTATCATCTGATATTTGATGTTATTGTGTTATCCGTGTTTGTGTCTTGTTATTTCTTTACTTAGACTTTAAGTCCAACAAAGTCATGAACTACATCTTATTTAAACTTTTTTTTTAAACTTAATATTTTATTGGGGCAGCTAGGTGGAACAGTGGATAAAGCATTGGCCCTGGATTCAGGAGGACCTGAGTTCAAATCCAGCCTCAGGCACTTGATACTAGCTGTGTAACCCTGAGCAAGTCACTTAACCCTCATTGCCCTGCAAAAACAACTACAAAAACCATTTATTTTCAATTCATGAAACAAAATAAGCATTTCCATAACACAGTAATTTTTTTTTAAAAAAGGATGATTGTACATAAAACTGCAAATCTGCCATATCCCACTTGCTATTCCCTCCAAAGTTATGTAAATTACTTTTTTCCCTTTTTTTCCTTCCCTCTCTCCCCCCCAGCGCTAGAGATGGCCACTGTCAGACACAAATAGGGTATATATTTATAAAATTATTCTATATATACTCCTATTTATCAGTTCTTTCACATGTCCTTTGTAGATAATTTGGGTATTTATAATAGTCAGAATGACTTGGTCACTCAAAGTTGTTCTTAAAACACTATTGCTGTTACTGTATACAATGTTCTGCTCATTTTGTTCTTCATCATTACTTAAACTGTATATTTCAGCAATGCCTCAATAGCTCAAAAATTCTCTGCACACATTAGGTGCTGAACAAATTCTTATTAATTAAATGAATAAATGAATACCTAAGATTTAAGCTTGATTTTGTACAGAAAGCTGCCGTTGTCATTTTGAGGTATATATTTCCAATGCTTTTATGGTCCTGTTAGCTAAGGACTTTTCTTCTTGGTGTTTCCAGCTCCTCTAGATCCATGAACCATTTGACTTTCAGAGTGCTAGAATTGGAGAGCCCCCATTCCACAGGCCTGGCACATTCATGGCCATTTCAGTTAAAATTATATTCACATAGCATGCCTGAGAGAGAAGCCATCTGCTTCGTCTTTGCTCTGCTGAGTGTATAAGGAGATGAAGTCACCTGCCTGGAGTTGTTCTAGGTGTGGCCTATTAGGACTGTCACCCCATTCAAATCAGACAGCAAAGGATACCTTAAAAGTGGTAACCTCATTGAGCTGTTGTTCAAAGCTTTTCCTTTCTACACAAACAGGTTTATTTTTTATTTATTTAATTTTGTTATTTATTATTTATTGTACATATTTATGTATAATATTTAATAACATAATATTTATAGTACATTATGTATTTATTACTTTAAAATTTTTATTATGTGTTTGTTTATTTGAGACTAGGTTTCCTATCTCACCCAGGCTGGAAGTACAGCGGCCACTCGTGGGCCCTATCCCACTACCGATTAACATAACATGCTCCATTTCTGGCCTGGGCTGGTTTGCCCTTTTTTTGGCAGCCTAAGTGGCCTAAGCTCCCCAATATAGGGGCCTGTCATATTGATGCCAGACTTAGTGCAGATACCACCATATCCCCACATCCCTAATTATTACCTCTGAGAACTCCCGAGTTCAAATAATCTACCAGCCTCAGCCTTCCCAGTAGCAGGGATTACAGGGATGTGCTGTCATGCCTGGCTCCTAGCAGGCTGTTTAAAAAGAAAGCTTTGATTAAATTAAGACCTTGCTCTTGATTTCCTCAGTAACAATCTGTCACCCTAACTTAGTTTTTAAAAATGTGTTGGAGGAAATTGTACATTTCAAAGAAAAAGTGTAGCAGCAAGAAACTGGTACCCAATTTGTTCAGAAAATGACATTGAATGTTTTACTAATGGGGAGTAGAATTTCTGATTGCCATGGTTTTTAGCTCTATTCCATACTATCTTTGTCCTGCCATGAAGCATTTCTGTATTTTGGTAAGAAAAAGAACTCATTCTCCATCCTACAGATGAGCCAGAGGCTCATCAGGGAAACACTTTCTTCAGGGTTATTTATAGGTTTATAGCCAATTCTCTGCAAAGCCTTAGTACCAAGAGACAGTAATAGAAGAGAGAAATGAAATCCATGGATAATTCTCAAATTTCACTTAAGCTCTCAGGTACAACCTCATCTCCCAGGCTGCTTTAAGCAGTTGCTAAGGAGTACTGTTGACTCTTTCCTTTCTGCTTTAGTGGAGTTGGGGCAAAGAGAAGGGGGAAGCGGGGCACAAGGGGTGCTAATGATCAGTTAAATGATGTGAAACAAGGGAAAGGATAAGCCACAAAATCAATAAACAACACTGGGATAATTAAGAGTGAAATATACTTTATTTATTTGGATTCATGAAAAAGGCATCTAGGTGGCAGAGTGCTGGGCCTAGAGTGGGAAGACCTGAGTTCAAATATGGCCTCAGGCACTTATAAACTATGTGAGCCTGGGCAAGTCACTTAACCCTGTTTGCCTTAGTTTCCTCATCTATAAAATGAGCTGGAGAAGGAAATAACAAATCACTCTTATATATTTGCCAAGAAACCCCTAAATGGGATCACGAAGAGTTGGATACAACTGAAATTTTAAAACTGAATATTGAAATTTTTTTTTTACAAAAAACAAAACAAAAAGAAAAATAAGCTCATTGTACCATTTACCATTGCACACAAGAACCATTTGTGCCTTCTCATCCTATGTGATTTTCATCTCTTCCTCAATAAATCATTATTAATAGATTTACCCCTCCCCCACCAATTAAAAAGACAGTGTCATGGTACAGTGGATAGAGTATTGGCCTTCAAATCAGGCAAGATCTGATGTAGAGACTGGAGAGCTCAGAAAAATGTGGACTAAGAAACTGAGCCAAATAATTTAACTTTTCTTGGCTGTTGTAAAAGGAAAGGGTTGGGCCAGATTGTCTCTGAGATCCCTTCTAACCCTAAATCTGTGATCCTGTACACCAGTGGGAACATGGACAGCACTGTCTCCCAGTTAACTTTTTTTTTTTTTTTAGTGAGGCAATTGGGGTTAAGTGACTTGCCCAGGGTCACACAGCTAGTAAGTGTTAAGTGTCTGAGGCCGGATTTGAACTCAGGTACTCCTGACTTCAGGGCCGGTGCTCTATCCACTGTGCCACCTAGCTGCCCCCCAGTTAACTTTATTTCTTATTGAGAGCTCTGAAGTTATTTATTGGTCCCGCAAAATAGCTGAACGAGTTTTAGAAGCCAATATGGTGAATTATGGAAAAGTGGAATCTTAGATCTAGAAAAGAACTTATAGCACATCAGGTTCAACTTTCTTGTTTTACAAATGAGAAAACTGAGGTTCACAGAGATTAAGTCACTTGCCTAAAGGTTCTATAACTCAGAAAGACTTAAATGGATGTTTTTCATCAATAACCTGAAAAATGAGGGGGAAAAGGATAACATCCATTTCTGTCCAGTTAAATGTTTAAAAAGCAAGAGACTGAGCCAATTTCTGAACCACACTGACAATACCTGCCTCAGTTTCACTCATTAGACTCTATCTTCCCCTTCCCCTCTTTCTATAGCATCTTGGCATTTTTCTGGTTTAATCCTAAACAACCCTTTTCCCTCCCTTTCCCTTTTCTCAGCCACAAGTAATCAGATTACCCTTCTTAGCAGGATCATAAGATCGAGAAGCAGAGGAGAATTTAGAGATCATCTACTCCTATCCCCTCATTTTATGTGTGAGGAAACTGAGGCATAGATGAGTCAGTTCCCTTGCCCAAGTTCAGCTTAATTCAGTTCACTTCAAACATGTAATAAAGAGCACTAGCCAAGTTCAAGTTGTTTTCTGTCTGTTTGCATGTTCGTTTTTTATCAAGTAGACACTATCAGTATAATCGCTTCAGCACAACTAGCTTTCTTAAAATAATCTTTGGATAGCATGCCAGACACACACAAGCAGAAAATCTCACCAGCCCAAGTGAGTTAGTTGCCCCATGAGAATTCTCAAAAGTACAAACACATGCTTCTTCCTGACACTTGGTGTCACAAAGACATAGCTCTATGATCATTCATTGGCCATAGAAATAATAGTAATAGTCAACTTTGTAGAGCTCTTTAAGGATTCCAAAGCACTTTATGTATTTATCATCTCCTTTGACAAGCAACAAGCATTTATTAAGCACTTGCTGTGTGCTAAGCACTAGAGTTACAAACACAAGCAAAAGGAGGTCTTCTTCCCTCAAGGAGCTTATATTCCATTGGAGAAAGGAAACTGAAAATGATGGATGAAAGCGAAGAAAGTACCCTCAGGGGAGTGTAGTAGCCAAGTCCAAAGAGTCAGAAGAACAGTTGGGAAGGGAATGAAGCAAGGCCAACTCAGTGCTGTCCCCAAAATGGAGGGCGCTAGAAGGAACTCACCAGTGGGACCGGGAGTCCTGAACCACAGAGGGGTGATCTAGTTTGAGAAGGCAGCTGAGTCTTGGTGGCTAAGTCCAGAGTCACAGGCACAACTGGGAGAGGAATGAAGAATGCCCAGCCTGAACCTGTCCCCAAAGGGGAGGCCCTCAGGAGGAACTCGCCAACATGGGGGTACAATCCAGGGTAAGACAAGAGCGTCACTTTGCGGTGGGGAAATAGAGGCTCAGAGAGTTTTAAGTTGCCTGAGAGGGAGGGAATAAGCATTTATATATCATGGACTACATGCCAGGCACTGTGCTAAGTGCTTTACAGATATTTCATTTGATCCTCACAGCACCCCTGTGAGGGAGGTACTTTTGTTATCCTCACTTTAGAGTTTAGGAAACTGAGACAAATAGCTTAAGTGACTTGCCCAAGGCCACACAGCTAGAAAGTGTCTGAAGATGGATTTGAAATCAGGTTTCACAGACTCCAGGTCTAGCACTCAATCTACCACACCATCCAGCTGACTTGTTCATGGTCATTGAGCTAGTGCCTGTCTGAAGCAAACTCAGCTAGTATAGCATAGGGAATGACAGGTTGGATTTGAAGTTCATATCCTTCCTCTGATACATACCATGTGCAAGTCGCTTAACCTCTCAGTCAGCAAATAAACATTTATTAAGTGCTTACGATGTGCCAGGTACTATAAATAAGGTTTGCAAGATGTGGTCAACAACAGGACTCGGGGAGGGGGGAAGGGAGTGTGAGAGTAGAACTAATTCACAAGGGGAAGGGAGGGCAGTACAGCCTGAGGGGGGAAGGGAGTGTGAGAGTAGAACTAATTCACAAGGGGAAGGGAGGGCAGTACAGCCTAAGTGACTCATGCATTGGTGAAAGAAGTTTTCATACAGAACTCTCTACACCAATAGAATTTTTGTTTCTATCATGTTTTATGTTTAACTTTGAGAGAAAGAAAGAGAAGGGGGAAGAGAGAGAAGGGAGACATAAGAGGAGGAGGAGAGAAGAGAAAGATTGAGAAGGAGAGACAGAAAGAGAGGAGGGGCTCTTTCTCTATTGGCTTCCCCTGACACTAGAAGCTTCAGAACATACTCGAAGTCTTACTTGCTTGCCAGTCTCACTCTACACAGCTCATCCCAGCCACTTTCCCAAATTCTCCAAGTTCCTCTCCCCTTTTCTCTCAGTGTTTCCTTCTTCCCACTGTTGGGCAACAATGTGGGCTTTATTCTCTGCCCATAGGGAGAGGTTTTTGAGTTGAAGAACCTCGAGTACTAAGTTTCTGTCTTTGTCCTGCTGTGCATGTATCAAGTGCATCAAAGTCTTAGGGGGTGATAGCCCACTGCATCTGATAGGTTTATAAATCTAGACACAGAGAACATTTAGAACATCTTGTTTTTCTTTTTTCTTTTTTGGTGAGGCAATTGGGGTTAAGTGACTTGCCTAGGGTCACACATCTTGTTTTTCTTAATACAATTTTTATTGTGCTATTGCCAGCTTTTTAGAAGGACACAATTGGGAGCCAACTCCCTACCCTTTTAACTGCACCTTTTTCAGGGGTGGGGGGTAAAGGGGTTTGAGGGTAACAGTGGGAAAAATGTGTTTTAAACAGCATTTGGAGAGGAGCTAAAAGAGGAATGATTCTGGCAAGTAGTGGAAATTTCAGATTCCAAATAAGCAATCTGATGTCAACGTTCGTGGCTTTTTTTTTAAGTTCTGTATCTGGCCACCAGCAAATCTAACTTGCAATAGCAGGTCTTCTGAATGAGGAAACTCTGGAACTGGACAGCATTGAAAAGAAAATTGACTGGCTGCCAGCTTTTTCTGGTGGTTCTGTTTTTTTCATTTCCTGGAAATCTAGGATTTGTACTAGAGCATTAAGAAAACATCTTTATTTTTAAGTAACCAGCTGTTATAGTCACCCAGACCCTCCAAAAAGAAAAGACTGCAGACCACTTCTTGACTGTGTCCTTAGAGTACAGCAACTGGCCTGTTGCTTTGCTAGATTTTATTGAAAGAGTTAGCTTGGGGGTGTTAGTTATTTTTCAGAGACCTTTTTTATAATGATATGTGCCACTTGGAGGGAATCAAACCTTCTTGGCCTGCAGAGATTCCTCGGGGCTCTGGTAGTACAATCAGAAACCACTTAGGGCAAAATAAGTTCTTTGGAATCCTGGGATAGGGGTTTTTATCATTGTGTGCATCTTGAACCCTTCTAACAGTTTGGGAAGCCTATATACCCCTTATCAGAAGGAGGTTTTTAAATGCATCAAGTTGAATCCATAGGACTACAATGAATCATATTGAAATACAGTTATCAAGGGTAGCCAGGTGGTACAGCTGATAGATCACCAGGTTTAGATTCAGGAAGACTCATTGTCCTGAGTTCAAATCTGGTTTTACAAGCTGTGTCACCCTGTTCCTCATCTTTATAATGAGCTGGAGAAGAAAATGTCAAACAACTCCAGTATCGTTACCAAGAAACCCCAAAAGGGGGTCATGAAGAGTCAGTCATGACCGAAAACAGCTAAACACAACAATTAACAAAATCGTTTTTTAAAAAACCAAGTTCACAGAGACTCCCCTCCAGATTATGAAACCCTGACCTAAAAGATTCTAGACATTGGCTAGATAGCAAGTAGTGCTAGTTGCAGACCCAGAAGCTAGTCAATGGGTTTGAAACCCCTCTGAGTAAAAATGGCCCCTGGTGCTCCATTGGCTCATACATTTGTGATATCATTGGCTTTTCAAGTTGGAACCCCACCCATCTTTTCACTTGTTTAAACACAGATCTTGTGCTTTGGCCATGCTGTGGAAGGGGCCATGGGCCTCTGAGTCCTCCATACCAGGAACACTCTTTTAGAACACAGACACGTAGTTTCATAATGAGGAAATCTAGAAACTTCTATCAGCAGGGGGCTAAAGGACTTACTTTCTGGAAGCGTTTAGAAAATACTCTCTGCCCATATTGAGAAACTTTTACCCATGTTGCCTCCAGCCCTGTAGATTTTTCTCTTCTAGTTTTTCCAATTGGCCTTGTTTGCCCAGGAACTTGATCTTCTAGTTCTTTAAAGTCTCTCCTGCCTGATAGTAATTCCTTCCTTGATTGGGATAATCCTTTGTTTAAAGCCTGGTCGATGGTCCTCACGCCATAGAACAAGATGTTATGTCACAGATGAAACATGATGTATTTTTTAAAATTCATCTGGGTAATGGAGACAAGATGACAAGAGTTGTTAGTTGGTGAGATGGGTAGGTAGCCTACGCCTGAAGCTTGCTGCTACAGGAATTAGGTTTGGTAATCACATGTATTTCTTGACAGACAGCATCTGTTTTGATTTTCTTTTTTAAATATGGAAGCATTTTGAAGAGGCAAACAATTCTGTTTTTATTTTTAACCAACTTGGTAAGCATAGAAATTTTTCTTGATGCTTGTAAGAAGAAGGGAACCAGTAAATTTGTATCAACAGTTGGGGCTCTGGGCATGGCAGCTGGTAAGCCAGGGTAACATTTTCACATTACTTTTGCACATATTTGCTAATGTCGGAGTGGGAAAGGATCCATGCCGTCAAAACTGGCTTCTCCTATTTGATTTGCCTATGCAGGCCAGAGTCCAAGGTCTCCTTCCTTAGGCCCTGGAGAGATCTCACGAGGAGTCTGGGATATGTTAGGGGTGGCAACATGGGCTGTCATCAGGTCCCCAGAGTTTGAACAGCAAAGTTTGCTTAAGTCTCAGCTGCTGTGGTCTCTGCCACTGCCTCCTGGAGTCACCTCAGGCCTGGCTGCTTAAATTCAAGTATATCAAACACTGGACTTTTGAGAGTCTGGGTGGGAGCACAGAGCAAAGAGGATCGCCACCTTCTGTTCGTGCTCACTCACCCCTTCACCTTCCCTTCTCTTTCACCACTGTGTGATGTGGTAAAAAAGAGCACTGGGTTTGATAATAGGAGTGGAATAAGCATTAATTAAGCACCTACTGTGTGCCAGGTACTACACTAAGTACTTTACAAATAAGAATTTCATTTAATCCTATAGGAATGATGATATAGAAAACATGGGTTTCAGTTCTAACTTGGATATTCTCTAACTGAATGACTCTAGACAAGTCACTTCTCCCTGGACCTCAGTTTCCTCCTCTGTAAAATAAGTGGACTGGGCTTAGTTTTCTCCAAGGTTCCTTTTAATTTTAACATTCTGTAAAAATGGCCAACCAAACAGGTGGCAAGCCTCATCCTGTAGCTGAGAAGCATTCCCATTTTGTAACCATAAGTTTTACATATGCATCAGATTTTGTACTTTTCTATTTTTAAAGCCCAGGCAAGTGAATTTATTTTTTGCTAAATGTGGGCCACCCCTCATCAGCCTCTTTTAATCACAGTCATACCAGAAAGTAGTTGTACTTTATAGTAATCGCACCATACATTTTGGCTAAAAACCCCTGAAGACTATTTGCTTTCTCTAGTTTCTACTTCCATCAAAAATAGGCAAACACAATTGTAGTCTATATGTAGGGACAGAAGCTTTCTTTGGATAATATTAGTTCCTCAGACTCTGTACTCAGGGTGATCCTAGAAGCCATACCTGCCTGCCCTCTACCTTTTAGAATTCTTCACATCCTTCAAGGTTCAGCCCAGATGCCTCCTCCTGCATGAAACCTGTCTTAATCCTTGGCCTCCATGTTCCTTTGTATTTTCTTTGTAGACAATTTGCACTGACTTTCCTCTGTACATGTTGCATCTCCCCCCTACTTCCCTCCACCCCAATAAAATGTAAGTTCCTCCAAAAAACGGGTGATTTTTCATTTTTCCTTTGTATCAACAACACCTAACCCAGTGCCATATACATAGGCATTTGATAGGTGCCTGTTGATTATTGCATTGAATAATCAGCATTCCCTAAACACTGTCAGTTGCTTTGTTCAACATGCTACTTCATTGAGTTTACTCTGACATAGGATCAAATCAATTGCCTCTTGCCTCTTCTGCATAGGGGCCATACACCAGTAATAGCTAACTTTTATTTAGAATTTTGACATATAGTATCTCATTTGCTCTTCACAACAACTTGGGAGGTAGGGGCTATTATTATCCCCATTTCATAGATAATCAATTAATAAACATTAAGTACCTTCTATGTGCCAGACATTGTGCTTAGTGCTAGAAGAGAAAGGGGAAGTAACTTACCCAGGATCCCACAGCTAGTAAATATCTGGATCAGAATTTGAACTTAGGTCTGTAGGACTCAAAGTCCAGCACACTAGATACTAAGCCAGCACTATCAAAAACTCAAATAGGAAAGAATTCCTGTGGGTCCCATGTTGGTGTAAAAAACCACAAATTAACATTATCTATGCAGTGTTGTATTTTTGTTTGTTTTATTAAACCATTCCTAGTTATATTTTGATCTGGTTCTGGCTTCCCTAGCAAATTTGACACCAAAATAGGGTGTATGGGTCAGGTGTATCAGACTGACTACTTGGATCATTCCACCCAGAAAAGGCCTGTGGATGGGTCAGGGCTAAAGCCAAGGGAAAATGAAACTATCAGATGTTTAAACTGTAGCAGTTGTTGTGGCCAGGAGTTCCCTGGCCTTCCTTCCTGCAGTGAAGGCAAGGAGAATTCTTAAGGGTGGGTATCACCCCTCTGGACCTGAAAAGGTGGAGAATGATTCTACTAGAGCTGACTTTGCCATTAGTACCATCAACATCATTATCCATCCTAAGGAGCAAATCAGCGTATTACATTTCCAATAATATTGCCACCTGTTTCCTATTAGACTAGACAGATGAGGAGTCCTGGCCAGCTGCTGGGTCATGGTATACTATTGGGTAGGAGTGTACAGTGTAATCATGCCTAGAGCACCAATATAATGAGTTATTTTGATCCTCGGCCATTTTTTGGCTTGACTCCTAGGTTCAAGCAAATCACTGACCTCGGTATTTCTGTCATCGTATCTGTAACAAGAAAATTTGGGTCACTGGCTTCACTTCATCTAATGTAGAATCTGTCTCTTCCCATCACTTTCTCCTTTTAAGTTTGCCCTTCTGTCTCTCCCAGCTCTCTTGCCACTGATTTTGTGATTATGTATTTGTCTTCCCTTCATTCTTCCTGAACCTCTTTTTTCTCTCTCCTTCCCCCCCCATCACTTTCTCCCCTGACCCCCTCCTTACTCCCTATCAGTCTCTCACATGCCTAGTGTTCATGGTTCCCTGTATCCACTTTTAACCCCCTCCCTTCCTCCCTATACAGGAATCAGTTACTGTGTCTAATACCCTCTGAGTCCATCCTCCTGATCCTTGACCCCTCCTTTCCTCTTTCTTCATCCCAGCTTCTCCTCACTTCCCATCCTCACCTTACTTAGAGGTACCAGGTGTGTCAGTTTCAAGGACATCATCCCTTCTCTATTATACTTGCTACCTACTGCATGTCAGAAGCAGTATTATGTCTGCACAGCCCTTGTGAAAGAAACAACATACATCTTTAGGACCATAGAATTATAGTGTTTAGAGCTGAAAGAAATTGTAAGGAATCTTCATCTAATCCATCCCCTTCATTGTACATATGAAGAAATGGGCCCTTAGATGTAGAATGAGTAGCCTAAGGTCACCCAGGTAAGGAGCTTCATGAATCTCTTCTCAGCACCTTCTTCCCAGGCCCAAGGTCCTCTGCCTCACCTCCAAGACTCTGAGTGCCTTCATGCTATCTTCTATTCCCCATAGAGCTCCACACAGATATATGCTTCCTAAATAATGACCTATATTCCCTAATTTCCCCTCCTTTCTCTCTCCCCTTTGAACTGACCTAAACTAATTATTAGATGGAAATTAATGATTTCTCATTTAGACTAATGTGTCAATGACTGATATGCCTCCTTGATGTGTTGCTCCTTCCTGGGTAATATTTTAAGAGAACCTAGTTAATCCAAAGGAAATACAATCTACCAGTAGAGTATCAGTCACAACGACAAGTCAGCAGCAGGTATTTTAGAGCTGGGTGCACCCCACAAATCACCACCTATTCTGCTTACAAGTAAGGTCAAAATGAAAATTGAGTAAGGCCGTGCTTTTAATGTATTTTGAACTGTTATTTAGCTAGCACTTATAAAGATCCTACTATGTGTCATACATTGTACTAAACATTATTAAAAAGAAAGGTGTTTCATAAATATACATTGTTATTACTAATGCCTAGTCTAGTTTTATGTTGATGTATAAATTTCATCAATACATTTCATTTTATAAAGTTTTCCCCCACAATATTTCATCACTGAAATTGTTACATTCTGTTTTTTGCATCACTTAATCCTGGAAGTAAGGGAGCTATTTAAATTCCTTGAGTTAGGGGGAGGGAAGGGCCGGGGAAGAGAATGACACAAACATGAGTTTTAGGAAAATCTGTTTGGGAGCTGTGTGGTGAGTGGATTAGAGCAAGAAGAAACTGTGTTCCAAACTCTAAACTTCATGAGGGCAAAGATTAGGTCTCTAAATTTTGCTTGCCCCTCCCCCTTCCCCTCCAGTGCTTAGCCATGTACTGTCCACAGTTAAATGCTTAATTTATTTCTGTTTAATTGAATCCAAATTGAAATCCCTGTTTCCCAAATGAGGAAACTGATTTGACCAGAGTTTTGTAGCTGGCAAGTAAGCTAGCCAGCTCTTCAACCAAGGGACTCTAATTCTAAGTCCAATATGCCATAGTGCTACCATGCCACTATGGATGCCCACGTCTTGTGCTCTGAGGGGAACTGGGAGGATATCCTACCCTAAAATGCCTCCCCCGCCTACTCACTACAATATCTGAAATGTCTCTGTTAAAATTACATTCCTTTGAGTTAAGGCAGAGTCTCTCCCTATTTTAATAAGCAAACACCACTGGGAACAGTATGCCGTCATGTCACATCCAACTCTTTGTGACCCTATTTGGGGTTTTCTTGACAAAGATACTGACTGAAGTGGGTTTCCATTTCCTTCTCCAACTCATTTTACAGAAGAGGAAACTGAGACAAACGGGGTTAAATCTAAGGTCACATATGAACTCATGGAGATGAGTCGTCCTGACTCCAAGCCCAGCGCTCTACCCACTGTACCACATAGCTGTCCACTAGGAAGAATACTCACCAACAGTTTATCAGAATGATCTCCCTGACAGTGGATGGGGAAGTCTTAGAAACTTGGCGGGGGCGTTGCAGGCAGAGAGTGAGAGGGAGGGAACCAGTGATCTAAAGGGAGAAAAGGTTTGGGAAAAGTGGAGGAAGAAGACAACAGAAACAAATCCAAGCTGCCTCAGTTTTGCTAAGGGTAGAGGCTAAGAGGAAGGGATGAAAGGGTTGTGGTAACATAGTATCAGAGATCAAGGGCTGAAAGGGAACTTAAGTAGCATCTGATCCCATTTTATAGGTAAGGTTAAGTGATACAAAAAGAAAAGCTGTTTAAGTTCATCACAAATTAGACAAATTGAATATAGAAAAATATGGCTACAGTATTTATGGTAATAATCGAGGCAAAGGCAGAAATTAACATGCTTTTAGAATGTTAAACTCATTGAAATAACAAATGATTGGGGCAGCTAGGTGGCACAGTGGATTAAAGCACCAGCCTTGGATTCAGGAGTACCTGAGTTCAAATCCGGCCTAAAACACTTTACACTTACTAGCTGTGTGACCTTGGGCAAGTCACTTAACCCTCATTACTCTACCCCCCCCAAAAAGAAATAACAAATGATTTTATGCATATATATCAGTGCTTGGCACAAAGAAGGTGCTTAATAAATGTTTGTTAACTGAGTGACCAACATCAGGGCCAGTAAGAAGCAGAGACAGATTTGAACCTAGGTCTTCCTCACTTTGAGTCTAAGATTTTATCCACTTCACCATACTGCATGATCGACCCTTCAGCCCTCCCCCCTTACTTCATCATGATGGCCCAGGACAACCACATCCAAGGCCTGAAGCCTAAAATTATGCCACAGCTGTTTTCTTAGTCTGAAGATGTAGTTGCTAGAAAGGTGGAATGTGTATTCTCTCCTACCACCCCTGCTCACTGCCCCACAATGCCCACTCTCTGGGACATACCTCTGGGCTACAGCCTTCTCCAACTTTATAACCAAGACCTGCACTCAGGGTTCTAGATGAGTCTACTCTTCTATTTGGTGACTCTGGAGGGAAGAGAGGAGACAAGGACACTATTGGTTTTTCCTGGTGTCACAATGGTTGGGTTGAGTTTTCTTTTTTTTTTAAACATTTTGTCTTTGGGTTATGGCCACTGATCTGCTCAATATGTTTTCTCCATCAGTTCCCTTTCCCCTCCAGAGTTTTTTCAGATGAATAGCAGTTGTTAGACTTTTTTTTCCTCTTCCTCCTCCTCCTTTTCCTAATCTTCTTCCTCCTGCTGCTCCTCTTACTTCTTCTCCTTGTCCTCCTCTTCCCCTTCTTCTCTTTCATCTCTTTCTGCTCCTCCTCCCCCTCCTCCCCCTCCTCCTCATCCTCCTCCACCTTTTTCTCCTTCTCCTCCTTCTTTCTTTTTTTTTTTTTGGCCATGGCAAATAGGATGCCAAAATGAATGAAGTGCTTGACTTGACATCAAAACAGCTCCAAGTTTGAATGTTGCCTTAGATACTTAACAGCTGTGTGCTCTTAGCCAAGTCACTTAACTTGAGTGAGCCTCATTTTTCTCATCTGTAAACTAGGTATAATAATACTGCCTACCTCAGAATTCTTGTGAAATATGTAGGAGGCTATATAAATAAGAGTTATTGTAGAGAAGAACTTTTAAAATTTCATCTCAAATTAGATAAACTGAATATATGAAAATATGGCAGTAGCATATTTATGGTTGCAATAGAGGCCAAAACAGAATATGCTAACGTGCTTTGAGCATGTAATCTGGAGTCGGGCGACACAGTGGAAAGAGTGCAGGCTCAGGAGTCAGTGGACCTCAATTCAAATCCTATCTCTGGTACTACCAGTGTGACCTGACACATCCCTTGATTTCCATGGATCTTTGTATTCTCTTCTGTAAAATGAAGGCATTGGACCAGAGAGGCCTTGAGACCCCTTCCAGCTCCAGAGCTATGATCCTGTGGTAGATAAATGCATCCTAATAAAATAATCCTTTTATTAGAGTCCAACTCTGGAGCCTCATCTTTAGCTTCTAAGTAACTCTGGGTCGCTGTCATGCTATTAGGAAGGGCTTCAAAAGCAAGGACCCAGCAGTGGACTATCATGGAAGTTGAGATGGAGCAGCCTCACTCAGTTGGGAGACTCATCCCCATGTTGGTGGCAGAGGGCTGAATTTACCAGTACTGCAAGTCCCCAGGAGTGTCTGCCAAGGCCCTGTGGGGAGTGGGGGTGGGGAGGGAGTTGCATCAGATAAGGGAATATCCATCCCGCTAAAACCTCAGGACCTCACACAGGCAGACAGCTGCCAGCCCTGCTTAGCAGAGAAGTTTCTTGAGCATCTACCCATTGGAGGACCTTGTTTGCCTAGCCCATTAACTGTTTGGACAGTGGGAGACAGCGGCTTCTTTCTGCGAGCAGTTTTGCTGCATTTTGATCCTGAGGAAGTGGGCCCCATCTGCCCCCCCAGAGGAGGGTGAGGTCTGACTGCTTCTGTGAACTTGATGAATGCTCAAGGCCTGATTTTGATGTGGGATTCTTTTTCTTTTGTTTTTCCCTTTTTTTCCTTTTAGCCTTTGCATTTAGTTTGTGTGTCTGTTTGTTTGTTCTTGTCTGTTTTTTTTTTTTTTAGAATAGTCCTTGTCAGCGGCAGGAGGTCCTTCTGTAGCATCTTTTCCGTGCTGCCTTACCGGGACTGCGGCCAGGCTGGGTACGTATGCGCATGCACATTCGGGGGCTTCTTGGGCGTGCCTGGAGAGACGCCCCCACTCTAGCCAGCGCTGCCAGGTCAAAATACTTGTCTTCCCACTTGGCTGGAAAGCCAGTATTGGAGATCCAGGGTGGGGGTGACAGGGAGGAGGAGACTTGCCCTGCTCCTTCCACATTCTTTTCAGCCAGAGAGGTTTTCTGTTCATGCCGTTTCGTGTTTTTCCACCATTGCTTCTGCATATTTATTTTTTCAACCATGCCAAGGCAATAAAGCAAAAGCAATTCAGGGAAACCTATAAAATCCTTCTGGGTGGCATTCAACGATGGGGAAAGGTCTTTTACGAAAGAGGATGAATGGAACTTAACCAGGCAACAGGACAGCAATCACGGGGCACTTTATCCAAGCTTGCCTTAACTGCCCAACTTTGGAAGTATCAACTCCCCGAGTGTCAGGAAAACAAGGTGGTCCCAACAGGAGAAGGAAGGGGGACTTCACTCTGCCCCTACCCTGACTTTAACTTGGAAAGGCTAAGGAAAGCAGAGTTGCATTTGCAGAGTAACTCGGTTTCCTTATTCGCCACCTTCTCCCACATTGCCACTCGTGTCTTTGTTCTTGCCTGGAATGCCTTCTCCCCTCCCCTCTACAGATCTAATTCTGCCCATCCTTTATCTGCCTCCTCCATGAAGCCTACCCTGATTACTTAGATCAAGGCTAAGTAATTTAGCTTTGGCTTTTCAGTAACCTTTCAAACACCTTCCTGTTTATAAGAAAGGATATACATTCTCCAGTTTACTGTGCATATGATGCACTTAAGAAATAAAATAAAAACAGTAGAAGTTTTGTAACTTTACTGATCAAAGAGAAGTTTGGAGTTTCTAGACTATTTCAATAGGAGAGTAAAGTTATTTATCCAATATTCTCCATCCTTCCAAACAAGCTTCTTGTACTCCCAAGGGTAGGCACATCGCAGGTTGGGAACCAGTGACTTAGAAAACAGGGCTTTTCCCCATCTCTGACCTCCCATAGCATTTGGGGTCTCCTCTGTGCATTTTGGTGCTTCCTGATGTACTTGACAATGCTTGACCTGCTTGAGAGAGGAGACACGGCTTATTCATCTTTATGTTATATTAAAGGCAGCTGGGTGGATAGAGCACTGAGCCTAGACCCTGGAAGACCTGAGTTCAATCAAGTCCAGCCTCAGACATTAGCTGTATGACCCTGGGTAAATCACCTAACCTCTATTTGCCTCAGTTTCCTCAATCGTAAAATGGAGATAATACCACCTAACTCACAGGGCTTTTGTGAAGATCAAGTCAGATAATATTGGAAAAGCATTTAGCACACAGTGCCTGGCACATAGTAGGTACTATATTAATGTTCATTCACTTCCCTTCCTCTTTATGTCCCTAATAACTGTCTAGCACAATAGGCTAAATAATTAACAAGAATACTGTCTTGTGTAGTTCACATGAAAGCAGAACGAAAAATAACAAAATTATATTGCCTGAAAGAAAAACTACCAGGTGAATGAATTCTATGGGCCACAGAAACTGGTGCAGATCATTGTAATGTGTGTTAATGGAGGATCTATCCACAGGATCTTTTAAAATACTGAACTATGGAATGCCCTATAGGTATTTGTGATGTGTTGTGCCACCTTGGATTGTGAGTGTTTGGAGGTGAGGGGTCGTGAGATGTGTGCCCTAATCACCCTCGATCTCACCAAAATTTGCCAAGGAGAAAGAGCATGGCTTAGTGGATAGAGTAGTGCTAGACTTGGGGCAGCTAGATGGTGCAGTGGACAGAGCGCTGGGCTTGGAATCAGGAAGACTCATCTTCATGAGTTCAAATCCTGCCCCAGATACTCACTAGCTATGTGACCCTAGGCAAGTCATTTAACTCTGTTTGCCTCAGTTTCTTCATCCATAAAATGAGCTGGATAAGGAAATAGCAAACCACTCCAGTATCTCTGCCAAGAAAGACCCAAATGGGGTCATGAAGAGTCTCAAATAACTGAACAACAACAGTGCTAAACTTAGAATCAGAAAGACCTAGTTCACACCATGCCTCATCTGTTTGCTTAGCTGTGTGATCTGAGGCAAGTCTCTGGGACTCAATTAAAATGAGGGAGGTTGAACTAGAAGGTCTTTAAGGCTCCTTCTAGCTTTAAATGGGATTTTATGATTGTGTTGCCTAGTTATGATCCCAGAGACAAAGGGGAAGAAGGTACTGGTGCCAGAAAAAATCTAAGAGGGACTTCAGAGATTAGGACTAGATGTGGCAAATAAGATGGAAGTATTGGTTGGTCATCAGCTCCTCCCTGAAGTTTTCCCTGATCTCCTCAAGCAGAAGTAATCCTTCATTCCTTGAAATCTCTCTGATGTACACACATATTCTACACTGCATTATATTTAATTTTGTGTTTTATTTTTCATGTTGTTACTCAGTCCTTCAGTCATATCCAACTCTTCACAAAGATACTGCAATGGTTTCATACTGGCTTGTAAACTGAAGTCAGGGAATGTGCCTTGCTCAACTTTGTATCCCTAGCCCCTAGCCTAGGACGTGGCCTTGAAAATTGTGGGAGTTTAATTGATGTTAACTGACTCATGAGTCAAGAGAGACCAGCTTTGGAATCTTGCTTCCAATGCTGACTCTCTGTGTGATCATTCCTTGGTAAGTCAACTAACTATTCAGGTCCTTACACTGTAAAATGTATCCTTCATTTGTAAAATGACATTGATGATAACTGTCATGCCCATTTCACAGGATTATTGTGAGCATCTGGTGAGATCATGTACTTGAGGCCTTGTGTAAATCATAAAACGTTACTACTAAGTGACATAATGAATAGAGTGCTAAAGTTGGAGTCAGGGAGACCTGAGTACAAATCCAGCCTCAGGAACATACTAGCTATGTGTCCCTGGGTAAGTCACTATTCTCTCTTTCTAACTTAATTCCCTCATCAAATTAACAAGCCAAGTTAAAAAAAAAATTAAACTCTTACTCTGTGCCAGACACCTTTCTAAACTCTGGGAATACAAATAGAACAGAAAGACACCCTGCCCTCAAGGAGTTTACATTTTTTTTTCTGATCATTAGAGTATTTTATTATTTTCCAGTTACATGTAAAAATAGTTTTCAACATTTGTTTTCATAGGATTTTTAGTTCCAAATTTTTCTCCCATCTTCCCTTTCTTCCCCCTTCTCCAAGATGGAAAGCAATCTGATATAGGTCCTATATGTACAATCACATTAAGCATATTTCTGCATTGGTCATATTGTGAAAGAAGAATCACAACACAAGGGAAAAACCTCAAAAGAGAAAAAAACAGCCCAAAAGTAGAAATAGCATGGTTCAATCTGCATACAGAATCCACTGTGGTTTTTTTTTTGGATGTGGAGAACATTTTTTATCATGAGTTTTTTGAAATTGTTTTGGATCAGTGCACTGCTGAAAAGAGCCAGGTCTATCACAGTTGATCATCACACACTATTGTTGATACTGTGTACAATGTTCTCCTGGTTCTGCTCCTCTCAGTCAGCATCAGTTCATATAAGTCCTTACAGGTTTCCCTGAAATCCTCCTGCTTGTTTCTTAGAGCACGGTAGTATTCCATTACATTCATATACCACAACTTGTTCAGCCATTTCCCAATTGATGGGCATTCCCTCGATTTCCACTTCTTTGCCACCACAAAGAGAGCTGCTATAAATATTTTTGCACATGTGGGTCCTTTTCCCTCTTCTATGGGATACAGACCTAGTAGTGGTATTACTGGGTCAAAGGGTATGCACAGCCCCATAGCCCTTAGGGCATAGTAATGAAGGAAGATGACACATAAAATGAATCCAAAAAGTCAGGGGTAGGGAGGAAAGAAGAGATGACTTTACCAGTGCTGCAGCATGATAGAGTCTGGGGTGATAGGAGTACCCCAATAATACTAATAGCAAAATGAAAAATGATAATATAAAATCCTAAGAAGAATAGCAAATATTTATACAGCACTTACTATATGCCAGCCACTGTGCTAAGTACTTTACAATTATTATCTCATTTGATCCTCCCTGAGAGATAGGTACTATATTATCCCCATTTTACAAATGAGAAAACTGAGGTAGAGGTTAGGTTACTTAGCCAGAGTAACACAGATAGTAAATGTCTGAGGCAGGATTTGAACTTAGGTCTTCCAGACTCTAGACCCAGAGCTCAACAGACTGACAGCAGCTGAAAGGTCTGCCAGAATGGGGTAATTCAGGAGTTTGGAGGGGAACACTCAATAGGGGTCAGGGAAGGTTTCATGACAGAAGGATTGGGATAGCTCACCTTTCTTGGCACTTCCAAGTTTACAGAGCACTTCCTTCTCAACAGCCCTATGAGGTGTGTAGGTATTACCTATGTTATTATCCTCACTTTACAGATGAAGGACTGTGAAGTGACCTACCTATGTCACACAGTTGGGAAGTAGATGTTATGGGCAACAGATGATCCAAAGAAGTTAAGTACACTTAACAGACATCTAAATATAACATGCATCTGAATGTAGGTACATTTATAGCACTTGTATCTCTTTTACAAGTTACATGTAACCCTTGAAAAATCCTAATGATAATAGAGAACATTTATATAGTGCTTACTATATTCCAGGCTCTGTGCTAAGTACTTTACAATTATTATCTCATTAGATCCTCACAACAACCCTGAGAGGGAGGGAGGTACTATTTTTTTCACATTTTACAGCTGAGAAAATCAAGTCAAAAAAAAAGAAAGAAAGAAAGAAAGAAAACCAAGTCAAACAGGTTAAGTGACTTGCCCAGGGTCACACAACTAGTAAGTATATGAGGTCAGATTTGAATTCAGGTCTTGCTGACTCCATGCCCAGTTCTCTATCCACTGCACTGACTAGCTAGTGGGTCAAAACTAGGAGCTCTGGCACCCAGGGCAATTAGAGTAAAGTGTGGGGAGCTCACTTGGGAAACGGAAACACCTCACTATCCAACCCTGGCTATCGCACCAACATCACTGCCAGTCGCTGAAGATCTCCTTGTAAAGGTCCCCAGACCCAGCATCAGTAAAATATAGCTCTGGTTAGGCTCAGTCATGTCAGGAGAATGGGAAATCCACTTTCCAGAGAATACTTCTCTTGCAACTGACAGACTCTTAACTTCCCTTCACTTATTCCCCTGCCAAGAGATGGTAGACTATGAGAGGAGGCGCACCAAATAGAGATAACAGAATGAAAATAGGGGCTATGAAAGAGGAATATGATGATGGGAGAACCCTGAAAGGAGACCCATGGGGTAAAAGAGTAGGGGCAGACACCTAGCACAAGATCTTGAGGTAGAAAAACAGCTTCTACCCCTGCCTGCCATATCAGCACCCTGGGACAAAGCTCTGCTCAACATGCCCTAATTATAGGTATCTAACTGGGTGTTAAAACTGGTGAGTGTCCATCCATGGTACTGGAGGTTTTCCAGAATTTATGGATGGTCATTTCTCGAATTCAGATATTCTACACATCAGAATTGTGTCAGGGAAGGAAAGCTTAGTGTATAGAATTGTAGTACCTGGAATGTTGGAACCATAAGGGAACTTAAGATCATTTAGTCCAGTTCTCATTTTGCAGATTAGAAAACTGAGGCATCAAGAGGTTAATTGACTTGCCCATCAGCAGTAATTTGTTGCCACCCTCCTCCAATTCTTCCTTGTGAAGAATATGAAATAGCGATTTTTCTGCAACATATTTTGTCATAAGTATTTTTATTGATGGCCCCCAAAAAATCAAGAATGTAATTCATCAGGGAACTGTAGCATTGCAGAAATATGCATGTTATGCAGAAGCCTTGTCTTTTGAGGGGGGGGGTTAAAAAAACAACAAATATTTCTGTTACTGATAATGATTGTGTCATTGAACATAACTGAGTCTTTCCATTAAATATGGAGAAAAAATATTCTCACAATAATTAAAATAGTCATAGTACTAAAAATAGAATTGCTACTGAATATGTTAGACTGTCTTACCACTGGGAAGTTCCGTGTTCCTTTAAAGCTGAAATTCTTTTTGTGGTTGGGACATAGGACTAACCTTCCTTTTCCAGAGGTAACCAAGACCCAGAGATGTTTAGTGAGTTCCCTGAAGTCACACAGCCAATTAGTGGAAGAGCTAGGACAAGAAAACTTAAGTGTCTAAATTCCCAGTTCAGTGCTCAAAAGGATATCCCCTCAGGGCTTTTGCTCCACTGATTGCACCTAAGTCATTTCATCTCTGTGTGATTCATGTTGAACCAACTTAGAAACCCCTCAGTGAAATAGTAATTAATGGAAAATGTACAATTCCAACTTCCAAGAAGAAAAATCTGTAAGTATGAAAATGAAAAGTGCAGTGAATTTACTGCATTGATAGCAATGGAACCATTTCCAATATTTTAATCTTTCTACCTTTATATTTTTTTTTACTTTGAATTTGCTATCAGAGTTTCTGAAGACCAAATCGTATTAACTGCTCCTCCCTTCTATGTTCATGGTCTGTTGGAAGCTAGCTATAGCAGAATGCTTAAGAAATCTTTCCAGAAGGTCAGTCAGAGGTAGTTGGTACAGTGGACAGAGCACTGGGCCTGGATTTAGGAAGATCTAAGTTCAAAACCAGGTTCAGATACTTATTAGCTATGTGACACTGGTCAAGTCACTTAGCCTTAACCCCAGTTTCTTCAACTACAAAGTGGGAATAATAAAAAACACTTACCTTCCAGGGTTGTTATGAGAATCAAATGAGAAAATATTTGTTTAAAAGTGTTCAGTGGGGCAGCTAGGTGGCGCAGTGGATAGAGCACCGGCCCTGGAGTCAGGAAGACCTGAGTTCAAATCCGGCCTTAGACACTTGATACGTACGAGCTGTGCGACCCTGGGAAAGTCACTTAACCCCAATTGCCTCACCCCCCCCCCAAAAAAAAAAAAAAAAAAGCTCAGCACAGTGCCTAGCATGAAGTGGCGCTTAATAAATGCTTCCCTCCCCCTCCCTGCTTTCTTCCTTTAGTCAGTAAACATTTACTAAAAGCCTGTTATGTGCCAGGGACTGTGCTCAAGCACTTGGGACACATAGATATGTAAAAAATGGTCTTTGTTCTCTGGGAGTTCAAAGACTAATGGAAGATCAATACCTTCATTTTATGGATAAAGAAACTGAGGCCCAAAGACATTAAATGGCTTCCCAGAGGTCCCTAAGTAATAAGAAGCACATTGGCTTGCTTGTTCATTCGTTCAGTTATTTCCAACCCTTCATGATCCCACGGACCCTACTGTCCATGGGGTTTTCCTGGCAAATATACTAGATTGGTTTGCTATTTCCTTCTCCAGTGGATTAAGGCAAAAAGGGGTTACGTGATAAGCAACATAGGAGAATTCAAACCCAGATCTTCCACCTCCAAATCTAGTGGTTTTTGTTTAGCACCCAGTAAATTACCAAATTAAGAGATGAATGCCCAGCATTGAGAGAGCTCTGGACTGTGAATAAGGAGATCTGGATTCTAGCCCTGATTCTGTGGGTCACAAGGTGACCTCAAAAAAGTCACTTCACAGAATTCTGGAGTTGGAAGGAATTTCATAGGTTATCAATCCATACCTGAAAAAAGAGCTGTAATATATGAGATAAGTGATTATCCAGCTTCCAGTTGAAGGCCTCCAGCGATAGGGAAGTTACTAGCCTTTGAAGCAGTCTGTTCCACTTTTGGACAACTAACTTAGTTCTTAGGAAGTTTTCCCTTACATGGAGCTAAAATCTTCCTCTTAGCAACTTCTATCCATTACTACTAATCCCTTAGGCTAAGCAGAACAAATCTAATTACTCTTGTTATTCAGTCATTTCAGTTGTGTCTGCCTCTTTGTGACCCTATTTGGGGTTTTCTTGGCAAAGATACTGGAGCAATTTGACATTTTCTTCTCCAGTTCATTTGACAGAAGAGGAAACTGAGGCAAACAGGGTTGAGTGACTTGCCCAGGGTCACACAGCCAGTGGGTGTCTGAGGTCAGATTTGAATTCAGGAAGACTCATCTTCCTGCCTCCAGGCTCAGCACTCTAACCACTGTGCCCCCTAGCTGCCGCTCTTAGCCCTTCAGATACCTGAAGATGGCTCTCATGGTCTCTTCTGTGTATTTTTCCACACTCATGGGACATTACCCTTGTAAGTCATGGTCTCTAGTTTCCTCACAACCCTGGTCACCCTTCCCAGAATGCACTTCAGTTTGCCAATGCCCTTCCTAAAATGTGGTGCCAAGAAATAAACTGCCCAAGATGTGATCTAACCAGGACATGGCATATGCTGGTTTGGATGAGTCAGGAAGAAGGTTACATTACACCAGTGACCATACCAACATAGTATCAGAGGGGCAAGGAATGCTTCTTTGAAGGACTAAAGCCTTGAGGGAGGCAGGTAATAAGCACCCAACCCAGCCTTTATCTTTCCTCCTGACCAAATACTGATCTCCTAGTTTGAATCTTCACTCTCAAAATAGGTTTTCTTCTTCTATCTTGAACCTCTTGAGTGTTAACCCTCCAAAGAAACCCTTCTGTTGATTCAGCCTTGGTCTTCTGGTTTCTGCTTCCTTGGATTCTAATTCATACTCTTTCCCCGGAAGAGCTGTTCCTCCTTAGTCCACATATACTGACCTACCCCTGCCAGTCACTTGATATTAAACATATTAAATGCAGCCCAAGATTGACTCATTGATTGATAACATTCACATTTAGGGCTGCCACGTCTCACCATTCACTTGTATTGACCTCAGAATCCACTAAGACCTCCAACTCTTTTTCACACAAATTACTATCTAGCCCTGCCTCCTCTCTGCTGTGCTTATACCATTTATTTTTTTGAACCCATTGTAGGCTCTTACATTTATCCTTTTTTTGCATGTCATTTGATTCAGGCAAATTGTTGAAGCCAGTTGAGATCCTTTTGGATGAATCAAATGGCCTTTGTGATCCTTTGAGCTAGGTGGATTTAGAAGTGGTTAAATAAATGGTCACCCCTAAAGAGTAGTGACCAATCAATGGATTGATGATGTTAACCCAGAGTAAGATATGTAACAAAGACAGAGCCTCTGTGATTTGTCCTTGGCCGCACTTCATGCCATCTACAAACTTGATAAACGCATCATGCATAACTTCAGCCAAGTCATTGATGAAAGATATTGAAAAACAAGCCCACCACCACCTGCTAATTTTACAAATGAAAAAACTGGAGCCTAGAAATATTAATCAACCACAAGCACATGCATAAGCATACTTCCCCATAGTAAAAGGACTAATGATAATGCTTCCCCCAAGGTGTGCCAAGCGCCTCTGGCCCATTCACTGTGCATATTTACATATGCGACTTACGCACAGTTGTGCAGGTAGCAGAACTGGAATTCAAACCTATCTTCCAAATGGAAATGCAGGACTTTGACACTGTGATACTCTTTTCTCCATTCCCATCTACTTCTCTCTATCATGTGCACAGGGACATCATGAGATACTTTTGTCAGATACTTTGCTAGAACCCAAAGTAATGTGTCTACACCAGCACCATTTTTCAAATCAGAAATTGAGGACCAGAAAGAGAGGCCAACCAGTTTGCCTCATAGAAAACCAGAATCAAAGGTAACAAGGTGCTATGTCTTTTCTTTCTTGACCCAGTTACAGGTATAATTTATTAAAACAATGTGCCTACAAAGTTGAGCATAAGCCACTTTTGTGAATAAATTTATATTCTGTATGCCAGGGTAGGGAGGAATACGGGTTATATTCAAAGTAATACTATTGTGAATTTTTTCTAGAAAGTGAAGAATTATATTATAAAGTGATTAGTGTCCTCATTCCATTTTCTGTGTACCCAGAAGTGTTCTATTCTTTCATCTTCTGAAATTCAGTAACTGTCAATAAGCTTCACAACTAGGGTACCTTTTTATCCCCTGACCTACCACTGAGGTGACCCTCTTTGCATCCCTGAAGGCTGACACTGGCACCTTGTTTCTTTTCTGGTTAGTAGGGTTGAAAGGGTTTCACAATATCAACTCTTAAGTTATTTATTAAGAACCTTATTAGGAAATTATTTGTCAAAAATTATTTATTAGGAAATCAAGAGGCAACAGCCTCAAAGCCAGGAATTTAAGAATACATAGGACTAAGTTGCATGGATTAGCACAGTGCATTTCTTATCCATAAGGCAAAGAAATTAGAGGTAATAGGATGAACATTTTATTTTAAAGTAAAATTATAGTATCTGCTTGTAAACACTGTGCATTTACACAAATGGGAGAAAGTACAGGATAGTAAAAGTATTTTTAAAAATTTTTAAATGAAATGATGCTCTTGGTTCTTGATATTTATGGTTTAATTCTCTGGTGCCTAAATCTTTTCACAATTATAATGGTGACTGTTTGCCATCTGGCTTCAGCCACTAGCTTTGTGACCCAGGGCAAGTCATTTAAACCTGTTGGCCTCAGTTTTCTCATCTGTAAAATGAGCTGGAGAAAGAAATAGCAACTTATTCCAGTATCTTTGCCAAGCAAACTCCATGGTCCATGGGGAGTCAAATATGACTGAAACATCTCAACAACATGTCATGCATTGTTTCTATTTTGGAGAGCCAGTTATTAAACATTTATTGGCACGCATGCACGCACGCACACACACAGAACTTCACTCAGTGGCAAAAGCAGAAAAACAAACTATCTTAACTTTGTATGTCTTTCTCAAACTAAATGCAAGTGACTAAGAGCCTGGTTGGGCTCTACCTCAGCTCTACATCATTTCCCTGTTCTTTTCAGGAGACTGGAACATAGCTTAAAAACATGTGATGTCTCACATTACCATGGTGTTTCTACACCTGTCTATTTGTCCTCCTTCATATGACTCAGAATAATTTAACTTAAAATCTAGTGGCTTTTACAGATGTAATATGATCTTGGTTTGTTTTTCCTGCCTTGTATCTCATACTCAGTCTATCAGAACTTTTCCAAGTCTATTTCTCAGGTCCAAAATGAAAAGATAATATAGTTGGGTTTTTTCCTTCAATGTATAGCCCTCTCTTTCCTAGCCCCTTTGCCATCCCCCTCCCATTTAACACTCCTCTAAGTTATGGAATCAGCCCCCTTCTAAATTTATGTATTTCAAGAGTGTTGATGATGGTGGAATTCAAATGCCTCCTCAAAACATCACCCAGGTTTGGGGCATGCTTTGGGTTAGCATCCCTTCAAAACCACAGCTAAAAACCTCAATCTAAATCAGTGTTTTGCCAAACCAGAAAATACATTAACTCCCAAGTAAATGCATTTAATTAAATAGAATAACAACATAAATAACAAGGAAAAATCCTTCCTATACACAGAGGGGAAATTCCCCCACAGATTCCCATGCTACTTGTAGTAAAGAAAACTACACATAAGGAACATGCATAGTCCAAACAACTCAAATTCCTAGGGCTTCATCCCAGCTGGAATATTTTGCTGCCTCTGAACCTACCACTTACTGCTTCCCCACAGAGCTGCTGTCCTTATGATATCTAATGTGGCAAAGGCTATTGTATTTGGATTCAGAGAATCTGGGTTCAAGTTCTGCCTTTGTTACGACCCATGTGATTTTTGACAGGTCCCTTGACTTGACTTCTCTAGGTCTCAATTTACTCAAGTTTAAAATGAGGGAGTTAAACTAAATAGTCTCTTGATATCCCTTTCATCCTCAGACCTATGAACCTATGATGCTGTGATCTGCTGAGCTCCTTTCTTTACTCAACTTTGAGCTGTTGACATCATATACTGTCCTTTCTCTAAAGTGCTGCTACCTGCTGAGCTTTGTTTACTGAATCCTACAGTAGCCATATACCTTTTCTTAAGGCATGATCACAGCATTTTTGTGAGATAGCATATATACTCTCAGAGCTCTTTCAGCTCTTCTGTGAATCAGTCCCACAGCTACACCCAGCCAGCACAGTGATAAGCTGTCAAATGAAATCTCTCTTTTATTCTTTACTGCTTTCTCAGCAGCAACTCCCCTAAGTCTATCTCCTTTTTTATTTAGGGTGAGTAATGCCTTTCAACTACCATAGTTCCCCCTGGCAAATAATGTTAAGGCCCTGATTCCCCTTTAGCTTCACTAGAGGTGATAGGGTGGAACTGCCAACCTTTATCCAGAATTCCTGTAGCTGCATTCAAGTCACTGCACTCTCTATATAACTTAAAGCAAAGTTTTTGTGTAAATTGAAGGTGGCATATAAAGGGAAGGTGCCAGATTGCCCAAACTTGATGTTCTAGGAAGTGGCATAAAGCAGAAAAATATAGTCCATAAAACTCTAGTGTGGTCAGAACCAGATTGAAATTAATTGGACAATGTTTAACAAACTAAATAAATACAATAAAGAATAGATGATGTTAATTTGTAGTTTTCTAAGTCAATATGCCACGAGTTGGGATCCATTTCTATTTGACTTTGGCACCACGGGTGTAAAGCATAGCTTTCTGAAACCATCTCAGTCCTTTGGGAATGGGGTAGAGCTCTGTAGTCTAGCTGTGATCATTTTTCCTATACACACATCACTATAATTCTGACCCTGAATTCAGCCCAGAGCTCTTTAGTCCCTTTCTGCTTTGGATTAGTATGTTTAAAAAGCAGGATAAGTGACTTAAATATTAGTGGAATGCTTGGATTGAATACTCTAAGGGGACATTACTCATTTATCCTCAGTCAAAGAGCCATTTATCTCAGGCCCCCTCCTAATCATCAACACAAGCTGGACTGTATTTCATGGAAGCATCAGTATGAGTTAAATAAGAGCAAAAGTACCTACAGAGCAAATGCCAGCCCTTTCCAGAAACAAGGAAGTCACTTCTAGGCTCAGAGACAAATAATCTCCAAAAAAGGAGAAAACTTTATAGGAGGTAATATAGAATAAAAGGAATTAAATCTGGGAAGGAGGAATACTCAGAATTATAAAATTAGAGGAATTCAGAGAAAGAAAGGACTTTAGGAATCATCTAAGCCCCTCATTTTCCCCGTGATTCAGAGAGGCAAAGGAATTTGCGCAGAATCACACAGTGAGTGTGATTCTTCCAGACCTGTTCCAACAAAGCAGATCTCTTCCTGATTCAGGGCTAGTTCCCCAGCTGTGTGACTCTAAGATCAAAAGTGGATCTGTCTTCTGACTCGCCCCTCTTGCTGTCCTTATGAAAAGCCTAAAGCTCTTATTTAGCCCAACTCATGGTTGTAAGTCTTACAGTTAATGGTAAGAAGCCATTCTAAATCCTGCCTTTGTTGGGGGAGAGGGGAGATGGTGACCATTGTGGACAGTGCAAAGCTACTCAACAAACATTTTATTCAATGTATACTGCCTGCAAAGGGTTGTCTGTGCTAGGCAACTAGGCAAAAGTGAAAAGCAGTCCCTGCCCCAGAAGGGTTTTCATTCTGCTGAAAGATAATAATATCTGCACAGGCAAGTACAAAATAATTTGAGGAAAGTAAGAGTGCTGACAGCTGGGGAGAAAGGTGAGACAGCATCTGAACTGAGCCTTGAAAGAAGCCCAGGATTTTAAGATGCAGATGAAGGAGTCCAGTCCAAAGATGGGACACATCCTGTGCCAAGGCTGACAGTTATTCTAACATTCTTGTTCAGTCATGTCTGGCTCTTCACGACCCCGTGAAGCATGCCAGTGCTGTCCATGGGGTTTTCTTGGCAAAGATACTGGAGCGATTTGCCATTTTCTTCTCCAGTGGATCAAGACAAACAGAGATGAAATGACTTGCCTAGGGTCACACAGCTGCTGAGTAGCTGAAGCTAGATTTGAACTTAGGTCTACCTAATTCAAGGTCTAGCACTCTATGCACTGAGCCACCTAGCCCCCTTCAAGGCAAGCAGAGGTTAAGTGACTTGCGTAGGGTCATACAACTGCTAAGTATCTGAATCTAGATTTGAACTCAAGGCCCAGCACTCTATCCACTGAGCCACCTAGCTGCCTCCAAGACAAACAGGTGAAGTGACTTGCCCAAGGTCACACAACTAGTAAGTGTCTGGGGCTGGATTTGAACTTGAGGTCTTTCTGACTCCAGGCCCAGGGCTCTATCCACTGAGCCACCTTGCTTCCTGATTTTAAGATTAGATCCTCTCAAAACTGTAAGCACTCTTCCCATATTAGGATCTTAGATGACCCTACTTGTTAAGATTTCTAGCCATAAGCTTTCCTTCCCTCAGAAGGACTTGTTATGCTTATGTGGAATCATTTCCCAAGAAACTGTCATTTCAGCCCAGGGTCAGCACCCCCTCCCTGATTCAGACTGTCAGCCCCCTTCAAGAAGGTTCCCCAGGTCTAGAATGCTCTCCCTCCTCAACTCCTCTTCCTAGAATCCCTATCATCTTTCAAGGCTCAGCTGTACCATCCCATAGGAAGCCTTTCCAGATCCCCTTATTTGTTAATGCCTTCCCCATCCTCAGATAACCGTGTATAATGTGCCTGTTAACATGTTACTGTAACCCCTCAGTAGAATGTCAGCTCATCAAGGGCAGGAACTGTTTGATTCCCTTTTGTATTTTTTTATCTCCAGTGCCTTGCACATTTTTTTTTCTTTTTGAACCTATGATTTCATTAATCCCGACAAAAAAAGCCCCTCCATCAATGCAGACTGACCGGTAACACACCTGAGGAGCAGTGTGGGATGCCAAGAGGTTAAATGATTTGCTCAGGATCGCAAAGCCAGTATGTTTCAGAAGCAAACCAGGAACCCAGGTTGTCACGCAGCTTCTCAGTGTAATCGTGAGGAGTGCTTTTATTTAATAAGCATGTGTTGAATTAGATTATTGGGCAGTTTCATGAGTGATGGACCTCTACTGAATTTAGATAAACTACAGAAAGGAGGACTGTGACCTCCAAGAGCTGGATGGAAGGGAAAGGGAGACAATGCCCGGGACAGACCTCACCTATTATCAAAATTTTTCATTAGTCATCCCTATAGTAATGAGGAAAACAAGAAGAAATTTTGCTGCTTCCTCCCTTTTTTTTTACATCTCAAGCTCAGCAGCCTAGAATTCAAGCTAGTTCTGTCTGTCACTAGACTATCAGACTCTTCAAGGCTAGCCTGGGGGTCCAATCTTGGTTAGTTTATAATAACATTGTTTCTTGGGGGGGGGGAGGGAGAATGTCAACAACTGACTTAGAAATTATAGTTTGGAAAAAAACAGAGCAAATTGAAAATTACCTACATGGCAAAGTTCTGCTCACACACCTTTATAGACATGGCTTACCCTCCCTGCCTTTCATTGGAAATGAAGTGTTCAGGGCAGCCAGGTGACACAGTGGATAGAGCACCGACCCTGGATTCAGGAGGACCTAAGTTCAAATCTGGAGTCAGATACTTGACACTAGCTGTCACTGGGCAAGTCACTTGACCCCAATTGCCTCACCCCCCCCCCCAAAAAAGAAGTAAGGAAATGAAGTGTTCGTTAATGCTAATTATTTTTCCTGAAAGACACCTTTTAGAAGACAGATGATACCACAGCATGAAGTAAAGTCATGCAATTCTCCCTAAATTTAGGGATTATCAAGAAAATGATTTTGGATAAATCTGTAGAAGAGGAGGAAGGAGCAGAAACTGACAGGTTTTTAGAGATGAACAGATGAAGCAGGGAATAGGGGAGGAGAGGAGCATTGCAAGAGCCATGTTTACATGACTTGTTTACACAGCCACTTATGCAGTGGTTTATAGTAGCTAGTCTAGCTATTATTGTTCATCTCTAGCAATAAACATAATAGACCCAGTTATCCATCAGTAAACATTTGTGCATTGCTTGTTATATGTTAGGTGCTGAGGGAACAAAGACAAATCAAGCAGTCTCTTCCCTCCAGGAATTTACATTATATATTTATATATATATATATATATATATGTGTGTGTGTGTGTGTGTGTGTGTGTGTATATGTATATAATGTGTGTGTATTTGTACACTATATATGTGTGTATATATTGTACACATGTGATGTACAATATACACTACATGATGTAAATATACTATATATAATGTAAAATATACTCTATATGATAATGATTTACATTATATATATGGAGAGATAATAGGTATACACATATATTAAAAAAAATTTTTTTAAACCAAGATGATGACCCAAGATGGCTCACCACTAGAACAAGGTGTTCCTTGGAATTGTTAACAACTTCCATATGATATTTGTGTCATGAGCATTTGGTACCCAAACATCAAGCTGGATCTGTTTCCTGAGTATTTATCCCATTGTGACATGGGGAACAGTGACTTCTTCTATTCTTAGAGAGAGTCACCAAGCATGAATGCTCCCTGCCTGGCCAGCAGCAGGCCCAGACAACCCCACCCACTTCCCCCAGAAAAAATCTTTCATCGTGGTGGAAAATTACACATTCACAAATTGTGTTTCTTTTCTCACACCAAGTTCATTCCCACACAGAGGCAAATTCTCGGAGTGACCTCATGTATGAATCATGCAGATATCAGGCTGTTTATGGGAGCTTGCCTTCAGAACAGAGATTTTGATGTAAGCTGCATTAAGACAGTCATTGTTTCCCAGTTGCCCTTGGGTTAGGTATGGCTTTAAGATGAAATGCTGACTGTGAGAGAAGAAGGGTTGCCTGCCTAAAAGGGGCTTTCATTCCACTTACTTGCTAATAGAATAAATGTCAGCCTTGGGTTTTGGTCCATTTACTCTGAACTGTGGCTAGATCGTGTTAACCTGCCTTGCTTCCATAGAAGAGAGCAAGACCAGGCTAAAATGTCAGACACCACCTGCCAGGGTAGTAATCGCCCCTGACATTTCCTGAAGAGGCAATAAGTGGGACTTGTTAGATGTGCAAAGTGAGAGCAAGTAGGAGGTTACCTGAGTTCCTGTGAATGCAGGATCTCTTAATTAAAATTAGCCCCAAAGCCGGATTTCATTTTCTAATCCAGTTTCCCAACTTTGGTTGCTGTGCAGCAAATCTCTCTCTCTCTTTTGAAGGTTTCAGAAAATCGAGTTAATATTTAATTGGCTTTTAAATTATTCACTAGTCACAGGGTTTAGGCCATTGTCATTTAAAGAGCAGTTGCCCAGCAGAGCCCCATGTTGAGACCAGCAGGTCTTGCTGTCTTGTGTTATTGGAGACAATCACTGCAGGAGTCAGTTCACACCCATCTGACCAAAGGGAAGTCCCCAATTTCATGTTATTAGATGATAAATTTGTTATGTTTTGTTTTGGTTTTTCTCATAGATTTGGGAGGGCAGGGCAATGAGGGTTAAGTGACTTGCCCAGGGTCACACAGCTAGTAAGTGTCAAGTGTCTGAGGCCAGATTTGAACTCAGGTCCTCCTGAATCCAGGGCCGGTGCTTTTATCCACTGCTCCACCTAGCTGCCCCCGTGTTTTGGTTTTTCTCATGTAACATTCCCAGGTGTGTGAGGGGACATGGAATAAATGTATCACCTTCAGAGATGTAGACAGAATTTTGTATCATCTCAGGAATCTTTGGGTTGTAGTTTAATCTAATCCCATGAATTTGTAAGCTCTGTATTTTTGTCATTGTATCTCTAGCACTTGGCACATAGATATAGCTTAATAAATGCTTATTGATGGTCAAACTTTCCAGTGGGCCTATTAGCCATTGGTTTGTGGCTAATGTTGGGCAAGGAGGGAAGATGGAAACATCTCATTCACATTTCTAAATGTACATAGGCCAAAGGGATATAGAATAATGTAGGGCAGCTAAGTGGTTCAGCGGATAGGGCAGCAGGCCTGGAGTCAGGAAGATCTGACCTCAGATATGAACTAACTGTGTGACCCTGGGCAGGTTGTTGAATGAACCCCTTTTTGCCTCAGTTCCTCTTCTCTAAAATGGGGACACAGTGGAGAAGAAAATGGCAAATCACTCCAGTAACTTGGCCAAGAAAACCCCATGAAAAAGTCTACATAGAGTCAAACATGATTCAACAACAGCGGCAACTACATAGAAGAAAATAAAGGGAGCGGAGAGCAGAGTTTGTCATTGTGGAGTTAATGTCAAGTGAAATATTCCACTTTGGAAAATAGGAGTATTTCATCTGCCCATTTCATTTGATTCAATCCTCCCCACCAAACGACCCATTCTCTTCCAAATCTCCCTATTACTATTGAAGGCACCACCATCCTAGTCAACCATGCTCACCATCTCCTTGTTACCCTGACTCCTCACTTGCCCCACATGTTCATTCTGTAGCTGAAAAGACCTCAGCAGCTTTCCTAGCCGGCTAAACAAACAAACAAAAATGTCCAAGGCATCTTAAATCCCCTGAGTTCCCCACTGAAGTTAGGCCTACGGATAATAACCAGAATCCATTTCCCCCTAGTAGAAGTTTGAATGTCCACTAACAACCAATCAATTCACCTTCTCCGAAAGTATCTGCAAGTAATGCTGGAGCTTCCAACATACACACAAGGAGAATAGTGTTGCATTTGCGGGACATTTCATAGACCCTGAAGAAAAGTCCGATTTCAGAAAGATTGTCTTAAGTCTTCTAAATTAATCCCAGATACAGATCCCCCTTAACTTTCTCTCCTCCCTTAAGCTTGACCTCACCAGCACTGGGGAATTCATGCCGTTCTTCTGGCCAAGTGGCTTGTTTTATTTTTATACACCATTTTAGCGAGAGATCAGAACAATGGCCTTAGAAAGAAAAAATGCAAAGATTTTTATCTCTGTACCCCTGGGAATTCCACTTAAATCAGTCTCACGAGAGCTTTCCAAGAGTCCCTTTTAGATCAGCTAAGGGCACAACACAAAGTTCACATCAGAAAGTGGCCCAGAACAGGCAGCCTGATCGCCAGCAGGTTGAGGTCTCTGACTGGCTCTGCTGCCCACTGGATGCGTGACCCTGGGCAGATGGTTTATCTCCCAGTTATCTCTTCAGTAATATGAGAAGAGTGCACAAACATTTGTCAAAGCACTTGGGCATCACAGTGAAAGGTTACATTAATTCACACCCAGAGAAGTAAATAAAGTTTTTGTTTTTACAAAGCAGACCAGACTTGGTTTGTTTGTTTTCTCCCCCCCCCTCAAAAAAATATTTAGAACCTCCAGAAAAATCCTTGTCCAACCCTCCCAATTAGTAGGCACTTTGTCCTTCCGAAAGTGAAGTGATGTTTTATTATCCCAATACAGGTTGCAGACCACCCCCCCCCCCAGCAGAATATAAACTCCTTGAAACCAAGGATTATTTTGGTTTTTATATTTCCAAAGGCCTAGCACTGTGCCTTGTCAAGAAAAGCAGTCAATAAGCCTTTGAGCTAAGAAAACCTTGTTCTTTTGATATGCTCTTTATAATATTCAAGCTTGGCACCTTAGAGAGCCCAAAATATTATGCTATTTCCCCATTTTATTGATAATAACTCTTTTCTACATAGTGCCTTAAGGTTTACAAAGAGTTCTTCCCATAACCACCTTGTGATGTAGTTAGTCCAAGTGTAGGGCAGCTATGTAATGCAATGGGTAGAATACCAGGCCTGGAGTCAAGAAGACTCATCTTCCTGAGTTCAAATGTGGCCTCAGACACTTACTAGCTGTGTGAGCCTGGGCAAGTCACTTCACGCTGTTTGCCTCAGTTTCATCTTCTGTAAAAATGAGCTACAGAAGGAAATGGCAAACCAGTCCAGTATCCTTGCCAAGAAAACGACAACATAAGTGCTATCCTCATTTTTCAGGAGAAAAAAACAGATTTCAGGGAGGTTAATTACCTTGCTCAGAGTTATTCAGCTAGCTAGTAATTCCCAGACCCAGATTCCAACTCATTGGAAGTAATTGTGGGAGTTGCCAACATATTTCTTTGACTCATTTTGGTGTAGTGGAGAAAACCCTGGACTCAGAATCAGAAAGAGCAGGGTTCAAATTCTGCTCTTGGTGCATATTAGTTTTGTGATCCTAAGAAAGACAAAACCTCTCTCATCCTCAGTTTTCTCATCTTTTAAAATGGGATTCATAATCCCACCACCTTTGATTCCTGTGAGGGCCAAATGAGAAATTATTATAAAGTGCTTTGCAGGCTTTAAAAGACTATATAGGGGCAGCTAGGTGGCACAGTGGGTAGAGCACTGGCCCTGAATTCAGGAAGACCTGAGTTCAAATCCGACCTTGGACACTTGATACTTACTAGCTGTGTGACCCTGGGCAAGTCACTTAACCCCAATTGCCTCACCTCCCCCGAAAAAAAGACTATCTAAATGTTGGCTATTATTATTTTTCTAAGTATCTAAAAGATGGGAAAAGTCCTTCTTTAAGTTCACCAGCCATAGGTTGCTAGTTAGGTTAAAAAAAAAACAACAGCTTATGAAAGGCCACTCTATACCCACCTAACTCTTTGTAGCTGAAGTTTCTACCCCTGAAACTCCTAAGCATATTAAAGGTCATACCTAGGGAACTGGATGAGTCCTTTTTGTTACAATAATGTGAAGTTTTACAACTTATTCAAATCTGATCAAATATTAGTTAGCTTACAAGGGAAGATGTTGATGTTTCTCAAATGAACCTTGTATTCCAACAGATTTTTCATTTTCCCCCCTTTATGTTTTCAAATAATATAGACTAGGGAAAAACTGTTTCATGGCTTGTCATGACCAAAGAATTGGCCCTGAATGGTAAGTCTCTCTGTCCTTAGCTAGATTGGTCCTTGAAAAACAGGCAGTCAGTAAGTACTGAAAGCCTTTCCAACTTTAGAAGCTACCCATACTTAGGCTCATCTGGCATAACTTGGAGAACTCTTGGTCACCTCCATGAGGAAAGACTTTTTAAATGTTCTGATCCAACCCCTTCTTTTTATATAAGGTAAAAGAAAGTCTCTTAGAGCCAAAGTGATTTGCCGCAGGAGTAGCAGAGGCCAGATTTCAACCTAGTCCTTCCAACTCCAGATCCAATGTGCCCATTCCATCACACCAGATGCATTCCTCTGTCTTGTTTTAATTTTAAATCTGTTTCTTCATTCTAATCTTTGTGAAAGGGAAAACCAGCCAATCAGAAGCACCATGGGGGCAAAGATGGTCTGGCACTTTGCATGGATGAACCAGTAAATGTTTTTTTTTTTTCAACAAATGGAACAATTTCTACTTTTTACATTATTGTTCAAGCATTATAGTGCCTGAGCTAATATAATGTTATTTTAGTGTCAGAGTAAATTTCGATTGAGCTTAATTTTCCAATTCATGGATCAAAAGCTGAACTCAGAAGGAAATCTACCAAGGATTTATGTAGAATCAAGATTGGGAAGAATATATAAGGCAGATAAGAAGGAAATGAATGACTGCTAAATTCTGTGCCATGGGGAATGAGGTCTGACATATTCCCATTTCCCTGACAATTACATATCTCTTGGTGCTTGACCTAACACTTTCTTTTAGGATAGGGTGATGCATTGGGCATCTTCTGCTTCAGATCCAGCCTTTGAAATTTCCACTCTGCGTGGCCGCAGACTAAGCTCTCTGATCTTCAGCCCTATAAGGCTGTCGTCAGACTCAAATGAAACAATGCATGTGAAAGTTTTTGTGCACGTTTTGTTGGTATACACCAGGTAATAGTCTGTGTTCTTTCTAGCTCTGCCATTAGCTGTGTGGCTCTAAGAAGGTTGCCTAAACTTTTTTTTGTTTTTTTTGTTGTTTTTTTTAGTGAGGTAATTGGGGTTAAGTAACTTGCCCAGGGTCACACAGCTAGTAAGTGTTAAGTGTCTGAGGCCAGATTTGAACTCAGGTACTCCTGACTCCAGGGCTAGTGCTCTATCCACTGCACCACCTAGCTGCCCCCTTGCCTAAACTTTTTGAACCTCTGTTTTTATCATCTGTTAAATGAGGAGGTTCAGGTAAATGCTTTCTGTAGCCTCAGCCAGCTCCAGGAAAGAATAATTCCTTTTCCTATGAAGAGGTGTCCAGGGTTTGCTTTAATGCCAAAGCCCTAGAATGGCATTAGCAGAGCTTTTGGCCAGCTTGATTCCAAATGGATTTGAAACAAAGGGGAACAAGAAGCATTTACTCAATACTCACCATGAAACATTTACAGCTCCTAACAGGCTGCTGAAAGCCCACAGCTCCAATGCAGCGTCCTTAATAACTCGCTGTGCCAATAAAGTTTTTAAAGTAGGAAGTTATGAAGAAATAGTATTTAAAGAACAAAGTACAGGCTATGAGACCACTGTATGACAGATGCTCTCAGTTGTTTCCTTACTGATAGATTATGATGGGGACTAGAGCTGTGATTTTATTGGGATGAAACTCCCTCTACTGAGGGAGTCAGTACCGGTGTTTAAATGACTTGCCCAGGGACACATGACCAATATCTGACGGGCAGAATTTTAACTCAGGTCTTTTGCTTCCAAGGCCGGCTCTCTAGCCACCATGTTGCTCCTGGGGATTGGATAGTGTGGATAAATTACTATTTGATTTTGGTGCTCCATAAACCCTTTATTATTTATGTAATGTCATCTAGAGGTTTGGAAGTTTAGAGACTTGAATTTGAGCTTAAGCTGCAAAACATAGTAGTTGTTTTACAGAGGCATGTCATTAACCTCTCTGAACCTCAGTTTTCTCATTGGTAGAGTAGGGATGGTGATGATAATTATAGCTCATCAACTGAATGGCCCTGGAAGGCTTTCAAAGTATTTTACAGGGCGCAGCTAGGTGGTGTAGTGGATAAAGCACTGGCCCTGGATTCAGGAGGATCTGAGTTCAAATATGACCTCAGATACTTGTCACTTAACTAGCTGTGTGACCCTGGGCAAGTCACTTAACCCTCATTGCCCTGCCCCCCCCCCAAAAGTATTTTACAAATATTAGTACCCTGGGAGAAAAGTTTTTAAAATAATGTTTTAAATCATTAAAAAAAATTAAATAATTAAGTTAAATTAATTTAAAATAACAAAACTTTGCATATATCTTTATAAATAAAATAATTAATGAAAATAAATAAGATGGTGAAAATCATAAAGAATGAAAATAAATAAGATGGTGAGAATTTTAAATAATAAAATAGGGGCAGCTAGGTGGCGCAGTAGATTAGAGCACGGGCCCTGGATTCAGGAGTACCTGAGTTCAAATATGGCCTCAGACAGTTAACACTTACTAGCTGTGTGACCCTGGGCAAGTCACTTAATCCCAATTGCCTCACCAAAAAAAAAAAAAAAAAAGCAAATAAAAATTATTTTTAAATTACCCATTTTAAAAATAAACTAAATTTCAGAAAAGTTATGAGAGTTGCTAAGATCACAGTAATTGTCTGAAACAAAGTCTTTTTTACTCTGAGTTCAGTGCGGTATCCACTGTACCAAGCTGTCTCTACGTAAGAGAATGGAATAGATCTGTGATTTCACTGGCATAGGGAACTCAAGGTGAGGAAACTCCCTCCTCCAATGCAGATCAACAACTTAGAGTCTCAGAGAGGTGCCTCAGGCACTGAAAGAGAGTGAGAGAGAAAAAGGTAGAACTTGAACCCAGGTCTTCCTGGCTCCCATGCAAGATCTGTCTACTACACCATGCTGTCTTTCTATCACAACGATGATGGTAATAGCTGACACTTATATAGTGCTTTAAAGTTTGCAAAGTATCTTATGCACATTATCTCGCTTATGCCTCACAACAAACCTTCAAGATTTGTACCAGAAGTACATTCTTCATTTTACAAATGAGGAACCTGGGGCTTAGCAAGATTAAATGACATGGTATTTGCACTAAGCTCCTTCACAAACTTAGAGCGAAGAAGACACTTTATAAAACCTGATTAAAGAGCTAAAACAGTGTAAGATTCAACTAGTGTCCTGAGAGTGGAGATATTTAAATAAAGAGTAAATGGAAAACATTTGTTTGGTATGAAATATTGAGACACTTGATTCTTCTAAGCAAATATCACAATTTATTTCTCCATCACATTTACATGTAGCAGGAAACACCAGTAGGGCATTAAGGGGAAAAAAACCAAAACAGAACTCAGAATTCATCTTTCATCGAGTAAGTTTTGCTTCCTTGGCCACAGGCCATGGGAGTTCCCTGCATGGTGTTCTTTCTTTGCGCATGATTTCACTGGATTTTATATAAAAGTAAAACATTGAGGATAATTTTTGGTTATTGCCTATTTATTTTGTGAGTGAGGAAGGCAGAGAGGAAAATGAGAAAAGAACTATAGTTGAGACTTTATTAGTGATTATATATCTGAGTGGGGAGGTGAGCAGAAGGCTACTCTAGAGGAGACCACCAAGTTAAGTTAGCTGGAAATTAAAGACAGATGAAAACAAATGAGTTGGCAAATGCCCATACTCCTTCCTTACGGTTCACATAAAATATGGGACAACATTGATCTAGCCTAGTAACACGTTTCACTTCTGCCTATTTGGTGTACTGGAAAAAGAGCTAGCCTTGAAACTAAAAGACCTGGGTCCAATCCTACCTCTGACACATACAAAGGTATATATGCTGGCTTACATAGGTAGGCAGAGTTTCTCACCAGCTGTGTTCCTTATCCTCATGAAATCACAGGTCCAGTTACTATCTCCTTCCCCTACCCTACATTCCTTATTCTCTTATTCTCCCAGCTGCCATAACTATATGTCTTATATGCATATCCTTTCCACCACCAAAGCCTTACATGGAAAAGCAAGAAATATCATTTCAGAGATGAGGAAGGGAATTAGTGTTTGGAGTTTTGTTGTTGTATTGTGGGGGTTTGGGGGAGTACTTGGAAATCAAGTATTTTTAATGTTATGTGGAAAAGTCAGACATCTGTAGAAACATGCTTTGAAATTATATTCTATATTCCCAAAGGTATTACTAGTTAAGAATCAGTTTTTCCATTTGCTTTATTAATTCCATTGTTTTTCATCTGTCAGGGGTGTTTTTGCCTCATTACCATCTTCCCTAGGTCTTCTGCATTATTGATGTGTGACTGGCTAAATGCCTCCATTCATGTTCTTCTGGTATAATACCTGTGATGTCAAGGGAAGATGAGAAAGGTCCCCAACTCACTACCATTGCTCTCTCCTTGCCTTTGCATAATCATCTCTTTTCCCTTTATTCAATTCTGTGGCCTCCTTGTTATTCCACAAAGAAGATACTACATCTCTTGGCTCTAGGAATTTTCTCTGTCCCTCATGCCTAGAATGTCCTCCTTTATTGCTTTCCTTTAAGTTCTAAAGAAAATCTCATCATTTAGAAGAAGCCTTTCTTAATTCTAGTATCTTTCCTCTGTTAATTATTTCCTATTTATCTTGTTTATAGTTTGTTTATATATATATATATATATTTCTTGTTATTTCCCCCATTAGACTGTAAGCTCCTTGAAGGCAGAGACTGTCAGTTTTTTGCCCCTTTTTGTATCGCTAGTGCTTAGCGCAGTACCTGGCACATAGTAGGTCCTTAATGTTTATCAAATAACTATTCTGCTCAACAAACATTGACTGAGCGACAGCTATTCAGAAGAATTCTCTTCTAATTCTTTCTAATTTTCCCAAGAAGCAAGCGCCCATGAGGAAGGAGACATCTTCCCCAAAGGCACTCTCCATACCCCTAGTTGTAAGACCGTTACAATACCAATCTCTAACACCTTAAAATTCAGGGGTGAAGTATGGACATGTTAAAAAGGGAAAAAATTCTTAGAAGTTCCCTCCCAGGTGAATATGTAGGAGGCAATGGAGTTTTCCTGGACATAAGTTGGGCCAGGGTCACACATGGCCATCATATGTCAGAGGGGGTACTCAAACCCAAGTCTTTCTACTGCAATACTCTATCCCACTGGGCCACAACTTCATGGATTAAATAGAATATTGATTTTTTTTAAAAATGCTATACATCAGTCATCTTGTTTTATAATATAACAATTCAAAAAGACAAGTTCAGGGGACTCCCTTAACAGTCTTTTTACAATGCCCCTAGAGAACAGGACTGTATTTTAACAGTTGTGAATAGCAGCTATCACAGGAGGGCATGTAGGTGTTAAATGAATCGAGCAATATTATATTCCCTGTATTTTTGTTTGAGTTATAATCACTAGTTAACAGTCCTTTCTACCTGCCAGTGAATAGATTTATTATCTAGTGGTAGTCAGCTCCTGTTAACAGCATGTGACATTAAAGAGACAAATCTCTGCGTGGTAAAAAAGATTTTGAGCCTCAGCTGAAAGACTAATTGTTTCATGCAGTGCTTGATACAAAGAAATGCCAGTATCATGTCTTCAGATGATCAAGGAGGTTGCTTGGCTTCTCCAGGCAGGGCCTCGCAGGATGTTTCTGTACCTTGGATGAGCTGCCACATGTCATCAAGCATTTATTAAGTGCTTTTTGCATGCCTGACACTGTGCTAAAGTGATGGAGATAGAAAGAAATTCCCCCTCAAAAAATTATCCAGTCCTCAGATTTGCAGCTTTCTTGAGAAATTCAGTTTTAGTAGTTTACTGAGGGCTGATCAGATTCTAGAGGACCACCAGTTCAACGAGACACTAAGTTGTTGTCAATTTTGTTGTTGTTCAGTCGTTTTCAATCGTGTCTGACTCTTCATGACAACATTTTCGGGTTTTCTTGGCAGAGATACTGGAGTGGTTTGCCATTCCCTTCTCCAGTTCATTTTACAGATGAGGAAACAGAGGCAAACAGGCTTAAGTGACTTGTCCAGGGTCACACAGCTAGTAGGTGTCTAAGGCTAGATCTGAACTCAGATCTTCCTTTCTTAACCACATAACTTTGGACAAATCACTTCTTAGGCAAGTTCACCTTCCCTGGACCTCAGTTTCTTCATTTGTAAAATGAAGGGATAAGGCAAGATGGGCTCCAAGTTCCCTTTCAGCTCTAAATCCCTGATGATTTTTTTTAATCAACTGAAGTTCATGGTTTCATGTACAGTCATTTTAAATTCTTGTTTATGTATTTGAATGTTTGTTTTTATTAATAATTACTGTGTAGAATAATTTTCTTAAAAAAATAAATCCTTGGACAGACCCTCCATTTAGCTGATTTTACATTATACCACCCAGTTCCTCTATTGAAGATGCAAGAGAGAAATAGAAAATAATTGAGAGAGTTAGATTCTAGTGGAGGTATGAGGGGACAAGGCTGAGACCAGACTTCGAAAGAAGCAGGGCCATAAGCCTTTTTGTTTTGTTTTGTTTTTTACATTTATTGCTTTTTAAAAAATTCAGATGTTAGCAAGCACCAACTAAAATGATCACTTCCATGAATAAGAGGATTGTACAAGAAACAGAATATCTCTTTTATATGGCTTGCTTTTCTTTTTTAGGTATATAATAAATTCAACTTTTTTTAAGTTTTCCTCCTTGTCTGTGATTCCTTCTGGCATTTTGTTTCTCAGGGGAAAACCCTGCTTCAGTGAACTTCTTTTGTTTCTCTTTTCTTTTCTTTTCTTTTCTTTTCTTTTCTTTTCTCTTTTCTCCTTTTCTTTCCTTTCAGCATCTCTATCCCTAGCTCCCTGCTCCCTTCTCCAACTGTCTCATTTGAAAAAAAAAAAAAAAGCCTTTGTAACAAATAGAAATCATCAAGCAAGATAAATTTCTGCCTTGGTCACGTTCAGAAATATATTTTTCCTTCTGTACTTTGAGTCCATCACATCTTAGTCCATATATTGGCATTATCTACATTCTACTGTATTTTATTCTATTTATTTTGTTAAATATTCCCCAATCACATTTTCATCTAATTCAGGCTGTGCTGGGCCAAGCGTTTGATACCTCTGACTTTGATACCTCATAGCTTTAGATCTGCAAGGACCCTTAGAGTTCTCATTTTATAAATTAGGAAACTGAAATCTAAAGTAGTTAAATCATTTACCCAAGGTGATATAGGTAGTGACAGGCAGAATTCGAACCAAGATCCTTAGACTCCAGAGCCACTTATTCTTGCCATTTTACTTTTCTGAATCAATCTCTCTCTCTCTCTCTCTCTCTCTCTCTCTCTCTCTCTCTCTCTCTCTCTCTCTCTCTCTCATCCCTCTCTCCCCCTCTCCTTCCCTTCCTTCTCTCTCTCCTTCCCTCTCCCTCTCTCTCCCTTCTCTCCCCCTCTCTTATCTCTTTCCCTCTTTCTCTCCTTCTCCCTGTCAGTCTTCCTCCTTCCCTCTACTTCTTTAACATCTCCCCTCTCCCCACACTCATCTGACCCTGGCATCCTATAAGCTACAAACATTATGTTGAAGCTGCAAGGCTTTATAGTATAGCCTCTCTACTCCTCAACAAGAAAAATGCCAAGTTGGATCATTTTTCAATAACAGATATTTTTGACGTAGTGTTTTTTGATGTTGAGGCTTGAAATAACCCTTTGCAGAAAGTTGATCCTATGTGACAAATACAGAAATGAAATCTGAACACAATAGTCATAATGTCTATATTAGGTCATTTGTTTTAGGAATAAGTCTAGTAAGATATTTCAGGACAGGAATCATTTTTCTCCTCCTAGCTAATAGCAACAAAAAGGATAATAAGGGTTCATCTACAAAATGAGGATTGAACAAAATGCCTTCCAGGGTCCCTTACGGTTCTCTATTTGGTGCCAGAGAACAGGAAGAAAACCAATCATATCTTGCTTTAGAAAGGGGAAGATGACTGGGTCCCAGAGGGATCCTCTTCCAGGGGAAGAGTAATGATCCTCCTTATTCCTTATTATTTGATCAGTTCATTCCTAGAGATCAATCGATAAGCATTTATTAAGTACCTACTTTCTGTCACTATATTAAGCTCTGGAGATACAAAGAAAGGCCCAAAACAGTTCCTGGGGCTCACTGTCTAAGCAGACCTTGCTGAAGTGACATGGAACACTCAAACTCTCAGTATGACTTCTTCATGTAGGCATTTGGGGCCTATTGGTTTTATTTTAGCATGGCAAAATGTGGACACGTGGGCAGTAACGTGGCACAGTGGACAGAATACCAGGTCGGATGTCAGGAAGACTCATCTTTGTGAGTTCAGATCTGGCCTCAGGCACATAATAGCTGTATGAGCCTGGGCAAGTCATGTAACCCAGTTTGCCTCAGTTTCCTCATCAGTAACATGGGTTAGAAAAGGAAATGGCAAACCACTCCAGTACTTCTGCCAAGAAACCCTAAATGCGGTCACAAAGAGTCAGACATGACTGAAACAACTGAACAACAACAACAAATTAAAATCCAGAAAGCCTTGTGTTGCAAGAGAGAGAACAAATGACGTCCTGTTGTCCGGGGTGCGCTTCCTTGCTTTTTGGTGTTGGGCAACAAGTAGCATGGAGGCTTCATTGGGGGTGGACAAAAGCATTTTCTTTGGCTTGTCCCCTCTAGGGATATGAAATTGGACGGAGGACGACAGTCTGCTGGAGCTGTGAGCTTGAAAGAGATCATTGGCCTTGAAGGTGTAGAGCTGGGAGCAGACGGCAAGGTGAGAAAGCTTGGCTTTGAACGATGAGTTATCACAGGCTCATCCTGAAACCAGTTGAGCCGGCCAGGGGCACTGGCCTGTCAGGGTGGGGTCTGGGATGCAAGTGGCTGGAGGGGGGAGAGGGGAGAGAGGAGGGCCCGATTCCTGAGGTTTCCATCCTAGGACCTCCCAGCTCCAGCAGCAATTTTACAGTCCACCAATAATTTCATAGCAATCTGGTTTGAGTTTCCAGAGTAGATTACTTCTCTTCCCCCTGCTGTTTACAACGGAGTGTTCAACCCATCCCAGGAGCGCCCCTCCCCCTTAACATGCAGCGCTTGAGAATGTAGTGATTAGTGGTATGAAGACATTCATTAAGTGTTAATGCAAGCGAGTGGCATTCCAGCTGCCTTCTTAATGTCAGCTCAGGAAACGTGATACTCCTGGCTCTTTTTTTGGCATCTCAGACCATGTCCCTGAGAGGCTTAGCAATACCTCTGACTTCACACAGTAACAAGCACCATGTTATGTTGAAGGGCAGCCGGATTCTTCCATCACTGCTGAATCAGAGTGTGTTGATTGGGACTGCCAGATGGAAAGCTTAGAAGAGGGGGGAAAGAGAAAGAGAAAGAGAGAGAGACTGTGGAACATGTTTAATTTAATTCTCCTGTGCTGGATCCCGTCCAGTAGCTGTAAATTCTTCACAAAACCCTCCTCTGAGGTTGATACAGGTGTTTCTTCAGGGGGGGATATTTGCCACGGAAGGGTAGCTTCCAGGTGGGCCCATTCATTACAAACACTTGGAGGCCTGGGAAATGAACCCTTCAGGTAGCTGGTCAAAAAGGTCCCAATATCCCATTGCATTTAGTACAGGGTGCATATTATATGTACAGGACTTTCCCTACCTTTAAAAAAGAAATACACTTGATTTACTTTAATCCATGAATGCTGAACTTCCGTGTTTGGAAGGACAAGATTGGAGGGGTGATGTTAATTAATAATTATCATTAATAATTAATCCATAAAAGAGGCATCTTGGCATGGTTGATTGAGCTCTCAATGGTTGATGGAGGAACTTGAATTCAAATCCTGCCCCTGATACTTACTGGCTGTATGGGCAAATCACTCAATTTGTGTGTTCCTAAGGCAACTTCTTGCCACTTAACCAATAAGTCATAGATTGGTTGAGATATGTGTGAGTCGAGGGAATTCCCATCCTGGGAGTTCTCTGTGCTGAAGAAATCTCAGCTCCAAGTGTTGGAATCATGATTTAGCTTGGGAGAAAAAAATCCTGCTGTCTCCTTGTTGGAAGTCACTTTTTGCCTCTTTAGATTGTTTCTCTCTTCCTCTCTTTAGACTGTTTCTTACACCCAGTTTCTGTTACCCACCAATGCCTTCGGAACTCGGAGAAACACCATAGACTCCACTTCCTCCTTCTCCTCCCAGTTTCGTAATGCCAGCCATCGTAGTCTTTCCATAGGAAGGGCAAGCAGCAGTACCCAGGGGAGCATCGACACAGGTAACTCAGGATCCCATTCTAGCTATTGCCCTCCACTAATAACTTTCAGCCCTTTTTACAGTGTGACTTCCCCTCAGGTCACCAGAACAGAATAAAGCACAAGCAAGGTCAAATCTGAGCAGCTTCTCCTTTGGGTTGTCCCCAGGGAACTGGATTGACGTCCTGAAGGAAATCTTGATTGCTTTCTGCTTAGTCAGTCAGGATGGGCCATTGTGGGGAAATTGATTTATGAGGATAGAGCTCATTGAAAAGAGATATGACTTCCATCCCTGCCAGGGAAGGATTTCTAGAAAATGAACTTCTCCAAAGCATCCCCTTCCTTCCAGATCTGAAGAGCAGTTCCGTGTTTGCTTTTGACCATAGTCACAGGCAGCTACCCCCTTAAAATGAAAGGTTTGGTTTGCACGACTTTCTATGGACCAGTAGTCAGTCATAGGAACCACAGGGAATTGTGAGTTCTCAGATTGCGTAACTGGTTGATTAATGCAATATTCAAGTACAGAAAGTGGATTTTGTATCCTTGACAGGTTCATGACTCCTGGGAGGATTTACATGCAACCTTCATGAATTAAGGGGTTCAGTAATCTCCTATTTCAGAGATATGACAATAGGATGTTTTAAATAGAGAATAATAGAGTGTCCAGAATGGTAATCTACTTTCAAAGCAGATGAGTTTCACTGTCAGGCACAGGTCTATCAGAACATGAAGCCGGTGATCCAGTTGGGAACGAAATGAAATGAACCCAACATTTGGTCAGTGCTTACCAGAATTCCTGCTCAGCTTTCTATCAAGAGACTTTCCAAGACCATTAATGACTCCTCTACATATATGTTTGTGTGTATGACCCTTAGGTAGTGACCTGGGAGACTTCATCGATTATGACCCAAATCTTTTGGATGATCCCCAGTGGCCTTGTGGCAAGCACAAGAGAGTTTTAATCTTTCCTTCATACATGGTGAGTAACATCTGTTGGAGTGCCCAGACTAGGCCATTTCTGTGACTCTGTGAGCCTCAACCCCTTTCAACAGCATTGGCCTTGCTAGAACTTATTGCTGGGGTGAGGAGAGGGGTCTGTGGTGGGACCCGCACATGCTTTCCTGGACCTCCTGGGAATTCTACAGAGATTAGTGCCTCTATACCATATAGCTTTCTGACAGATTAAGAAAGCAGAACCAGCAGAGATAGTGGAGGCCTCCAGCTTGAGACCCATGAATCCCACCTCAAACCCTGGCTTTAACTCAAGGAGAGAGTCCAAGGGAAGAAATCAGTTCAAATCAACACAGCTTATGCTAGGCATCTACTATTGGCCGAGCAACAAACTAGTTGCTGGGAATACAGAGACAGAAATAGAAACCAGTTTTTTACCTCGAGGAGTTTATATTTTACTCCTGGAGGGAAGGGACTGAAGTGTAGGGAAGATACAACATATAAATAGATAAAAATGTCAGGAGGTAGGACACTAACACGATGAAAGAGAAGAGTGAAGGGGAATCAGGAAAGGCTTCTCATAGACTATGGTAGTAGTGCTTAAATTATAGAGAAGTTCTCCCCTTTGTCCTTTGGACAGGACGCTTGTGCACTTAGGGGGACCAAGCTGAATTTTCCGTGTTCTGATATCAGACTTACAGTATTGTTCCATACTTTTGCCCCAGATCTGCGTCAGAGGACCCATAATCATTTTTTTTTTTTTGGCGGGCAATGGGGGTTAAGTGACTTGCCCAGGGTCACACAGCTAGTAAGTGTCAAGTGTCTGAGGCCAGATTTGAACTCAGGTACTCCTGAATCCAGGGCCAGTGCTTTATCCACTGCGCCACCTAGCTGCCCCGTAATCATTATTTTCTAAAGTGGGTAATTATTGAAATTTTTCCTTCCAAAAAAAGATCTCACTTTTAGGGGTGAATTATACTCTGCCTATGGTCTGTCTGTTTTAGATTTTTAATTTATTCCAGTTCTCTGTTCATCAAAAGATCAGAATCTATTCAAAACTCCACAGCTCCAAACAACAGAAATGTCCCTTGAGCAAATGAAAGTGACCGTAACAGGAATGAAATAGAAAACTTTTCATTGATGCTTGCTTTCCCTGGGCAGTTCCTTTCTACCCCTTTGCCCTTTTAGGTACCTTCGGTTACTTCTTGGGGTGTTTGTTATTTCCCACCCTTTGTTTTTTCTCCCGTGTAGGACTGTGGGAGGCTGATGAGGTCTGTCATTTGTCCACTCTCAGGTGTGGACTTTAGGGGGTTCCTCACATTTCCTCAGGCAGAGTTGATCTGCACGGAGCCAATAGACTTCCTCTCTTAGTTTATCTTGAAGGTGGGGAGAGGGCTGGGGTAATATGAGAAACACAGGTAGCCCTTCTTCCTCTTTACAGGGTGGTGAGGTATTCACAACCCAGCATTCCTTTAGGATCAGCCCCCACCCCAGCTCTACCTTGGGGAGGAGATTGACTCACACCCAGTTTTTTGAGTCAGCTCCCAAACATGGTAGCCACTCTAACATTCCCCACAAAAACTCAGTGCCCAAGTCCGAGAGCTGGCATAGCTACCTGGTATATTGGAGGAGGGGCGGCGCTGATCTCAGTGAAGTGTTAAAAGGTAGGGCAGCCAGTGCTCCCACTTTGAGCTGTTTCGATATTGGCACTTCCTGGGGATGTCCACATAACCACAAACAAATTAGATGAGACCAAAATATTTGCTTAGTTAAGTCTGCCACATGTTTACCAAATTGATGCCAACCACCTGAATCCACCATATCTCATCCTATTCCAATTAGAGAGAAATAGGTTTCCACCACACATAATACCCCTTTCCTTTTTTTTGTCCTAGAACTGTAATTTTGTTAATGTAGGAAGTGTCTTTGGACAGCCAGGTGGTGCCAAGCCTGAGTTCAAATCCAGTCTCATACACCTTGTTGTGTGACCCTGGAGAAGTCACTTACCCCTGTTTGCCTCAGTTTCCCCGTGTAAAATGAGCTGTAGAAGGAAATGGAAAACCACTCTAGTATCTTTGCCAAGAAAACCCCAAATGGGGTCACAAAGAGATGTGCATAACTGAACAACAACAATAAAGGAAATTGCTCATGTGGAAGTTTTTCGTGATAATCTTTACCAATAGGCAAGTCATCTGAAACTGCCAATCTGGGGCACTGTGCCCAGGGTCATACAGACCACTGGATATATATGTCAGAGGCAAAACTTGAACTCAGCTCTCAGATCCTAAGCCGCCATAGCTACCCAGCTATACTTTATTTTTTGTTTGTTTGTTTGGGTTTTGTGTGTGTGTGTGTGAGATAGTTGTAGTTAAGCGACTTGCCCAGGGTCACACAGCTAGTAAGTGTCAAGTGTCTCAGGGCAGATTTGAACTCAGGTCGTCCTGCCTGCAGGACCAGTACTCTATCCACTGTACCACCTAGCTTCCCCTACCAGCTATACTTTAACCAAATGTTTCTTTCCAGTTCTATTTGTTCTTCTAAATGGAAGTTAAACAGTTCTCTTCCATGCCTCCCCTCTCCTCACAGGGCCACAATATGGACAGTTTTTAAACAGAAGGTCTGAAAAGTAAGCCTTTAATTTTCTGAAGAAATGTGGCTCCCCCACATTTAGACTTTTATTTGAAATGTTTTACTTGGACTCATGTGAATGGCACCTACCCGGACATCCTGTGTAAGGGCAAAAGGAAAGTTTGGAATTGACAGAACTGCTGGGGTGGCTTCCAGTGCCCCTGAGCTTTGGGCCCCGAGAGTCTCACAAAGCTGACCCTTGAAAATGAAGGGTTCAGGCCCCCAAGAGCCTGTTCTTTTAGGAAGGGTGTGCAGCATTAATTACCCTGTTTCTCAAGTGCCCCAGGGGGAGGGGACTGAGTGCAAACCTAGTGTCCTGGACATTTTGTTCTCTGTGCTCAGCTCTGGTTTATAATTAAAGTTTCATTAACAAGTCAGCATACATCATCAGAGCCTGCCAGCTGCAAATCCTTAGACTTTTTTTTTTTCCTCTTTATGGGTGTGGAGAGCAATTAAGAGGAGAAAGTGAGCAAGAGAGGTGCAATAATACAAACAGACTTAAATTCATTCATTCACAAAGATTTCTCGGTCCTTTACATTTCTGGGCAGAAATCCCAGTTGTGCTGTTTTGACATCAGGGAGAGAACACGCTAATTTAATTTAAAGTGTCTATAGGGATCACTGATTTTGGAGTGATGGGTTTTTGGAGGTTTTTCTTTTTTTACCTGAAATCTCAAAGAAGTCTGGAAGTCTTTAATATAATATATTGCCTGTAGGTTGACTTACCTAATCCTGTACTCTTTAAGTGTCTTCCTCTCCCCCTTACTCCACCCCCAAGACATGCACACACAAAGTGAATAGACCTTATCTCAGGAGAATACAACGGAAGTTAATTTTTTTTAAATGGGAAACACATAGTTTTAGCTGTATGAAGAATATGGCTCATTAAAGAGAAACCTGCAACTAGATTTCCTTGTCATGGGAGGCAGGAGACCTCTCTCTAGAGAGCTTTAAAAATAATACCCGTGACTTAGGCATTTACCTAAATGGAGACAGGTGGCTAGACTGAATGACCTTTTTTTTTTTTTTTTTTTTTTGCGGGGCAATTGGGGTTAAGTGACTTGCCCAGGGTCACACAACTAGTAAGTGTTAAGTGTCTGAGGTCGGATTTGAACTCAGGTACTCCTGAATCCAGGGCGGGTGCTCTATCCACTGTGCCATCTAGCTGCCCCGACTGAATGACTTCTTGAGGGCAGCCTCTCACTTTTTGATTCTGTACCAAAATGGTTGTTTTTTATATACATATATGTATGTATATTTATGTATATATATACATAAATATACATGTTTTATGTCATTTAAAAATATCTTTCATCTATAAAAAGGAATGCAGAATTAAAAAATTAACTTCAAAAGACCAAAGACCTTATAACCTCTGCAGCCTTTCTCTGAGTATTTGCCACAGATAATTCTCAAAACTCCTTTTATAATACATATAACATTGTGACTTTCTAAATGACATTCTTTTTTTTTTTTTTTGGTGAGGCAATTGGGGTTAAGTGACTTACCCAGGGTCACACAGCCCCTAAGTGTCAAATCCTGAGGCCAGATTTGAACTCAGGTCCTCCTGAATCCAGGGCTGGTGCTCTATCCACTTCGCCACCTAGCTGCCCCCCTAAATGACATTCCAAGCATAGCTTGTGGCATAAATATTTTAGTCAGTGTGCATTTTAAGTGTATGCAGATGTTTTGAATATAAGGCATCTCTCTCAACTCCACATTCATTCCAGGGAATTAAGTGAATGGAGACTCTAAAGCAGAACTGTAGCTGTGGTCTTTCTGTGACATAAACGAGAGAGTCAACTGCCCACTAATCAGAGATGGCATTGTTGAGACTAAGTGGGGAAAGCAATGATTCTGTTGCTCAGCTCCAAGATTATTTCAGTGACAGAAAACTGGATATTCACTGTATTGGGGAAAAGGAGGTGAGATGAGAGAGGCACATCTGTATCCATAGTAGATCTAAGGTTATGTATCTAGGCTTGATTGCACAGTAATGGAATACTGTGCAGTCAAGAGAAAATAGATGAGTCATCTTTTCACTTTGTCTAGTGATTTACCATCCTCTTAGGGAAATTGATTAAATGCTTAGAACAACTGAACTGTCCATCTGTTCATTGCTAACTAGATTTAATAAAGGGCCACTGCTCTCCCTAATTACCCCAGCTAGCATAGAGCATCTGCCTTCTCAGTGCCTAACGGAGCCTGCCGTTTAGATGGAGATCAGACAATTGCAAGCAAAGCAAAGTGATTTTAGCTTTTTGTTGAATTTTAGAGGTGGAAGAGATCATTAAAACCATCCAGCCTAATCCCCTCTTTTTATACATGAGGAAACGGAGGCTCCAAAAATTTAAGTGATTTGCCTCAGATTGGGCAGCAAGATGATACAGTGGATAGAGTTCTGAGATCTAAAGTCAGAAAGACCTGAGATCAAATCTGGCCTCAGACACTAGCTGTGACCCTGGGCAAGTCACTTCACCCTGCTTGCCTCAGTTTCTTCATCTGTAAAATGAGTTGGAGAAGAAAATGTCAAATCACTCCATTATCTTTGCAAAAAACAAAACTCAACCCAAACGGGGTCACAAAGAGTCAGACATGACGAATGACTGAACAACACACACAACCAATATCATGAGCTGGATTGTAATCCAAGTCTTCTGCCTCCTAGTCTACAGTCTTTCTTTTTTGGGGGGCGGGGGGTGGCAGGGCAATGAGGCTTAAGTGACTTGCCCAGGGTCACACAGCTAGTGTCAAGTGTCTGAGACTGGTTTTGAGCTCAGGCCCTCCTGAATCCAGGGCTGGTGCTCTATCCACTGTACCACCTAGCTGCCCCCTAGTCTACAGACTTTCAACATACATCTTTGAAATGTCCATCACGATAGTCTGACCCTGATTATGAAGATGATGTTTAATGATAATACCCAGAGGTGTGCAGGTAAATGTTTAACAACCAGCTTTTGTTGGGGGGGGGAGCGCGGGGGTGTACATACAATACACTTTTAAGTTTAACGGCTGTTATTGACATTTTCTTCATCACTGTCTTCAGACTGGACAGCCAACCTATGAATAAATTAGGCCCTGATTTGTAGCTTTTATCAATTTTGGAGGTATAAGTGCTCAGAATGAAAATTTAACAGTTGGGTCATGTGCCATTTTGAGTGGACTTGAGCTCACATTTATATTGAATTTTAACTATCCCTCCTTGGAACTCTGAGCTGGCTTTCTTTCTAACATATCCTGCTGCCTCTCATTCCCATTTGACAGATGAGAAAAATTAAGGCTTAGAGAATAAAGGAACTAAAGATAACTTGTAAGGGGTAGAATTGTTCCTCAAGCTGAAACCTGATGAAGCTAGAGTTGGTGGCAAGATAACCAAACTGTTGTTGTTGTTCAGTTGTGTCTGATTCTTTGTAACCCCATTTGGGATTATCTTGGCAAAGATACTGGAGTGGTTTGTCATTTCCTTCTCCAGTTCACTTTACAGATGAGGAAACTGGGGTAAACAGGGTGAAATGACTTGACCAGGATCACACAGCTAGTAAGTGTTTAAGGCTGGATTTGAACTCGTCTTCTTGATTCCATGCCCGACATTCTATCTACTGTGCCACCTAGCTGCCCTGAACCAAACATAGATCGACTATTCAGAGAGGATGCCACTGTGGGTGGTGGTTTTTGAAGAATACAGGCTGGGTAAAGGACAAGAGTAAACTTTTTTTTTTTTAGTGAGGCAATTGGGGTTAAGTGACTTGCCTAGGGTCACACAGCCAGTAAGGGTTAAGTGTCTGAGGCCGGATTTGAACTCAGGTATTCCTGACTCCAAGGCCAGTGCTCTATCCACTTCGCCACCTAGCTGCCCCAAAGAGTAAGCTTTTGTTGGGTCTTTTTACTGAAACGCTTACTGGAGCATCCCTAAGTATCTTCAGTATTCTTCATGCCAGTGTGGCTTCAGAGGAGAGAGTACGGCTGGTGATTTTGTACAGCCCTGCCTCACTTACCTCCAATTCACTTGCAAGTCAAGAAATCCCCCTCCCGAAGTCACTGTCACCTTTAAGAACAGGACAAACAACAATGGGGTCAGAGATGAAACTGCCCACTAACTTCTGGGATTTCCTGACTCACGAAGTATTGTTCCATTCCTAACACTTACTAGACATGGAAGGGTAGGTAGTTGTTGGCAGCCTTCTATCTCTCTCTCTCTCACACACACACACACACACACACCCCATTAGATCTCTTGATATGGGGTTTGATAGTTTTCTTGAAGTTCAGAGAGTCATAGATTTAAAGCTAGAAAGGACCTCAAAGGTCATCAGTGGAGTTGCAGGCCCTGAGACCAGTTGGTTATGTGCCTTTCTCAACCTCACACAGCTAGTAGGTATCAAATGCAAGATTCAGATGTGGGTCTTCCTGATTCCATGACCAGTACTCTACCCATCAGGCTGCCTCTCAAGTTAAGTACTAAGGCGTGCCTTTGGGGTTTAGGGAGGAGGAGGCAATTTTGCCAAGCTGTGTTGCACAGCATAATGTTAGTGGGGGAAGTAATTTCTTTGGATTAAGGATTTTGTTTGTTTGTTCTTAAATAAATTCTTGGCACTTCAGTGTCTCTGTGATAGTTATGGTATAATCTCCCAGCTAAATAAATAAGCTGTGATAACAGAAGTCATATCTTTTATCCTAGAAAGTAGATACCAATCACACATACACACACAGAAGAATATGTATACACACACACATATACAGAACAAGGAGGTTCTCCTTTTTTGCATTGTGTATATCTGCTCATTTTTTGTTTTGGAAGGTCTCCTCCTCCCAAATGACCTTCCCCCTCTTCCCCCTAACGCAGCTGTGTACACACAGCTTCCTCGAAGCCAGCCAGCTGCTAGAGAGTGCTTTTATGTGACCTCTCACCCTTAAGAGTAGAAATGCCATCTCTGCAGAAATGCAAGCTCGCCTTGGCCAAAGCCAGCCCCATTCATCACACCATCCAGCTGGCTGCTGCCGATGCAGTGAAAGAAAGTAGCTCTTTCTTCAGGGATTTCTATTCATTTTAGGGTCTGCCTGTCACAAGGGCGTTATATACAGCTGAAAACTGGGTTATTCAGAAGGTCAAAAAGCAAACTGTTTAATTAACTATCTGACTTATGGGCAAAATATTAGGTACTGCAAAAGTGTGTTAATGGAAGGAGAAAATGAGTAAGAGTCTCTTCCTCTTCAGACATGTAGCTCTCCTTGGTAAATCAATCAGTAAACATTTATTAAGCATAAGTGCTGGGGTTACAAAAAGAGGCAAAAGACAGTGCCTGCTCTCAGCTTACCCGGGGAAGACAAAAAAGATACAGAGCAAACTACATACAGGATAAATAGGAAATAATTAACATTGGGGAAGCATTAGAATTTTAGAGGGGTTGGGGAAGATTTCTGGCAAAAATGGATTTTATTTGGGATTTAAAGGAAGGTTAGACTTTGAGAGCCTGGCTTTAATCAGAGCTCCTGATTTGCTCTTTTATTTTATTTTATTTTTTTGCGAGGCAATGAGGGTTAAGTGACTTGCCCAGGGTCACACAGCTAATATGTAGACAGTCCAGTGTCTGAAGGCTAATGCAAAATAAATAAGTGGCAGGTTAGACTGACACTTGTCTGATAACAAGAGACTGTTGTGATGTACAACCAAAACAAAGGAGGACCCTGTCACACTCTTAGTGTTTTTAGTGAAAGGCAACCTGAATTGGTGTCAGAAGAGCGAGCTGGAATCCCAGTTCTGCTACATTATTACTAGATGATCTTAGGCAAGTCACCTTCTCCCTCCGTGCCTCAGTTTCTTTATCTGTAAAATGAGGGTATTGAACCAAATTATCTTTAAGATCTGGTTAGCTCTGGATCCTCTGATCCTTTGAACTCTTGTTTTCTTTCCTCACTACTCCAGATAATAATGCCTGGGATGGATCATTTGGTTTTTGTCATCCCTGACAATGACTGTGATTTTCACCAGTTTTGCAGTCAGAGAAGTCAGACTCTCCACCCCACCCCCCTCAGAGTTAGAAGGACACCTGTAGCGTGATGCAGGGCCACTGCTACCCTAGAATGTACCTCCAAGGTATGCTTACCCAACACACGAGCCCCTCTGTGCATTGCATCCTGAAAATCATCCACTGGACTGTGCTGCTTGACTCACTGGCATTTGCTGGATCCATCTTATTGCTGAGATTCATCCATAAAATGAAGTAGAATAGCCCTGGAAGATGTCCCAGGGCAGGAGTGGGACCTTATCCGCCAGCTGTCTGAAGACATGCGTGCTCTCCAGAGTGTGTTCCAGTGTGCACCCTTGGGAGGGTCCCAGAATTGTGCCCAAATCCCAGCAGCTCCCAGCCAGCCCCCAGTAATTGCTGTTGTCTCTGTGCTTGATCCAAGCATGAATGGAACGGTACCAGTCTTTGTGCAGAGTTTTGCTTTCCCAGGGGCCCTCAGAAACCACTTAGGCTGCCATTTTAAGTATGGTACCTCCTCTAGGGACCCTCTCCCCACCCCATTCATCATAAAATTCATCATAAAAGAGAGGTGCTAGGTTGGCTCTTTGCTAATTGCTGCCCTCTACAATGATGTCACTTATGGACTGGCGGTGGTTGGAAATGGGGGAGGCAGTTTTAGAGAGAATTATTTTGTAGCTAACAGAAGTTTTCCTAGGATCTTTATTCAGCATATACCCAATTATTTCTGCTTTGGTCATTTTTTTTCTGAGGCAGGGAAGGGTAGTTATTGTTTGCTAACAGGTCTCCACCAAATGGGGAAAGGGAGCTTGTCACCTCTGAGTTCTTCTTGATTGGCTTTGAATGTTCAATCAGAGAACAGAGGGGCATTATTTACAATTGCTGGACTTAATAGGTCCAGAAGAAGGGGGTATAATCGACATTGGATTTGTCTCACTAAATATGATCCCCTTTCATTTAGCCAACTAACCTTTCCTACCTTTTATTTTCATAACTTCAGCAGCTTTCATCAGGTCTAAGTAATAATATACCTCCACACTCCTGTTACCCTTAACATCATTTAAGAAAGACAAGAATAGGGTAGTGGATAGAACTGGCCTTGGAGGCAAGAAAGCCTGAGTACAAGGCCTGCCTTGGATCCATCCTCAAAGTGTGACCTTCAGCGAGTCAATTAATCTCTCAGTACCACCGGGAACTTTCTTTTCTTTCTTTCTTTCTTTTTTTTTTTTTTTGGCGGGGTAGTGGGGGTTAAGTCACTTGCCCAGGGTCACACGGCTAGTAAGTGTCAAGTGTCTGAGGCCGGATTTGAACTCAGGTACTCCTGAATCCAGGGCTGGTGCTTTTTCCACTGCGCCACCTAGCCGCCCCAACCAGGCACTTTCTAAGACTGCGAACAGATCAGCAGTGGGCATGGAAGTGTCTTTACTAGGAGTTCTCTTTACCAGTGAAATCATACATGCTGGTGTCTATTCATCTTGTCCTATCCTATCCTGTCTTATCTGTTTCTATCATCTATCTATCCTTTCTATATCTATCATCTCTTTATCAACTATCTCTAACATTTATCTTCTGTCATCTATCTATCCATCCATATATGTGTGTGTGTGTCTGTATATGTGTGTATAATACATATACAATATAGTTATATATGTGTATATATAAATATATAAATGTGTGTACACACACACACACACACACATATTAAGGCAGCAAAGTGGCTTAGTAGATAGAGCACCAGCCCTGGAGTCAGGAAGATCTGAGTTCAGATCTAGCCTCAGATACTAGCAGTGTGACCCATGGCAAGTCAATTCACCCTATTTACTTCAGTTTCCTCAGCTGTAAATTGAGCTGGAGAAGGAAATGACAAACCACCCCAGTATCTTTGCCAAGAAAACCCCGAATAGGGTCACAAAGAGTCAGATGTGATAAAACAACTGAACAAATATATACATACATATACACACACACACACACACACACACACACACACATATATATATATATATATCACGTACATACCTATATATTCAGTGTATTTGAACATACATAATATCACTGGATTCTGACATGTATATGGGACACATGATACAAATGAAGAAGCAGTTTGCCCCGCATCTGATGGATAGCAGCTAGTTAGTTAATGATGAAGCCAAGACTAGAGCCCAGATCATTAGATTTAGAACTGACAGGGATCTTAGTGATCATCCAGTTCCATCCTTTCATTTTACAGGTGAGGAAAGTGAGGCCCAAAGAGGTCATTTAAACTTGCCCAGAATCACACAGCTAGTAAATAACTGAGGAGGGATTTGAATCCAGAGCTTCCTGACTCCTCATCCACTGTTCATTACATAACAATGAATCACTTCCCCTTTGTCCCCTCCTTAGTAGATGGATCAACTAACTATTTATTAGTAGTCTAGACTTTTCTGTTCCTGTAACAGCCAAAGGCAGCTAATGGCCCAGTGAATAGAACCTTGGGCATGGAGTCAGGAAGATCTGTGTTCAAATCCAGATTCTGACAATTACTAGCTGTGTGACCTTGGGCTAATCACTTATCTTTTACTTTACTCAGTTGTGTCCAACGCTTTGTGACCCCATTTTGGGGTTTCCTTGGCAAAGATACTGAAGTGGTTTGCCATTTCCTTCTCCAGCTCACTTTACAGATGAAGAAACTGAGGCATCTCTACTCTAAATATTCACATGGACTATTTGTGCTCAACCTGTGGTAGAGCATTCCAAACTCATATTGGTTTCCTCAGTCATAGTTATACATGGTGTAACTTGACTGTAGCATAGTGATGTCAAGCACAAAAGACAACCAACGAACCATTTGCCTTAGTTTCCTCAGTTGTGAAAAAGAGAATAATAATAGCACCTACCTTGGAGAGTCAATGTGAGGATCAAGTGAGATAATATTTCTAAAAGCACTTAGCACATAGTAGGCTCTATATAAATGCTTATTCCCTTCACCTCCCCAAAAGAATGCTTTGCTTATGTAACTGCTTATTTTTGTCTGATGCAAAAAAAAAAAAAAAAAAAACGAAGAGAAAAGAAAAGATGAGCTTTGCTGGGAAGGATATTTGGAGCTAGCATGCATCCCACCCTTAGGAAATGGCAAGTCATTATTTGCCCCTGGCCACAGGATTTTTGAACCTGACTTCTAGGTTGCAGTGGTAAAAATGCCAGAGATATTCCTGGCCCCCAAGAAAGGTACCCCACATGCACTTCATTTTGCAAGAGCAGAACTCTTTATTTTAGGAAACAGAAGATTTAGCTCCACGATGAATCAGTAGCAAGATGGCCTTGTGGCTTTCAGCCAAGCTGAGCCATCACTCCACAGGAACAATTTGTGGGTAGCCAGTCAGATCTGGCTCTTGTTTTACTGCCTATTTCCTAAACGAAGATTTCATATCCTGTCTAACCCAGAACCAACTTGTCAAAGAGAAAATAAAGCATGTTTTTAGAAGGCAGAAGGAAAGAAACCACCCTGAGTGCCTTCTTAAAGAACACAGAATTTACCTAAGAATGACTCTAATATTACTTAGAAATGTTTTGCTTTGGGGTAGCTAGGTGGTGCAGTGGATAGAGCACCAGCCCTGGAGTCAGGAGGACCTGAGTTCAAATCTGGCCTCAGACACTACTTACTAGCTGTGTGACCCTGGGCAAGTCACTTAACCCCAATTGCCTCACCCCCAAAAATAAAATAAAATAAATGTTTTGCTTTGATCTCCTAAGGGCAAAGATTTTTGTACCAGTGGCCCGCATGGATATTGTTCTCCTTTTTCTTGGGCCCCAAGAGGGGCAGAGCTTTGGGGGTGCTTCTTATCTCTTTTTTCCATTGTTTACCAATTTAGGAAGTTTTAAAATTTGCTTCTCCTAATTAATTCCAAACTAATTTTCCTAATTAAGTAATTTCCTAATTGTTTTAAAATTTGATTTCCCCTAATTAACACAGACATTTGCATACTTATTACAATATCTCCCCTGGATGGAAGGTAAGCCTGAGGGAGGGATCCCAGTGTCCAGTACATAGTAGGTGTTTAATAAATACTTGTTGATTAACTGATCACTGGCTGCATCTCGAGTGACCCTTATCCTCTGCCCCGTTACAGACCACAGTCATTGACTATGTGAAGCCTTCAGATCTCAAGAAAGACATGAATGAGACCTTCAAGGAGAAATTTCCTCATATCAAACTAACTCTCAGCAAAATACGAAGGTACCGTGCAGACCGACACTCATGTGACATTTTCTGTGACACAACCCAAGCTACCACAAAAATCAGGCGAATCTTGGGTGGGCTGGTGACTTTTCTTATTGCACTGGAGGGGATAAAAGAAAATGTCATTTAAGTGAATGAGTGGCACTGTGATAGCTCTGATCTCAGAGCCCTTAAGCAAATTAGTTTGTAGGGAAGAAAGAAAATGAGGTGTTTTGCTTTCATCAATACAACCTGAGCAATTTCAACATAAGAAAAATGAAGTTGGCACATAAAAGATCGGCAATAAATGTTGCCACCTAGAAAACTTTTGATAGTTCAAGAAAGGATAGGTAATGGACATATGCTTTCTTCTTCTAATTCAGGTCAATGCTTAGAGTCTTAAGCAGGTCCTAAAACACAGAAAAAAATAGCCTGCCTAGAGGCACATGGCCAGTATGTATCAGGTGGGATAGTCCAAAGTTGAAACTAAAAAGATTAAAAATGGAAGTATGCAGGCAACCAGTCAGCCAGAATTTGGTCACTTCATATATTTGGCTGTGTTTTAGAGCCTAACATCAGTGAGATCATTTGGGTCTACAATGTAGGCATCAAAATCAGCTGAAGTAGCTGGGCCTAAATATCAGCAAAATCAATATTTTAATTAATTTTGGTTTGGTTTGGTTTTTTACTTTACAAAGTTTCTCCTTCACACATACTCTCTCTCTCTCTCTCTCTCACTCTCTCTCTCTCTCTCTCTCTCTCTCTCTCTCTCTCTCTCTCTTAGAAAGCAAATACATTCTTTTCATATGTGTATTCATCTGGATTTCTAATGGATCCACATTTTGCTAGAGTGTCCTGTGTTTGACTGTGATCATTAGTCTAGTACAGGTGTAATACTGGTATATTTACCTAAACCGCAAGGCTAAGCAAAAACAAACATTAATACCTTCAACCTTGGGCCAAAGAATTTTCATAAATATAAAAGGTTCATTTTTAGAAGAATAACTTCTTAGCTCTAATAACCCAGATAGCCATTGGGCAAACCTTTCGCTTAGTACTAAGGTTTATTTTCTGGCTTGGTTTGGTTTCAATATTTCTGGCTTCTCTAATGCATTCTTGTCCCTATTCACTTTGATCTAGTTCATTCCTCGTTTATGAAATGTCTGCCATTGTTAGGTTCCAGTTAATTACCTTGGAAGTTTACTCCACCATCTGGCTCTTTGTTCCTGTCCTGCCTTTTGCCGCAGTCTGTTTTCATCTTCATATATGATGCTATGGCGTTGGGCTGTTGGGTCTAGGGGAAGTTGAAAAGGCACATCATGTCCCATTTCTATATTGTAAGAATGAGGAAGAGATGTGTCTATTTTCACCCCCGTCTCTTTGGTGTTTCCTCCTTTGATGCTTCACACATCACAGAGATGACTGGAGGTTCTGAAACCTGTGCCCATTGATTTTAAGCTCTACTGAGTCCTGCCCTCCCTCCCCCGCCCCACAGAAGGACTTTAATCTTATTTTAGGACAAGCCTAACTCAGATCAGAGAGGCTCCTCCACAGGTTAGCCACAGGATAATATGTTTTTTTGACCACAGAAACTCACAGAACATCTACCAATGGATGGAGAACTGGTATTGCATTTCAAACCAATCCTATAGGGCAGCTAGGTGGTGCTATGGATAGAGTGCTGGGTCTAGAGCCCCAAGATTCATCCTCCTGAGTTCAAGGTGGGACAGAACATGTAACATATCTCGTCGGGTAGTAGGAAAGATCCCTAGCTTTGGAAGCAGAAGGCCTGAGTTCCCTCCCCACCTCTAACAGCTACTGTGACCTCTGTGACCTTCAGGGAACCTCCAGGGACTTGATTTTCTCCCATGTAAAAAGGGGATGGACATGATTGAAGTTCCTTCCAGCTTTAGACCAGGGGTGCTCACAACAGCCTTGGATGGGTCCAGTACAAGGACAGTTCTTTCCACTTTGTGTATGCATTCTTCACTTAACAGGACAAAGAGTTCTTAAAGGAGTCCTCCATTGCACAGTGTCCGCGGAGGGGGAAAGCTTTCAAAAATCAGAGCTTGCTCATCTTTCCTCCTTGCCGAGGGATCCAGTTCCAGGCTGCTGCTGAGTCACCTTCCGTCTTTCCTCTCTTTCTCTAGTCTGAAGCGAGAGATGAGGAAACTTGCCCTGGAGGAGTGTGGCTTCGAGGAGCCTACCGTGGCCATGGCCTTTGTCTACTTTGAGAAGCTGGCCCTCAAGGGGAAGCTGAACAAACAGAACCGGAAACTTTGTGCCGGAGCCTGTGTGCTGCTAGCCGCCAAAATTGGAAGCGACCTCAAAAAACATGAAGTAAAGCACTTAATTGATGTAAGTGAGCTTAGGAGCCAGTAGCTGTTGCAGGCCCTGCTTTCAGTTTGGCGATCATCCGTCCCAAGGTATACCCTTTAGGTATTTGGTTGACAACATCATATTTGACATCTCTAGAGCTACCTACCACCTGGGTTGCCTCACCTGGGAATTAAGAGATGTAGGCTGGGGAGCTTGCTTTTTTTTTTTTTTTAACACTTCTCAGCAATGACAAGCATTTATTAAACACCTGCTGTGTTTTCAGGATGCTACAAAGACAGAAATAAACACAGTCCACGCTTTGCCCTCGAGGAGTTTCTAACCATATCACACAGAAGATGAGGGAGGATAATTTGGGGGAAAGGGTCTGGGCAGAATTCACTTTGTCAGGAGTAAAGGAAGAAGCCCAGTCTTTTCTCTTGCCATAAAATTTGTGGGGTAAAACTGTGGTAGAAGCTGTGGTCTCCAGAACAAGGAACCTGCTGGACTCAACAGGGGCCTCTAAAGCTGGAATGTGATCCAAAGTGTTTGACGGAGCTTGGTGGTTTTCCTGCATAACTGATTGCTTATCACTGGGGAGAGATTTAGGGTTCAGGGCTATCGCCGCACTCAGCAAGGAAAAGGGGCCTTTAGAAATAACAGAAATAGAGGACTCCTCTGAGTCCCACTTGGCTGGTTACCACCTGAAGCATCTGTACTCACTTATGTTGAGGGGCAATTGTAGAATAAGGACCTGGGTTCGAATCCCCTGTCCCTTATTACATACCCCTTGGGCAAGTTGAGCTTGAACTAAATGATCACTGAATGGTCCCTGATGGCTTTAAATTTATGATCCTATTCTGATGAAACATAAATAGTTTGGTTGAAATGATCAAAGTCCTATCTCTAATATACCCGTGTTTCATCCATTTATTCATCACGTGGAAAGATTCTGAGGGTTACCTGCCCCGACCCACCTGACTACAAGTACTCCAGAGCCACATGATTATGCTTGTGAGCGCATAGTGATTTTAGCATTAAGAGATTTCCATAGATCTTCCTTAAATGATAGTGTGTTAGAAGGAATGAACATTGAAAAATGCAGAATGGCAATAGGCATACTTATTCTAACATGGTAATATACCATGCAGTCTAACACTAATGTAATGAATGTAAAAGTAGCTTGCTCAAGCAATTTGCTTAATGAATTCCAATCCCAGTGATAATCTGCCTCAGGCAGCCTACTGCTCTGTGGGATAAATTTTCTGAATACACCACACTGCACAATGTAAGTATGCCAGAGCACAGTGCAGCCTAATCAGTATTTTTAAATATCTTTGCCAAAAAATCCAGCAATGTTCTGATAAATGTTTTACAACCGGCTTTCCAAAAAGCAAGAAACTTTTTTTTTTTAACAGCAGACAGGGCTGAAAATGACTGAACCACAAAGTAGAAACCCAGGACATTAATACCATGGCTAAAATGCTTATTGTTTTCTTTCTTCCTGTTTCAGAAACTGGAAGAGAAGTTCCGGCTGAACCGACGAGAGCTGATTGCCTTTGAATTCCCAGTCTTAGTGGCCTTGGAATTTGCTCTCCATCTTCCCGAGCATGAAGTCATGCCCCACTACAGACGACTGATCCAGAATTCCTAGCACACACTACCCTCCTGGGGCAGGGGGAAAGACTGCTTCCTTTGAGCAGCAGTTACAACTGGAAATGCAAAGATAGAACTCGAAATATACCAAAATTTTCTTTTTCATTCGACATCGTTTTCTTCTGTGGTAGAAGCCGTACTAGAGACATTTCAGGGACTCTTTTGTCTTGTTCAGCCTAGATGAACTCATGGTAGCTCTTGACTACCCAGAGCAAAGGAAGGAGGAATTCAACGAAGACAGTGGAGGCCCAGCACTGTCCCTGGGGAAATGGACTTTTGGGGACCAAGTGAGGAATATTCAGTTGCCCATCTCAGCTTATTGAAATACAAGTCTTTCACAGTCTCCATTCCAGTCTTCCTTCTGGTCATCTGTCCACTTTGCAAACCTAGGCCAGGCCCTTCTCTCCTTTACTGTTTCTTTCTTGGCCTATTCCACCCTGGGATAGGGGCAGTTGAAGGGAAAGGGAGAGAGGACTTTCAGAAGTGGGGGAAAAGCTTTTCAAAGATATCTTCACTGTGTCAAAAAAAACCGTGCCAATCTATTTTTGTATTTGATATTGGAAGTGCACTTTTCCCGGGGGGGGGGGGGCCGGGGAGGTAGTTAATGCATTATGTCCCTGTGCATGTTTATGTGCACATGTATGTGTGTGTTTATGTTTGGGTGGGGGGATGCTGCATTCCTAGTCTCCCAACAATGTCATAGTTTTCAGAGAGGTTAGCAGGTTAACCAGCCTGACTTTCCGTGATGATTTCTTGAAAATGTAACTTTTGGGAAAAGCAAGCAGTGAAATCATCCTTAATGTTTCAGTTTCCAGTCCCACATCATTGATCCCTTTTATGCCTTTTCCAAGATGTCGGTTTCATCTACTTCAACCATAAGAGGCAAGTCAGTGGCAGACCACCCCACTTCAGTATTGTATTTTTGTCATTCAGTTGTTTTTCGGTCATGTCCGACTCTTTATGACTCCATTTGGGGTTTTCTTGGCAAAGATACTGCAGTGGCATGCTGTTTCTTTCTCCAGCTCATTTTTACAGATGAGGAAACTGAGACAAACAGGGTTAAGTGACCTACCCAAGCTCACACAGCAAGTATCTTACTTAGGCCAGATTTGAACTCAGGAAGATATCTTCCTGACTCCAGGCCCTGTACTCTTGTGCACTATGGCGCCACCTAGCTGCCCTCAGTATTGCATGCTGTAAAGCTAAAATGCCTGGCAACCAGGAATTCCTGTTCTCTTTCCAAAAGTCCTTTGTTCCCCACCCACACCTATGTGTATTCCACCCTCAGCACTTTTCCCGCCTGGGAGACGGTCAGAATGTCACTCTGTCCTGTTGTATTTCTGTGCTCTATGTTAGAGTGCTCCCTCAGCACACTGGTTGTGCTGTCTGTGAAACTGTATTACACAGATCCAGAGGACCAATGAGTGAGGTTGTAGAATTGTTGTCTTGGAGCTTTGCGAGCTGAGACAAACAATAGAGTAAGCTTAAAATGGAGTCGGTGGGAGTAGACGTTTGCCTTTCTCTTTTAATTTATTACCATGTAATGCAGGAACTGTTTTCAGGCTGGATTTTCACAGTTCGATTCCAGCCATTGAGGTAACTTGTACTGAAGAGGAAAAGCTTGGGGAAATGAACCACAAGCCCATGGCTACTCTATCCTCTATCACACAAAGATAGTGTGTCAGCCAGAGGATTGAAGAAAGCTTTCTGTGGTTATGTAAAGAAAGAATTTAAAAATATTTATTATTCTTCTTATTATTGTATATGTGTGTGTGTGTATATATATATATATATATATATATATATATACATATGCACATATGTCTAACCAATACCTCTTCCCACTGCATCGCAAATTCATCTGTCATTTCAGCCCAAGACCTTCAGAACTTGGATTCTATTTAAGATAGAGAGACTCACAACTTCCCATCAGCCTGTCATGGGATGTGGGGAATATGAGGAGAAATTCGATCAACAAACTTTTCCCTTCTAGAGACTGAAGTCATTGACTCAGAAGGGACCGGAAGATCACAGCAGATGTGGGGAGGATGCACCTTCTTTGGACTTGGAGGCTTACCTAGGTTTGCCCATTTTCTCCCTTTCATCGGGGATCAGGGCTGACTGATTTTTTTTATAGTGAATGGACACAAGTTTGAGCTCCTGTGGGTCAGACCCAACACTTCGGCTGACACAGAAAGGAGAAAAGATAAGACCATCAGCGGATGTTTGTGGAGCCAGCCTGATGCCATGCAGGGTAGGGGCTGCAAAATGTCGAAAGCGTCACCAGGCTCACATTCCTGGAGTACCCTGACTTTCTAACTCATGCTGTCCCAAATAGAAGGTATTGAGAGTGTCTGTCAGCAAAAAGACCCTCACCTCAAGATGGCTCATGTTAACCTTGGAAGACAATACAGTCAGCCTTCAGTGGTGAGAATCCAAGTTGCACAATCCCCTCGGCCTCTCTCCTGGATGTCTCGCTTCTGGAGATGGCTCAGGGCAGGGCATGGTGCTTCGTTTATAAGCAGCAAGGACCCAGGCACCCAGAAGTATCTCAAAGAGCAAATCTCATTGTCATTCTACATTCAGTCTTTCCCCAGCTCCAGCTCCTGAGCTTTGAAGGCAGATGATGATAGGACAGGGATTCTCTCTCTCTCTCTCTCTCTCTCTCTCTCTCTCTCTCTCTCTGGTGGGGCAATGAGGGTTAAGTGACTTGCCCAGGGTCACACACAGCTAGTAAGCGTTAAGTGTCTAAGGCCGGATTTGAACTCGGGTACTCCTGACTCCAGGGCCAGTGCTTTATCCACTGTGCTACCTAGCTGCCCCTGCTCATTCTCTTTTAACAACACACTAATGCATTTGACATTTGTATGGTTTATTTTCTTTTTGACATTTGAAGGGTGGGAAAGAATCCATTCTCCTTTAAAGAACCATTTGATATTAGAAGTCTTTATTATATTCTGCCTTACCATTTGGTTTCATTTCAGTCGGTTGAGGAGGGGTTGTTTATTTTTTAAAGTGGGGAGGAACTTAGGCTGGGAAAGAAGACATTTTTAATAAGAGAGCTTCAATTTAATGAAAGCCTATCACTACATAGATATATATATATATATATATATATATATATATATATATATATATATATATATAGCTTTGGAGAGGAGTCCCGGTGGGGTGGAGGGGGGAAGAGATAAAGGGAATAGAAGTTACCCCTAAGCAAATTGCTGGGATTTGGAGGAGCTGTGCTGTATGTGGGTGATTGGTCGATGACTCAGGAAGGCAGCCTATTGGGTGGGAGAGGAGAGGAAGAATTGTGTCTTCTAGCTGATGCTAGAAGATGAACAATCAACGCATCAACACCAAAAGTTACATTATCAAGACAAAGCTCTCATCCAATTCCCAAGCTGTCCCAGGTATTCATTTTAGCATGTGTCTACCTGCCTAAAACTATCTACGCTGAGAGACTTAGGAGGTAATTGGTCCCGGCCCTTGCCTAATCCTCCAGAGATAGACCTGGGCTTTGTACCTCTGCAGTACTGGCTCTTGTCTGTTGTAGCCCATCTCCAAGTGACCAAGACGATACAGCAGAGAACCCTCAGCTCAGAGTTAAGAAGCAACTTTTTTATTCATGGCCCAAATAGCAAATTGACTGTTGGCTTATGGGAAAAGTTGTACTGCTCACATAGGAAGCTAAGCCATACAGATGGGTGAGTTGAACGGCCGTTTTCTGGGCTTCGGTTGCAGGTGATTCTGATCAGGAAGGTCCTGTCTTTGAAATTCACTTGCCTTATGCTTTGGTATTGTTATCCCTGACCTCTGGTTGAGGAGCTTCTGGGGAGAGCCTCAGAGCAGTAATTCCCCATGGTGAATTTCAGTCCCCAGTCCATTGGCCTCTTCAGATGGAGGCTCCACCGTCAAAGCACAAGGCTTGGCCAGTTCAGGGATGCTGGAGCCCGAGGGGTCTGCTCCACCATCCTGTGACATCCTATGCTAAAGCAACAGGAAATCAGTTACCAATGGAAAAGATTCCTGTTTTCCTTGGCATTTTATGACCATGGTTTTTGTTTCATTACCCACAAGACAGTCTAGGGACAGTCACCTACTTGGTAAATGTCGCTATGTACCATAAGCTGTACCTTACCAGGTTTGGGCTTATTTGGGGGGAGGGCTGGGTTAAACCGCTTTCCCTCTTGTAACAGTAAATAAAATTGTTCTATACTAAACTCTTGTTGTTACTGAGTTCTTTATCTTTCTTTGAGATGTTTGCATTTTGATGTGCAGAAAGCTTAGTAACACTGGCCTTCTTCCTTTTCTTCTGCAGTTTAGCCAGAGGGGCAGAAGACTCCTGGGCAAATTTAAGTCAGATGAGTATCTCAAACACTTACCAGTTGTATGACCCTAAGCAAGTCACTTAACCTCTCTCAGTTCTCTCCTTTGTAAAATGGGGGTAATAGTAGCATCAGTCATCCAGAGTGGATGTGTGATAATATTTGCAAACTGCTTTGCAAACTTTAAAGCACTATATAAATACTTTGCAGACTTTAAAGCACTATATAAATGCTAATGATATGTATTTGTTTTGGGTTTGTTTTTGTGGGGCAATGGGGGTTAAGTGACTTGCCCAGGGTCACACGGCTAGTAGGTGTCAAGTGTCTGAGGCCGGATTTGAACTCAGGTCCTCCTGAATCCAGGGCCAGTGCTTTATCCACTGTACCACCTAGCTGCCCCCGCTAATGATATGTATTAAGGTATGCAAAGCACTTTACACAGATTAATCTCATTTGATCTTCACAACAACCCTGTGGAGTATTGTTACCACCACTTTACACATGGAGAAACAGACTTAGAGAGGAGAAATAACTTATTCAAGGTCACACAAGTTAGCTGGAGCAGGATTTGAACTCAGGCCCTACTGGCTCCAAGTCCAATGCTCTATGCATCTAGCTGCCTTTTTTTTTAGTGAGGCAATTGGGGTTAAGTGACTTGCCTAGGGTCACACAGCTAGTAAGTGTCAAGTGTCTGAGGTCAGATTTGAACTCAGGTCCTCCTGACTCCAGGGCCGGTGCTCCATCCACTGCACCACCTAACTGCCCCCATCTAGCTGTCTTTTGAGAGTGGCCATAGGAACACTTCCCCACCTAAAAAAGAGAAAACTTCAATGGAAGCACCAGGAAATTCATCTCTCTTGGCAATGACAGGGAAGTGCTTATTAAGGAAAGAACCAGCCATATTATTGCAAGCTCAATGATCAATAATAGCTCATATCTACACAGCTGTTTGTAGGTTTACAAAACCCCTTAATAATATAACATGTGTGCGGTACATAGAACATTTTCTATTACTATTCCCATTTTACAGATGAAAAGAAGGAAAGGTGGACAGAAGATTTGGAGTGAACGTCAGGAACAATATGAAATTCCTATAGCACCTTAATTTTTACAAAGCATAATCTAATGGGGTAGATAGAACACATTTACTCCCTTCTTACATATAGAGAAACTGAGGCTCAAACAAGTAAAGTGAATTGCCCAGGGTCACACATGTAAATAAGTGTCAAAGATGAAATTCAAATCTAGGTCTCTTCTGACCCGAGTTCTAGTGCTCTTAAACATTATACCATATTGCCTCTCTGGGAATGCAATCCTGGCACCATGACCATGGCTACTCCTGGCTTTTAGAGGCAAAAGAAACATTTCAGTGGGTGTTCCTGTAACTGAAAGACAGAATTCAGGAGGAAAGAATTAGAAACTGGGAAAACAGGTAAGAATGCAATTTTCTCATCAATGATTCTTGTCCCACAGGGCAGGTCTGAGAGAACAAAACCAGAATGGATGTGAGTTCAATTCAATAAACATTTACTAAGCACCTACTACATGCCAGGAACTTCACTAAGCCAGGGGGATACAAAAAGAAGATAAAAAAATAGTTCCTGGGGCAGCTAGGTGGTGCAGTGGATAGAGCACTAACCCTGGAATCAGGAGGACCTGAGTTCAAATCTCCCCCGCAGACACTTGACCCTTACTAGCTGGGCAAGTCACTTAACCCTCATTGTCCTGCAAAAAAAAGAAAAAGAAAAAAAAAATAGTTCCTGCCTTCAGAGAAGCTTACAATCTAATGGTGGGGAGGGAAGCAATTTGCAAAAAAACATACACAAAACCATTTTTATACAGGATATAGAGGAAATAACAGAGGGAAGGCCTGTAATTAAAGGAAGTTGGGGAAAGCTGTACAAGATATGATTTTAGCTGAGACTTAAAGGAAGCTAGAGAGATCGGCAGTCTGAGCAGAGGAGGGAGGATGTTCGAGGCATGGGGAACCACCAGAGAAAAGGCCCAGAACCAAGAGATGGGGTGGTTTTTTTTATAGAACAGACAAGATGCCTGTGTCACTGGATGAAAGAATTCATGTTAAGGTATAAGAAGGTATAAGGTATAAGATATAAGAATTCATTAAGGTATAAGAAGAATGGAAAAGTAGGAGGGGACTAGATTATGTTTGTTTTTGTGGAGTTTTTGCTGGGCAATGAGGGTTAAGTGACTTGCCTAGGGTCACACAGCTGGTAAGTGTGAAGTGTCTGAGGCTAGATTTGAACTCAGATCCTCCTGAATTCAGGGCCAATGCTTTTATCCACTGTGCCACCTAGCTGCCCCCAGGGGACTATATTATGAAGGACTCTGAATGCCAAGCAGAGGATTTTGTATTTGCTTCTGGAAGCAATAGTAAGCCACTGGAGTTTATTGAGTAAGAGAGGTGATATGGCTGGACCCACATTTTAGGAAAATCACTTTTAGTGGCTAAATGGAGGATGGATTGGAGTGGGGAAAGACTTGAAGCAGGCAGACCCAAGAGCAGGGCATTACAACAATCCAGGTGCAAGATGATGAGGACCTGAACCAGGATGGTGGCAGTGTCAGAGGAGAGAAAGGGGTTTATTTGGGAGATTCTTCAAAGGTAAAATTGACAGATTTTGGACCAGATTGAGTGTGGCAGGTGAGAAATAGTGAAAAACCCTGGATGACTGGAAGGATGGTGTTGTCTTTGACAATAATAGAAAAGGTAGCAGGTAGCGAGGCTTTAGTGGGAAAGATAATGAATTCTGTTTGGGATCTATTGAATTTAAGATGCCTCCTGGATATCTAGCTTAAGATGTATGGAAGTCAGCAGAAAGATTGGGGCAGAAAAGGTAGATTTGAGAAACATCAGCATGAAGATATTCTATAATGGACCTACCCACAAAAAGGAGTCAGACTTGGGGTGGTTTCCTGTAAATGTTCCGGTTGTTTTGAGGCCATGTAGCTGTTTAATCTGTTAACAAACATTGCTTCTGACAGGGCTTGTTCTTTCTACAAAATCTTCCTCTTTGCTACATAAACATAAGAGGTCATTTAAGAAGTGTCATTCATCATTCTTCTATAAAATTGTCTAAAATCAGGGTGGGGTGGGCGAAGTTCATGAAAGAAATTGAGCTACAAGAGGTATATGATTATGTTCTTTAACATCTGAGGTGCCGTTCTGGCTTATCTAAGGCAGCTAGGTGGTGTAATGGATAGAACACTAGACCTAAAGTCAAGAAGATCTGAGTTCAAATCCTTCCTCAGATACTTACCAGCTATTAGACCCACATACCATAGATAATACTGCAAGCTCACCTGTAGCTATCCCTTTGTAGATGTGAGACGCAGGATGTGAGTAGGTACCTTTCAGTGATGTCAGGCCACATAATGACTTAGAAAACCAATAATTAACATTATCTGTTGTTTTGTGGTTTTGCTTATTTTGTTAAACATTTCCCAATTACAGTTTAGTCTAGGAGTTCTGGCAACATTCGGGTGTCCTAGGGGCTGCATGGAGCCCTCAGGATACGAGTTTGACTCATCTGCCAGAGAGGACATTCACCTAAGCCCTAACTCTCAGCCTGCTACTGGTTTGTTAAATCATTATATCTCTTACTGGGTTCAATGGCAATCAAGGAGCATGTTCTAATATTCCCTCATATATTACTAGGGATAGGGACTGGACCTGTGCTTTCATTGGTATAGGGAGCCCCAACATGAGGAAACTCCATCCACCTACTGCAGCTAGGTGCATAGAGCACTGGTCCTCAAACATTTACTAGCTGTATGACCCTGGCTGGGCAAGTCACTTAACCTCTCTTTGCCTCATTTTCCTCAACCGTAAAATGGGGAGAAAAGAATAACGGCTCCTATCTGGCAGGGTTGTCATGAAAATAAAATGGGATAATATGTGTAAAGGCTTAGCACAGTGCATGGCATATAGTAAATGCTGTATTTTATTATATTATTGCATCATTCTCTCCGCCTTCAATGCAGGCTGGCATCTTCTCTGCAATTTAGTCTTAGAGTGTTACCTAGAGCCCTACATAACTTGTTCAGGTGCCCACAGCTAGTATGGGCCAGAAACAAGACTTGAACTCAGTTTCCAGCTTACTCTCTCTCTCCAACACCATAATTGACTCCCCATTAGAGATGCAAAAGGTCTCATTAATTAATTAGCTCAAGGCCCCTACTTCATTAAAACTAAAGAAACTTTTTTCCATAAATTTTCCTTCCAACCCCCAAACTTACATGCTTAGACAAGCATCAATATCACTAGTCATGTGATTTATTAACAGTAACCAATAATCCAGAAAAAGAATATTTCAACCATGTATCCACTCTGAGAAAGGTCACATAGTCCCCAGTGGCTGGAACCATAGTCCAGTAATTCAATACTCTCAGGTTGCAAGTTAAAGCCTCTTAGGAATTTTTCTCAGAAGAGCTCCATGGACTGAGTATAACTCAGATCTCTCATAATGTCTTTTTAAGCTCTCTCAAGATATCAGTTAACCTTCCACGTCCCACTTAATCTCTTGCTCTGTGACAGTTAGCTCTTCAAATGCCTCTTCACAATCCTCATCCATGACAGTTGAGTTAAAATTCGATCTTGTTCTGGTCCCCCTGACCACCCTCACTCCCTTTTTAGTCAGTTTAGTAAGTGGGTTTATAAGAAGCCAGTGTAAAGGGGCAATCTAGCAGGAAATAAGATTGCAGAGGGGGACCTGGAAGTCACATACAAACTTTCCCAAAGATCAAAAGGGCATAATTTACAAATTGTATCACATATTAATCAAAATTCACATCCTGGTATGATGTGGCAGGGCCTTAGGCTGGTCCTATGATATGTAAATCACAGACAAGTTCCAGACATCCATAAGACCAGCAGAACACCAAATGGTGCTGGTAACTCTGAGATGGTAGAGACATGCTAACTTGAAAGTTTCACAAACAACTTTGAGATGATTAGGATATGTTAATGAACTAATCCAAGGTGGCATAGATAAGAGTTAGTCTCTTCCCCTCCCCCCCAAAAAGACAGTATAAACATGAGACCTCAAGCTCCTGCCCTTGAGAATTCTTCCATCTTCATCTGAGTCCGTGCTGTGAGTGTTCCCCACTCTAATCCATGGTTACACGAGTGGTTCTCTGTGCCTCTCCCCATCCCCATCCTCTTCCTCACACTGCCTGCCTTCACCATCCCATCCCCTGTCCCCATGCTGTCTGCCTCTGTACCATGTTTACCATTTATCTGTGCCCTCTATGCCTTATTAAAGTGTGATTGCAGCCTCACTTGCCACTGTGGTTGTGGGCTTTCCCATCGAGTACTATAAGTACTAGGAATGCCTGCCCCTGTATCATGATTTCATAATTTTATAAATTATCAATTCAACAGTCGACTCTCCAAGTCTCTCACAGATTTTATGACAGTTCAATCAGCAAATCTCAGGAAAATTCTCAAAATCCCCTCTCAATTCCTCCTAATTCTCTTTCCAGGATAATAGTTTTGGGGTGTTTTGGGGGGGGGGCAATGAGGGTTAAGTGACTTGCCCAAGGTCACATAGCTAGTAAGTGTCAAGTGTCTGAGGTCAAATTTGAACTCAGGTCCTCCCAAATCCAGGGCTGGTGCTTAATCCACTGTACCATCTAGCTGCCCCTTAGGATAATAGTTAACTGTCACTGGGGGCAGCTAGGTGGCACAGTGGATAGAGCACCGGTCCTAGAGTCAAGAGTACCTGAGTTCAAATCTGGTCTCAGACACTTGACACTTACTAGCTGTGTGACCCTGGGCAAGTCACTTAACCCCAATTGCCTCACCAAAAAAACCCCAAAACAATAATAATAATAATAATAATAATAGTTAACTGTCACTCTCTAGGACTTTATTCTTCCTCTTAAAAGTCCATTAACAATTAAGAACATTTCTGTGAGAGGATCTACTTAGACTAGGGTTACACGCAAAATGAGGGGGTACCTCATTTATAAAATGGATGTAATAATAGCACCTATCTCACAGGGTTTTGTTGTGAAGAGCCAATGAGATATTTTAAGTAAAGTATTTTGGGAGCCTTAACATATCATATAAATACGAGCTATTTTATCATTAATAATAAATATTTGTGGATTGATTAATGTCCCCTTCGCATTTACCTGATGTATTTTTTCTATAATAGTGCCAGTGTAGCAGGAGTCAGAAATAGATCTTTCCATTCCAGCTAAATTCCTCTAATTAAATTTAAGGCTGAAGCCCAATGCTGATTCAATATCTAAGGTGAATGCATGAAGGTTTAATTCTACTCTAGGTGCCAATGTATAAAGAAGTAGATATATATATATATATGGTAGAGAGTTGTAGCAAGTGGTGATACTGGGCTTGGCAGCATGATGGGTTTTCCCTCCCAGGAGAACAGCTCAGTCTGAACATTACAGAGCTGGGGACTTCCACAACTTTGGATGGACGATGCTCTCCTTCAGAACCCAAACGCTAGATTCCTCTTGTTGTTTCTCACATCCATCACTTCATTTCACACTTCCATCCATGCTTGTCCCTCATGCTTGAAATACTCTCCCTCCTTCACCTCCATGAAATCCTCCACCTCCTTAAAATCCCTGAAGACTTGGTTCAACTGTCACTTTCTACAGGAAGCCTTCCCCCTTTCCTCCAGCTGCTGAAGCTATGGTTACCTTCCATCTACTCTGTTTGCATTTCATCATTCCTAATTATTTAAATGTTGTCTTTCCCACTAAAATGTAAGCTTCCTGAGGGCAGGCACCCTCTTCTTGCTTTTTTTTTTTTTTTTAGTGAGGCAATTGAGGTTAAGTGACTTGCCCAGGGTCACACAGCTAGTAAGTGTTAAGTGTCTGAGGCTGGATTTGAACTCAGGTACTCCTGAATCCAGGGCCGGTGCTCTATCCACTGCGCCACCTAGCTGCCCCCTTCTTGCTTTTTTTTAATCCCCAATCACTTAGCGCAGTGCCTGGAACATGTTGTTCCAGTTATTTCAGTTGCCTCTGACTCTTTGTGACCCCATTTGGGATTTTCTCGGCAGAGACGCTGAAGAGATTTGTCATTTCCTTCTCCAGCTCATTTTCCAGATGAGGAAACTGAGGCAAACAAGGTGACTTTCCCAGGGTCACATAAGTGGTCTGAGACCAGATTTGAACTCAGGCCTTCCTGACTCCAGGCCCAGCCTTCTATCCACTGTGCCACATAGCTACCACACCTGGCACGTGTTTGTTGTTGTTCATTCTTCATTCTCAAAGAGAACCAAGGGGGGAGGGGGTTGTTATGTGTTGACTTGCAAGTGAATTGTATTTAAGTGAGGCAGAGCTATGTAAAGTCATCAATCAGCCTCACTCTCTCCTCCAGGGACATCTGGGTCCAGGGACAAGACACAGGTCAAAGAATTGGCCCAGGATGCAATAGGAGACCTTTGACTTTTTTTTTTTAAGTGAGGAAATTGAGGTTAAGTGACTTGCCCAGGGTCACACAGCTGGTTAGTGTTAAGTGTCTGAGGCTGGATTTGAACTCAGGTCCTCCTGACTCCAGGGCCTGTGCTCTATCCACTGTACCACCTAGCTGTCCCGACCTTTGCCTTTTTAAGCTAAGGTCTTTCTCAGATCTCAATTTTGTCTGAGGCAGTGCTCAATCAGTATTTAAAGGCTAGATAAGAATTGAGGCAAACGATGGCCTAGTTTGCCTTCATAAAAGAATCAATCTGGGAGGCGAGGGCCCTCAGAGATTCTGGCCAGAACAGAAACAGTTGCTATTTACACTCAGTCTTATTCATCAAAACCCAAACAATGAGCAATTGAGGCTTGGGCGCCGAGACCTATTATTGGCCAATAAGTGAAAGCCAGAGACACATAGTATGCCATAATAGAAGAAACTGCTTGTTCGTTGAGTGATGAATGGCTGTATGGATGGGTAGATTGATCAAAACAAGCATTTATTTAGTATATTTGGCACTAAGTGTTTAAGAGGACATAAAACATTTTTTAATGTAGTAGTTTCTGCTTATCCTAGATCAGTATATTTGTCAAAGTCTCCCTCTCCCTTTAACCTCCAAATATAAAGCAATGTTAGCCAGAATCACTGCAGCCTGCCCAGAATTATTCTATAGGTTTGAACAGACCCAACCGGCTGACCAGGACTATTCCATGGGTTGCTTCATCTCTCAGAACCAGAACTAATATACAGATCTGAATGGCAGGGAGTAAGTGGATTAGTATCTGTCTCTTTGTATCCTTTTTGTGCGTGCTTATTCCACTAATGGTATCTTATACTATCAAGAAATCCTAGAGTTACAACAACTGACATGAAGATATGTCTCCATTCCTTGAAATCCCAATCTGGAAAGGCTTGGGGGGGCAGCTAGGTAGCGCAGTGGATAAAAGCACCAGCCCTGGATTCAGGAGGACCTGAGTTCAAATTCTACCTCAGACATTTGATACTTATGAGCTGTGTGACTCTGAGCAACTCACTTAACCCTCATTGTCCCACAAAAAAAAGGAAAGGCTTAGTGTTGGGGATTTTCTTGGCAGAGATATTAGCATGGTTTGCTATTTCCTTCTCCAGCTTGTTTTCCAGATGAGGAAACTGAGACAAACAAGGTGAAGTGACTTGTCCAGGGTCAAATAATTAGTAAGGGTCTAAGGTCAGATTTGAAGTCAAACACCAGCTTTTGAATAGCTTCCCTTTAGCTACATGTAGATTTTCCCCATATACATTATTATTAAATCCCATGTTAGCTTTGCCCTAATATAGGGGATATTTCTAGAGCACTTGTCATGATTAGTGTGGACTCAGCTTACTATTTACCTGAGTAAAACATTATTAAAATGCCACATTGGACACAACATTATACATTTTAATTTAAATTCCATTTTAGCTAATATATTCCTTAAACTACAAATAAATGATCCAAAGATAATGTCCTATTTAGGAGCATCCCTTCCCCATTTATAATGGTCCTCCCATCTCTAAGAGAGTATGTCAAGAATTTCAAATTGGCCATATTTCCCAAGTATTCTGGCACTAAATAGGAGAAAGCCTCATAAAAGCACGAGAAAAGAAGAAGGGGTGGGGGCAAGAGACTCCCAGGTTTCAATAAAAGCCATTTGGCTGAAATGGACAATAAAGGGAGAGACCCAAGAGCCACCCACTTTACCCCTGCTCATGTCTGACCCTCTGAGTCAAGCTATAAAAGTTATGGATCCTGGGGGGCAGCTAGGTGGCGCAGTGGATAGAGCACCGGCCCTGGAGTCAGGAGTACCTGAGTTCAAATCCGGCCTCAGACACTTAACACTTACTAGCTGTGTGACCCGGGGCAAGTTGCTTAACCCCAATTGCCTCAAAATTAAAAAAAAAAAAAGATATGGATCCTGCTGTGTAATCATAGTCTTGTCATTCTTCTGCTCAAATTAGTGGCAGGGGCACCTACCCTTGACTGAACAAATTTAAAACTCCTCTTTCTGAACTTCAAAGCCATGCACAACCTGGTGCCACCCACTTATCCATGCTAATTTCTATTTGTCCCCTCAGTACACTTTATGGGAGATAAGAGTAGGAATAGCTGGGTATGAATCCTATTTCAGGTGCCTGAGAACTCTGGGATCCTGCAAAAAGTCACCTAATATCACCGAGCTTCAGTTTCCTCATTTGTAAAATGGAAGTAATTATTATAACTAATAATTACTAACAGTGCACCTACCTCACAGGGTTTTGTTATGAGGATGCAATGAGATATTTTAAGTAAAGTGTTTTGGAAGCCTTAACATACTATATAAATATGAGCTATTTTATCATTAATAATAAATACTTGTAGATTGATTACTGTCCCTTTTGCATTTACCTGGGATTGTTTTTTCTACAATGATCCCTGTGTAGTAGGAGTCAGAAATAGAAAACATGACCAAGATGAGAAACTAAATTGTGTAATGGAGGAATTGGATACCATTTTCTCCCAGAAGCCTTTGTTGCCTATTCTGTTATAAATCATGGTTTAGGGGGAGGGAGGGAGAGAGAGAGAGAGAGAGAGAGAGAGAGAGAGAGAGAGAGAGAGAGAGAGAGAGAGAGAGAGAGAGAGAGAGAGAGAGAGAGAGAAAGGAAGGAGGAAGGAAGGAAGAAAGAAAGAAAAAGAAAGAAAGAAAGAAAGAAAGAAAGAAAGAAAGAAAGAAAGAAAGAAAGAAAGAAAGAAAGAAAGAAAGAAAGAAAGAAAGAAAGAAAGAAAGAAAGAAAGAAAGAAAGAAAGAAAGAAAGAAAGAAAGGTAGGAAGAAAATAAATTCCCCTTGAGGTAGATCTGAAGGGACCTGGTAGAACCTAATACTATTTTAAGAGACTCTAAACCTGGCTTATTTTCCACCACAAGGTAGCAGTTCTTTCTCATGAAAATGATTTCCATTTTTGTCTGCCAAGTCAAAGGCAAGTCTCAAGTGGTCCAAGTTCCTTTCTGCTCTCTTTTTCTGTACATCCAGGATAAAATGGCAGAGCTATTTTTCAAAGGCAGGTGGCAGCTTGGAGGAGCATTCTTTGCAAAAAGTGAGTAGCCAGAGATGGGGGGAGGGGGGAGAGGAATAGGACTAGGGAATAAGTGTTAGCAGGGATTCTAATATTCAGGAACTGGTGACCATAATTTAGCACTGGCTCTTTGGCTGCTCTGATCCCACTGATAAGCTAAGCTTCATGAGGAAGATCAGCAGAATTAACAATTGTCCTTTAGGAAGGAAGGAGGAGAGGGAGGAAGGGAAGGGAGGGAGAAGAAAGGAAGGCAGGGAAGAAGGGAGGGAGGGAGAGAGAGGGAAGGAAAGGAGAGAAGGAAGGAAGGGAGGGGGGCAGCTAGATAGTGCAGTGGATAAAGCACTGCCCCTGGATTCAGGAGGACCTGAGTTCAAATCCAGCCTCAGACACTTGATACTTACTAGATGTGTGACCCTGGGCAAGTCACTTAACTCCCATTACCCCACCAAAAAGAAAAAAGAAAGGAAGGCAGGGAGGGAGGGAGGGTGAGAGGAAAGGAAGGAAGGAAGGAAGGAAGGAAGGAAGGAAGGAAGGAAGGAAGGAAGGAAGGAAGGAAGGAAGGAAGGAAGGAAGGAAGGAAGGAAGGAAGGAAGGAATTACAACAGGACAGAACTGTGAAACAAGGTGTCCACTATCTTTCAGTATAGAAAAGGAAGAATTTAAAAGGGGATACAAAGAGCTCTGCATTCACAGTCCCTGTGGGTCATCCCCACATTCCCATGGGCTGTGTGTGTGTGTGTGTGTGTGTGTGTGTGTGTTCATGTTGTGCTTTCCTATATGTTGGACAGTAGTGGGAGTGGGGGCACAAGGAGAATAGGGACTTCTTCCATCCCAGGTAGGACACAAAGATGAATGTATCTTCTGGTCTGTGAGTTGTCAATGGAGCTCTCCTACTGGGAACACAGAGAAACAATTTCAACTTCTGGAAATACCTGGAAGATTTCGAAACTGTCTTTCCTTCAGTCACACAAGAAGGGCTTCCAACTACTTGCAATCCAAAGGGAAATAGGCTGGCTGAATTGGTAGGGCAGAGGCGAAATTTCCACAAGCCTCAGTTTTAGATCAAAGATCTTATGGTTTCCTAACAGAAGAAAAGAGTGAGAGCAAGAAGAGGATTGAATTAGAATCATAGATTTAAAGCTAGAAGGTACCTTAGAGGTCATTTAATCTAACTACCTCATTTTACAGATTAAGAAACTGAAGTCCAGAAAGGTCTGGGCTATGACTTGGCCAGGACCATACATATAATAAATGCCAGATCTGATAGTTTAATTCAGTCCCTCTGACTGAATTTAGTGGTCTTTTCTCTGTACTATGCTTTCTCTCTCTCTCTCTCTCTCTCTCTCTCTCTCTCTGAAAGTGACTTCCCTAGGGTCACAGAGGGGTAAGTGTCTGAGGCTAGATTTGAACTCAGGTCCTCTGACTCAAAGGCCAGTGCTCTATCCACTTCACCACATAGCTCCCCCATCCTAATTCTCTTGATGGTATCCTGTGGGCTTAATCCTAATCTTCCTAACATTCTTTCAGATTTTCACCTACTGGGTGCTGCTTTCAATGTACTAGTAAAATGTGGTCAAAAATGCTTCTTCTTCAGATAACACTTTTATTTCCCAAACATTCTCCTATCTAGTCTCATTTTATCCTAATGAGGTAGGAATGGACAGCTCCAATGTACAGATTGGTAAGCAAATGTATAGAATAGTTTATTGACAGCATACAGTTGGTCAATCAAGAGCAGAGATGAGCTAGACTCAGCTGGATGTCATGCCAGGACACTTCTCACAGGCTCACACTGACTCAATGGCTGAGTTTCTGTATGATTGTTTTTCAAGCAGGAGAGTTGCCTTTTTGCACCAAGCCCCCTTAAATAGATCTTGAGGTTTATATAAGGAGTCTGGCTTCTTGGCCTTTGGATCTTCTGAGTTTGGAGCTGCAAGCCCAGCCTCCCCTTAGCATTTGGCTAATTCCCTCCAGAAGCACTCTGCCGACGATAATGGAAAATTGGATGCCATTCAGGCCACCATGGTTGGAAGGATTTAGATGAAAACTGCAGGAGGCCAAGAAGAAGAGGCCTGTGCATGGATGAGAACAAAATCATTGTCTCTAAAGAGCAGTTTTACCCCTACTGAACCCATAGCAGTGGGGCAACCAAATGCGTAATGGAGAGATAGAGCTTCAGGCCTGGAGTCAGGAAGACCTGAGTTCAAATCTGAGCTCAGACACTAGCTGTGTGACCCTGAACTAGTCACTTTAACCCTGTTTGCCTCAGTTTCCTCATCTGGAAAATGAATTGGAGAAGGAAATGGCAAACTACTCCAGTATCTTTGCCAAGAAAACCCCAAAATGAGGTCGTAAAGAGTTGGATACAACTAAAATGACTGAACAACAGAGCCAACAGCTTCCCTGAGATCCAGGATATCTGATATAGGGGAAAAGAGGAAGAGAAACTCATGAGTTTCCAAGTCTAGCAGTGGAAGGAGACAATAATAATATTAACAATAGTAATAGTATTAATAATAATAATAAGTAGCATTTATGTATCATTTTAAGGTTTGCAAAACATTTTACATATATTATCAAATTTGATTCCCCAATAACAGCAGGAGGTAGATGCTATTATTATCCTCATTTTGTAGATGTGAAAACTGAGGCTAACAGAGGTTAAATGATTTGCCCAAGGTCATACAACTAGTAAGGAGAAATCTAATCAAAGCTGACTGTTGGAGGTAGGCCTAGCAGCCTTCTTCATCCCCACCCTCCAGCTTCATAAAGCACTTTGTTTTGCCCCTCTGTGGTAAAATTTTTTTTACACATTTGTTCTTTTCTGGACTTTTAAAAACCCAATTTGTTTCTACTTACAAAGAATTCTCAATGAAGAACCTCTCTCCACCAATGCAGATAGGCATCTTGTCTATAATTTAGAGTTATAGAGAATGCTCAGACAATGAGAGGTTAACTGAATTACCTATAATCATATACTTGTATATGTCAACTTGAACCCAGGGCTTTTTGGCTCCAAGGCCAGGAAACTACTAAGCTGCATGGCTTCTCAGAAGTAATGTATTTACCATTTGTTGTTATGATACAAGGCATATCCCACTATATTCTGGGCAGGGCTTAACTCAAACCAATGCCATGATAATTTATGTTCAATATTGGAATGGACTGAGATACTTGTTTATGTCATTCGACAATTAACAAAAAGAAATTTACTTAGCCATATGGAGAGATGGATATTCGACATGGCCATGCATCAGGGACACCTCTAGCTGATTCAGCTGGATGAAGCTTACCTGCCTCTGAGCTGACCATCATGGCCCCCCAGCTAAGAACTCTTGGAGTTCCTCCTGGCTGTTTTAGAAACTAACAAGTGATGTTCATATCTTGATTCTAAGATAATCAAGTCTTAAGGATGGTTTTAATTCTGTTTTAAGGGAAAAAATAGCCTAGCATGGGTGTGAACCAGGTTAGACTATTGCATCAGTCATACCCTATTATCTATCTATCCATCTATCCTCTATCATCCATCCATCCATCTATGTATCATCTATCATCCATCTCTCTATCATCTGTCTCTCTTTCATCCATGCATCTATCTATCTATCTATCTATCTATCTATCTATCTATCTATCTATCTATCATCCATCCATCATCTATCATCATCTATTTATCATCCATCTATGTATCATCTGTCTCTCTATCATCCATCTATCTATCATATATCTATCTATCCACACATATAACTATACATTGTTTCATCAAGGAAACACCCCATGTTTCTTGAAGAAACAAAGGGGGGACTGTAATGATTGTAATGACGCCACCTGCTGGAGACTTACTGTAGGAAAGCTCCACCATGAGGAGAAGGCCTCTGAGGGCAAGGCCATGCAGCTTTTCTTTGGCATCAGGAAGTGATGTTTGCTTGTGGGAGGAAGAGAGGGTGAGGCTGGCGCTCGCATGCTCTTTCCTCAGAACTCAGGTGGAGAAGGGAGCTAGAAATGCACTCTCCCTTTAATAGATAGGTGAATCTAGGCCTTTCTCTTTCTTTTCACCAAATTATCATTATCCTTAATAAATGTTTAAAAGTCTAACTCTTGCTAAAGCTTATAATTTATTGGTGACCACTCATTAGATATTTTAGACAGACTAGCTAGAATTTTAACCCCTTACAACATATATGTATATATGTGTGTATACACACAGTACCTACTGTGTGCCGGGCACTATACTAGGCATTGGGAATACAAAGACAAAAAAGAAAGAAAAATTATAGACCTAGATGTGTATATGTGCGTATGTGTATATATATATATATATATATATATATGTGTGTGTGTGTGTGTGTGTATGAAAGAGAGAGAGAATAGTGCCTGACACACAGTAGGTACTCTTTATGTGTGTGTATGCTAGACATTGGGGATATAAAGACAAAAAAGAAAAATAATTTTTTGCTCTCAAGGTGTGTGTTTACATGTATTAGTTTATAAGGCTGTAAGGACCATGAGGACAGAGGATACCATGATGACAGGGACTGTCTTTCTTTCTTTTTTTTTTTTTGCAGGGCAATGGGGGTGAAGTGACTTGCCCAGGGTCACACAGCTAGTAAGTGTCAAGTGTCTGAGGCCAAATTTGAACTCAGGTACTCCTGAATCCAGGGCCACTGCTTTATCCACTGTGCCACCTAGCTGCCCCCCCCAGGGACTGTCTTTCTTTTTCTTTTTTATATGCATAGCACTTAGCCCAGTGCCAAGCACATAGTAGGCACTTAATAAATGCTTATTGAATTGAAACTTTCTAGGCCTATTTCCTCATCTTTAAAATGAAGGGAGGGCAGCTAGGTGGCACAGTGGATAAAGCACCATCCCTGGATTCAGGAGGACCTGAGTTCAAATCCAGCTTCAGGCATCTGACAGTTACTAGCTGTGTGACCCTGGGCAAGTCACTTAACCCCAATTGCCTCACACACACAAAAAAACACCTAAGGTAACTTGAGCAACTTGGGCCTTAGTTTCCTCATCTGTAAAATGAGGGGATTAGATTATATGGCTTCTAAGATCACTCACAGCTCTGTATCTATGAGCCTTTGATCTAACCTGGTGACTTTGGCTAGACTGGCCCTTGGTTAGACAACCAAGCAGGGTTTGTCACTGAGGACATTCCCACTTGGCATAGGTCCTGCCAGAGAAGGTACCTTACTGGCCCTGCCTTCCAGAAGCTCAGATCAGCTTCATGCCCTGATGAAAGACTAGAGGATGACTCTAGAGGAGACCTTGCATTTATTGAACTGAATAAAGTGGGCTAAATTGTTGTTAGGCCCATCCCCCTTAATGAGATTTCACACACAGAGACTTGGGAAAGATTTCCGGATAAGGGATGAAGTGTGAGGCCAAGCACCTGACAGGTCTACTCACCTTTCTTCTGCCAAAATGAAGAAAGCTCATCATCCCTCACCCCAACCTGAGGCTAGTTTGTTTTGACAAACAGCCTGGGAAAGAGGGAGTTGCTGCTGACACACTGCTTCTAAGCCTTATCTGGAGAATGCCTGACACCAGCCTCTGAAGGAAGTTATAAAAATATGCTTATGTTGCTGGTCCGTCTTGATAAGATTTCCAAACTGGAGCCCAGGTTAGGAAAAAAAAACCCTAACAACTTCGGTTTCTCTGCTTTTGGCCCCAGATGAACCCAGACCAATTTTCTAGGCTGTTGTGATAAAATGGGGTGTGGCATCCCCTCTTGTCCACTGGTAGGTGTCAGGCCTACCCTTCATAGTCACCAACAAAGGGTAAAATGGGGGGGGGGAAGGGGAGGAGAATCTGTCTTCTCTTGTAGTGGCTTTTAAACCTCCCATGTTGGGGAACATGCTAACTTCATGAAGCCTCTCTCCTAGAGGACCTTTCTATATATTATGCTACCATTAATTTTTTCCCAAGATAAAGAAAATGATTATCAGGAAGTGAGTCCCTAACAGAATCATAAATCACAGAGTGACTCCCAGTTACTAAGCATCAAAGGAAGGGAGGCAGCGGGCAGCTAGGTGGCACAATGGATAAAGCACTGGCCCTGGAGTCAGGAGAACCTGAGTTCAAATCCAACCTGAGACACTTGACACTGTGTGACCCTGGGCAAGTCACTTAACCCCCATTGCCCTGAAAAACCCCCAAACAAACAAACAAAGGAAGGGAGGCAGAGACAGAATCCACAGACACAGAGACAGAAACTGAGGAGGTAAAGAAGGAACGTGCATTTATTTAAACAGCCTTTTAAGAATTGAAATAATCCCTTTCTGAATTCCTATTAAGACAAGATCTCAATTTGGGAGTAATCACTGGGGCTATTGTCTTTGCTTATTACTGATCTCTGAGCCACAGGGGTATGTTGGCAATTGTTTAACAACCAGCTCTCTGGGGAAAACTGTGCTTATGATATACTTTTAAATTTAATCTGGATTATTAACATTTTCTCTACCACTTTCTTAAGTCTAGCAATCAAAAAACAATAAACCAAGCCCTGTCTTATATCATCTACTAATTTCTGAGGTATAACAGTGCATGCTGAACATTGAACAATTGGCTTCCATGAGCTGGTCTAAGCTGGCTCCAGCACATCCCTATTGGGACTCCTCAATAACTCAAGACTGGAAATGATCACAGAATTCGGAAAACTAGACAGAGAGAGGGAAGCTAAGTGGTGCAATGGATAGAATCAGCATCTTTGTGAGTTCAAATCCAGTCTTAGATACTTCTTAGCTGTGTGATCCTGGGCAAGTCACTTAACTCTGTTTGCCTCAGTTTCCTCATCTGGAAATAGAGCTGGAGAAAGAAATAGCAAACCACTCCAGTACCTCTGCCATGAAAACCCAAATGGGGTCACAAAGAAACAGATACAATTGAAACAATGCAACAACAACAGCAACAACAGGCAGACACAGTCCATAAGGATGTACCTCAAGCAGCAGGTGGAATATCAGAGCTGGAGAAGATCATAAAGATCATTAAATTCAATCTTCTCACTTTGTAGATTGGGGAACTAAGGCCCAAAGAAGGGTAGTAACTTAGCCAAAGTCACTTATCGAGTCATTGGTACATCTGGGACTAACACCTCAAATCTCTGACTCGCAGAGCCAGGGCACCTTCGTTGTACCACACTCTGAATCTTGAAGTGAGAAAGATGCTAAGAGGTCATCTAGTCCATTCCCCAACCTGATTCCAGAATCCTGCCTACATTGTCTCAAACAAATACTAATCCAACTTCTGCTTGGACACTTTCAGTGACACTTTCCCCATGCCATAACATATTGAATCCCACAATAGAATGTAAACTCTTTGAGGAAAAAGACTGGTTTTTCTCTTTGCATTCTCAGCACCTAGGACAGTGCTGGCACATAATGATTAATAATAAGGATAGCTTGCATTTATATAGCACTTACTACATACCAGGCACTGTGCTAAGTGCTTTACACTCATTATTTCATTTGATCCCCACAACAACCCTGCAAGGTAGGTGCTATTACCGTATCACCCCCATTTTACAGGTGAGGAAACTGACGCAAACAGAGGTTAAGTGACCTGGCCAGGGTCACACAGCTAGTAAATATCTGAGGCCAGATTGGAACTCAGGTCTTTCAGGCCAAGAGTAACTGGTTTATAGGAGGTGCTTAATAAATGTTTATTCAATTGAATTAAACTGAATCCACTGGGTCACCTAACTGCCCTCCATAGCAGCTTCTTAATAAATGCTTATTGATTAACAGTTTACTGCACTTACAGTGAAATGATACAGTAGAAATAGTACTGTTCTGGAAGACAGAAGACCTAGATTCAAGTCCTAGACAAATGACTTAACTTCTCTGAACCTCATGTGTAAAATAGGATTAGCAATAATGGTACTACCTCCTCCCCAAATAAGGAGGAAAATCCTTTATCTATTTTCCAGGATTTTAGAAATATGAGTTATCATCGTGGACACCTCAAATTGTTAAAAAAAATTCATCCTATGAAGCCAAAAATCTGTCCCCCTGGAAACTTCACCTCTTGGGCCTAGTTCTGTACTATGCGGTTCCATGTAAGAACCCTCCAAATATTTGAAGGCATTTCCCATTTCCCATTAGTCTTGCTTTCTCCCATAATTTGCTCTACCTCCTAGCTTCCTTATTTCCATTCATAATACTACCATCCAGTCACCCAAGTTCAAAACTTCACATTGTCATCTTTAATAAACTCCCTCTCAATTGCATCCTTCACCCCAAAACCCTCAAGTACTATTGGTTTTAACCACTATGTGTATCTCCATCCCAACACACACAAGAAGGGGGCAGCTAGGTGGTGCAGTGGATAAAGCATTGGCCCTAGAATCAGGAGGACCTGAGTTCAAATCTGGCCTCAGACACTTGACACTTACTAGCTGTGTGACCCTGGGCAAGTCACTTAACCCTCATTGCCCTGCAAAAACACACACACACACACACACACACACACACACACGAATGTAAGCTCTTTGAGGGCAGGGACTCTTTCATTTATGTCTTTGTACCCCAACTGCCTAACACAGTGCCTAGTACATCTCTCTCCACCTGTTGAAATTCCATCTGTCCTTTGAGGCTTATGTTTGATGTGAACATGACAGCCTTTCCTCAATTCCCTCCATCAGAAATGCCCTATTCTTCCTCAGAGCAATCATAGCACTTCCCTTGAATATCTCTTCCCATGTTATTAAAAGTCTTCTTTGGGTTCTAGTTATTTGTATATGGCCTTGCCTCCCTTACTAGTTGTAGTTTCCTCAAGGGCAGGGATCCTATCTTGTCTCAACCAATTAGTAAGCATTGCACACAGTAAGCCTTTCATGCGTATTTGGTGGGGCAGACATGATCAGTTTCCAGACTTGTCTTTGGGGATTGCCTTCAGGGCCAGTTTATTAACCACACAAGACAGTTAGCTTCATAATCATACAGTTAGTCATTTTGGGCCAAATGTGATAGTACTCAGCTGACTTAGCTAATGGATTCACTTGACTTAGTCCCAAAGGACTTTTGGCCATTTCTAAAATTCAAACCCATCTTCAAATACTGAAATTTCCACCAGTAAAGGGATTATTCTAAGGAGTATGTTTCAGGATAGGGAAGCAATTGCAAGGGAGGTATACATTGAAGCAATGGCAATGTTATTGGATTAAGCATCCTTCCATTGGATTAAACATTTGCTCTGCAGGGTGATTTGAAATGGACAACACTCAGGTGCATAAGTTCCAGTATTTATTTTTCCTGAACTTGCGATTTCATTAGTAAAGAGAATTCCTTCTACTAATGCAAGTCTGCATCTTCTCTGTGATTTAAAGTCTTCAAGAGTTTCCTGAAGCTTCAAAGGTTAAATGACTTGCCCATGATCCCACAGCCAGTATATGTTAGATGCAGGATTTGAACCCACATCTCCCTGTCACTATAAGCCAAGCTATTTGCTCTTTTGTTTATGTCACATGACTTTATACACATGGCTCACATTTATGGTCTACCAAAGACTCATTCCTACTTCTACTTGAATGGTATAATATCTGACACTTAGTTAGCACTTAACAAATGTTTGATTAATTAAAAAGAATGACTGATGTCCCACATCTTCTGGGCAATAGAAAGGACTTCAGCTTAAAAGAGAGTTCTCTTTGAAAGTTTGAATAAACCACTTGAAAAGCAGCCTGAATGGAATATTGGTCTGAGGACATCTGTAACCTTTTTGGAGGGGTTGCATAATTCACCCCTAAGTCTTAGCCTTCTGATTATTGATAAGACAAGCCTCCTGACTCCTTAAACTCCTGATTTCTAGCCTAGAAAGATCACTCAGGATCATGTTGTCCTCAAGAGAAATGAAAATTTGGATATTCTCATTCTAGAGCATTTAATTTACACCAGCAAATCAATTAAGCACCTACTGTGTGTTGAAGACTATACTAGGCAGCAGAATACAAGAATTAGTAAGATTCAGTCTCTATCCTCAATGAGCTTACAGTCTAGGTTTGAAGAAAAGGCTACATATTAAAGAGATGTACACGGAGGAGAAATTCTCTTGTGGGAAGGAGCTAATATAATTTTCTTGTTTTTGAATACAGAGTTCTTTCAGCTTTCTTCTAGTAAAAGGCAAGTAACTCTTACCATAGGGAGTAAAGATGAATTCTTCACATTCGATTTGACATGAGGGTTAGGACATATTGAGGAATTAAGGGACTATTAAAGTTTAGCTTGGCCAACTAGATAGCAGGAGGGATGCACTTAAGAAGTAAGGGGAGATAATATTCAATAGACCCGGGACAGCACCAACTCCAGATTCCTTTCCCATCCCACCCCTCATTCAAGCTTTTCCCACCCCATCCCCAAAAAGAACTTTCCATTGCCAGGTGGTCACCACATCTACCCTCTATAAAAGCTTTGGCCTTTCTTCCATTTGAGGAGAATGTTTCTAAACCATCTCCTTCCTGTGAAGGGAAGTCTTTGACCTCCCTCTTGGTCACTTTCTCTAGCACCAGAATAAAAGACCAGCTTTATTCTAATTGGATTGTGTGAGAGTTGTAATTCTTTATAGAGGAATATCTAAGGACCCTCATCACCTATTCTCCCCTCCCCCCTCCCATATTTCTGGCGCCCAACATGGGACACGAGAAATTCCTCTTGCCACAAAACCCAGAGCTAAGAACTCCTTTTGTATATTTTCTCTCTCATGCCTGACTCTATCCCTTGCCGGTGCTCTTGGAGTGGTAGAGTTGGGAGTCAGTTTTTTCACTTGATGGTGGTGGACTGTGCGGCATCTCCCTAATCTCAGCCAGACATTCAAACCATGTTGGAATCCTCCCATGGGACAGAGAGAGAGCATATTCTGAGGGATTCCCCTTTGGGTGCATTCTGAACAATGGGCTAAATTTGATCTTGGAACTTGGAAACTTGAAAAAAAACAATTGGACTCATTTTGTGCTAGAGAAAGACCTCATGGTCTTAAGCCAGATCAGCCCCTACCACAGGGTCATACAGAGCTCTATTGCCTAATGAAAACAAGTTTCTCTCCCTCAACTGGTACAAATAAAGCCGGTTGACCAAATGACCACCTGTTATGTGCCTAGTAGTTGGTTAGGCACTGTTAGGAATAGAGAAAGAGGAATTATATGTGGTCCCTATCCTCTGAGAGTTTACAATCTACTTGAGGCTATACAGTTATCCCTTCCACACTGCAACTTTTCCCATCAAGGTGATGTAGGAGGCAAAAAAGGGGTTAACAGAAAAACCTAAGACCCAAGCTCTAATTCAGATATGAGCTCTAAGAAGTATTCAGGCCCCAGTTAATGGATAACTTCTTCATTAATATAAGTCAGGGCCTAGCTTTCCATGTACCCACATTAATCAGTACCCATAACAAGAACATAACAAGAACATAAAGGGGCAGGTCATATAACAATGATACACTGACAGGCTATAGAAACTCAAACTAAAAATAAATGATAAATGAAGATATTTTGAAACTAAGCATGGGAATCAGAAAGAGACATGTGCAGAAAAGGCCAAATTTGTCCCCAGATTCACCTTCTGATGTGCAAACCCCCAAAACACACCTCCATAGAAAAAAGGTACCCTCCTTGGGGGTTGGCTTAGGTCCCCAGGAATTTCAGATTAGGATAGGCCCTCCCCTGTACCTCCCTAAGGTAGAAATTATTATGAGACTGATAATCAACTAATCTATACTATAAATATAACTTATTTTCTTTCCTAATTTGAGAGATGCCTTTTCTCTATTCTGGTTCTCTCCCTGTGGTCACTCATAGTATTGCAATAAAACTTGGGAAACTGAGTCACTGAGTCTAGTAATTCTTTTGGGACAACTCACAATCAATTTGACCCTAATTCCATCACACATCTCTAGTCCACATCAAAGGTTTCAATACATCCCAGATCAGCATAAGAAATTAAACAGGATTTTGGGGGGAGTTTTGTGGAAGCCACAGATGACACATGAAGACCATCAGATGACACAGAAAGTTTGGAAACTCAGAAATGCATAAAATAGATGTATAGTATTGTATAATATTGGCATATTTTATTTTTTAACAATGTAATAAAAGGAAAAAATACAGACTTTTTCTCTGGTATGAAGGGAGGACCAAAGATTTTTCAGGGATTTTCCAGGTGGAGAGGGTGGGGGAGTACCAAAGCCCTAACCCCAGAGATGTGGAAGGGATAACTAACCGTACATGTGAAATAAGGTAAAATAGAATGTCTATCTACAAGTTCCTGCAGGCTTTAGCACCACCCGCTCTTTGAGAGAGTACACTGTAGAGTCAGAAAGGGACAAGAAAGTTGGAAGAAAACAGTGTTGTGGCTATGACTGCCTGGTGTACTGGCCACTAAGGACTAGGAAGGACAAAGGAAGCTCAACCCACGCCCTACCGGGGTGAGTCAAAGAAAGTGCAGCTGAACTTTTAGTTCCCAAACGGGAGTGTGTGTGTGTGTGTGTGTGTGTGTGTGTGTGTGTGTGTGTTTAGATTTTAAAAGATGAAACGTTCAACAGTGTGGAGAATTGAGATGGAGGGATGAGCCCTGTGGGAAGAACAATGGGGTAGGGTGGGGGCCAGGGAGTGGTCCAGAGAGAGATGAGAAGGGAATGCTTGAGGGGAGGGAATTCAAAGTCCCAGTGTATTACATCTCTATTTCATTGCTCCCTGTGTCTGCTATTAATAGCTATGTCCCACATGTGTTCACTTGAAGTTATTTGGAATATAGAACTTAATTGTTCCCCTGCTGGCAAACACAGCTAAGCCAACCACAGCACTGGCCAAACTTTTTTCTATCTGAAGTGCATGGGGCCTCATTTGCCTCTTGCCTGCTCCCTAGTGACTGTTGGACAGAAGCAGGTCATGGATTCTGGGTTTTTGTCTCCAGGTACTCCAGAAAGGAGTGACAACACAAAGGGTTTGCCTCTCTGATTCTACAGGAATAGAATTTCAAAGGCAATTGAAATTACTGTGGTGTGGTGGAAAGGGAATGAGCCAAGGAGGGCTTCTGAAGAGAAGAAGAGAGAATCAGTCTGCATTCATCTAGTCCCTCTCTCACATAAGTGTATGGTCTGGAGTAGTTTCTTTGCTTCTTTTTGCCTCAGTTTCCATTTCTGCAAAAACAAGGGGGCTGAAGTAGATAACAATTAAGATCCCTGCTGGGTCTGACATTCTGTGATTTTATATTAGGCTACCCAAGCCACTGCTATTCCTGGGTCAAAGGCAGGAATTTCTTTTAAAATGTCCTTATATTTTTCTCTTGAGGGTTCCCCCCCCTTTATCTGTCTTGTTAGGGCCATAGGCAAATACTTCAGTACTAATTCCCCTGATCCCAAAGTAGACAACAAATGACCCTGATAACTCAGTCTATTGTAAGTTAAATATTTTTAAATACACCTTTAAAGTACTTAAAGTCTCTTTTGGGACACCATGTCTTTTGAAAAGATCTGACCTTGCCTCTGACCTTGACCAGCCTCTTTTTCACCAATCTCTTGGTTCCTCTTTTTTTTTAATAAAAGTATTTTATTATTTTCCAGTTACACGTAGAGATAGTTTTCAACATTTGTTTTTATAAGATTTCAAATTTCAAATTTTTCTCCCTCCTTCCCCTCCCTCTCCCCCTCCCCTAGACAACAGGTAATCTGATATAATGTGTATATATATGTGTATATATATATTTTATATTAAGCATATTTCTGCATTAGTTATGTTATAAAAGAAGAATCAGAGCAAAAAGGAAAAACCTCAAAAAAGAAAAACAACAGCACCAAAAATAAAAGAAATAGTATGGTTCAATCAGCATCCATATTCCACAGTTCTTTTTTTTTTCTTTTCTGGATTTTCTGGAGAGCATTTTCCATCATGAGTCCTTTGGAACTTTCTTGTACCATTGCATTATTGAGAAGAATCTAGTCTATCACAGTTGATCAACACATAACGTTGATGATACTGTATATAATGTTATTCTGGTTCTGCTCATCTCACTCATCATCAGTTCATGCAAGTCCTTCCAGGTTTCTCTGAAATCCTCTTGCTCATTGTTTCTTACAGTACAATAGTATTCCATTACATGCATATACCACAACTTGTTCAGCCATTCTCCAATTGATGGGCAGCCCCTCAATTTCCAATTCCTTGCCACCACAAAAAGAGCAGCTATAAATATGTTTGTATATGTGGGTCCTTTTTCCTTTCTTATGATCTCTTTGGGAAAAAGACCCAAAAGTGGTATTGCTGAGTCAAAGGGTATGCACAGCTTTAAAGTCCTTTGGGCATAATTCCAAATTGCTCTTCAGAATAGTTGGATCAGTTCACAGCTCCATCTTGGTTCCTCTTGACCTAGCCCTAGACACACCCTCTTGCTCTTCCTTCCCCTAGATCACATTAGATTTCCCTTCTTCTCCACCCAGCTTGAATGAATGAATGAATGCATAACATTACTTATTATCCACTAAGTACTGGGGATATAAACAGAAAACCTGAGACAATCCCTGGCTCTCAAGGAGCTCACATGCTAATAGGAAGGCAAAACACATCTAAGAGCTTTCAGCTGTAAATCAGATGGAAAGGCCCAGTGGTCCTTTGGGTAAAGAAGAGGGTAAGGCATCTTCTTTGGTGTCATTTCCACTGACAAAACTGTATCACTTTCTGAAGTTGAAGCATTTGACAATGTCAAGGACTTTGGTGTTGAGAACCGTCTTTCCTAGGTCTTCAGGGTTGCTAAGAAGACAAAGGAGAAGGGGGACAGCTGCAACCCCTGCACAAGAAGTTGCCAGGTTCACAGTAGTTACTCCTCTGTATAATGGTTGTAGGTGTCAGACTAGAATCAGAGTTTGGGATGAGGGGGTAAGGAGGTGGGGAGGAGAGGTGCTGCTATTCCCAGAGTCCCTGGAGTCCCAGTCTCCACCTGGAGGTGGAGATGGGTCAGCCATTGGTATACTATGTGCCTGCCAGGTATTGTGCTAAGTTCTGGAAATACAAAGAAAGACATAAATATAGTACCTTCTCTCAAGGAGTTCACATTCTGGTGGGGTAGACAATAAGCACACAACTATGTATATAAAAGATACATGCAGAGTTGTTGAGTCATTTCAGTCATGACTTCGCGACTCCCTATGGGATTTTCTTGGCAAAGATACTGGAGTGGTTTGCCATTTCCTTCTCCAGCTCATTTTACAGATGAGGAAACTGAGGCAAACAGGATTCAGTGACTAACCCAGAGACATACAGGTAGTAAGTATCAGAGGCTGGATTTGAACTCAGGAAGAATCCTCCTGATTCCAGGCCCTTTCCACTATACTACCTCACTGCCCCTTATATACAGAGTAGATGGAAGGTAACCTCAAAGGGAAGGAGTAGGACGTTATTTGTCATAGGGGAAAATGGTGGTGGGGGTCTTTAGGTATTCCTCCGTAAAGAATTACTTTCTAGCACACAGTCCAACTGACTTTCCTCCTATAGACTTTTATCTCCCCTTACTTCTTAGGTGTGTCCATCCTGATATCTATTTGGCCAGTTTAAACTTTAATAGTCCCTTGATTCCTTGATATGTCTGTCCTGTCCTAAGCTCCATGTCACATTGAAGAGGAAAGGGTCCAGCAAAGGCCTCTTGCAGAAGGTGGGATTTGAGCTGAGTCTTGAAGGAAGTCAGAGAAGAAAGGCAGGATATGGAAGTAATGTTTCATTGTGGGTCCCAGAATGTGATCAAGAAAAGATCATAGAATATTACAGTTAGGAGGAACCTTAGAAATTATCTAGTCCACACCTCTACACGCACGCACACACGCACACACACACACATACACACATACACGCAACACAGAGCAAATTGAAGGCTAGAGAAAGACAACTAATAACAGAAAGAGGACTAGAACTCAGGCTCCTTGCCAGTACCCCTTCCCATACCCCATGTTGCCTCTACTTGCTTTTTTTTTTTTTTTTTGCAGGGCTATGGGGGTTAAGTGACTTGCCCAGAGTCACACAGCTAGTAAATGTCAAGTGTCTGAGGCCAGATTTGAACTCAGGTCCTCCTGAATCCAGGGCCAGTGATTTATCCACTGCACCACCTAGCTGCCCCCCTCTACTTGCTTTTTAAATTATAGAAGTATTACATGCAGCTATATGATGGACACACAGAGTTCCAAGGCAGGGGTTCTTTTTAAAAAATTATTATTTGTTTTAGGCTTTTAGATTATTTTCATTCATTCATTCATTTGTTCTTTCCTTCTTGTATTCATTTGTTTGTTTGTTTTGGGCTTCTGAGTTCCAAAGCCTCTCCCTCTAGGACATTGCTTCTTAATCCCTTCTGTGTCACAGCCCCCTCTGGCTGACTGGCAAAGCCTATGGATCCCTTCTCAGAACAGTGTTTTAAATATATGAGATAAAACAGAGGATTGCAAAAGAAACCAATTGTACTGAAATAGTTATAAAAATACTTTTAAATATAAGCTTGGGGACCCCAAGTTGAAAACCCCTTTCTTAGAGCCTCAAACACTAGACCGGAGGGGAGTCAAGGGATCCCCATCTACTAGAGAAAACAGGCAGTGCTTAAAGTCAGTCTCCATCCTTGTCCGGGCCGCAGGGTCCCCCTCCAGGAAAGAAATCTGATTATATTGGTTGGCCTTCTCCCTACTTCAGGGTGGGGGGTGTGAGGATTAATGGTCCCCTCCCCATCTTAAGTGCTATTTTAGGGACCCAGCCAATGGAGAGGGGCACATCGAATGACTCAACTATACCTTTTGGCCATGACTATTTAAATTAGTTTTGTTTTTTGGGTTTTTTTAAGAGGCTGAAGCAGGGGAAGTGGGTAGAAGTGGGAGAGGATGCTTGAGAGCACTCCCTTTGCTGAAACTGGACTAAAGGTTTCTGTTCTTGCTTGTTTTGCTGAGGACAGGACCCGCGTGGGCCAGACCCTGGAGAATCAGCTCACAACAGGAGGAAAGGCTCTGTCGATCCAGCTGGGAGGACAGAGTAGCCTTCAGCATTTGAGGCTTCCTAACACAAGAGAGGTCGGTGCCAAGGCCCAGGCCAGGATTAGCATTTCACCCTGGGCCGCTGCCCGGCCAGCAGGGAGCTGCTTGAGCCCCTGGCCGAGGGCAGATCTGGCTAAGGTTATTCATTCCCTGAGTAGGGCCCTGGGGAATTTGGTTCCCGGCCACTCCAAGGCCCCAGAGGGGGAGACTGCCAGAGGTCAGTTGGTCAGTTAACAAGTACTTAGTAAGCTCTTACTATGTGCCAGGCGCCATGCTGAGTAAGAACTAGGGATACAAAGAAAGGCAAAAATCAGGGACCCCTGTGTTTAAGGGGGTCATGGGCATGCATGTCCCAGCTTAGACAAACTCAAAGCCTTCTACCACCTACCTTTCCAGCTTCATCTTTTCAAAACAACAACAACAACAAAGAAAAAAAAAACAGCCTTAAAAAAAAAGCAGGTAAAGAGGAAAAAGCACTGGATTTTGCATCAGAAAACTTCACTTTCCAATCTCACCTCTATTCCTGGCTACATCTGTGACCCTAGGCACATCACTTCACTTCGCCAGCCTGGGCTTCCCCAGCTATAACAGGAAGGGGTTGGACTCCATGGCTTATGAGGTCCTTTCTAGCTCAAGACCAATGATCCAATGATAATCCACGTTTCTATAACGCTCTTTCACAACACCCCTAGAGGTTTGATCCTATGCCTCTTGGAGGAGCTAGTCTTAATCTTTTTAGAAATGAGGAAACTAAAACTCAGAGACAGGTACCTTGAGTCATACAAGTAGTTAGTGACCAAGCCAGAAGGACAGCTGCTGGGCACTCCTGGCTCCCCCCACCCCTGGACCCTGAGTTGGGGTTTTTGAGTTCCTTAGCCTGTCCCGGGGTGAAGAAGAAGAGGCCTGCACATATACAAACTTTCTTTGGGAACTATGGACCTGACAAACATTTGGGGGTGAAGGGTGTAAGGAGGGAAAAAAGACAAGGGTTAGAGTGAAAGTCTGCTTAGGCCCCCACTTCACTGGACCCAGACAAGACACACTCTCTCTTGCATTTGCCTGATCCTCCCAACCAGAAGAGAATTCTGGGATCCAGAACGAATAGACCTGACTCTACATCTTCCAGAGAAAAGAAATAGAGGCATCCCCTTGCAGAGCCCAAGCTGGTAGGACTCAAGAATGACCTTGTTAGATAGGCCTGTCCTGAGTTACTGGGTAAGCCGAACAGCCTCACCTTCTTCCATTCTGGCTTTTCCCTGGAATGAAGAGAAGCAGAGCATCTAATAATTAATTGATTATGGTTGATTATAATTGATTAATTATTAATGATGATTATTAGTAATTAAATAATGACTACTTATTTATTGACTAATTAGTTAATAATCATGAAGGATAGTCATGCTAATAGCATTTCTATTGCACCTACTTCATGCCAGGCACTGAGCTAAACACTTTTTATAAATATCTCCTCATTTGATCCTCACTACAAGGCTGGCAGGTTACTATTATTATCCCGATTTTACAAGAGAGGAAACTAAGGCCAACAGAGGTGGAGTGACTTGCCCAGGGTCATATAGCTAGAAAGTATCCAGGGGACAGATGTGAACTCAGGTCTTCCTGATTTGAGGCCCAGCGCTCTATCCACCTCACTGTGTATCTACCTCTAAGTGACTTCAAAAGAACATTTAATTCAACAAACATTTCTTAAGTTCCTTCTATATAAAAAGCACCATATCAAGGCAGGTAGGTGCTGCAGTGGATAAAGCACCAGCCCTGGATTCAGGAGGACCTGAGTTCAAATCTGGCCTCAGACACTTGACACTTACTACCTGTATGACCCTGGGCAAGTCACTTAACCCTCATTGCCCTGCAAAAAAAACAAAAACAAAAACAGACAAAAGTGCCATATCAGGTTGCTATGGATGACAAAGATGGAAAACAGATGATGATAGATTTAGAGCAAGGAGAGGCTTCAAAGGCCACCTATTATACTACCTTATTTTATAGATTTCATCAAAGTGATTTACACAAGAGCACACAGGTGCATGGGACAGATTTGAATTTCTGACTACAGAGCAACCTTCCTTCGACTGTGCCATGCTACCTGCTCTCAATCAATAGCTTCTCCAAATACAATCAGGAAGGGACAGGGGAATGACTGATAAGTGTGCCTCCCACTATATGTGCTACAAGGTAGCTATGAGTCAGATATAGTGACTGAAAATTTGAGGAAAGATCTCTAAGCTGGAGTAATTAAGGAAAACTTTTTACAGAGGAAGCAGCAGCTGAGCAGGTCTTTGAAGGAAGATGAATATGAGGAGGCGTGCATTCTGGGAATGGGATATATGTACATCCTGATGGTGGGAAAGGGCAAAAAACAGCAACAAGCCTGGCTTGGCCAGAATATAGAGTGCACAAAGGGGAGTAAGGTAAAACAAGGTTGGAAACATAAGTTGAAATCAGATGTTTGGTTTTGGTGCTGTTATTTTTCTTTTTTGAGGTTTTTCCTTTTTGCTCTGATTCTTCTCTTATAACATGACTAATACAGAAATATGTTTAATGTTATTATACATATATAACCTATATCGGATTACCTGTTGTCTAGAGGAGGGGAGATGGAGGGAGAAAAATTTGAAATTGGAAATCTTATAAAAACAAATGTTGAAAACTATCTCTACATGTAACTGGAAAATAATAAAATACTTTTATTTAAAAAATGAAAAAAAAGAAATCAGATGGTGGAGAGATTTAAATTCCAGGCTAAGAATTTTATTACTTTATCATATAGGCAATAGGGAGTAACTGATGTTTTTTGAGCAGGAAGGTGACACAGTCAGACCTGATCATTAAAATAACAAATTTGTCCACTCTGTGGACAGATTGAAGAAAGAATGGAGACAGGAAGATCATTTAGGAGGCTCCTTTAATAGGTCAAGTAAGAGGTGATAGAGGCCTGAACTAAGGTGATGAGAGCCTAATGGCACAAATGAAAAGGAGACCGATTTGAGGAACACTGTGAGGTAGAACCAATAAATTATGGCAATTAACTAAATGTAGGGAATCCAAAAGAGGAAGAATCAAAGATAACTCTGAAGTGTCGAGCCTGGGAAACTGAAAGGATGGTAGCACCATCAAGCAGAATAGGGAGGAACTGACTGGAGATGTAGGTTGATGGTTTCATTTTTTGACATGCTGAGTTTGAAGTGCTAAAGAAACATCCAAGTGATGTCCAGCAGGCACCTGGGAATGAAAGACTGAAACTAGAGGGAAGCTTGAGGAGGAAACATTTAAGAAGTTCTCTGTAGAGAAGTCATAACTGAAGGCATGTATGAGTTTTTAGGGGGGGGGGAGGAAGTGAAGAGAAAGAAAATGGCTAAGGGATATCCTTGGGTATGTACATGTCATTGGGCATCCTTCATTTTTGAAGAGGACAGTAACACCAGAAGGTGATGTCTTGACTTGTGCATGAATTGGAATTATTTCATTTATTTATTTACTTATTTATTTTTGCACAGCAATGAGGGTTAAGTGACTTGCCCAGGGTCACACAGCTAGTAAGTGTCAAATGTCTGAGGCTAGATTTGAACTCAGGTCCTCCTGAATCCAGGACCGGTGCTTTATCCATTGCGCCACCTAGCTGCTCCCATGAGTTGGAATTAAGCAAGGCAGAGACGCACAAAGTTTTCAGTCTCACTCTCCTTTGGAGAGTGTCAAAATAAAAAACCAGTGGTAAGTTTCAGAAGCCAGACTATAAGCGGTTGAAGACTGAGAGAGTAGAGTATGAATATAGGGGATTCTTTTGAAGGCTTAAGCCATGAAGGATCATACTTTGAAGAAATAGCATCAACAGAAAACATTGTTCATTTGAGGGGAGAAGAGATGTGTTTGGATAGGATTGAGTATGTTTGTAAGAAGAAAAGTAAAGGCCAATAGAGATGAAGATAAAGAAGATAAAGGCAGAAGAGTGAGAGAAAGAGGGAAAAGAGGAAAGAGAATCAGAATGAGTGAGGATGTAAGAGTTTGAGATATGATCATGTTTGCACTCAATTCTCGGCTTTATTCAATGTTAGCACAGGACTGATGCTGAATGACGTCTTACTATGAAATGTTACAAATTCCATTTCTGTAAATATCATTTATACAGCCTCCTATGGTTTACAAAGTATAGGTACTGCTATTCCAATCTTACAGCTGGGGAAATTGGGACTTAAAGAAGTGGGATTTCGTCTCTTACTTGTACACAGAGGCCTGGTAAGTGCTAGAAATGGGACTTGAAACCAAGTCTTCTGACTCAATGTCTGGTGCTCATGTGTTGTTGCCATAGACGGTACATTTAAAAAATAGCTGTTTACGTCTGTCGAGAGAGAGAGTAAGATTCATGCTTCCTTATGTTAGCCAGAAGATCAAATAAAGAGAAAGCCCTCACCTACCTGGTGCAGTAATTGATGGGCCAGTGTGCTGTTCTTTCACTTGCTTGTTCCTTTGCTATCTGAACGTCCCAGGTCCTTACAAACAAGGATGGACAGATGAAGAAACCATGGCTAGTGTTTTATGTCATTTTGTGTTTCATGTTGTTTTTAGAGGTGGGAGCACTGATATTCCCAGTGTGTTACCAGGTGCCTTGGCCCTACTTGAGTACAGGAGAAAATGGGTGGGATTAGCCATGATGGCTGAAAGAGAAGCCAGAAATTATGAAGAATGATTGGGAAATCTGGTCCGGTTGGATAAGTGAGAGTACTTGGGGGGAAAGATTGAAGCATGAATGTCACTCTGGTCTTTAGGAACCCAGTCTACCATTCTCCCTTAAATGGAATAGGGGAACACATCCTTTTGTCAGCAGTGGGGAAGACTATTCACCTATTACCTAAACTCCCATTTCTGTATTCTCTCTTCATGTCAGCGATTTCTGTGGCCATTTAACCATCTCTTGTCACTTTCATTAATATGATTCTATAGTCCTGGAAGCCACCTCCTCTTTGACCCTCGCTCACACCCCAGGCCCAGGGATTTCTGGGGTTCTGTTGTTCTGAGCATGTATATGTGTGTGTGTTTGTATTTATGTGTGTGGAGGGATATCTTTGGATAAATGTAAAGCACAACTATATTCTTGTCTCTCCATCTTCCAACTAATGGAGACTCAATACCATGTAGGACCATGCGTGCCTTCCTGCAGTGGTTGGAGAGGGCTGGAGGGATGAGGATAATCAGACTAAAAAATGTGATTTGTGTCTTTATAACTGTAGAGGAAGAATAATACCCCAAATCAGAAAGGATTTTTCTCTTTTGACACAAAGAATTTTCTTTATTTGGATTAATAAAAACAAAAAACTAGATTGGACATAGTGTTAAGAGGCATAAATATAATTAAAATATCAACAACAAAAAGATTAGCCCCAGTGAGCCAGTCAAAGCCAACACTGAACAATGGAATTAACAGAGCGCACATCTGAGGCTATATCTGGGCTCACCTCTATATTCTGACCAACTCTTGAACTCAAGGTATTAGTTAAAGATTAAAGAATGTCCAGGGGCAGCTAGGTGGCACAGTAGATAAAGCATGGGCCCTGGATTCAGGAGGACCTGAGTTCACATCCGGCCTCAGACACTTGACATTTATATATCACTGGGATCCTTTGAAATTAGTACTGATTAGAGACGATGAGATGGACTAAAAAATCTTTTATGGTACTCTCCAACCCTCTGAATCTCTAAATACTTGAACAATACGCAGGAAATACAATAGTATGTGGGCAAGCTACATTTTCTGCAAGTGAAAAAGAGCAGGACCCAGCTGTACAGTCTGAGTTGGGTGAGGTCAAAATAGGGAACTCACCCATTGATGCATCCCAGGTGGGGGGAGAGATAACATAAGCATATATAGCATAAAGTCAAAGACACCAAGTGAAACAGAACAGCAGGATACATATAAACACTGGCAAACAACATTTTGGAAAAACTTTAAATTACTTAAGAGGGACAAGGAAAATACAGGGAAATAGATTTCAGGTACAAACTTGCTATTGGATCAGCACTCCTTAAAAAAAATCTTTTAAAAATTCAAATATTTTGAGGGGCAGCTAGGTGGCGCAGTGGATAAAGCACCGGCCCTGGATTCAGGAGGATCTGAGTTCAAATATGGACTCAGACACTTGACACTTACTAACTGTGTGATCCTGAGCAAGTCATTTAACCCTCATTGCCCCGCAAAAACCCCAAAACTCCCCAAAAAACAAAACTAACAACAACAAAAAAGAAATGAAAGAAATAAAAAAGATTCAAATACTTTAGTCATTACTGTACATTGCAGAATTCACCTGAGAATTTTAGAATCATAAACTGAGAGGTGGAATGATCTTCCTGCCTCTTTTTTTTCCTTTCTTTAAATAAATGGATTAAAAGGCATGTTTGCAAAGCATTTAACAGTGTCAAGCACTGTCCTAAGCGAAAGGGACAAATATAAATATAAAAGTGAGACATCACTTGCTCTCAAGGACCTCCCGTTTTATTGGGGGCAGTGGAGGGGTTGGGTGGAGGCAGATATATAGCACAGAGAGCAGTGCCCTGGGGAGGGAATTAAAACCAAGGACTATAGAGAGTCAAGGGATGGTGAGTGGACCCTGCAGTAGTCAGATACACCCACATGTTGGGCTGGACGTGGTGGGTTGGGTGAGAGTGCAGCTACTCACCAGTCAGAACAGATTTGCCCCGGACCAGTTCCAAAACTAAGTGGACTGACTCCCTCAGGGAGATGGCCAAGAATCCAGAGGTGCTGCTGCTCTGGGCAAGGAGAAGGGGGCAGGGAGGGACAGTGACAGGATAGATGGGTGGATGGGGTGCTTATTTAGAAACAAGGAAAGGGCAGCTAGGTGGTGCAGTGGATAAAGCACCGGACCTGGATTCAGGAGGACCCAAGTTCAAATCCAGCCTCAGACACTTGACACTTACTAGCTGTGTGACCCTGGGCAAGTCACTTAACCCTCACTGGCCTGCAAAAAAGAAAAAGAAATTAAATTAAATTAAATTAAATGAAACAAGGAAATACTATTCAGCCAATACCTTCCATGAAAGCACAGAGCTTCTTTAGAATGAGGCAGTACAGGGTTGAGCTGAGCTTCTAGCCCCTGACAATGGCCTCTGTGAATTGGTAACAATACCATCTTCTATGCTACAAAAGGCCAAAGCTCTGTAAATGAGGGTAGGGTGATACTGTCTTCACAAAACAACTGTAAACCCAAATATTTTTGGAGCCAAATATTGATGATTTCCTCAACATCTTCCTTGTGGATCCCAAAACTAATTCTCATCCTATATAAATTCATTCCCATAAGAGCCTCTTATAGGGTTATAACATTTCCAATCCACTTTCTCATGGAAAAAACGCAAGCTTGTTTTCTTGTAAAGTGATTTGCAACTTCTTCTGGGATGCCAGGGAATGAACTAATTTGAAGGCTTCGGGGAATGCAGATTGTTTGGGGTTTTGTTGTTGTTTTGGGCAGAGAGCAGGGGAGTGTCTTTTACTATCCAGGGCATCCATCAGTGCTTACACAACCACCTCCCTTTGGTGATAATTTAGTGTTAACTTGGGTTTTCATCTTGCAGGAGATGGAACAGTGCATGGAATTAAGAAAACATAAATGCAACATAGACTTGCTGAGAGTTCAGAGAAATCTGTGAGAGGGAAAGAAAAGCAATGACAAAAACAAACCAAAAACCACCCCCAAAACCCGACAACAACAACTAAGCTTTCAAGCTCAAAACAGAGAAGTCAGGCTGCCTGGCTGATTTCTAGTGTAGCCCAGCAAGGGCCATTCAGTTCCTCACAAATCAACTCCCTCCCAAGGATTTCTCTCCAAGATGAATTCTGCAATTCTTTGTCAGGCCAGGCAGGAGAATCTAGGGATGGGAATTCCCTGAAGAATATAAAAATGGATCCTATGCTTCCAAAAAAGATCTAGGAAATCCCAGGGAAGATTCTATTTCTCCTCCCTCCACAAAGGGGCTGAGAGAAATATAGGCACTGAATGACCGCTTGTGTCTCTAGTAAGCCGGTGCTGAGAAACGCCAAAGATAGCCACGGGCAGCCACTCGTAACAACATCCAGAGGGCCCCCTTCTCTCTTCCTTAGGGACAGATGTTGTTTTCTCTGAGGCCTCTCTCCTGAGGAAGAAGTAGGCCCGGCCATGGCTCTCGATATTCTGGCTGCTTCCATGTTATCTCCTCCATCCACACAGGGGTCTTGCTTTCTTGTTTTGCTGGAATTTGTAGCTTGTGGGTTTTGTGCTCCTCTTCTCTAGGTGCTTGTTCTCTCTGAGTAAACCAGCAAGGCTTCTCCCAGGACACCCAGTAGAAGGCTGCAAATAATTATCGAAAGGTTAGCTTTCAACCCGCAGGAGATTCCTGGCCTCTGTCCACTGAAGGCCAGTGACCGCTGCCTTGTCCATAGCCGCAGCTCTAGTGACCCAATTGGCCCCAGCCCATGACACTCTGGCACCTTCCAGATTTCTTACCACCACTGAGTGAATGTCTGTGCAGGAATTGACATATTGAGATTGAAAAGAGTAGGGACAATCCTTCCGTATACCCTAGTTAAACATATTCCTCATATAAGAGCAACCAGATGGTCTCAGTGACCACAGGAATTCCATTGTCCTCCCCAATGCTGCTGCTTGGTATTTATTTCCCTTCTTCCTTTTCCTGCTCCAGGTGCTGCTACATAGGACCATATTTCCTGTCCCTGCATGTCCCCCAAGCCCACCTCCACCGCCCGACACACACACACCCTTCTGAGAAAGAAAGGAGATGTGTCCTGCTCTCTATAGCCAACGTCATCCCAACCTGGCCCATCTCCTTGTCCACTCATCCCTTTATCCCTCGGTCCCCTTTCTTGACTCCCCTTACTCCAACTGCAGCTCCAGTGACAAAACCGAAACCAAACCATTCCTGAGTTGGCTTTTCCCTGAAATGTCAGAGACTCTTATTTTACCTAGGCAAGTAGGTAGCAAAAAGACAGAGCCCAGACCTGGAGTCAGGATGACTGTAGTTCTCAGACAGTTACTGATTGTGTGATCCTAGGCAAATCAATAAAGTTCTATCAACCTTCGTTTCCTCATCTGTAAAATGAGGGCAATAATAAGCACCCACCTCAAGGTTCATTGCAAGGATCAAATGAAATAACACATTAAAGAGCTTTGCAAACCTTAAAGCACTATTCAAATGTTAATTATAAATATTATTGCTTCAGTCCTTTACAGGGACATGGGGAAGGTAGGGAAATTGGGTTGGATAGCTTACCCCAGAGTTAAAAAGTCCAAGCAACTCACTGCCTTTCATATTTCCAGTTCATGATGACAACAGGCTGTGACAAACTGAAGTTTGTCCACACAGGAATAAGCAGTTTGGTATAATACCATTTTCTTCATTTTTACATGAAAGTAGCTGGGTATAATGGCCCATGCCAGTAATCTCTGCTACTCTGGAGAGTCAGTAGAGCTTGGGAGTTGTGAGATGCAGTGGGCTAAGCCCACCCAGTGTCCCACTTAAGTCTGGCATCAACAGAGCAAGTCCTCAGGGGAGGAGAGCCACCAGGCTGCCTCATTAAATCAGCCCAGGTCAGAAACAGAACATGTCAAGTCTCCCAAGCCAATAAGTAATGGATTGGGTCTGTGAGCAGCCCCTACTGGATGAAACCCAGTCTCAAAAAAAGAAGAAAAAATCCATGAAAATGCAATGATTTAATGGCACCTTTTATATGAATGGCTTAAACTCCAGTCTTATGAGAGCAAGAAGAATGATATGGTGGTCAGAAGTGTGAGCTATTGGCCAAAAAACGTGAATGTAATATTAAAAGGAATTAAGAGAGGCATAATGTCCAGAATGAGGGAGCTAATCTCCTCTCTGTGTTCTGCCCCACTAATTCCCAAATATGTTACTCATAATTTTTATAATTTTTCATCATAAGAATGAATAAAGCTAGTATGTCAATATTCTGTCTTCTGCCAGTCCCCCTGACCATTCCCTTTCCAACCCCAGTCCCACTTCTAGTCACTATAGTAAATTTATAAGTAAAAGGGGGTAATAGCAGGAGACAAGATTGCGAAGGAGAGCCTATATGTTACATACAACCCATCGCAAAGATCAAAAGAGTATAACTTATAAATTGTATAATATATTACCCAAAAGTCACATCCTGGTAATAGGTGCTGAACTGAGGGAGCTAGGCCTTGCTGACAGGGCTTTCTGGTCCTACAACATGTAAATCTCAGACAATTTCCAGACATCCATAAGACCAGCAGAATACCAAATGGTGCTGATAACTCTGAGATGATGGAGACATGTTAACTTCAAACTTTCACAAACAACTTTGAGATGATTTGGATATGTTAATGAACTAACCCCAAAGTGGCACAGATAAGGGTTGTCTGTTTCCCCCTCCCAAAAAAAACCCCTATAAACATAAGACCTCAAACTTCTGATGATGAGAATTCTTCTATGTTCATCTAAGTCCACACTGCTGAGTGTTCCCCACTGTAATCCATGGTTACACGAGTGGTTCTCTGTGCCTCTCCCAATCCCCATCCTCTTCCTCACACTTCCTGCCTTCACCATCCCATCCCCCGTCCCCATGCCATCTGCCTCTGTACCCCTTTCACCACTTATTTGTGTATCCTCAGTGCCTTGTAAAAATGTAACTGCAGCCCCACTAGCCACTGCCATTGTGGGCTTTCCTGATGAGCAGTCAAAGAACAGAGCATGCCTGCCCCTGTTTCAGAATCTTATTATTTAATAAATTAACAATCAATTCAAGTCTCTCACAGGGTCTCTTAGTGGAAGAAGGGTTCAGGAGTCAGGTTTCTCTTCTGATAGCAAATGGCTAGTGTGATTTGGGGGTTTGGGGGGAGAGTATATTTCTTCTTCACCAGCTAGCTCATTCTGCAACTGTGGTGGTTGAAGGCTAGGAATGGAGAGAGAATGAGATATGTTCCCAACCCTTAGAATGCATTTCCCTATAGAAACTGTATTATATAAATAAGTTACACCAAAAAAAATGAAAGAAAAGTTACAAAGCTAGCTATACCACTCTCACCACTCTTTACCCATTTTATGCTACTTAAGCAATTCAAGCAATAAGCTGTAATTTGATCAGTGTAGGGACTCCCAGTAGAATTTCTACTAAGGATATTACAAGTACCCTTTACTCCAGTCTTTAACTTTTAGTGTTAGAGAGTTGCCAAAGGCTCTGACAGGTTAAGTGATTTGCCCATGGTCACACAGTAGTGCCAAGATGTGAACCTGGGTCTTCTTGACTCCAAACCTAGAATTCTACCTATTCTACCTACTTATTCTACTCATATTCTATACCATGTCATGCTGTCTCATCTGTAGCTAAAGCTTCTGAGTTCTAGCCTAGGAACACCAAGAGGGTTTCAATGAGGAAATGGGTTATGAGTTCTAAACAACTGATTTATCAACTTTTGGAATATCACCCTTGAGTGAGTTGGTGAATAATGTTGCCATTGTGGAGCTCCAGAATGGAGGCTGGCTCTCTTCAAAAATAGTCACAGCTATGGTTTTTCCAGTAACCGTGTATGGGGTGAAAGTTGGACTATAAGGAGAGCTGAGGACCACAGAATTGATGCTTTAGAACTGTGGTTCTGGAAGTCTTTACACAGTCCCTTGGACAGCAAGAAGATCAAATCAGTTAATATTTAAAGAAATTAATACAGGCTATTCACTGGAAGGTCAAATACTGAAGCTGAAGCTTAAATACTTTGGCCACATAATGAGAAGTTGGGACTCATTGGAAAAGACCCTGGTGTTGGGGAAGGTTAAAGACAAAAGGAGTAAAGGACAGCAGAGGATGAGATAGATATAAAGTGTCATGGAAACAATGAACTTGGACAGACTTTGGGAGATGGTGGAGGACAGAAGGGCCCGGTGTACTGTGGTCCATGGGGTCACTAAGAGTTGGAAATGACTGAATGACTCAACAACAACATGTCTTATTACTATCCTGGAGACCCCTTGTAGTGAACTTTTCAGAGGACATTGTCAAGAGTCCCACAGGATGGGCAGACATGAATGGGTTAAGATCTGAGTCATTGGAGGGAGCTTCCAAATCAATAAGCTCACAGATGCCTTTGAGGGTTGAGGGCCTTACTCAATTAGATTGCCCCCTAAATCTGTGTGATCCCAAAGAAAGTATACTCTTTTCCTACACAGGTAGGACAAGTATGGAGAGTCACAGTGAGCTGAGGTCAAGGGGGGGAAGGATGGTTTTTACACTTAAAAGTTTTTGTTTCTGCTCCATTTTCTCAAGGCCTTACTAGCTAGGTGATGTAGTGTATAGAGCACAGGGTCTGGAGTCAGGAAGACCTGAGTTCAAAGCCAATATCAAATACTTGCTAGCTGTGTGACCCTGGTCAAGTCACTTAACCTCTATTTGCCTCAGTTTCTCATATGTAAAATAAGGATACACTGGAGAAGGAAATGGCAAACCACTCCAGCATCTTTGCCAAGAAGACCCCAACAAAATCTATGTAGAGTCAAACACAACTGAACAACAACAAAAAGCTAGGTGATAAGAGCTCACCTAATTAGCCAATTTGTACAGAGAACCATACTGAACTAGTTGAAAGTACTTCCCCATTGGGGAGCCCAGGACCTTAGACAGTTCTTTTTCATGTACACAGTTATAGGCAGCTAGGGAGTAGAGTGTTGGACTTGGAGTCAGGAAGATCTGAGTTCAAATCTTGAGTCAGACATACTTACTAGCTATGTCATGTTGGGCAACCAATCAAGAAGAACCTCTTCAGTGTCTGCTGTGTGGTAGGTACTGTGCTAGGTGCAGGGGATATAAGTACAAAGAATGAAACACTCCCCACCCTCTGGAAGCTTATACTCTAGTCAGGGAGACAAGAAGTATGCCTGAAATATATATGTCTATGTCTATGTCTATGTCTATGTCTATGTCTATGTCTATGTCTATGTCTATGTCTATGTCTATGTCTATGTCTATGTCTATGTCTGTGTCTGTGTCTGTGTCTGTGTCTGTGTCTGTGTCTACATCTCTGTATTTATTAACCTTATATTTTAGCTATATATATATATAATATAAATATAACTTTATATTTTAGCTATATATATATAAATATATATATATATAGCTAAAATATAAGGTTAATAAATACAGATACATAAAAGTAGTTAAATTTAAGGAAGAGAGGAATTCTCGAAGATCGAGGTAAGGAGAGAGGACTTTCTAGACACTGGGGACAGCCGGTGTAAAGATGGAAAGTATTCCCTTCTTACCTCTGTCTTATAGAACTCTCTTCCTTTAAGATGATGTTCAAACACAAACTTATAGAGGATGGGGATTCTTTGTACCTGAACACCGCTTGTCCCATATATCCCATGTATCTATCCCATATACACAGTTACAGGCAGCTAGGGGGTAGAGGGCTGGACAGGGGATGGAGCGTTGTTTGTGAACAATAGAGCCATAGCCAATTAGTCTGGGTTGAAGAATAGAGGGGTAGAGGGATAGATGAGTAGATAGTAATGTCCATTGAGGCTAGAAAGATAGGTTGGGGTCAGATTGGTAAGGCTTTAAAAGCTAAATTGAGGATTTTCTATTATTTTTTCATCTGAGAGGCAACAGGAAGCTACTGGAGTTGATTGAAAAGGAGAGTCACATGATCAGGTCTGAGTTTAAGGAAAATTATTTTGTCAGCAATATGTAGGATAGACTGGAATGGGGAGAATCTTGAGGCACAGAGAGTAATTAGGAGGCTACTGCAATAATCTAGGCATGAGGTAATGAGGGGTGAAATAAGGTGGTAGCAGTGTGAATAAAGAGGACCAATTTAACTTCTTTCAGCCTCAGTTTCTTCAATTATAAGATGTAAATAAAAATAGCATCTAATTTATAGAGCTGTTGTAAGATGATATGAGAGAATACATGTAAAACATTCTGTAATCCTATGTCATATTAACAATTTGAAAAATAATTTGCAGGGCAATGATGGTGAAGTGACTTCCCCAAGGTCACATAGCTAGTAAGTGTCAAGTGTCTGAGGCCGAATTTGAACTCAGGTCCTCCTGAATCCAGGGCCAGTGCTCTATCCACTGTACCACCTAGCTCCCCCTATATTAACAATTTTTAATAGGCTATTATTATTGTGTGCTTTTAACTATTTCTGGGATCCCATTAACACAAAATCCCTGCTTTGGTCACTGAGGAGCAATAGCAGCTTAATGTAATCCCCTTAACAATAGGAAGCCCTTATAAAGCATGTGAAATGCCTCAGTGGAAAAGAGTGACTAAGGTAGAATTTTATACACTGTGACCCAAGGAGACACTTTGGAGTAGGGTGGATGGTCTCTCAGCACCACCTATTTTTGCTAGTTATAAAGCTGAGAATTCTTTTTGTCATCTTTCATTCAGTCGTGTCTGACTCTTCATGACCCCATTTGAGGTTTTCTTGGCAGAGTGATTTGCCATTTCCTTCTCCAGCTTATTTTCCAGATGAGGAAACTGAGGCAAACAAGATAAAGTGACTTGCCCAGGGTCACCCAGCTATTAAGTATCTGAGATCAGATTTTATTTAACTCAGAAAGGTGAAGTCTTCCTGACTCCAGGCCAGGTGCTCTATCCATTGCAGGACCTTAATAAATGCTTGTTGATAGAGTGACAATCAATACCCAAAGGCTGAACATAAATACAGAATCCTAAAAACAAAGGAATCATCCTTTTTGCCCCAAATCCCCTGTTCTGAAAGGAAGGAGAATTTATAGTTAGCAACACAGCAACAATGTTCAACAACCAAGGTCTTCTGTCTAATTTTGGATTACAATAGATTAATACACTCCCAACATGAACCCTTTTTATAAGCAAAACCATATAAATTTGAAGTATATTAATAAAAAATAAAGTTGAAATCTGAATTTTCTTCCTTTGGATTATCTGATCTTTTTATTTCAAGGGTATGAAGCTAGTCAGCAACAGTAATCATTCTAAATTACTATAACTATTATTATTAATGTTATTGGCATTTTTAGAAATTGACCAATATTGACTGTACATGTATGTTTTTACTATAGTTGGACAATGTATTTTGTTTTTGTTTTGTTTTTTGGTGGGGCAATGAGGGTTAAGTGACGTGCCCAGGGTTACACAGCTAGTAAGTGTCAAGTGTCTGAGGCCGTATTTGAACTAAGATCTTCCTGAATCCAGGGCTGTTGCTTTATCCACTGCACCATCTAGCTGCCCCCTGGACAATGTATTTTAAAGATGCCTAGTTCAAATCCTAATTGGGAAATAAACATGTTACTCAAATCCTTGATAGCATTTTAAATAGTATTTTCTTCACAGACCAACCTAAACTACAAGGGGTTATCAGGCCACTACCACGAGCTCTTTACCTATTCCTACCATTTCTGCTGACATCTACCCCAAGAGCTAATTAAGACAGTTGTATGTGTGCAGTGAGAAAAGGTCTCTGTATGAAAGATAGAAGCAAAATATGAAGCACAGTCTGACACTCCCTTGCTGGTGGGTCTTTTGTGGTTGGAAAAATTCTTTGAGGCTGAAAACATGCCCTCTTTAAACTCAAGGGTTCTCCAAAAAAATCAGGAAATTCCAAAGTCAAGGTTCCTTCTGTGGTGATCACACATGTTCTGTTGCCTTGTTTTGGGTACACGTACCACAGAGCAGGCACTGCTTTCCATTTTGTTGAGTGCACGTAACAAAATACACAAGTTCTGAAAAGTTGTGACAGGTTATGAAACATGACAGAGTTATATGTGAATGTTTTGACTGCTGCTCTTACTATCCAATCAATCTCAACACTTGGTTGCTTGCCAGTATCCCCATCCCAAGTTCTCATGTTCAGATCAACCTCAAATTGTTAAATGTTGAAAGATCACATAGGACCTCATGAAACATTATTATGCTAACGTTACATTGTAACAATTTAGAATCTGTCAAGCTTGAAATGATAGTGATTTGGGGGGAATCTCAAAAGCAGAATTGGAGAGAATCTCAAGAACAGAAACCAAGTCATTTTCCTTCTCATGAAATTTTGGTAGCTAAATTTCAACTTGCCCCCAATTCATGACATTCCTTAGATAGGCATCTTCCAGCTGGGTGGGGAAAAAGATGTCTAAGCATGGGACGAATCCTTTATTTTATATTTCTAAAGTGTAACTTATTACCAATTTTAGACATTTGTCCTACCACTTCTGATACTTTCCCCTAGGGCTTTGAACTCTGCAAGGCCATTGACTATCCGATTCCTCAGCTCCTTTCCTCTCTGTTTATATGAATTCTATACTTTCCTTAGAGCACAACTGTGCTTGTTGATAGACTTAGTGTGTATACATATGTACATACTTATGTGGATGTGCATAAAAACACATATATACACAAATACATATACACGAAAACATACACCAAGCAAAAGTGATATCTCCCTCCTCTACATACCCATAGCATTTATCTGTACCACTCATTTGACTCAATCATACAATGAATTGCGCGGTCATTTTTTTTACATGTAAATGTCTCATCTCCCGGACTGTAAGGTTCTTGAGGGTAAGGACATTGACTTTTTTTGTAATCCCCACAATACATTGTCATCAAAAACACTTGTTTGAATGAGGGATTAGTGTCCAGATTCAATCTGGGGAGTTAAGCAACAAAGGGAGAGCTTTTTCATAGAAATGCTTCCCAATGGAATGGAAAAAACCATCTTTACCCTCCCTACTCACCCACCTGATTCAGCCTCAGGGTGAGGAATGGAACAGTTTTGTCCTTGGAAGCCCCTTTTTTCTTTTACTGTGAAATCACCCAGCTCCATCTTATTGATCTGCATACTTGTAGGATGGAGGAGTTTGTGGACCACTGCCCCATGATCCTCCTCTCATCTGATGAAATATTTCAAACCATTACTTAAGTGTCACTTGCTATGCGGTATGAGGATAATGTTTTGTTTTCTTTTCCTCTTGTTCCTTCCTTTCCAGAACAGAAATTGGCCCCTATTCACTGCCTAGGAACTCTTTTTCTAGCAATTTTGAAAAATGAGGATAGATTCTTATCAGTCTGTGATGGTGTAGGTATCATCTTACCCACAAGCAGGGTGGGAAGAAGCTCCATGGCTTCTGAAACTCCTTTCTTAGCTCTACAGGCACCAAGAGGAAACCTACAGTGGAGTTTCTTCACCTCCTTGTCCTCCAAAAGACAAAAATCATCCCTTTCATTTGGCACTGAGTACATGATTCTTTCACAGGAACTAACAGCTGACATAGATTTCCTTCAAAGACCCAAATGTGGAAGCTGTCTCCACCCCAACACTTAGGCTAAAACTACAAAGCTTCTTCCTTCTGAGATTAAAAAAATCCTACCAGAATCCTGTTTTACTTTTGTAGCCAATGTAACTACCAAAAAGAAGATGTTCTACGATTAGGGAGGCCACAATAGACCACATTAAGTAGCAGGTATATATGGCCCTCCCAGACCAGCTCTGGAATGTTAAGACTTACTCTGAAAAAAATCATGCTAATCATCAGAATTAGTCATGAAAGCAAGCACCCTATAATACTGGCAATAATAACATTAACAGATAATTGTCCATTAATAATAATTAATCAATTAATTATATTATGCTCTAGAGTTTGTAAAACAGCTTATCTCAGCCTTGTAAATAAATGCAACATGGCATAGTGGATAGAGGACAGTAAGACTGGGGTTCAATCCTGACTCAACACATACTGGCTTCTTGATCCTGAGAAACTCACTGAACCTTTCAGCCCTTCAGGTAATTCTCTACAATTATCTGTTGTAAACTGGCCAAGCTACATTGGTAAAAGGGAGTTTCCTTCCTAGAAGTTCCCTACACCATATGAAATCATAGTATGGAACTCCCCCTAGACACAACTTCCAGTCAAAAAAAGATCTAAGTTCATAGAATATACCAGTCTACTTGAGTGTTTCAGAAACTTTCAGGCACCATATATGTGGGAGTTGCTTTTGCTGTTCTCATCATCATTATGACCACCCTGATATCTCCTTGATTCTGGATAGGGGGAACACTACTCAGTCTAAAGAAGAATGTCTTACCCTAATCAATGTCATTCTTTTGAAATCCTCCTAATCCCCTACCCCAAATCTATGTTATAATTCTTCATGGGCGGCTAGGTGACTTATTGGATAGAGTGCTGGTTCTGGAGTCAGGAATACCAATCTTCATGAGTTCAGATCTGGCCTCAGACACTTACTAGCTGTGTGCCCCATGGCAAGTCACCTAACCCTGTTTGCCTCAGTTTTCTCATCTGGAAAATAAGCTAGTTAAGGAAATAGTAAACCACTCCAGTGTCTCTGCCAAGAAAACCCCAAATGGGATCACAAATAGTAGGACATGGCTGAATAACAACAACATAATTTTTTTTTGGGCGGGGCAGTGGGGGTTAAGTGACTTGCCCAGAGTCACACAGCTAGTAACTGTCAAGTGTCTGAGGCCAGATTTGAACTCAGGTACTCCTGAATCCAGGGCTGGTGCTTTATCCACTGTGCCACCTAGCTGCCCCAACAACATAATTCTTGATACTGTTGAAAGAAAAATGAAAAATGAAGAAAAGATCTAGTTTTGAAATTAATTTTTAACTAGAATTTTTTCTTTCCCATTAGTTTTGAAGCATAATTAAATGGAAAAAAAACCCTTTATCTGCCAAATAAAACATTTACACCAAAACAGAAAAGGGTTTCTAGACATGGAAAGTTTTAAGCCTGAAAGGAATTCAGGGTGTCTTGTTTGAAGCAATCCCAACAATTCCAATCCAGTTGCCCTCCTACTCAGTATACTGCATTCGTCAGTCAAACACAGTGGATTAACCCATGAGCGAATATGTAGGAGGGGGTGGATGAAAACAGCACGATTACAGCTCAGACACCTCCTTGGAAGGGTGAGGAGGCTTCAGGCTGGGACTCTGCTATCTGCCATGTAGCTAAAGGTGATCTGCTTTGGCTGAAGCCACTTATTACCTCTTCAGGTTATTTTCCTTTATGGGATTAATTTTAATGTCTAGGACATGGCCACATGGATCTGATCAAAAAGAGCCAATAAAATATTTGTGGTTAGCAGAACACACCATTGTTTTCGCTTCCAAGCTAGTCCATGAAAGATCAGAAGCTCATAGACTTAGAGCAAGACCAGAGATACCATCTAGTTCAGACCCTCATTGTATTCTTTTTCTTACTTTGTTGCATTTATATTTTTAATGAAATCTTATTTTTAAAAATTAACAAGCACTTATTTTCTCCTCCTCTCATCTCCCTTTCCTCACTGGAAACTGAGAAAGAAACAAAAACCTTGTAATAAATATATGTAGTCAAGCAAAACAAATCACCATGTTGGCCATGATCAAAAAAAGTTTCTCTCATTCTGAACATTTAGTCCATCATCTTTCTTTGAGAGGGTAGGCAACATCCTTTGGCATCTATTTAGGGAATCATGGTTGATCATTGTATTGAGTTCTTAAGTCTTTAAAAGTTTGTTTTTACTATGTTGTTAAAGAATAAATTGTTCTCAGGGCAGCTAGGTGATGCAGTGGATAGAGCACTGGACCTGGCTTCAGGAGGACCTGAGTTCAAATCCAGCCTCAGACACTTAACACTTATTAGCTGCGTGACCCTGGGCAAGTCACTTAACCCTCATTGCCCTGCAAAAAATTAAAAAAGAAAAGAAAAAGAATAAATTGTTCTCTTGGTTCTTCCCTTGTTTGAAAGATGAGGTAACTGAGCCCCAGAGAGTTTAAGTGACAGGCCCATAGTCATGTAGATAATAAGGGTCGAGGCAAGATTCCTGTCCAAGTCCTCTGACTCTGGATACAGTGTTCTTTCCACAGTGCCACACCTCCTTCTCAACTGGGAGAAGGAGAACCAATGAACAACTCTATGTTTCATTAATCCTTCTGTACGGTCTTCCCTAGCCCTGTAGAACAACAACAAAAATCACATGGCAATAACAAGGGCTGGTCACTGCCAATGGATCCAGCTGTTCATTATTACAGCCTTCCAAGGGCTGTTCTTTCCTTGTAGTTAGGTCAATCATTAACACACTGCTGCTTCTCAAGATTTCCTATTCCTGGGATTGTTAAGGGTTCATACAAATCAATCCACGAATAGAGCTGGGGGTAAATCCCATAATAAATACGAGAAAAACCATGAGAAATGTATCATTTCCTAAGAGTGGAGAATTCCCTAACTCCTTTTACCAAGACAAAGTACAAACCTCAAACACTTATCTGTGAAGGCTTGTGTGATAGAAAGGTATCTTCTACTCTGTATTTATCTTGTATGGTCTCATTTATAGATAGATATATAGACATAGTGATATATAGATATAACTATATTCTAGAAATCTGGCATATATAGTTATATGTAGACATATATATATATTATATTATATTATTATATAGAGATATAACTAACTATTGACCTCCCTGGCTTCCTTTAAGTTCCACCTTCCCACAGGAAGCCTTTCCTAACCCCTCTTAATCCCAGTGTCTTCCCTCTGTTAATCTCTCATTTATGCTGTTCTGTAGCTTGTTTTGGATATATTTGTTTACATGTTGTAACCAAATTAGATTCTATGCTCCTTGACGGCAGGGACTGCTCTTTGACTCTTGTAGTATCCTCAGCTCTTAACATAGTGCCTGGCACATGGTAGACACTTACCATATGTTTATTGGCTGATTGATATAGATTTGATAGGTAGTCTTTCTCATCAGAATGTAAACTCTTTATATGGAAGGAACTGTTGTTGTCTTTCTTCCTATCCCTATCACTTAGTACATGGCCTGGTACATCATAAGTGCATAATAAATGGTTATTGATCATCTAGTGTCATGTACTTTATAAGTATCCGAGGTAGGATTTGAACCTAGGGCTTCCTGGCTCCAAGGCCAGGACTTTATCTTGAATACCACATTGCCTTTTAAATAACAAACACATGGCTTTCAATTAATTCTTTGCATATGGAAAATATCATACCACATTAGCAAGAACCAATTTTAGAAAGACAACTAGAAACCCTGATGTCTATTCTAACTCTGCCATAAGACAATATAATCACGAATTTGTTTTGCTTGCACAAATGTTTAGAGATGTTACAGCACCATGGTGGCCTAGAAAAGACATAGATTGAGAGCCAGAAGGGGCTTCAGAATATCTAGCCCTCTCATTTTACAGATTAGGAAACTGGGAACCCCAAAAGAGAAATGACTTGATTGAGGTCACACGGATAGCAAATGACATAGGTAGGATTTGAACACAGGGCTTTGGATTCTGGAACCAGCGTTCTCCCCTCTCTACCATTTCTGTCTCTTGGAGGAAAAAAAAATCTGAATTTAAGTCCTAGCTCTCTAATTAACTGGCTGTATGACCTTGAGGAAGTCTCTCCATAGCTTGGGGACCTTGTATTCTCACTACAAAATAGGGATAATAAAACCCAGCCTGCCTACCTCACAGGGTTGTTGTGAAGATCATCTGAGATAATGGATGTGAAAGTACTTTGTAAACTGTAAAAATAATCGGTAGGGTATGTTTGTTATTATGCTTGTGACCACAATTAGAAATACATGGCAGTTGCCACAGCTGTTTCCAATAATCCTAAGTAAGGAGGCATAAAAGTCTCCTTCCCCCCATCCCAGGCTGCTTATAGGTAGCTGACAAAAGCAGAAAGAGCCTGGGCCTCAGGCTAGAGCTCAAGATGAGCCATCATTGGGCTATGCTGACAGATCTCTCTGAATGGAGGATCAATCAGGAAACCAAGAGAGCACAGAAAGATAGATGTCTTTATAGCAGATCATCATGGTACTGGGAACCCATGTGTGTTTCTGGTCCCTGGAAAAAGTCTCATGCATTAGGCTATTTTTATAAGCTAACTGATATCTTAGGCTTAGAATGTGCTAAAGTGATGACACCATATGACAAGGTCAGTAGCAACTGTGTCCTTGACCACACCTTCCAAAACCTCTCTTTTGGGACTGCATAGCTCTGGCAATCAGGGTTAATGGGACCCTGACACCAGTGGCCAGCATACCCTCCAGAGTGAATCAAAATTCTCTGGGTGGTTGGGTATAGGATTTTGTGCCTTCTCCTACAGATGAAGAAACCGAGGTTCAGAGAAACCCAAGGTCACAAGAGTAAGAAATGGCAGAATTAGGTTCAAATACAAATGACTTTGTTGTTGTTGTTGTTATTGTTTTTATTACAAATCCAGCACTCATTCTGTACCACACTGCTCGTCACGAATCATGCCATCAAATTCAAATGCCCAATGGCCCTCTCCTATCACCGAATTTACCAAACCAACAGGATCTGGCCCCTGTGCTTGTACAAAATACCAAATCACCAGTGCCCATTTTATTCCTAAACAATGGTACTCGCCAAACCAACAGCCAACTCCCATCCTTAAACAAAATACTTACCAAGCCACCATTGCAATGTCCAGGACTGTGTCAAACAGCAAAATCGAAAAACCAGCTGTCATAACCTGCAGAAACAATTTTAAGAAAAGGTCTAAGTGGAGCATCTAGGTGGCACAGTGGATAAAGCACCAGTCTTGGATTCAAGAGAACCTGAGTTCAAATTCGGCCTCAGACACTTGACATTTATTAGCTGTGTGACCCTGGGCAACTCATTTAACCCTCATTGCCCCGCAAAACAAACCAAAAAAAAAAAAAGAGAAAAGAAAGAAAAGGTGTAAGTGACATCTGGCTTGTCCTTTCTCATGGACTCAGTTTAGTTCCATGCGGTAACACAGCATCCTTCCTTCTCATTTCCTGCCCCTCTTCCACATCCACCTCCCTCTGGTCCTTTGGCCCTACCTGTGATTCAGGTCATAATTGTGCATTTAATATTGCTTCTGAATCATTATTCTATGCACAGAATTTTTACATTTACTGATTCCTAGCAGCACATTAGGTGCTGAAAATGCCCTTTGCCAAGTTGTTTGGGATAAATGAAGGAGCACAAAGGACTCTGAGATCAATTTTCTTGCTTCTGAACTTTACTAGTTATTCTGTTGAGGATTTGTTTACCATGACTGGGTATACTTATTTCTACCTTCCAAGAAAGACAAACAACACAACAAAGAATTCCTTTCTTCAAAAACAAACAAAAGCCACTCTCCTAGAAAGCACTCAGTTGGGTTGTTAACTAGGATCTAAATAAACTAAAGCCACAACGTGTAGAAACATAGCCCTACACTAGAAGTAGAAAAGGGACTTTGGATTTTTAAAAAATAGCTCTTGCCAACACTTAAGAGTCTCTGACTGGCATTTAGGCCCCTTCTAGCCCCTCTCTCCTAAAAGGGGGCATGTGGTTTCTACTTACCACTTCCCATATCACACATGTCTCTAGGAAGGGCCTTTTATTAAAAGTGCTCATTTCTATCTTGTCTAACTTGTATAGAATTAATCTCCAGGACACAGTAATTTTAAGAGGCCCAACAATGCTTTGTAACATGTAGACCAGTAGCTCTGAATTATGTTTTACAAAGTATCTGTCCACCTGCCATTGTCCATAGCACATTCTCTTGCCCTCTACATGTCTGTTCTAAGGGTTTACAGGTTATAATGGGAAGAGTATATTAACTTACCAAGTTACCAAGTATGCAAGCTTCCAGAAGTCGGGGGAGAAAAAAACAGTTTCTCTACTTCTTCATTGGGCAGCCAAAATGGGGAAATGGATAGAACACCAGGCCTAGAATCAGGAAGACCTGAGTTCAAATCTATACTCAGGCACTTACTAGCTGTGTGACCCTGGGCAAGTGATTTAAACCTATGTCTCTGTTTCCTCATCTGTAAAATGAGCTGGAGAAGGAAATGGCAAACCTCTCTAGTATCTCTGACAAGAACCCAAAATGGGGTCATGAAGAATTGGACAGGACTGAAGTGACTGAACAGCAACTCCTTAATTAGCAGAAAATTATCTTGTTGTTGTTGATAAAGAGGCTCCAACTGGACCCATATGTCTTCAGGTAGGCTCACAGTGGAAAGTAAAGGATGAATGTAAGACTTTTTGAAGGGTCAAGGAAAGAATTTGGTGGCTGTTAGGGTGCCCAGTTTGGAACTTGATCAATTACTGTTGTATTATTATTGAACATTTTATGTCAATGCCTTGTTTCACCAGTGAGAAAGAAAAGATCTTAACCAGGTTTTGCTTCTTCTATACTCTTTATACCCAATGTCTAGCCCAGTACTAGTCATACAGGGTGTCCCAAAAGACTTAGTTCAATTTCAAGCTCTTAAAGCCTATTAAAAAAACTATGTACTGGAGACTAATTCTGTACAAATAAGGCAAGATGAAAATGAGCACTTTTAATAAAATTCCCTCCCTAGAAACATATGTCTCTATTAAAGCTGGGGCACTATGTATAGTAGACGCTTAAATGCCTCTAGAATTAAATTAGTGACTGGTTAAGAGAAAGAATCCAATCTACTATAGTTACTACTGTAAAATTAAAACAAACAGCCTGTTTTACATTCAGATCATTAAAATGCTGATTAGATCTGTAGGAATTTTAGGCAATAAGAAGTTGTTTGTATTAACTTGGGTTTTCTCCCTTCCTTTGCAGAGTTCCAAGTAAGGCAGCTGAATTATACTAGAAAAGGCACTGGACTGGGGGGTTCAAGGAAGTTTGGGTTTGAATCTTGGCTCAGCTATTGTATACCTGTGTATTGTTGGGAAAGACCTTTAATCTCTCTGAGCTGAGCCTCTGGGTCCTCATTTGTAGAATGAGAGGGTTGGGCTACACTGGGGGATCTTAACTGGGTTTTTAAAAATAATTTTGATAATTCTATTTCCCTAAAATTGGTTTCCTTGGTAATTATAGTTTATTATATTTAATTATATTTATTTTTATTTATATTTGTAATTATATTTAATTATATTTAAAAAACACTGTTCTGTTTCTCAATGGCAGGATGTGGGCGGGAGAAAATGCAGATATGAAAATAAAATTGGATTTAATAAACAAATAAATAAACATGATTAAGAGAAGTGGCCCAAATGCTTCGACAGACTGCCATGATTTAAAAAAATAAATAAATAAAGAACTCAGACTACACCATCCTAAGATTCATTATAGTTCTATGGGTAATAAACCCATAACTGAAGTACCCTTGTCTGACTTTTTACCTTCATTATCACAAAAACAGATGTGAAAAAAGGGATGGGGGGTGGGGACAGCTTTTTCTAAAGGGGAAATATCAGCATATAGTGTTGAGAGAATAGGGTTAATTCTCAGTGATTTAAGAATTGATTAACCAGTTTGTGGACGAACCAGGCCCCTGACTGCTGCCACAACTTCTACTTCTTTCCACCTCTCCTGCTGCCTAATCTCTACATGTATCATGGCCAGTCCACATGACCGCTGGAGGATTTGCCACAAATAAGTTACAGAGGCCACATGTTGGCAAATATGGTAAGAAGTGCAGAAGCTTAGTGGGGTATAAAGTTGAAGCTATTAGCCGAGAGTGGATGATTCCCTTTCTTCCCATTATCTATGGATTTCAATTAGTCATGCACACATTAGCATGGAGATTGAGTTGGCTATATTCCCAATGGATTATGAAGCAGCTTCCCTTTCTTGAAGCCCCAGGACTTCATGAAAAGAAGCAGGATTGAATTAATCTGATCCAGAGGCAAAGAGGAGAGAGGAGAGGGGAGAATGGCTGCATTGGGGGAAAAGGAAAAACTTGGTTCTATCCCTACCACCAAAAAACCCCCCAAAATAAAAACCACCCCAAATGGATATGAAAGTAGTTAAAACAGATTATAAAGGACAAACTAAAAACTGCTATAATTAAGGAAAACCGTAATGTGACTAATAAAACCTGCTAATCTAACACACTACCTCTGTCACCCCCAGCCTTGGGGGAAACACAATCCTGTCCAACTCTGCCACGGTCTATGGCCTGGATGATTAGATGATTACTTCAAATGAGGGACCCTGGTGGTCAGTGGCAAAGTAGTGATAATTGGTATTATCCTGGTGGTCAATGACAAAGTGGTTATAATTGATATTATTCCTACAGGCTATTTTAGGGAGCTAATAATAATTAATAAAGGCTTATGATCAGTATGACTCCTCAAAACCTATAAAAAGAGTTCAATTCTCCTTGGAACACTGGGAAATGTGAGATATAAGACCAAATCTCAGTTCTCATTTAAGGGTCCAAATTTACTATGGGAAGCAGAGACAACTTGGGTGACCCAAGAGTATCTCTGGCAAGGCTGGTTTCTATTTAGCCTATGGGCAAGCACTGTGGAAACACCATAGTCAAGGGAAGGGTACTTAACCCTGTTTAGAGATTATAATGTAACTGTACTAGCCAACATAAAATTATTATAATAATACCGTGCATGTCATTACTTATAATATTTCAATGAGACTGTGAACTCATCAACATTGATACTCCTTTCATTCATTCAGATCAAATCCATCCACATCTGCCCATACTGAGTAATACCAAGCCTGGCCATGTCCTTCCATAAGTCAGCTAGAGGGGTCCTCCTTTGGGGCTGAGGGCCTTCCTCAGCTCCCCTTGATCTTGTTTGCACACAAGCTGTTCAACAGTTATCTCTTGCTATTCTTACATTAAGAGCTCTTTTTCCGCCCAACTTATATGCAGTGAATAAAGCATTGGACTTGCAGTCAGGGGGCGGAGCCAAGATGGCGGAGAGGAAGCAGCAAGCTGCCTGAGCTCTCCTTCTGTTCCCTCAAAACAAACATTAAATCAAGCCTCTGGACGGATTCTGAAACTACAGAACCTGCAAAGAGACAGAGAGACACAGTCCTCCAACCAGAGATAATTTAGAAGACTTCAGGAAAAGGTTGGTCTGACTCGGGCAAAAGGGAGGCCCAGCGCAGGGCAGCAACCCAGCGCCGAGGGGGTCGGGGCAAGTCAGCAGGAGCTGCGGGCCACAGCCGAACAACTGAGGCTCCCGGAACCTGGGACTTGCAGTCAGGAAGATCTGAATTGGAACCTGCCTCAGACACTTACTAGCTGTGTGAGCCTCAGCAGGTAACTCGGCTTCTGATTGCCTCAGTTTCCTAATATGCAAAATGGGAACAATAATAATACTGACCTTACAGGGTTGTGAGGACAGAATGAGTTAACATATATATAGTAATTTGAAAACCTTGAAGCACTGTATAAATGCTAGCTCATTATTAGTATTATTATTGTTATCTTCAATTATTAAGAAACTATGGTATTCTGGGGGCAGCTAGGTGGCACAGTGGATAAAGCACTGGCCCCGGATTCAGAAGGACCCAAGTTCAAATCTGGCCTGAGACACTTGACACGTACTAGCTGTGTGACCCTGGGCAAGTCACTTAACCCTCATTGCCCCGCAAGGAAAAAAAAAAAAGAAACTATGGTATTCCATCAAGTCAATAAGCATTTATTAAGCACCTGCTATGTTCCAAGCACTGTACCAAGGGCAGGGGATATCACAGGCATGTGTTACTGGAAGAAAAATAGGTTTATAAAGATGGGTTTTTACTTCAGGGAGAATCTTAAGGACATTTAAGAACTGTGTATATTTTCAAAGTGCTTCAGAGTACAGTTATCCCCTTCAACATCTTGACTTTCCCCACCAAGGTTTTATCAAGGGTCAGCATAAAAAATTAAATGGGAATTTTGGGGGAGTTTTTCAGAAGCCACAGAGGATACATGAAGGCCAGCAGATAGCACAGAAAAAGTTTTAAAATTCAGAAATGCATAAAATATATGTATGGTGTTGTATAATAGCAATGTATTTTATCTTCTAATACCATAGTAATTCAGGCTTCTTCTTTAGAACCAAATGAGGGCCAAAAATGTTATGTTAATTTTCCAGATCTTGGGGGTTGCTGTGCCCCTAACTCCCATCGATATGGAAGGGATAACTGTATTTTGACTAACCAGATGGAATGGGGCAGGTAAAAAACTAAGATCAGATCCCCCAAATGAACTATTTAGCTACACAATCACATGCAGGCCAGCCACAGGCTTTCTGACCACCAGAAGCTGTACTTATACCACAATTAAGAGGAAATCTTATCTGTGCCACCTAGAAGCTGCCTACTCCTGAGGATGCCGACTCTACCTGTATTTCTTCTTATCTTTAAATAAACCATAAGTCTGCCAGAGGCCCTCCTTTGGGGCTGAGGGCCTTCCTCAGCTTCTCTTGATCTTGTTTGCACACAAGCCATTCAACAGTTATCTCTTGCTATCCTTACATTAATAACTCTTCCCCCCCCCAACTTATATGCAGTTAATAAGGCATGGGACTTGGAGTCAGGAAGATCTGAGTTGGAACCTGCCTCAGACTTTTACTAGCTGTGTGAGCCTCGGCAGGTCACTTGGCCTGTGATTGCCTCAGTTTCCTAATATGAAAAATGGGCATATATGGTGACAACTGTTCAGAGCACTGCCTGAAAATGAGACAAACCAAATTCCAACAATTCCAAGAGTAGCCTCCTCTCTGTTCTTCACATACAACACCCTGTCCCCCATCTCTTTGCCTTTTTGATGTCATTCACTCATGACCAGAAAGGGCTCCCTCCTCACCTCAAACTTACAGAATTCTTCTCTTTCTTGAAGATGCAGCTCAAACATAACCTTCTATGTCATCCCCTCACCTGTCAGTGACCTCCCTCCCAAACTACCTTGTATTTAACTACTTTGAATTTATCTGCATTTATTTACTTTTCATTTATTCTACATATAATATATATGCCCTTGCTGTCTCCCCTCCCCCTGTAACGTAAGTTCTTTATGAGTAAATCATTTCATTTATTGTGGTTGTATCTCCAGAGCCTAGCACACAGTAGGTGCTTAATAAATGCAGATAGGAAAAAAATAAATACAGATAGGTAGTACAGTGGATAGAATTCCAGGCCTGGATTCATGAAGATCTTTCTTCCTCAGTTCAAATACGGCCTCAGACACTTACTAGCTATGTGACCCTGGGCAAGTCACCTAACCCTGTTTGTCTCATTTTCTCCATCCATAAATTGAGCTGGAGAAGGAAATGACAAACCATTCCAGTATCTTTCACAAGAAAACCCCAAATGGAGTCATGAAAGATCAGAAATAACTGAAAAATGACAAAACAACAATAACAATAAATGTTTATGGGTTGATTGATTGAGGATAGAAAACTAGAAATAGGTATGTCTGCAGGACTCCAGTCCAAATCATTAGGGGCCAGATAGTCAATGACAGCTGAGATCTCAAAGCATAATAACCTAAACTAGGCACAGTCAATGTACTAAGAGAAAAAGGCAAGGGAATGTACAGAAACATTACCTAATCCCCATTCTCCCTCCCCCAACACCTTCTTTTTTAATTTCCTGGCTGAAGCTCACCAGGCCACCTACACAAAATGTTCATCACCATGGCACTGGTTTTCAGTCCCTGAAAATAGAATAAACTTCCCTGATTCAATCAGCTGTTGATGGCTGATACAGACTGGTTAGCCCCTCAACCAACTGATCTATCTCCACTATCAAATATAAAATCCTCTGCTTGGTTAATAAAGTCCTTCACAACTTAGCCCCTTCTTACTTTTCCAATCTTCTTACATTTCACTCCTGTCTTTGAACTCTAAGATCCAGTCACACAGGTCTTCTTGCAGGTCTTCAAACATACCACTCCACCTTCTGAGTCCACAACTTTTCTTTTTCTTTCTTTCTTTTTTCTGGGTGAGGCAATGAGGGTTAAGTGACTTGCCCAAGGTCACACAGCTTGTAAGTGTCAAGCGTCTTAGGCCACATTTGAACTCAGGTCCTCCTGAATTCAGGGCTGATGCTTTATCCACTGTGCCACCTAGCTGCCCGCTCTGAGTCCATGACTTTTCACAGGTGGTCCCCTGTCCCTGCAATACTCCCCCTCTGCCTCCTGGCTTCCTTGAAGACTCAATTTAAATCCCACCTTTCCCCATCAACCCCCACTGCAGGTGCCTTTCCTTTGAGCCTGCCTTCAAGTTACACTATACTGTACAGATCTTGTACATACAAGATTGTTTGCATCATCTCCTCCATTAGAATGTGAGCTCCTTACAGGCAGCAGCCAAGTTTTTGCTTTTCTTTGTATCCTCAGTGTTTACCTAACACAATGCCTAGTGCATAGTAGGTACCTAATAAATGATTCTTGGCTTCCATCTGCTGCTTGTTGCTGGTAGGCCAGATAAATACAAGACGGGCCCATAGAACTGAGTAGAGAGTTGCAAAGTATGGCTAGATAGAAGGAGGGGAGGACAGAGAAGAAGAAAGCAAGACAGGATCCTTTTTTTCTGTCACAAGTTGGAATTAGACTTATGTCTTTAAGACCTGATCAATTTCAAGATCTATGTCTTGCTGCTTATTAACTAGAGATCCATTAGTTTCTTTCTTTTTGTCCCTTTTTTTAGGGGGGTGGGGCAGGGTAATGAGGGTTAAGTGACTTGTCCAGGGTCACACAGCCAGTATGTGTCAAGTATCTGAGGTCAGATTTGAACTCAGGTCCTCCTGAATCCAGGGCCAGTGCTTTATTCACTGCACCACCTAATTGCCCCCATTAGTTTCAACAAAGCTTTCTGGCCTAGATTCAATGATCTCCTGGTACACCCCAAAGCCAAGGCAAACCCCACTCCAGGTATTTGGAGGGGAACTCAGAGAGCTCAGGCAGGTTCCTGCCTTTTCTCTGCCATCTTTAAAAACAAGAGAGGTTGAAAATTTTATCACTGGAGGATATTTCAAGGACCATCCAAGTCAAATCATTCATTTCACAAATAAAAAATTGAGATCTGAGATGTTGAGTCCCTTTGACATGGTCACATCATAGATAAATCACATTATAGGAAAATCAAACATAGAAAAAAATTGTATAATAAGATATGAGGTCAGAAAACAAGTGGCCAGTTGGTGGATAGAATGCTGGGCCTTGAGACAGGCAGAACTGAATTCAAATATGGCCTCAGATATTTACTAGCTATGTCACCCTGGGCAAGTCACTTCACTCTATTTGCCTTAGTTCTCTCATCTGTAAAGCAAACTGGAAAAGGAAATGAAGTCACAAAGAGTTGGTCACAGAAGAATGTGCTGAGATCATTTTCCAACCAAGGACAGCTTGGAAGGTCGGAAGCAGGGGGCTGCCGTGCTCACAATCTGGTGAGAGGGCTGAGCCCTTGGCAAGGAGGAGATTGTAGGGGTCTCTGCTAGTGCCAAGGTGGAGTTTGAGTTTTTCACCCCTGTTGGGAACCAGGAAGTAGGCTTAAGTAGCAGTGGCCCAGGTGTGGGAGGAGCACACGGTCTTCAGAGCTAACAAAAACAGCACTCGAAGTTTTGCTGTCTGTTTAATTAGCAAGTTGGCCTGGGGCTATCTATGGACCAGGAAACAGGCCAGGTGAGTGGAAACCCTGCCCCTCCTTAAATCATTGCAGCTGGGACCCCCTGAAGCTTGGGACAGTACAGCTTGGAAACAGTGCCCCACTTTAAGGAGCTAGAAGTCAAGTAAAAGATAGGCAAGATGAGCAGACAGAGAAAGGTGAGGACCATAGAAAGCTTCTTTAGTGACAAGGAAGATCAAGATGCACCCTCAGAAGAGGATAGCAACATCAGGGCTCCTATATCCAAAGCTTCCAAGAAAAAATATGAATTGGTCTCAGGCCATATTGGCTCTCAAAAAGTACTTTGAAGATAAAGTCAGAGAAGTAGAGGAAAAAATTGAAAAAGAAATGAGGGTGATGCAGGAAAGACATGAGAAAAAAGTCAACAGCTTGAAAAGCCAAATGGAAAAGCTCTCTGATGAAAATAATTGCCTAAGAATTGGGACTGAACAAATGGAAGCTAGTGACTTTATGAGAAACCAAGACACAATAAAGCAAATCCAAATGAATAAGAAAAGAGGGCAATGTGAAATATTTTCTTGGAAAAACTGCTGACGTGGAAAATAGATCCAGGAGAGATAATTTGAAAATTACTGGACTACTTGAAAACCATGATCAAGGAAAGCGCTTAGACATCATCTTCCAAGAAATTGTAAGGGAAAATTGCCATGATATTTTAGAAGCAGAAGGTAAAACAGAAATTCAAAGAATCCACTAATCACCTCCGGAAAGAGATCCCAAAAAAGAAAACTCCCAGGAATATTATAGCCAAATTCCAGAGCTCCCAGGTCAAGGAGAAAATATTGCAAGCTGCCAAAAAGAAAGAATTCAAGAACTGTGGAGCCCTAGTCAAGATAGCACAAGATCTAGCAGCTTCTACATTAAAGGACCAGAGGGCATGGAATATGATATTCCAGAGGGCAAAGGAATCGGTATTACCAAGAATCACATATCCAGCAAAACTGTGTATAATCTTTCAGAGGAAAAAAGGGGATTTCAATGAAAAAGGGGACTTTCAGGTATTCATGATGAAAAGACCTGAACTGAATCAAAAATTTATTATTTAGTTTCCAATAGCCATTGGACAAAGCACCCACCCCGGACCCAGGAAGACCCCAGCCCCAATCTGGCCTCAAACACAAGACACTCACCCACTGTATGACCCCAGACATGTCACCCAACTCCAACTACTCCACAAAAAGAGATAAACAAAAAATAAATACTTTGCAAATATCATCCCTTCATAATCAATTCCCACTTGTGCCCTCTGTCTAAATTTATTTCTATCATCTGCCCTAATACTGAGAAAGCTCTTATGGGTTAGATGTATCATTTTCTGTGTAGGAATATAAACAGTTTAACCTTTAACATCTCTCTTAATTTATTTTTCCTGTTTACCTATTTATGGTTCTCTAGGGTCTTGCATTTGAAAGTAAAATTTTCCATTCAGTTCATGTCTTTTCATCATGAAACTGATATTGATTGAACACAGACTTAAAAAGAAAAAAAAGAGTACTTGTGGACTGTACATATATAACCTATATCAGATTAGTTGCTGTCTTATGGAGGGCGAGGAAAGAGAGGAAGGGAGAAAAATCTGGACCTCTAAATCTTATGAAAATGAATGTTGAAAACTACCTTTAACAAACAGAAGAACATTGTACACAGTATCATCAACATTGTATGTTGATCAACTGTGATAGACTAGATTCTTCTCACCAATGCAATGGTACAGGAGAGTTCCAGGGGACTCATGATGGAAGGGGATCTCCAAATCCAGAAGAAAAAAAAAAGAACTGTGGAGTATGGATGCTGATTGAACAATACTATTTCTTTTGTTTTTTCTATTTTGAGGTTTTTCCTCATTGCTCTGATTCTTCTCCTATAACAGGACTAATGCAGAAATATGTTTAATGTTATTATACATATATTTTATAAATATATATGTATAATATTATTACACATACATATATATGTATATATACGTGTATGTATATATATATATATAAACCTATTTCAGATTACCTGCTGTCTAGGGGAGGGGGAGGGAGGGAGGGAGGGAGGGAGGGAGGGAGTGAGAAAAATCTGAAATTGGAAAGCTTGTATAAACAAATGCTGAGAACTATCTTTACATGTAACTGGAAAAAACAATAAAATACTTTTATCAGAAAAAAAAAAGAAAACTACCTTTACATGTTTATTATTATTTTTTTTTTAGTGAGGCAATTGGGGTTAAGTGACTTGCCCAGGGTCACTCAGCTAGTAAGTGTCTGAGGCCAGATTTGAACTCAGGTACTCCTGACTCCAGGGCCAGTGCTCTATCCACTGCACCACCTAGCTGCCCCTACTACCTTTACTTGTAACTGAAAAAGTAAATGTTTGTTAAAAACAAACAAACAAACAAAACCCCTCCAAGTTGGATTAACACCAGTTAGCCTACAAGAAGTTCTGTCCCCCTCAGACACATTCTCAGGGTCACCCTATAAATTCCATAGCACTCAGGCTATCTGAATTGTCTCACAATAGAGAGAGCTCAATTATGCCTACATCCCAATGAGCCAGCTTTGTTATGACTTCGGATATTTATTTAGGGAAATATGCTTTTGTTTTCAGGATTCTATTTCCTGCTGCTTAAGATTCCCTCAGCTCAGACTGGGAAGTTAACATAGAACCAACAGATGACTGGACATTATACTAGCAGCCTGAACTTCTGTGGGGGAGGAGAGCCTGGCATTCTGAGAGTCTGCTCAGCCTGCTTCATGGGAGTTTTTCCCAACCCTGGAAGCAAATATCCCTCTTCTCGTTTCCTAGAGGAAGAAACAGTCGTGGCAATGTGGACTGTGGCATGGGCAGTAAATAAGGCCAGAGCTGGAAAGAGGCCTGACCTGGTGCTAGAAGAACGCTGGGCTGGGAGGAAGATCTGAGTGCTCCTCCTGGCAATGCCACTCACTGGCCTATGGGAAAAGTTTTCTCACCTAGAAAATGAGGAAGTTGACCAAGGTGAACCAAGAGGTTCCTTTCAACTGTGACATTTTATGATCCTCTGTCCCCATGCTTGCTATTTCGCCATTTCATGCCCAATCATAGAGCCTAGCTGAGTCTCCCGATTCCCTCTCTAGTGCCTTCGTGTCTCATGATCCCTGCCCGGTGCCCTAGATGGCCATGAGCAGAAACGAATAACTCTCCCACCACATCTGAACAACACAGGCCTCCCCAGCCATAGGCTGGGAGTTGCCAAAAATATCAGAACTCAATACAATGTGTCAGCCATGCTGCTTTGAACTTCCTGCCTTTGTCAACAGATGTCACAACCTCAATGTTATTTGAACAGATTTGGGTGTTTAAAGTAGATCAGATTTTGTTTTTTAAATATTCATTTGGTCCCAAGACAAATTCCGTTTTTAAGGGGAGGGGGGAGGGGACAGACCCTGAGTCAGGTGTTTGGGGGAGTTGGATTGTCTTTTATGGGAAATGTGTGTCTGAGACTGAAGTGATTGCTTAGAGAAACTTTGTCGCACCCTAAGGAAGTGGTTTAGGGTATAGAGCTGGAAGGGACCTTGGACATCATCCAGTCTGACCCTTTCATTTTACAGTTGAGAAAGGCTCAGAGTCTCTTCCCCATGACCACAAAGGAAGGAAAGGAAATTTCCCAGCGCCTTCCCCCAACCCCCAAATACTGGCTAGGTTTTATTTAAGCTGATAATAAATGCAAAGGACTTGTATCCAAGTCCATAAACAGTCAAGACAAATATTCTTCCCTCTCCTGTAAGCCCTGCCTCCACAGGATCCTGTGTGGGCCTCTAGACTTAAAGTAATCCCCTGAGTGGAGGGTTTTGACCCTGAGGAGGAAGCATGCTTTGTTGCTGGAGAGTCAAGCAACCTTCTCCTCCAGTGGGCCTCACTGCCTCCAGAAACCCAGATAATCCTTCAAATTTAGGTGATTACCCCAGAGTTGAGAAGCCCTTGTTCAGAGAGCTAGAGTGAAGTCCTTTCTCAGACATGTACAGTCCATGCATCTCATAGTACCTCTGAAGGCAGGGTCTGGGTTTTATGTTCTACATCATGGCTCTAAGGGAAGGTTCTTGGCGTCTGTCAAAGAGCCAACTCAAAACTGAGTGATGCTCTTGTTTAGTCTTGTCCAACACTTTGTGACCTTGTGGACCATAGCACGCCAGCCTTTCTATCCTCCACTATCTCTGAAGGCCTGTCCAAGCTCACGTTTATTGCTTCCATGATACTATCCATCCATCTTATCCTCTGCCATTCCCTTTTCCTTTTACCTTCAATCTTAAATTTTCAATCCAATTAAGTAATACACAACACTTAACACTTAGGGCTAGGCCTGCATCCATGGCTTGACATCAGTTTCCATTTCTGGGACTCCCTAAATCATGCTGATTTCTTCATCAGTTTTTAAAGCCTCTACCTTCAGCTTAGATTCTCTAAAAGACCTGACATACAGCAAGATAAACAGTTCCACGTCTTCTGTACTGATCTTGGATATCTGCCAGGGCAGAAGATTTCTATTCTCCAAGGAGTCAACTGTCAAGCAAGACCTCCCTGTTCTTTTCCTTCAGGAGTCAGCAAACTGATGTCAGTATAAGTCTGGATGATGAAATATATTTGTTGTGAAGCTATTTTGCACCTTCAAAAATGGGTTTTAAAAAGGTTCAGTCTGTATTTTTTAAAATTACATTCTGGCAGCTTTGTATTTTGTAATCCCAGTCTCCTTCAAAAATCTGCTCATAAGGAAAAAACAGATGTACATCGAAAGAGCTAAATCAATATTTGTTCATTGATCGACTGTAGCTCAGAAGTTGGCTGATCTTAGGTGTGAATGTTGCTAAGCCACAATTGGATATCTCCACAAGTCCATTATTAGTATTATTCATGATAGCTCATACCTTTTGCAAATAGTTCTCAAAAGTCAGTGGAGCTGAAAAAGCACTACACTTCAAATCAGAAGAGGTGGATTCGAATTCTGCCTCCAATTTTTAATACCTGTGTTGCTGTGGGAAAGTCACTAAACCTCTCACCCTTTGTGTCTTCAGCTATAAAAATGGAGATGACTCCTAAACCACCTATCTTACACAGATATTGTAAGCACAGTCAAATGTGTCACATGCTTTATAAACTTTCTGGGTTTCCACTGTCACTATCATTCAAGGGGAAAACCAGCAAAGACTGAATTAGAGAAGAGGAGGAAGAAAGCTTGGAGCTGGTTGGGCAAACACTGAGAAGTGTTTTTTCCAACTGGGAAAAAGAATGATGGTGTTTTAGGCTGGCAAGCAGATTGTATGCGGCCATATTTCTTTCAACTTCTGCCAAATTACAGGGAAGGGAAAAGAAGAGATCTGGGAAAGGACCTAAAAGCTTGTGGGCAATGACTTTAATAGAAACTTAGGGGTGAGGAGAGTCATTGTATTCATTTTCTAAATGCAACCTTCTTTATCCAAAGTTGCCTATTAGAGCATTTGATGTCAAACTGGCTGGAGCAATGGAGCAATAAATATGCCCTCCTGAAGATTCTTAAGTGAATCAGGAGACTCCTTTCATTGTAGAGGTGGAAGCCTATGGGTGGGGAATACTGAATATACCATAGGCACCAAAGACAAATTGGTTAGCTTTACTGAACTGTTTTTGTCTCCTTTTTTAATCTTGTAAGAGATGGCTTTATGAGGAAGGAAATAAATAAATAAATAGATGAATGAATAAAAAAATAAACAAATAAATGTGTGTACACATATATTTATTTGTGTACACACATACATATGTGTATGTATGTGCATGTATGTATATGTATATCCATAGGTGGATATACATTTATTTCTTTTTAATAGTATTTTATTTTTTTCAGTGACATGTAAAGACAAATTTTAACATTCATTTTTTTTTTAGTGAGGCAATTGGGGTTGTGACTTGCCCAGGGTCACACAGCTAGTAAGTGTTAAGTGTCTGAGGCCGGATTTGAACTCAGGTACTCCTGACTCCAGGGCCAGTGCTCTATCCACTGTGCCACCTAGCTGCCCCTTAACATTCATTTTTTAAAAAAATTTTGAGTTCCAAATTTCCTGCCTCCTTCATTTCCCCTCTCCCTAAGGTGGTAAGCAATTTGATATAGGTTATATATATGCAATCATGAAAAACATATTTCCATATTATTCATGTTGTGAAAGAAGAAACAGAGCAAAAGAAAAAAAATGTGAAAAAGAAAAAGTGAAAATAGTATGCTTCAATCTGCATTCAGACTCCATCAGTCCTTTCTCTGGAAGTAGCTAGCATTTTTCATCATAAGTCCTTTGGAATTGTCTTAGATCACTGTATTGCTGAGAATAACTAAGTCATTCGTAGCTGATCATCACAATTTTGCTATTAATGTCTATAATGTTCTCCTGGTTCTGTTCACTTCACTCAGTATTAGTTCATGTAAATCTTTCCAAGTTTTTCTGAATTCCACCTGCTTATCATTTCTTATAGCACAATAGTATTATCATAACTTGTTCAGCCATTCCCCAATTGGTGGGCATCCCTCAATTTCTAATTCTTTGCCATCACAAAAAGAGCTGCTTTAAATATTTTTGTACATAAAGGTTCTTTCTTCTTTTTATTTTATCACTTTGGGATATAGACCTGGTAGTGTTATTGCTATATCAAAGGGGACACAGTTTTATAGCACTTTGAGCATAATTCAAAATTGCTCTTCAAAATGGTTGGATCAGTTCACAACTCTACCAAAAGTGCATTAGCATCCCAATTTTTAGAAGCAAGTGTGATACAAAAAACCCACAATTAAAATAAAATATTCATAAAAGAGAATCAAGAAGAAAAGGGGAATGAATATTCAAGAGTGAGTAGAAGTATTGATTAATCAGGAATTAATATTTACAATGCTTCACATTTAGGCAGTATTTCATGGTTTACAAAGTCATCACTTTACCACAACACTTTGGGATGGGTAGTGCAAAGTAATAACATCCTCATTTTCCAAAAGAGTAAACTGAAGCTCAGAGAGCTAGACTTTTTTGCCATTTTCATTTTGGGAAGTCACATAGTGGGAGGAGGCATAGAAAGATTTTGAGCAGGATTACAGATATGATCATTATTTTTCCCCAAAGATTTACTGAGCTTCCCTAGTACAGTGGAGGGCAAGTCATCTTTCCAGTCACCCGGGTTTTCATAACTTCAATGTCCTCTTCATCTTCTCACTTTTCCTCACCTCACATCTATAAAAACAATCAGCTGCCAGACTCCAGTGATTCTACTTCTGCTTCTCCCATCTGTCTCCTCATTACAAACATGGCCACAACCATAATGCAGGCCCTCATCACCTCTGGACTATGGCAATAGCCTGCTGATTGATCCCCTGCCTCAAGTTCCTCCCCACTTTATATTCATTCTCCATACAATTGTCAAAATGATTTCCTTGAAGTGCAGGTCTGACAATGTCATTCCCTTACTCAATAAACCCTAATATCAAATATTATTTCATCTAGATCATCCTGTTTTTATTTGTTTTGTGTAAGTTTTATAATGTACATAATTATTAGAGAAATAGTATATAATTTATACACATGCATATATATGTGTATATGTATATTATATACAGTGATATTGGAAATGCATGTTTAAAAATTTTTTGCGAATAAGAGTGATCAAAGAAATTGGGAGACCACAATTTTTTTGTTTTTGTTTTTGTGAGGCAATGAGGGTTAAGTGACGTGCCCAAGGTCACACAGTAAGTGTCAAGTGTCTGAGACTGGATTTGAACTCAGGTCCTCTTGAATCCAGAGCCAGTGCTTTATCCACTGCGCCGCCTAGCTGCCCCCTGAGACCACTAATCTAGATGCATGAATTGCTTACTTTTATGATTTAGTGGCCCCAGATATATCATTCATTTGAGTCCTTCACATCAATTATATTATTAATTTAAAAGAAAGGGCATGGAGTAGCTAGGTGGCACAGTGGATAAAGCACCAGCCCTGGATTCAGGAGGACTTGCATTTAAATCTGGCCTCAGACACTTGACATTTACTAGCTCTGTGACCCTAGGCAAGTCATTTAACCCTCATTGCCCTGTGCCAGAGAGAGAGAGAGAAAGAGAGAGAGACAATAGAAAAATGCATAAATGCCATGGGACCACTGCTTATATTGATTTCACAGACTAGAATCTGATGGGATGTGACCAATACCACCTCATAGGTCAATTTCATGTAGTTATAATAGGTTTTCACTGTCATATTTCAAGGGATGTGATTGGACCTGCCTTATATCCAAATCCATGTAATAATGAATAGGAAATAATGGAGCTCAACTTTATTTAAATGCTGCTCAGAGAAAATTCAATCTGATACATGTCATATGAATTGAAGGTTATAAGATCTAATTAAATAAGCTGGGAAGCAGAAAATAATATAAGCATATACCTGTGTTGAAAGAGATTTGACAACTTCTTCACTTGGCAACCAGTCAAAATGTGAAGAGTAATTATATAGTGGCTTATGACCACAGAGGGAAAGGGGGAGGTCTAGACAAGTTGAACCATTTCTCAGGCTTCAAACAACTCTTCTGCTCTTGTTTTCTATTGGAAATCTTCTGTATTCTTAGAGTGTGTTAAGGAAATAGTGTTCAGACCCAGGAAGAAGCTAATCCCACTGAATTCTGTCATGGACAGGACATATCTACAGTATCATATTCAGTTCATAAAATTTTAGAAAGGATACTCACAGGCTGCAAATTATTCGGTGGGGAGTACCAAGCACAGTGAGAGACCTCTAGGTCATAGGCTATAAGATGATTCTTTGAAAGAATTAAAGCTACTTAGTCTAGAGAAGACTTAGGGGAGACACGATAGCCAGGTTCACATTCTCCTGGTCATTTATCACCTTTATTAGCTTTGGAAGACATTTAATCTCTCTTGACCCCAGGCTTCTCCTCTATAAAACCAGAGGGTTAGATTCAATGACCTCTAAGGTTCCTTCCTACTCTAAGTCTAAATCTAATGATCTTAAGTATCTGAGGGGCCATTCCATGGATGAGACTTGTTCTTCTTGTCCACAGAGGACAGAAATAGGAGAAATGGGTGAGAGCTACAGGGAAAGAGATTCAGGCCCTATGTAAGGAAAACCTTCCTAGGAATTAGAGCTATCTGAAAGGAGAATGCCCTGCCTAAGGCAGCAGTGAGCTGCCCCTCACTTGAGATCTCCAAGTGAAGTTTTTTGATGACTACTTATTCAGGATGGTTTAGAGGTGATTTTAGTTTGAGTCAATATTGCACAGGATTGTCTTGGAGGTTCCTGAGATTGAGAAATCAGTGGATTTGCTCATCATAGTATTTTTCATCAGTCTTAATATCACATTTTTCATAGTACTTCATGGAAGAGGTGCATGCTTGAAGGACATTGGTCTTGTGTACTCATCAGCTACATATGGTGCCTCTAATTTCTGAGACTACGGAGAGACTATTGTGTGAACAATAGCTCTTTTCATGGAGCTATATAAATAATGGTTGTCCTTATGACATTTTGGCTTAGGATAGCAGCTGGTTTTTGCAAATGACCGAAGGGTTTGAGTTTGTGGCCTGTTAAATGTATGAAAATAATCTGCCACTAGCTACGTGTGACTCTCTACAAATTACTTCGCCTCTCTAATAGCTGTGTGCCAGACTGTTACTCTTGTTTTCCTTTAGGTTCTTTCTTTGCTATACCTTTTGAAGTTGTGGACCAAAGAGTCTTTAAATCACAACCTGATTCTTGTTCTCTTTTATTTTTAATTGTTCTACTTCACTACACCTCAAAGCAGCTGGTTAGATTTTCTATTCTCTGTTTTTTGTTTTTGTTTTTGGTTTTGGTTTTTTTAGTGAGGCAATTGGGGTTAAGTGACTTGCCCAGGGTCACACAGCTAGTAAGTGTCAAGTGTCTGAGGCCGAATTTGAACTTAGGTCCTCCTGAATCCAGGGCCGGTGCTTTAACCACTGTGCCATCTAGCTGCCCCCAATTTTCTATTCTCTGAAAATGGACTAAGGAGCTTTTAATTTCTACCTGAATCAGCTCTTCTCTGGGAAACTGTGGACACAGGGGGAAGTGTCCAATACGCAGGTGGTGATACAGGAATGGAGCTTAGGAGAGTTCTAAAGCTCAGACATGCCGATCTAGATGTTATCATCATAGACATGTTCATCAAACCCATCAGAGTTGATGACATCACAAAGAAAGATGGTAGAGGGAGAGAAGAGCCAAAAAAGGGGAAAAAGAAGAAAGGAAAGGACTGCACAGGAGATGACAGGAAAGGGGAGACAAGAGAAGAGAGCATTTTGATAAATCCAGTTATGGAGAGACATAAATGATAATCTAGCAAATGACGGAACACTTGGACAGGTGGAGCAGGTGCATCAGGAGAGAGAAGCATCACGAAAACTTGGAGAGGAGAGAATAGGCAGGAGAAAAAAGCATTCAGTAGGTCAAAGGGTTCAGAGACAGAAAAAAAAGTTTGAGGACTGAGAAAAAGCCACTCAACTTGGCAATTGAGAAATCATTGGTGATTTTGGAAAGACCAGTTTCAGTTGACTAATGAGGTCAGAAGCCAGACTGAAAAGGGTTGAGAAATGAGTGGGAGGGGACGAAATAGATTGCAACCAGTGTAGATAACTTTTTCTAGCAATGAAAGGGAGGAGAATACAGGACAATAGCTTGAGGTCATTCTATGGTCGAGTGAAGACTTTTTTAAGGATGTGGTGAGCACCACATGAAACTATCACCATCCCAGAGTGAAGAGGGACATGACTGGAATATCTGTCTGCATTCTGATGTTGCTCTGGCTTTCCTTTTTTCTTCCATATGAAAGCTTGATAAGTAAAGAGGGGACAAATTAGGAAGGAAGGCTTCTTCCCAGTCTATTGCAAGTTATTTCAGGTTAAAGCTTGGTAAACCCTGGAGCTGGCTTTCAATCTCATTTCACAAGGCATGCTTCACAAATCAGTTTCATTTAAAACCTATTTAAGACCTCATAGTCTGAATGTGAGGGTTAACAGTGGTAAAAAGATCAGCCATCCTGGGAAGGCCATGCTTTCAGCATCTAAAACAGGAGAATTCTGATTCATTTAAAGAGAATATTTAATAGTCAGAAGCTATATTTGGAAATGAGACAAATTTAAGCATCAAAAAGTTTCAGATGAATATGCCATAATTATATTTACCCAAGGCCCCTGAGGACTTTTTTTTAAAAACTCCCTTTGAAGGAGTAATAATTTCAGCACATCCTATTGTTAGAGTCAGCTATCCTGGGACTGAAAGAGCAGTTTTACAGACAGGTTTTGATAGACCCAGATGCTTCCTTCCTCTATTAACAGGTAGGAAATTGAGCACCCATTTGGGAAAAAAACCCCAACTAATTGCCATCTTTGATCTGCCTACTTCCTCCAACCGTGACTGTCCCTGAAGAAGCCAAGCCTCATCAAGAGCAGTGCCGCACATTGGAGTCATCAGGCCAATGGATCAGCTCCCATTTGGTTTGGGCTGATGAAGGAGAAGAAAAAGGAAGATGCGGGGGAGGAAGATGACTGCTCTCTTAGAAACTTGCCTTTGCAAAAGCTTCCCCCAATCAAGTTTCCACTTGAAAGATTTATAAAGGCCACAAAACTCTCGATGTTTCTGCTGTACAAGTCCTAGTGCCCAATACAGTACCAATGATGCTACTCATGAACACACCTCTTCACATATGTGGTAGCTAGATGAACCAGGACCTCCAGCCATTCTGGCATTGACCACCTTAGAAAGAGCTTCCACCACATAAGAAGTGTAAAGGAAGTTTGGTAAGCTTTATAGGGATTTGCACTGGCCACTTCACACCAAGAATGAAGAAAGCTGTGGCAGAAAACTATGGCTATGTTTCAAATACATTCCCCCCTCCAAATCTGAAACAAGTTAATAACCTTTTCGAACCCTATTCCCACTCATGTGTGGGCAGAGTGCACTGATGTAGTTAAAGGAAAATTCCTGTCCCCCTCCCCCATATCACAGTACAAAGGGAAGTCAGCCATATTCATAGAAACTGAAAAGAGGAGAGGCAATGGCAGAAGGGAAGTAGAATATAAAGGTCGTGGGGCTAGCAGTCAGAAGAGTTGGCTTCCAGGCCAGCTAGAACCTACTGTAGCTGTCTGATAGCTATTAGCTGTCAGAAAAATAGGTAAGCAAAACTGAGCAATGAAGCAAATCTGCCTGATAGTGTATGTAACCTTCCTTCCCCAAAGTCCCCCACCTCTCTACCTGGGCAGTATACCAGGGCCATGCCAGGAAACTGAATCACTTCCATATGAATTGTCTTTGGAAGATTCTGAAGATCACCTGGCAGGATACTGATGGTTTTTGTTTTGTTTTGTTTTTTATTTTGCTTTTTGTTTGTTTGTGCGTGTGTTGGTTTGTTTTGTTTTTTTGCAGGGCAATGAGGGTCACACAACTACTAAGTGTCTAGTGTCTGAGGCTAGACTTGAACTCAGGTCCTCCTGAATCCAGAGCTGGTGCTCTACTGTGCCACCTAGCTGCCCCCTGATGTTCTTTCTTGAATGAAACTGCTAAGCATTCAAACTCTACTGCAGAAAGTGCAACTCCAATGGGCTGGCCGTGTTGTTCAGATGCCAAATGTATGCTTGCCTAAAAGACTATTTTAGAGAAAACTGACACAAGACAAGTGCTCCCATGGTGATCATAATAAGCACACAAGGACATGCTCAAGGTCTCTCTGAACAACCTTGGAATTGAGTGATATGAGCTGCTGGCACAGGACCACAAAGCATGATGTGCCTGTATCAAAGAAGGTGCTGAGCTCTATGAGCAAAGTCAAATAGAAGTAACTCAAAAAAAATGTAAGATGCACAAATTTAGAGAATCCACCCCAAATGTTCACATGGGCTATTTGTGCCCGACCTGTGGTAGAGCATTCTGAGCTCACATTGGTCTGATCAGCCACAGTCAGACACACTGTAACTTGACTCCAATATAGGGATGTCATTTTGGTCCTCATTGAGCACAAAGGACAACAATCACAACCATCTGCTGCCTTGTGAATCCACACACTTAATGGCTTTAGCACCCCTTCTTTGGCATCTTCTCTACCATAAGGAGAGTGCATCCTTACACTGGTTCTCTAGACCAGTTTCCCATCTCTTAACTGAGGGGGTTAAATTAGATCATCTGTAACGACCCTTTCAGCTTGAATGATCTGAGATTCTCTTCATATACTAGGTTAGCTCTCCCTGGAAAAGAGAATTAGAATGGAAGAGAGAACAAACTAAGTCTTCATATTGAACACAGTCTATTTTTTTTTTGAGGAGTGAGAAAGCTTGGGCTGGGGCTGCTGTGGACTACCCCAGTATTAGGGCAAATTGAGTTGAATTTCTTTAGTTTTATACCAGTAAGCAAAACCAACTGGGTTGTAATCTTCCTCCATTACACATCCAAAGCTAGGAGAAATAGAACTGATTTGTTAAAGTGAAATGTATTTGTGTATTGTAAAATAGTTTAGAAAATAGATTTTAATTCTGCACCCTCAAAGATGGCAGAGGAAAGAGCTCCTGATACAATTACCCCAAAAACAGCAATAAAAGAACCCCATAGAGCAGAAAAACGCACAAAAATACAGGCTGAGATTATCTTCCAGCCATAGATCAATGAAAGGGGGCCATGCTGAGCTACTGGTAAAGTCCAACCCCCTGATTGCGCTGACAGAGACCCCAGGCACGTCTCACCAGAGGAATTTAACCCCTGAGCCTTTGAATCAGCTGCAGCACCAGCATCTTCTGGAACTAAGCCCTAAGCTCGTGGTCAGGTGAGAGGGTTGAACAGCAGGGGGTGGGGGTGAGGGGGAAGTGCAGGGGTGTCAGCGGGACCTAGGGAGGAATTGGCTGTCCCACCCCAGCAGGGAACCAGAAAGAAATCCTGAGTGTCGGGAGGCCCAGGTCGGGGAGGGGCACAGGCTTGTTGAAGCTAAAAACCATCACAGTGCTCTACTGGCTGGTTAACTAGCAAGTTGGCTTGAGGTTATCTTCAGACCAGAGAACAGGCCAGGTGAGAGAAAAACTTGCTCTCCCTCAAGCCAAAACACCTGGGACAGCAGTGTAGCTGAGTAGCAGGGCCCCCCAGTGGGGAGTTAAAAGTCAAGTAAAAGCAAGATGAGCATGTAAAGAAAGTTCAGAATTATAGAAAGTTTCTTCAGCACCGAGGAAGATCAAGATGCACCCTCAGAAGAGTATAACAATCTCAGGGCCCCTACATCCAAAGCTTCCAAGAAAAATATGAACTTATCTCAGGCCATGGAAGCTCTCAAAAGGGACTTTGAAGACAAAGTAGGAGAGAAAGAAGGAAGATGTAGAGAGGGGGAGGAAAGAATGGAAAGAGAAATGAAAGAGATTCAGCAGAATCATGAGAAAAAAGTCAACAGTTTGAAAAGTCAAATGGAAAAGGAGATAAAAAAGCTGTCTGGTGAAAATAATTGCCTAAGAATTAGGATTGAAGAAATGTAAGCTAGTGACTTTAGGAGAAACCAAGACACAGTAAAGCAAATCCAATTGAATGAAAAAATAGAGGGCAATGTGAAATATCTCCTTGGAAAAACAGTTGATCTGGAAAATAAATCCAGGAGAGATAATCTGAAAACCATGACCAAAATAAGAGCTAAGATACCATCCTCTAAGAGATTGTCAGGGAAAATTGCCCTGATATTCTAGAAGCAGAAGCTAAAATAGAAATTGAAAGAATATACAGATCACCTCCTGAAAGAGATCCCAAAAGGAAAACCTCCAGGAATATTATAGCCAAATTCCAGAAATCCCAGGTCAAAGAGAAAATATTGCAAGCAGCTAGAAAAAAGGAATTAAAATACTGTGGAGCTCCAATAAGGATAAAACAAGATCTAGCAGCATCTACATTAAAGAACCAGAGGGCATGGAATATGATATTCCAGAGGGCAAAGGAACTGGGACTACAGCCAAGAATCATGTACCCAGCAAAATGGGACTTCAATGAAAAAAGAGGACTTTCAGGCATTTGTGATGAAAAGACCTGAACTGAACAAAAATTTGACTTTCAAATACAAGACCCTGGAGAATCATAAAAAGGTAAACAGGAAAAAGAAATCACAAGGGACATTAAAAGGTTAAACTGTTTACATTCATGCATAAGAAAATAATACTTCCAACTCATAAGAACTTTTTAAGTAAGGAATACACAGAGGACACAGGTCTGAACTGAATATGAAGGGATGGTATTTGTAAAGCATTTATTTTTTGTGTATCCTTGTTCTTTGTGGAGCAAACAGGGTGGGTTGTCTTATGTCTGGGGCTGGATTTGGGCTCTGGGCCTCCTGGGCCCAGGGCTGGTGCTTTGTCCACTGTGCCACCTAGCTAACCCATGATGACATCTTTGAAATAGGGTTGAGGGGTAGGAGGAATAGACTGGGGGAGGGGGAAGGGGAGAGGTAGCTCACATGAAGGAAACAAGAAAAAAAGCTTATGGAGGGGAGGGGAAAAGGGGGAAGGAGTGGGGGAGTGAGTGAACCTTACTATGTTCAGAATTGTCTCAAAGAGGGAACAACATACATATTCAAGTGGGTATAGTTATATATTTTTGCCCTGAGGAAAAATTGGAGGGGAAGGAGATGGAGGTGGAATAGAGGGGAAAGAAGGAAGGGAAGTTTGGGGGAGGGAGCTGTAAAAGCAAAACACTTTCAAAGAAGGTGAAGATGTTCTGCATAAAAGCACATGTATGACATATATTGAATTGCTTTATTTCATAGGGAGAGTTGAGAAGGGAGGGAGGAAGAAAAATTTAAGAAAACAGAATTAGCTCAAAGACCTTAACCTCATCAGAGTGGGCTCAAAGAGGGAATAACACACACATACCCAATTGGGAAGAGTAATCTATTTAACCCTTACAGGAAAGTAGGAGGGGAAGAGGATGAGGAGGGAAGGGTGAATGAAGGGAGGGCAGAGCAGGGGAGGGGGCAGTCAGTAACAAAACACTTTTGAGGAGGAATAGGGTAAAATAAGACAGAAAATAGAGTAAATATCATTGGAAGGGAATAGGATGGAGGGAAATAGTTATGATGACTGACTGCAATGTCAAAACGTATGGTACTTACTCTCCTGGGCTATCGTGAAGAGAATTCTTTGTCAAGTTTAAGGTACTATATAAAAGTTATGATTCTATCAGAAAAACCTGGAAAGACCCACATGAACTGAAGCAGAGAGAAACGTACAGTATACAAAATAACAGCAATAGTGTAAGATGATCTGCTGGGAAGCACATGGTTATCTTCAGCAAGGCAATGATCCAATATAACTCTGAAGAACTTAAGAAAATTGTAATCCATCTACAGAGAAAGAACTGATGGTATTTGAAAACAAACACATTTTTTTGACAATTCCTTAATCTGAAGTTTTGTTTTTATCTGTTTTCTCTCACATCCTAGCTAATGTAGAGTTGTTTTCCATAACTACTCATGTATAATTTATATTGAACTGCTTGAGTTCTTGGGGTGGGGGTGGGAAGGGAGGGAGGAAAAGAAGTTGGAACACAAAGTTTTTTTTTAAAATGAATGTCAAAATTTGCTTTTACATGTAATAAAATTCTACAAAAAAATTCTGCACCCTCTTCCCCTATCCCATCCATAAAGACTTGCTGAATACAATGGGGGTTTAGAAGGCAATCCCAAATCAGTCTTTACACTGATTTCCCCCAGTGCAGGATCAAATGAAGAGTGGTAGGGAACTAGAAAAAAGCAAAAGGCTAAACAAGCCCTAATTCATCAGTAAAAGCAAGGACACAGTCTTGATCTAATGGCTACTGGCATAGGGTCAGCTCAGCCCATGTCCAGGAACCAGGCCATAACATGGAACTGAATGAGGAATTGAATAATTCTAGAAATATCTTTATTGCTGAAATCAGTATTTCAGAACTTACAAAACAGAGATACTTGCCCAAGGTAGTATGCATTATTTCTGCTGCTCTTTCCTGACCTGCGAGGCAGCCATTGATTATCTGCCTGTAGACTCTGGTATGCACATCAGCCCAAGGTCTCCCAGGTCTCTATCTGCCTGCTTGCCAGGCCGGTGGGTCTTCACCCAGACAACTGATCATCTGATGTCCCGGAATGTGAACACCAGAGCTGCATAGCAGCTGTTGGATGGCACACAGGGTCTTTCCCTGAAATTTAGTATGGAACATTTCTGAATGCACCACAAAGTCAGTGACTGCATCTGGCCTGAGAGTCATGGAACTGGAAGAGAGGGCAGAAGCAGCTGTTGAAAACAAACCATTGGGCAGTTGGGGTGGGGAGGAAAAGAAAGAACATCTGCCAAGTTCCAATTACCATTGGGAAACCTGCTGCCCTGTGAATCCACACATTTAATGACTTTGGCATACTTTCCATAGGCATTATGATACCCAAAGAACCACTGGACTGGGCAGCTGTTCAATGTCAAAGTTTCCCAGATCATATCAAAGGAAGGTGCCACCTGGAGACTAACTGCCTCGGGGTAAGAAGCAGCAGCTTAGTGGAGTGTAAACAAAATCATCACTTCACAGCAGCTGAACTCTGATGAATTTGCAATGGCCTATCTTGGTTCTAGAGAGAAAAATTAAAAAAAAATAACACCTTACCGTCTTCATGGTAGAGAGTTGGGAAACTATGGAAAAAGAACATTTAATATAGCTTCAGACATAGTCATTTTGCTAGTCAGTATGGCTTAAGCTATTTTTCTTTGTTACATGAGAGTTTTCTGGGGAGAGAAGTTTACAGGAAAATAATGTGTAGAAAAACAAAAGGCAACCAAGAGGGCTTAAAAAAAACCCCACCACGAACCAACATGGCCATGGCATCATTAGCTATATGTCCTTAACTAAAAAATTTAAGTTATCTGGGCCATAGTATAGTGCAAGGAGCACTGGAGAGCTGTGGGTCTCAGTTTCCTGTCTGTAAAATAAAGGGGCTGAATTAGGTGAACTCCAAGATCCCTTGGTCCTACAAAAATGAAAGGTTTAGACAACATGGTCTCTAACGGTCCTAAAACGCTAAGATTACAGGATTCCTAAGAGTGTTATTGGACAATATTAAAATCAAGCTAAGTAAGATGTCAACTGAAGGTTATTTTTTTTCTCACAATGATGAACACACCCTATAGTTAAACACCAAATGGAAAATTCAGAACTGAACCCAGAAACTCAGATTAACCATGATACTTCCCACTTCTGTACCCCGCCCCTATACCTTGTCTCATGTCTTGGCTCAACTAAAAATTCAGCTGTTCTGCTTATTTAGTCTTCAGTGTTCCAGAGACACATCCAGACTAAATGGCTCTACTCTGCCCAGAGAGTAGGCTGAATATCTAGCTCTCATACCAACTTATTTTCCTTGCTTTCATCTGTTTCCCATTAGTTTCCATTGGTCTCAATTTCCTAGCGCATTTTTTAATATTGTGCTGTTTTCTAGTGGATAGAGTGTTGGGACTGGAGTCAGGAAGACTTATCTTCCCTCGTTTGAATCTGGCCTGAGACACTTCCAGCTGTGTGACACTGGGCAAGTCACTTAATCCTGTTTGCCTCAGTTCCTCATCTGTAAAATGAGTTGGGAGATGGAAATGCCAAACCAGTCCAGTATCTCTGCCAAGAAAATCCCAAATGGGGTCACAAAGAGTCAGACACAACTGAAAAATGACTTAACTTGACAATAATAATAATAATAATGCAAGAATCTAATATTTAGGGGGAAAAGCATTATCTAGGAGATTGCTGAAATTCCAACAACCTTCTGACTCCTATAATGTCATACAAGTTATAAAGTAGAACCACCATAACTCAGTATAGCAGACCCATGGCTGCCTGAGGACTCCATTACTCATCTGTCTGAACAGCATTTTCCACAAGGTCTTGGAGCTACCAAATTCTTGAGTCCTAGAGGATTTTCCTAGGACCTGTACTAGATACCTGGATACCTCTGAAGGGTGGGGGAGAGAACCTCTCTCTCCATGCCCTGGCTTGTCTCTATGACCAGGGAAGAAACTTCCCATTCCACCAATAAAGAGGTCAGCAAGAGAACTCAATAGAATTAATGAGGATTCAACTGGCCAACTGAGAAGCTAACTTGGTCCCAGTAAGGATAGTACAAAAACAGAAAAGTCTATTAAAGTTTTTGCTCCCATTATAGTGTCAAGTAAGAATTTCAGTGCCTCCTGGTACAGACAATCTCAGGGTCTCAAACTAGATCAAAAATGGAGAAATTTGCTCAGGTACCTTGACTTTCTGTTTATTTTACCTGAGTAAGTAGGCAGTTGCCATTCTTTAGTACAGGTATAATTTTTACTAACCAGATTAAACTACTTAGAGCTAAGGAAATGATCCTTTATGCAAAGGCAAGTAATTAGAGCTCAAAGGAAGGAAAGGAGAAACTAGGGAGGTGGGAGAAGGAGCAGAATGATTTTATTATTGGAAAAACCAACAAATCCAAGACCAAGGTTTGGGGATTTTAAAAATTTTTAGGGGGTCTATGACCCATTTGGCAGTCTAGTGAAGCCTAAGGATCTCATCTCAGAATCATGTTTTTTAAGTGCATAAAACAAAATACACGGGGTTACACAGAAAAGCAATTATATTAAAATATAGTCATCAAAATATTTTGAAATATCAAGCCCCCAGGCTCCATGTTAAGAACCCCTATTCTAGACTAAAAACAGAACACACGGGGGCTGCTAGGTGGCGCAGTGGATAAATCACTGGCCCTGGATTCAGGAGGACCTGAGTTCAAATCTTACCTCAACCACTTGACACTTATGAGCTATGTGACCCTGAGCAAATCACTTAATCCTCACTGCCCTGCAAAAAAAAAAAAAAAAAAAAAAAAAGCAACTGTGCTCTACTGTGTATATGTGAAGACTTATTCTGGTGTTTAAGTTCAGGAAAAAAAACCCAACAGAACACAAGCCTCTTGTTATCACCTCCATTAGACAGTAAGAATAGGACTGCCTTTTGCCACTTTTTGTATCCTCAGTGCTTATCATAGTGCCTGGGTCACAGTGAGTGATTAATGAATGTATGTTGATTGATTGACCTCTGTCCTGATACAGTGGAGAGGAGCTGGTGGGAGACTGACAACCAGCTGACCTGAGAGTCCTTACTGAAAGGAAAAGGCAGCTGAATCAATGCTTTTACTTCCCCTTATTGATCATCTGAGTTTTCATAGAACCACAAATCTCAGAACTGATTAAAGATACATTGGTAATGACAATGCCTGCTGTGTAGAAAACTGAAAACTATTAGGCTCAGTTGTCTCATTCAATGGGAAAAGGGAATTAGGCTAGCTGGGAAGAAGCAGACATCCAGCCTTCTTTCTGGAGGGCATTGAAAAGGTGATAGAGAATGGCTCAAAGCATAGATTGTCAACAGCTGGAGCCTACAGTTGATGATACTTAAACAATACTACATGCCCCATAATCTTTTGCCTTTTTATATAACTGCTACCTGACACCATTCCTTTGACCTATTGTGTTGTAAGGCAGTAAGAGGGCTAAGCAGATTTAGCCATGGGTCTGGAATCAGGAAGTACTGAGTTCAAATCCAGCCTCAGATATTTACTAGGTATGTGACCTTAAGCACCAGACAAATTCTGTTTGTCTCAGTTTCCTCATCTATAAAATAGAGATAATAATAGCACCTTCCTCCCAAAATTGTTGCAAAGATCAAATGAGACAATACTTGGAGAGTGCTGTGCATAGTAACTGGAACATAATAGGTACTATATAAATGCTATTATTATTTATTGCTGTCATCATCATCATCTGTCAGAAATTATGAGACTTTCATAATAAACTGATACAAAGTGAAGTGTGAAGACTGAAGAGAACAATTTATACTCTAGCAATGCTAGAACATACAATTATGAAAGAATTAAGATCTCTGATCAGTACAATGATGGGGTCATTATTTCAGAGGACCAAGGATGAAGAAGGCTCCCCACCTTCTGAAAGAAAGGTGATGGACAAAATATGCAGGATGAGGCACATTCTTCAACATGGCCAATAGGAGAATTTGTTTTGCTTGATACTACATATTGATTAACAGAGTTTTTCTTTCTTCTTTTTTCCTCCCTTTTCACACTGGGGGAACAGGAGGGAGAAGTAAACACTTGATAACTGAAAAATAATATAAAACTTAATTTCAAAAACATATGTGGGGCAAGCACTACAACCCTAGTTTCCGCCACACCAATAAACTCCAGGAGAAGAGATTAACAATACAGCAACTCAATTTGGATAGATTGCCAACCCTTCTACTTTAGGAAAGAAAGAAAGGCCAGTGAACTACGAGAGAAGCAAATCAAGCCTGGGAATGTCTGTAAGAATGTAAAGCAGAATTCTCCCATCAGAAATAGTGACAGAATGCCATTCATCTCCACAAAGTCACCCACCTTCTCAACATGGGACAATCAGGGACTTTCAAATGGCACATTTCTCACCTGTACAGCAAGAAGCTACACTAAGCTGCTGCAACAGGGTGAGGAAAAACAACTCTCTATTCACTTTCTTTATCTAGGTATCAAACCAAATATTTAGAAAATCTCCCAAGCTATGATGTTTGGAAGGTCAAAGAGCTACTGTCTTTTGGCTATCAAGGAACCATTTCATTCCCTCTTCACTTTTCCAAGCAAAAACATCAGATGATTTATAATAATAGAGAAAATAGCAAAAAAATGCAGCACATTGTAGCTGTCACTGAAGATGGTTACCCAAACATATACTTCCCCTTCTTTTTCCTAGCAAGAGCTTAGTGCCAGGAGGTTCTGTTCTGTCTTTGCAGCAACAACCTCATATTTAATGCTGCTTCTCCCTGAAACTATACCAACACAAGGTAGAACCAGTGTTTTGTTGTTGTTGTTGTTTTCCAGGTCAATGGGAGGTTAAGTGACTTGCCCAGGGTCACACAGCTGGTACGTGTCAAGTGTCTGAGCCCAGATTTGAACTCAGGTACTCCTGAATCCAGGGCCAGTGCTTTATCCGCTGTGCCATCTAGGCGCTCCTGTTGTTGTTTTTTTAAACCAACACAAAGAGAGAGAAGAATCCTCACTTGGAGCATAGTATCCCAGAGATGGCATCGAAGAGGTCCTTACAAGTCATCTAGTACAACCCTTTCATTTAAAATTTAAGGAAACTGAGGCCCGGTGAGGTTAAGTGTCTTGCCCACAGTTACACAGGTAGTTTGTAGCAGTTGGGATTTGAACTCAGGCTTTCTGCCTCCAATTAGCATTCTTTTCACTGAACCATGCTACCTTGGTGTTACTGTCACTAGAATCTAGAAGGTACATATACAATTCCAATTATGTGAAAAGATGATATGAACTGGCCTTCAAAGAAATGGAGGCCAGATCTCTGGAAGGGGTCAAGTACAGCTGCAGCCAGGCACAACATTGGCCCAAAAGGGTAGAAAGCCAGAGATGAATTTACCCCTTAGGACTGACTGACTTCCTTTGGTTTTCTGAGCAGATCACTCTTTCCATTGTTGAAGCAACTGTTGGCATGCTGCTTTTGAAGAGCAGCCTGAAAAAAATTTTAAAGGCACTGGATAAAGTGATTAAGTAAAGCCCTCTGTTTTGCAAAGCTGAAAATAACATTTAAAACTCAAGTTAACATTGTGCCTGGCAATGTTAAGTCCCTGAAGAAACCAGCAGGGTGGGAAAACTGGGGGCTGGGGGGGGGTGAGAAAGGAGGGAGAGGGATGTGAATAAAAGAAAGGAAGACAGTTGTTTTAAATGGCATATCTCTTGCTATCTCTTCCTGCTGGGTTATCTTGGTAATATACAGAAATGCTGATGATTTGTGAGGATTTCATTTGTCTCCTGAACTTTGCTGATGTTTTTAACTAACTGAAACAATTAACAACTTCCCCAAAGTTTCAGGATAAAAGATAAACCCACAAAAATCATCAACATTTCTTTATATTACCAACACAATCCAGCAGGAAGAGTTACAAAGATTCCATTGAAAATAACTACAGATACTATACTTGGGAGTCTACCTGCTAAGACACACACAGGAACTCTATGAACACAATTACAAAAAAACTCTATGTAAATAAGGGCAAACCTAAATAACTGGAGGGGGCAACTAGGTGGCACAGTGGATAGAGCACTGGGTCTGGAATCAGAAAGACCTGACTTCAAATCCAAGTTCAGACACTCACTTCCTAGCTGTGTGACCCTGGAAAAATTACTTAACCCTGTTTGACTCAGTTTCCTCGTCTATAAAATGAGCTGGAGAAGGAAATGGCAAACCACTCCAATATCTTTGCCAAGAAAACTCCGAATGAGGTCATGAAGAGTCGGACATGACTGAAAAATGATTGAACAAGATGCATCGGTTTTGCAAATGTGATTCAAATTAGGACCAAAAAATCCAAGAAAATCCCAAATGGACTAAAAAAGAGTCAGACAAAACTAAAACAAAAATACTTGGAGAAATTTTAATTACTGATGGATAGGCTCAGTCAATATGATAATAGTGATAATACTACCTAAATTAATTCACTTATTCAATGCCATACCAATCACACTACCAAGAGATTACTTTATAGAACTGGGGGAAAAAATTATCTGGAGGAACAGAAGGTCAAGAACATCAAGGAAATCAGTGAAAAAAAAATGGGAATGAAGGGGACCTAGCAGTACCAGATCTTGAACTACTACAGTGCTTTAATCATCAAAACAATTTGGTCCTGGGTTGAAAGAAGTGAAATGATCAGTGGAACAAATTAGGCACTCAATATACAAAAGTAAATGAACACAGTAACTTAGCATTTTATAAACCCCAAAATCCCAGCTACTGGGGCAAGAACTTACTATCCAACAAAAATGTTTGAGAAAACTGGAAAAATAATATGGGAGAAACTAAGTATAGAACAATATCTTATATCATATACCAAGATAAACTCCAAATGGGTATATGAGAAGTAGGAAACTGGGGAAAAAAACTTTGCAACAAGTTTCTCATTTTTAGCTGCATTTGTTTTATTTCTGCAAAATTTAAAAAATTTTATATATTAAAAATAATCTGGGGCAGCTAGGTGGCGCAGTGGATAGAGCACCGGCCCTGGAATCAGGAGGACCTGAGTTCAAATACGGCCGCAGACACTCAGCACTTACTAGCTGTATGATCCTGGGCAAGTCACTTAACCCCAACTGCCTCACAAAGAAAAAAAAAATTATCTATTTTACCTCCTGAACCTTTCTACTGCTATTTGATTCTGAACTCTTCCCCTATCCATAGATCTGACAGGTAATTTCTCCTATGCTCCTCTAATTTACTTATGACAACACTCTAAATCATATACCCATCAGATTGGCAAATATGATAAAGAAGGAAAATGACCAATGCTGACAGGGCTGTGAGAAAACAGGTATTTTATGCATTAACTGTTGGTAGATCTGTGAACTGGTCCAATCATTCTAGAATACAATTGAACTATGCCTAAAAAGCTACTAAATTATACATACCCTTTCACCCAAATCAATCTGGGAGGTGAACACCCTGAGGATTTCTGGCCAGAACAGAAATAATTGCTATTTACATTCCAAGAAGCTTATGCTCCAATGTAAGAGACAACGTATATAAACAGGTATGCACATGTAATGTAGGCACTAGCCAATGAAGATCCAGTCCTGGAAGTATGTACAGAAGTTTCTGCCCGCTGCCAACCCCCATGAAGAAGCTTGGGGAGCTACTTCTGCATGTGCTCGACATCATGAACTGAAGGCGCCCAGCTCCCCACTTTGAAACATGTGCAGGAGTTCTGGGACTGAATCCTGTTTGTTTATTGTATGATAAAGATGGGTCTTTTTAGATGGCAGCTAAGCTCCAACCGATTACAAAAGCAAAAAGTCCCAATGACTTGATTTTTCTCCTTTTCCTTCCTGGGGGCCATGAGGCTTGAGGACAATTCTTTGGGTTTCAGTAAGCAGGTTTGGTGGTACCCTCACCCTATCATGCTGGCCTGTGAGCACATAGCCTCCCAGGTAAGCCTATGTTTTGGCTACAGATGCTTCATTTAAGTCTCATAAAGTATTATTCAAATTCTGGCTATTAATTATTTTTAATCATAACCATTTAGTACTAATTAAATACTAGAAAAGTGATCAATAAGACAGATATAAGAATGCAAAAAAATTAAAATTTAATAGCCTAGCATTCAAAAAACCCACAAACATAAATTAACTAGGAGAGAATTTCCTATTTGATAAGATTTGAGAAAATAAGAAAGCAGTCTGATAGAATTAAGTTTAGACCTACATTTTATACTGTGATGTTGAAAATCTAAATGTGTGGTTGCCTTAAATTAGAAGTTTTAGCACCAGTCTTTGGGCATTAAGCATTTATTAAAGCATACTAGATATTAGTAAAAAGGAAAACACATGGAGTTAAGAAAAGGCCTATCTAGCCTAGAGTTCCAACCTGGTCTGGTTCTTCCTCAAGTCCTCCCCCACGAGCCTGTTTCAACCATGAACTCCCTCTCAAACTGAGTGTGGAAGCTTTTTATAGGTCTGGAGCAGAGGCAGTCCTTACACACTGCTTCAAGCTGATTGGTAGGTGTCATCGAAATCCATTGGTTCACTAGACTTGAAGGTGGTCTCTGTTGAGTTCAAAGTCCTTAGCTTCTGAGAACAATACCTCCTTAAGGGCAAGCCAGTGGATGGAGGCAATTAATGTCTCAAATGGTAAATTCCCATAATCCAAATCTCATATGGATTTAACAACTGAGGATAATTATGACAGCAAAAAAATGTTAATTTGCTTTGACTCAGAATATAATATACAATATGCAATAATTCCAAATAATAAATGTTTTAAGCTTAGTAAAAATAGTACTTCTAGAATTAATTTACACTCATCATGGTAATCAATTTACCAAGAAAATACTTTATATCATTTGATCAAATAATCAGTTGGAAAAACAAACAATTTAGAATATGGGAGAATAATACTTCCAGACTTGATATTGTATCATGAAATCAAGGTCATCTGATCTTTACAAAAAAGTATTCTAAAAATATCAGAACTCTTGGCAACTTGCATGGTTTCCAAATTATCATTGATTCTTCTAATGCTATAATAATTTTCTTTATGGAATCTAATTAACTTGAAGTAGGCTAATCAGCAGTCAATCACCCTTACTTAATTCAATCAATACCATGTACCATATTAAATACAAAATTACTATGTGACCCGAATATTAATGCTAAGGTGATAAAAAAATTAGAAAAATATAAATTTCACAGCTATGGGTAAGAAGTGAATTCTTTTTTTTGTTTTGTTTCTTGTTTTCTGGGGGTCTTTTTGTGGGGCAATGGGGGTTAAATGACTTGCCCAGGGTCACACAGCTAGTAAGTGTCAAGTGTCTGAGGCTGGATTTGAACTCAGGTACTCCTGAATCCAGGGCCGGTGCTTTATCTACTGTGCCACCTAGCCGCCCTGAAGAAGTGAACTCTTAACCAAGCAAATAATAGAGATAGTTAAGAAGATAAAATAGGAGATACTGGCCACATGAAATTGAAAAGCTTTTGAAGAAAGAAAATTACATTTATGATAAAAAGGGAAGCAGCCAATTGGAAAAAAAAATTTCTAGAATCAAATTTCTCCAATAAGTGTATGATATCCAAGATGAATAAAAAATAGCAATACTGCATAAAAGATCAAAAACCATTCCCCAATAATTAAGTGATCAAGTGATATGAATAAACAATTCTCAAGAGAATTGAAAGCTGCTAGCAGTCATATGTAATGTAATTGGATAGAAGTAAAAAGAAAATTTGGAAGTGGCAATGCTTTTATTAATTAAAAAAAGAAATGCAACTCAAAACAACCCCAAATTTTTGTCTCATCTAAAAAACTGACAAACACAAGGGGGAAAAATGGATAGGATCAATGTTGGAATGGTTGTAGAATAAAATAGGGATGCATTGTTGATGCAACTGAATTAATTGGTCCAACCATTCCGGAAAGTAATTTGTAATTATGTAAATATATTGACTATAATGTCTATACTGTTTGGCCCAGAGATTCCACTCTGAGCATATACCCCCAAGAAATCAATGAGAAAATATTTATCAAGGAACATTTTGGGGTAGCAAAACATTACATACAAAGTAAATCAATGCCCATCAACTGGAGAAAGGCTAGGAAAATTGTGGAGCATGAATGTAATGGAATATTACTGTGACATAAGAAACTATAAATATATGAATACAGAAAATGACTCATGAACTAATACAAAGTGAAAGAAATAAAATCAGTAAAGCAATATGTATAATGTCTACAACAACATAAATGAAAAGAACGACAAAGCAATCACCACTGAATACTGTGAAATTATAAACAATCTTGGCTCCACTGAAGAGACAGAAGGCACCTCTGCTTCAACCCCATTCCCACCTCCTTCTCTGCAGAGGTGGAAGAACATAGATATTGAATACTGAACATCCAGTCAGACTTTTTTTAGATATATTGTTTGGTCACTAGAAGTTGGGGGATGGGAATTAGGAAAGGTTTCAGGGTTATATCTGAATCTTGTCTGGAAAAAACCACTGGAATTCTATGAGGCAGAAATGAGGGAGAAGTGCATTCAGGAAATGGAAGGCAACAACTTCATAGGCATGGAGACAGGAGACGAAATGTTATGTGAGAGTTCTGCTGGACTGCAGATGACAGAAGGAAAAGAAGTGTCCCATCAGGCTGGAAAGACAGGTTGGGACCAAGTTGCACAGGGCTCTCAATAAACAGAGGAGTTTATATTTTATTCCAGAAACAAAAAAGGGAACCACTGGAGCTGACTGAGGAGGGAGTAGCATGGATGTGTGCTTAAGGAAAAACCCTTTGTCATCATTGTTTAGGACTGGAGTGTGGAGAGATTTGAAACAAAGACATCAATCAGGTTATTGCAACAAAAAAAAATATCCAGTTAAAGGGTGATGACATTCTGAACTAAGGTGGTGATTATGGGAATAGAGTCAGATGGGAAAATGAATGAATGAAAAAATATTTATAAGTATTTATTATATATGTCAGGGGCAACTAGGTGGCTCAGTGAATAGAGCACCAGTCCTGGAATCAGAAGGGCCTAAGTTCAAATCCAGCCTCGGAGACTTTCTAGCTGTGGTGACTGAAACAACTCAACAACAACATATGTGCCAAGCTCTATGCCAAACATCACACGTCCCCAACTTGAATAATACTAATCTAGGGGCAGCTTGGTGGCACAGTGGATAAAGCACAGGCCTTGGATTCAGGAGAACCTAAGTTCAAATCTGGCCTCAGACACTTGACACGTACTAGCTGTGTGACCCTGGACAAGTCACTTAACCCTCATTGTCCCCCCCCCCCAATGCAAGGGGTGTGTAGAGTTGAGGAGGATTGGCATAAGAGAACATGAAGTAAAGACTGGAGAGTTTGTGTCTACATAGACCATGACTGATTAATATAGGGAGAGGGAAAGAGATAAAGGGTGAGAAATTATTAGCCTTAAAGGTGGTAGTGCTGTTGTTCAGTTGTGTCCAACTCTTGGTGACCCCATTTAAGGTTTTCTTGGCAGAGATACTGAAGTAGTTTGCCATTTCCTTTTCCATCTCATTTTACAGATGAGGAAACTGAGGCAAATAGAGTTAAGTGACTTGGGCAGCGTCACACAGCTAGTAAATATCCAAGGCCAGATTTGAATTCAGGACCTGACTTCAGGTCCTGCGCTGCATCCACTGAGCCACCCAGCTGCCCTAGGTAGTAGTAAGTGGCAGGTAATAAATGATTCTCAGGGCAGCTAGGTGACACAATGGATAAAGCACCAGACCTGGATTCAGGAGGACCTGAGTTCAAACCAAGCCTCAAACACTTGACACTTACCAGCTGTGTGACCTTGGGCAAGTCACTTATCCCTCATTGCCCTACCAAAAAAAAAAAAAAAGAATGATTCTCAGACTCTAAGTGGCCTTGTAGATGGTGGTTGGACACGTATGTTGATCCTGGCTTTCTGATACAGTTGTTCCTACTCAAAGGAGGTTGGAGGAGGGTCAGGGTGGTCATGGTGATTCCCCTGCTCAGACAAAAGTGATGCAGAAAAAAAGGATAAAGCTAATCATATTTTTTTTATTTAAAAAAATTTTTTTAAAGAATGTAAGTTCTTTGAGGAGAGAGACCATCTCAGTTTTTTATTTATACACCCACTACTGAACATGGTGTTTGTAACATTGTAAATATGTAATATTAATTTTGATTCACTTTTTGCTTTTATTTTTTTATTTTCTTAATAGTATTTTCCAGTTACATGTAAAGATAGTTTTCAACATTAGTGTTTATAAGATTTTGAGTTCCAAATTTTTCTACCTCCCTTCTTTCCCTCCCTCTCCCCAAGATAGCAAGCAATCTGATATGTTATATATGTACAATTACATTAAACATATTTCCACATTAATCACGTTGTGAAAGAAGAATCAGAACAAAAGGGGGAAACCTCAAAAAAGAAAAAAAATTAAATGAAAGTAGTATGGTTCAATCTGCATTCAGATTCCACAGTTCTTTTTCTGGATGTGGAGAATATTTTCCATCATGAGTCCTTCAGAATTGTCTTGGATCATTGTATTGCTGAGAAGAGCTAAGTCTATCACAGCTGATCATCAGACAATGTTGCTGTCTGTTATTAGGTACAATGTTCTCCTAGTTCTGCTCACTTCACCCATCATCAGCCCACTTAGGTCTTCCCAGGTTTTTCTGAAATCTGCTTGTTCATCATTTCTTATAGCACAATAGTATTCTATTACATTCATATACCACAACTTTTCACCCATTCCCCAATCGATGGGCAAACCCTCAATTTCTAATTCTTTGCCACCACAAAGATAGCTGCTATAAATATTTTTGTACATGTGGGTCCTTTTCCCTTTTTTATGATCTCTTTGGGATACAACCCTAGTAGTGGTATTACTGGGTCCAAGGGTACGTACATTCCCATAGCCTTTTAGGAGTAATTCCAAATTGCTCTTCACGATGGTTGGATCATTACACAACTCCACAGACAATGAATTAGTGTTACAATTTTTCCACATCTTCAACAGTTATTGTTTTTGTTTTTTGTCATATTAGCCAATCTGATAGGTATAAGGTGGTACCTCAGAGTTGTTTTAATTTGCATTTCTCCAATCAATTTTCTCATACGGCAATAGATTGCTTTGATTTTTTTCATCTGAAAACTGCCTGTTCATATCCTTTGACCATTTCTCAATTGGGGAATGACTTGTATTCTAATAAATTTGATTCAATTCTCTCTATATTCTTACAAGTTAGGAAAAAGTCCTAGGAGAAAAATTGCCTTTTCTTTTGATTCTCTTAAACAAACATCCTACCAATTCTTCTCAAGTGGAAGAAAAAAAAATAATAAATGCCATTTACATAACAGTCAGATCTGCAAAGTGCTTTTGCCTATCAAATCAAGTCAATTAGCATTTATTAAGTGTCTACTCTGGGCAGTTAGTTGACACAGTAGTTAGAGGGCTGGTCTTGGAATCAGAAAGACTCATCTTCTTGAGTTCAAATCTGATCTCAGACACTTATAGCAGTGACTCTGGGCAAGTCACTTCACCCTGCTCGCCTCAGTTTCCTCTTCTGTAAAATAAGCTGGAAAAAGAAATGGCAAACTACTCTAGTATCCTTGTCAGGAAAACCACCAATGGGGTCATGAAGAGTCAAACATTACTGGAAAATGATTGAACAACAAAAAAAGTGTCCGGTATGTGCTAAACAATGAGGAAACAAAAACGGTAAATTGTTCCTGCTCTCAAGGAGCTCACAGTCAACTTGCAAATAACAATGTACAAACAAAATATATACAGGATAAGTTGAAAGTAGTCTCTGGGGAAATCATTAAGATTCAGAAGGGTGGGGAAAGGCTTCTTGAAGAAGGTAGTAGGGTTATCCCTTCTACATCGTGACTTTCCCCATTGCAGTCTCAATATATGGCAGGTCGGCATACGAAATTAAAAGGGAATTTGGGGGAGTTTTGCAGAAGCCACAGACAACACACAAATGGCCAGCAGATGACATAGAAAGTGTTTTTTCACACAGTATTTTTACTTAATATTGACCTACACATAGCCTATGACCAAATACTTAACCCAGATTTTACAATAAGGTATTGTAAATACCTCATAAAAGAAAAAGAAAAGATTCAGATCTCCTCTGGTACAAAGGGAGGGCCAAGAAATTTTACATGGATTTTCCAGATCACAGGGGTGCCACACCTCTCACCCCAGCGACATGGAAGGGATAACTGTATTTGAACTGAGATTTACAGGAAGCCAAGGAAACTAGGAAGTGAAGAGGAAGAGGGAAAAGGTTCTAGCCATAGGGGAAAGCCAGGGAAAACACTCAGAACCAGAGATCAAAGTGTTGTGTTCAGGGGCAGCTAGGTGGCTCAGTGGATAAAGCAAAGACCCTGGATTCAGGAGGACCTGAATTCAAATCCAGCCTCAGACACTTGACACTTACTAGTTGTGTGACCCTGGGCAAGTCACTTAACCATCACTGCCTCACCAAAAAAAAAAAAAAAAAAGTTGTGTTCAAGGATTAGCCAGAAGGTCAATTTCACTGGATTACAGAGGATGTGGAGGGGAGTAAATTGTAAGAAGACTGGAGAGGTAGGAAGGGGTCAAATTATGAAGGATTCGATGAGACAAACAGAGAATGTTACCTTTGACCCTGGAGGTGATGGGGAGGCACTTAAGTTTACTGGGTCAGGGGAGGGAAAGATGACACATGGTCATACATGTGCTTTAGAAAGATCACTTTGGCAGCTGAGCAGAGGGTAGACAGCAAGGGGGAGAAATATGAGGCAGGAAGACCAGGCAGAAGAGCATTGTAATCATCCAGGTGTGAGGAGATGAGGGACTGCACCATTCTCATTTGATCAAGAGAAAAAAACCATCATGCTTTGACTGTACATGTATAATGTGTATCAAACTATTTCAATGATGGGGGAGGGAAGTGAGGGGAGGAGAGAATTTGGAACTAAAAATTGTCCAAAGCAAAGATTAAAATTTGTTTTTATATGAAACTGGGGGAAAAATAATTGAAATTCAAAAAATAGTATGCTTCTACATTTTGAAGGGAAAAGAATAGACACATCCACTTCAATGAATACTTCTTTGGCTCTGTGATCCACGGTTTTGGACATTCTCTCCAGTGTCAGAGATTGCAACTCATCCAGGCCTTCCAGTTGTTTTCAACTCTTGTTCCTGTCCTATCATAGATCCACCGGGAGGGGATCCACCCATATGTTGAGTGGCTTACTCAAACTTTCTTGGCCAACGAAGTATATGGGCTCTACACTACTTGTCTCTTGCTCTTACTATGTGACTGATGCTTTTTTTCCCTAATCCTTTATTTCTTGAATGCCACTTTAATGCTGCTTCTCTTGTATAATTCGTCATGCCGGGAGAGGGGATGGAGCATACTCCCACCTACAGTGTGCTTTTCTATTGAAATGATCCTCAACTTCAATTCTCCATAGACTGTACTACATATTCCATGGACTCTCAGCCACGTGACAACACAGGAAAAACATGGTTTGTTTGTTTTTTTAAAGACAGGCCTTTGTTTCAGGAAGAAGCTAAGGTCATTTTAAGAAGTGTGCAATCCCCCCAAAGCAATCCAATTATTTTCCTTATAATTTTGAGTCCAGTTCACTGTCCATTTGCAGTGTCTGTCCCAGGTAGAGCTACTGAAGGAACCAATCTATGGTTTATGCATCCAACTGTATACCATAGCCTGAACAAGAGCCACACTCATCACAAATAGGAGTAAGTGAGGCTGGTGGGGCAAATTACCAATTTAAAAGCAGAGAGACTGGATTCTAATCCCATCTTTTCTTCAGAATTTCAGCTTTATATTGGAAAATTACTTCCTTTCCGACCCATTTCATGCAAATGGGAAACAAAGAAACAAAGAAGCCAGATCAGTCTGGGTTGCTGAGAGAATTAATTAAGCTGATTTTTATCTCCTCTCTTTCTCCCGTAATGGGAATAAAGGAGAAGCAACGGTCAAACAGGAGTGCATGCTGGAAGAGAACAGCGCAAGGCATACACAGAGCCCCAGAAGGGTATGACCTGGGCAGGAGAAGGCCACACAGAAGCAGACAAATAAAAGTAAAAAATGCATTCCATAAAATCCACTGCCAAGCTCCTCCTAAAAGTCTGTTTCCTCTACTTTCTCTCCTATCACTCAGGTCTTTCTGGCTTCTGACCTCATTGGTCAATTGAAACCTATCTCTCCAAAGATATCAATGATCTCTTCATCGTCAAATCTGATGGTCTTTTCTCAGTATCTGACACAGGTGACTGCAAGCAATGGCGAGTGTTACAACTGTGCCTTCAGACGTAAAAGAAGGCTCAGCAGCCACTTCTGGAGAAGGTGGCTGGGGATCACTATTGAAGAGGCAGGTGGGTCTCAGGGAGGCCTCATTGATGGATGAGAGAAAGAGGTCCCAGATGAAGGAAAGGTTGATCATTATGGAAGTGGAAGGGGTAGGTAGTGGGGGGGGGGAGGGGTTGAGAAGGATGAGGATAAAAGCACAGGAAGTGAGGACTGGAGGCAGCTCACCTCTACATAGCCCATGATTGATTAATATAGGGATAGGGAGATATTTCAGATCTTCTTAGTTCTCATCCTACCTCTCTGTCCACTCTTTCTTAGCCACAATTGCCAGACTGTCCCATATCCCAGCCCATAAATGTCAAATTCTCTCAAATCTCTGACATGGGCCTCCCTCTCTTGTCTTTAAGTACCCTCTTTGAGAAAGATCTCATAAGATCCCATGGGACTCAGTTACCATCTCAAATGTACACGATTCTCATATCTCTGCTAGGCTCCAGTATCATGTCACCAATTGCCTGTTGGATAGTTCTAACTGTGTATCCCTCAGGTATCTCAAACTTAACATATCCAAAACAGAGCTCAATTCTCTTTCCACCAAAAACCTCTCCTTTTCCTATTTTTCTTATTTCTCTGGTGGGGGGAGAGGGGGTACACACTTCCAGTCATTTAGATTCACAATCTCAGAATCATCCTCTACTCTTCACTCTCCCTCACACCAAATCCAATCAGTTGGGGAGTCTCCTCAATTCTACCTCCACAACATGTATTACATCCATCTTCTCTCTGTTCACACATAGACTGCCTTAACTCAGGCCCTTGTCAGCTCTCCCCTAGACTATTGCAAAGGCCTCTTGAATGGTCTCCCTGTCTCTAGTCTCTTCTTCCCCAACCATCCTACACACATCTAAGTGATTTTCCTAAAGCCCAATCTAATGTCCGAAGTTATGATAAGGCCTAATAGTATTTTATTAGATCCAAAGGGGAAATAAATCACAGGAAGGCCTACTGGTAGAGTGGAAAGAATGTTGGCTTTAGAGCTTGAGAAGTTGGATTTGAATCCTGGCCCTACCGGCCAGATACTGCTGTGTGACTTCTGGCAACTTACTTCATCGCTCTTTTATCAAATGAGGAGGTTGGACTGGATGACCTCCAAGGTCCCTTCCAGCTATAAATCTATGATCCCCAAAAAAGAATTGCTCCATATGAGGAATATTTTTATCGATATATATTAGACATCCCTAAAAGTAAAGAACAACCATGTTGGCAGGGGGAAGGGAAGAGAGCAAACATTTATATGGTGCCTACTATGTGCCAGAAACTGTGCTAAACATTCTTTACAAATATTATCTTATTTGATCCTCACAATAACTCTTTGAGTTAGGTACTGTTATTATCCCCATTTCAGAGTTGAGGAAAATGAGGTAGACAGAGGTTAAGCAATTTGCCCAAGGTCACACAGCTAGTCAGTGTCTGAAGGTGGATTTGAATTTAGGTCTTCCTGACTCTAGGCCCAGAGTTCTATCCATCAAGCCACGAACTACCCAAAAGCACAGAACTGGAAGAGATCTCAAGCAACGGGTCCTGAAGTATTCTTTAGTCCAGCCCATACCCTAGGAAACCATGCCTGGAAAAACATACGAGAAGTGATCACCTGGGCTATTCTAGAAGATCTGTAGGGGAGAGAAACCCATCACCTCTCCAGACTGCCTATTATACTTTGGGACAGCTCTAACTGGTAGATAGTTATTCTGTTGACATAAGCCTAGAGTTGCCTCTTTCTAACTTTTACCCATCACTCCTCATTCTACCCTCTAAGGGCAAACAGAACATGTCTAATCCCTATTTCACATGACATGCATTTACATAATTGAAGACAGCTGGGATAGCCTTCCCCCTTCCCAACCTCCCTCATTCTCCAAGTCAAAACATTACCAGTTTCCTCAACAGATACTCTTATGGGAGGGAGTGTGGTAGAGTGAAAAGAAAAATAGATTAAAAATCAAAAGATTTGAGTTTGAAGCCCAGCTCAGCCTTTCACTGCCTGTATGACCTAGAGATACAACATAAATTACATGCAAGTATCCATATTCCTTCGAGGGTAGGATATTTTCATGAGGTAATAGAGTACAGTAGGAAAATCACTACGCCTAGAGTTATGAGAACCAGGACTGAATCCTAGCTCAAAAGCCAGCCTACCATAGTGACCACTAATGACAACCTTTCTGAGCCTCAATTTCTGCATCTATACAAAATGAGGATAGTAACACATACTCATTAACTGCTTGTAGGGGGAAAATGTAAAAGACTATATAATAAGAAGTTATTATCTTGAAATGTTGTAGAAAACAAGTTCTGCTGCCTTAAACACACATTCATTCACTCCACAGTGGAGTTCTACAGGGTAATAGAATTCTTTGCAAACTTTTTTCTAAATTAATCTCATGATTCAATGGTCCAGAACATTGCTGGCACCTACTGACCTTGTGATCAGAAAATCTTGGGCAAAAAAATCCAAATCAACAAGATGAATAATAATTATGAACCTCAAATTGAGGTTATTTCTTCAGTAAATAAGCAGAAACAAATTTACTCAAGTTCCAAAGTTGTGAAACATGGAATAGTTATCATACTTTATGGGAGAGTCAATGGCACTAAAAATAGCCCCCCCCAAATGAGTGCATAATCCAATACAAAAAAAGGAATAATAAGCTTTTCCAAAAATAGCAAAATTTCCATCAATATCACTCCCTCCTCTAATACTCTGGCTTCAATTCAACTCAACAAACGTTTATTAGGAAATGGATGCTTGACATATTCTAAAACAATCCAAAAATTTATTTCTCTTTTTACACATCCTCTGGGAAAACCTTGTTCATAAACAAACAATTCCCAGATAACTAACTTCTTTACTGACCTGTTTTCATACTGATTCGACTAAAAAAGAGAAATCTCTCCAGCTCCCCCATCATTCTTCTGCTTTTTCACCAGTGATGTAATGGAAAAATATTGACATGCTCTTATTATTGTTATGTTAAAGGAAAATTGTTATGTAAGGAAAATTATGCTTCCTTGAGGTTTTAATTTTCCATGAAAAAAAATCATTCTCATTACTATGAAGCCATTCAGAGAATGAAAAAGAAAAATGACTTTACCAGGAAACATCCATAATTAGATTTTTTGGGGAAGTACACTCTTTTAATATAAGTTATAGCATATAACAGGTTCAAACGGTTTAACTTAAAAAACAAAACGCTTCAGTCAACTGAAAAGGATGAGAAAGAAATGGAATGGGATAAGCAAATCATAAGGTACACATTCAAGGGAGCTTTGGAATATGAAGGAGATTGGGTGAAACAAAGAGACACCCAAAGGCAGACTTTAAGAGAAGCAACTGGCAAGAAATACAACTACTGTTCTGAGGAAGGAAGAGCTGCTTGTCTGGAATAAGTTTTGCAATTTGGCTTCCACTAAGCAGGTGAGTTCCAGCTAAGAAATGGAAGCAGGAGATGACCCATATATACTGCTGTTCACCACCATTTTGTCCCTGTTCCTGAATTTCACATTCCCACCCACCCACCCCATGCTCCCCACCAAAATTTCAGATGGTACTCAAATACTAATGGGGGATTAGTCAGTATGGGTACTTTGTGTGTTGACACAGATGACACTCATCTCCTGGACAACTTAGTTGAGTATTTGGAAATTTACTGTTTGAAAAAATTTATCTGCTCTCAGGTCAATCTCTTCCTATTGAGTCAGGCCAGAATTCAGGATAGACATATAATCCCTTATCAGGCTCACACTCAGCATCTTTCCAAAATGGTAGAACTCACTAGAAGCTTGTGATCTGCTGACCTATTTCTTCAGGAGTCCAGGGTCACCAATGCACCCCAATTGGACACTGAGCCAGAAGTCACAGGTTAAAATCCTAGGTTGGGATTTCTATTACCCCTACCTGCCAAGAAATCTGAGGGGAACCTCTAGTGGACAACTTTATATACATGATTCTTCTTCATGAACTCTACAATTCAGCTAAATTGCCTTTCTTGGTATTCCCTAAACATTAAACTCCATGTCTGTCTTCATGGCTCTGTACTAGGCTGGTCTTGTGCCTGGAATGTATTCCCACCTCAACTCCACCTCTTAGATTTCCTAAGGTTCCTTCAAAACTCAGCTCAAGTGCCCCTTTCTACATAAGGCCTTTCCTAATTCACCATCACCACCACCACCAATTGTATTTTTCCTTTGAAATTACCTTATATTTACTGTCCATTAATTTATTTTATTTTAAATTTATGGAATGAAACAAGCATTTTCATAACAGTACAATAAAAAAGACCACTGTATATGAAATTACAAATCTACTATGCACAACTTGATATTCCTTTCATATATACAACAAAATTATCATGTAATTTTTTTTTCTTCCCTCACCCCATCCCTACCCTAAAGATGGCTACCATTAGACACAAATGTGTGTATATATGTATGCACGTATATATAATACACACATATGTATATACACATATATGTACGTATACACACACACATACGTAAAATTATTCTATACATACTTCTATTTATTGGTCCTTTCTCTGGATGCAGTTTTCTTTCTTCATATGTCCTTTATAGTTCATTTGAGTATTTATAATAGACAAATTTTGCTCAAAGTCTTTTCTTAGAGGGGGGAGGCAGGGCAATAAGGGTTAAGTAACTTGCCCAGGGTCACACAGCTAGTAAGTGTCAAGTGTCTGAGACCAGATTTGAACTCAGGTCCTCCTGAATGCTGGGCCTTTGCTTTATCCACTGTGCCACCTAGCTGCCCCTCAAAATCATTCTTAAAACAATATTGCTGTTACTGTATATAATGTTCTCTTTGTTCTGTTCATTTCACTCTTCATTATTTCATGTCTTTCCATGTTTTTTCTAAAATCACTAAGCTCATCATTCCTTATAGCACAGTAATATTCTACCACAATCATATACCATAACTTGTTTAGCCATTCCCCAATTGATGGGCATCCCCGCAATTTCCAGTTCTTTGCTACCACAAAGAGAGTTACTATAAACATTTTAGAAATATAATTTCTTTTCCTTTTCCCTAATCATTTAAAATATATGTGTATATTTATAAATATATATTTATACATATATGTGTATTTATATATTTATAAATATACATCTATATATTTATTTATTTATAAATATATAGATGTATATATATATACACTTAAAAAAATATGTGTATGTATGATTTGCTCCAAGAGGGTGTCAGCTCCTGAAAGACATCAACTGTCTCACTTTTGTCTTCATTTCTACAGAACCTAACACCACACCTAGTACATATAGGCACTTAATAAATGCTTACTGATCAACTGATTGATTGACACCTGACCACATCTCTTTAGTAGGCAGCATGATAATGAATTGCTAATCCAGAGGTATAACTTAGAATTTCTGGGTTGGATGGGGCAGCTAGGTGGCACAGTGGATAAAGCACTGGCCCTGGATTCAGGAGTACCTGAGTTCAAATGTGGCCTCAGACACTTAACACTTACTAGCTGTGTGACCCTGGGCAAGTCACTTAACCCCAATTGCCTCCAAAAAAAAAAATGAATGTTGAGAATTTCTGGGTTGGTATGAGCTTGGGGGCAACTAGGTGGTATAGGGGAGTCAAGAAGTCATTTCGCTAGAGTTCAAATCTGGCCTCAGACACTTACTAGCTGTGTAACCCTGGGCAAGTCACTTAACCCTGTTTGCCTCAGTTTCCTCATCTGTAAAATGAGCTGGAGAAGAAAATGGCAAATCACTGCAGTATCTTTTCCAAGAAAACCCCAAAATGGGCTCACAAAGAGTCAGTCACAACTGAAACGACTGAACGATAATAACAAGCATCCTTGAAGGCCATCTAAACATCATCCCAGGCCATTTAGTGGCATTAGACTGGTCTTATTTTATAGCAAATAGTCACCGTAGTACATGAAAAAAACACATAACCCAAAAAACAAAAAGAAAAAAAAAGAAAAAAGGGAGAAAGAAAGAGAGAGAGAGAGAGAGAGAGAGAAAGAAAGAAAGAAAGAAAGAAAGAAAGAAAGAAAGAAAGAAAGAAAGAAAGAAAGAAAGAAAGAAAGGGGAAAAAAAGAGAAAAAACTTATAGAAGACTTTCACCACCATCTCTGTGTTTTCTGCCTGTGGGGAACTTAGCACTTCCTACCAGACACATGCAGAGATGGTTAATTAATTACATAATGAACAAGGTGTATTGGCATATGTGTAACTGTGCAGATAAATTATATGAGACAAACTGGCCATACTGCATCTACATGCAGGGAAAAGGAGGATGACAGGCCTCCTATGCCCCATATCTCCCCTCCTCATCCCACCACAGACAAAGCAAACACAAACCTCAGCTTGCTGGTGTGCCCTCCAGATTTCTTTTTTTTTCCTTTTTAAATTTTGAGTTCCAAATTCTTTTCCTTCCTCCAGCCCCTCCCCACCCATTGAGAAGGCAAGCAATATGATATCAATTATACATGTAAAATCAAGCAAAACATATTTCCTTATTAGCCATATTGCAAAAAAAAATAAGAAAAACAGTGGGAAAAAAATTACATTTCAGTTTGCACTCAGAGTTCCTCCAGGTTTTCTAAATGCCACAATTTCCCCTCAATTTTCTGGGTTACAAAATGGCCACAGGGAAGGCCTCTTTCTTCAGTTCCTTGTTCCACCAAAAGAGCATGGAAATGTTTTGGAATTTTTGTTTAAAACAAGTTTATAACTGTGCGCTAGAGGAGAATATACCAATTTCCTCATCTGTAAAATGAGAGGACCAAACCAGATAATCCCTAAAATTTCTTCTAACTCTAAATCCTATGATCCACAGGAGAGAATGGGACGTCTAAAGGGATTAATTTTGATTGAGGAGGTAGGGAGAAGACTTGATTGGGGGGGTCGGGAATGGTAGACCCTGGTGGGGGAAGCAGAGGGGAAGTCTTTGGGTCTCCAGGGAGCACATGAGGACACTGGGACCTAACCAAAAGAAATAAACAAATCCTATGATCCGACAACCCAGGAAATAAACAACAAAAGAAAAACATATCCATATAGCATGATGGTGGGCTTGGTCCTACATACAAATATTCTGAGAACTAAGATCTCACTCTTTTTTGGTTCTTATTTCATCCCTCTAGTTCTCAACAGATTTGCCTCTCTCAAATATTCCAAAATTGTCCACCACAACAAAGCCAGTCGTCTTGTTTTGATCTCTCAGGCAGGGAGCTCCTGGAATTCCCCTTCCTATTTCTTTATATTTGCCACAAACAGAATCCAAACCCATCCTCCAGCCTCCCATCTCACAGGCAGCACCCCAGGTTTTGGGGGAGGGCAAGGAGCGTAAACTGGAACTATCCAGGCTCAGGCAGAATTCATTTACTGCCAGTCTTCATAATCAAGCATTTCCCTGTCTCAGAGCCCCAGGGTGAGTTCCCCCACATTACACAAATATAGTCCTTCCTTTAGCTCATTCTTTAAGGTCTGCACTGTGGGGAAAAAGCCATTAGCCCCTTCCCATACACACTACAGTCCAGACAAACCAACCTTCTTGCTATCCCTCACACATGAAACTGCAGAGTCTGTGCCTGGCAAAGGGAAAATATCTGGCAAGTTAGAAAACAAAGGAAGGGAGAGAAAAGAAAACTAAGGAAGAAGGTCAGACATAGGCAAGACAGGAGAAGTTAGGGTATAAGAGAATAAATAGGTAATTGGAGCCTGAAAGACTGTGTGTGTGATAATGACCCCCAAAAAGGCCAATGGAAGGAAAAAGGACAGGAACTAAAAGAGAATGCCCACACATTGTGCCTCCTTTCCCTACAGATGCCTCTGCTGTCCTTGTCTTTCTTGGGGTCCCTGCCTCTCCCAATTCCTTGAAGAGCCCAAGAGGAGGCCCTGTGTAAGGGCTGGGGCTCTATATACTGGACTATCCACTTGCTCCACTAATCCCTTTTCACATGACAGCCCTTCAAACACTTTAAGGCAGTTATTCAATCCTCCCCTTCAGCATTTTCTTCTCCACACCCAACATCCTCCATTCCTTCAAGAAATCTTCAGATGGCGTGGATTCAAGGCCCTTTACCATTCTTATTGTGTTGTTCTAGCTGTTCTCCAACTCATCAATGTCCTTCCTAAAGTATTTTTCCCAGAAGTGAACACAACCCTTCAGAAGGGGCCTGACCAGGGAAGGGTGCAGTGAGGATCCATGACCTCCTATTTGATGGATTGATGTCTCTTAATGCAGCTCCAGATTGTTATACCTATTCTTTGGCTGCTATTAACACACCATGGACTCATACCCAGCTTATAGTCTACTAAAACCTCCAGATCTTTTTGAGATAAATGCCGTATAGCCATCCCTCCTCCAATCCTGTATTTGCAAAGTCATTGTTTAGAACCCAAGTATGAGACTTTATATCTATCCACATCAAATTTCATTCTCATAGATTCAGTTCAGTTTTAGTCTGTCAATAGATTTTTGGAGCCTTATTCTGCCATCCATTGTGTTAGCTGTGCCTCCTGGATTTGTGTCATCTGCAAATCAGATGCCATGAATACCTTTACCCAAGTTATTGACAAAGTATTAAAGATAAGGAAGCTCTCTGGCAAGGGCCTTGACCAATGTGATAATGATTAATTCAACCAGTTCTGAATCCATCTTTCTGTACTACCATCTAGATCCTAGCCCACATCTTTTCTATAATAATAAGAAATGTGTTATAAAACGCTGCTGAAAAGTAGGTTATCTATAGAGAGCTATGTTGTAGCAACCAAACATAATTTAGTCATTTTAGCTGTGTCTGATTCTTCATGACTCCATTTGGGGTTTTCTTGGCAAAGATATTAGAATAGTTTTGTCATTCCCTTCTCCAGCTCATTTTACAGATTAGGAAACTGAGGCAGAGTTAAGTGACTTGCCCAGGGTCACACAGCTAGGAAGTATCTGAGGCCAGATTTGAACTCAGGAAGAGGAGTCCATAGGTTGCTCCCTTCTCTGCAATTTATAATCTTAGAGATTTGCCTCAAGTATTTAGAAGTCCAATGACTTTCTCAGCAACACAGTCTTCCTGGTTTCAAGGCCAGATCCTTAGCTACTTTGCCCTGATGTCTGTCAAATTTATAACCTTGTCGGGGCAGCTAGATGGCACAATGGATAGAGTACTGGCCCTGGATTTAGGAGGACCTGAGTTCAAATCCGACCTCAGACATTTGACACTAGCTGTGTGGCCTTGGGCAAGTCACTTAACCCCAATTGCCTCACCCCCCTCCAAAAAAAAGGCATGGGTCAGATTTATAACCTTGTCAAAAAAGGAAATAATGGTTAGTTTGATGTGATCAAAGACTTATATTGGATCTTTGTTATTGCTGATATTTTTACTAAATGTTCCCTAACCGCCTCTATGTTCTAGACAAACCATGGCCTTCAAGGCCAAATCTGGAGAGGCATGTTTTTTGTATCTGGAGCTAAGAATGTTTCTGACATTTTAAAATACAATAAAACTTTAATTGTGTTTCAAAATGTCACAACCATTCTTAGCTCTGGCCTTACAAAAACAGGCTGCAAGCAATATCTGGTCTGTGGGCAGTAGTTTGCCAACCCTTCTTTGGGAATTTTACCAAGAATGAAAGTGTACCAAGGAAATTTATACAACAAAATACTTGAGTGCCTACAAGTTATAGAAATGTACTTGGAGGGGCAGCTAGGTGGCGCAGTGGATAGAGTACTGGCTCTGAATTCAGGAGGACCTGAGTTCAAATGTGATCTCAGACACTTGACACTTACTAGCTGTGTGACCCTGGGCAAGTCACCTCATTGCCCCACCAAAAAAAAAAAAAAAGCATGTGGTATCAGAAATGTACTTGGGAGACTGTTATCAGACACTGAATGCAGGCTTATCATGTACTTCAAGGGATACATAATCTCATTGATGTAGGCACTCTTAAAAGTGTTGACTAGGGGCAGCTAGGTGGAACAGTGGATAGAGCACTGGCCCTGGAGTCAGGAGTACCTGAGTTCAAATCCGGCTTCAGACACTTAATATTTACTAGCTGTGTGACCCTGGGCAAGTCACTTAACCCCAACTGCCTCACTTAAAAAAAAAAAAAAAGGGTCGACTAAAGCCTGTCCACACCTCTCATCCTATCTATGTAATTCTTGTTCTTGTCTCCCTGTGAATACTCCATGGAGGTTGTTTTTCTTTCTTTGACAAGCATCTATTAAGTGCTTAGTATGTGTCAAGTACTGTGCTTAGTGCAAATATTATCTCATTTGATCCACACAACCACCGGGGAAGGTAGGTGCTTTTATTATCCTCCATTTTACAGATGATGAAAACCAAAGCAGATAGAGGTTAAGTGACTTGCCCAAGGTCACACAACTATTACGTGTCTGAACCCAGATTTTGACTTGGGTGCTCTGAACTCCATGTCTAGGGCTCTACACAGTGCATCACTGAGATACCTCATCCAATGTGATAGACAGAAGCTTTCCCATAGGTCTTTTAAAATTCCGTGTATACTGATACAGCACTTGGACTGTCCATCTATCATCTCTTACTGTCACTAGTTGACCAACCCACCTCCTTTTCTAATTATACACTTCCTGGAATGTATCTACTTGTGCCTCTTTTTGAATACATTATCATTGGCAACATGTTACATGCCGTGAGTGCTCTTTGAGTCACCTATAATTTTGATTCTTTGAAGACTGGACATTCCATAACACACAATGATATTGTATCACCAGATGCTGGTGTTAAAGAAATGAGTTTTTGTGTCAAGGAACAGTTCAGGATTATTCAAAATTATGTGCAGTTTTCTAAATGCTATCCAACCTGCTCTCTTCTGTTCAATCCTGGATTCAGATCACTGTGCATTCGCAATGTCCACCAAGACACAAGTACTGATGGATCAACTCAGTGGACAATCCAAATGCATGAATAAGAGGTATTCTTCAGCCATTTGATATTTCCTGTGTGGATTATTAGACAAATCTCATTGAGGAAGTCCTATTGTATTCTTAAGTTTGATGTAGGCGTCACTAGTTTATAAGAACATCTGGAAGTCCTCCTCCTATCTTCCATAAGGAATTCTTCTACCTGCCCTCTTCAAGGACATTCTTCTTGACAATGGAGAACACTGCCTTGGTCTTATTCTATTGTTTATAAAAATCACTAACTCTAATTGCTTCCATCATAAAAAGCCAGAGTGGTATTTTTTTAACTCCTACAAAAATAGAAAAACTTCCACCAATGAACTTTATGACATTTTGACATTCCAAATGTTAAGTCCCAAGAGCATCTGTTAGCAATTCTTTTCAAAACTCATTTTATAAATAAGAATGGACATGAGGTATTCTATCCTTGAAAATTAAGTTGAAAAAAAGCATTGGCTCTGGAGGCAGAGGACCTAAAATGAATCTTGTCTCTGCTATTTAACTACCAGCGTGACCATGGGTAAGTCAGGTCACCTCTATGGTCCAGTGAGTAAATGAGGGTGAGAGGGAAACAACTCCTGCTCAATAATTCTCTGGAACTCAGTGGCGGCAATGTGTCAAAGGCTCATTTGTTGTCATTCTTGTGAGAATGGACACCCCAGTGTGTAGCCAGTGGGTGCCAAGAATGGAGGCTCATAGGCCCCGTTTTAACCCCTAGTCCCTAATGCTAATGGACCCTCCCCTTTTTCATCATTGGTGGATTACTCAACAGTTACAATCTGCAAGCAAAAATTAGCTAACCAGGATGCAGTATTCCTAACCCTAATTTCCATAATTATTCTTTGGGTTCTTAGCCAATGGGGGAGGTGACACAGGGACATTTCTTCAATCTTCCCTTATATGGACACAGCCCAGGAAAGGACCTAATTGAGACCAGCTCAGGGCTCCTTGAACCATGTGATTTTGTTTGCTGGAGGGGAAAGAGGGGGACTGAGACCTTTGTCCTCAAACAGGTCCAGAGGAGTGTAATTTGAATAGCAACTATTATATCCTTATTGAGAAAAGACCATTCCCCATTTCCTCATAGAGGGGATTCTACCTGATGATTTTTAATATCTCTGCTGATTCTAAATTCCATGATTCTACATATTTCCCAGGACAATATCTTGGTCAAGAAAAATATAAATATACCACTGTAATTAGAATATTGCACATACTAAATGCTTACTACATGTTGCACTGAATTCAAGAGAGAAAGTTTTAAGTCACTAATTCTTAAGTTGATTCCTTACTCAGGGAAGGTTGCCGGCTCTGTATAAAGTGCAATGTGATACTAAAGAGAAGCTAAATGGCACCGTGGCTAGAGTGACAAGCCATGAGTCAGAAAGACTCATCTTCCTGAGTTTAAATCTGGTCTCAGATTTACTAGCTGTGTGACCCTGGACAAGTCACTTAACCCTGTTTGCCTCAATTTCCTCATCTATAAAATGAGCTAGAGAAGAAAATGGCAAACCACTGCAGTGTCTGCCAAGAAAACCCCAAATGGGGTCATGAAGAGTTGGACATGACTGAAAATGACTAAAGAATATTCTAAAGGACACATCTCAAAACTACTCCCACTGAAGTCATACCATACACTTCTGAGAAAATAATGATTAATAATGGATTTCTTGGGGGGACCCAGAGATCAGTTTCAGTCCTTTCTTCCCCCTTACCCCCCCCAATTCCAGCAAGTCCAGTTCTTGAGGAACTTCAGCAAATCTGGTCTGGGACAAACCCAAGAAACAAAAGAAATGGAGTTAGATTCTTTTGTTTAGCTAAGAGAAGGACCACAGGTAGATAATGGACTTTGCCTTAGGCAACTTGAGTGAGGGTTATCTGTAGAGTTCATTTTAATTTAGACCACCCTCAAGTCATGTCAACCAATGGAATTGAATGATGCTAACCAATTAGCTTAGATCAATGTATAACGACCCGCCTCTATCAAAAGGGGATAAAACCCTTGGCTACACAAGGGTCACTCTCTTTGTCCTATCTCTTTACCCACTCTCTTGGCCCTGAACACGCTCTCTCTTGGTGTTTGTTCTTCCTCTTAGGACAATGTAGGTGTGAAGGCCTGAGACCATGAGAAGTTAGGGAGACACAGGGTCAATACTTTACTGATATATAATATTAATAATAAATGCTTACTGCCCAAAATGATATAATAGCAATTGATATATAAATAGTAATCAATTAATTTATAAAGTACAGTAGTAGCAATAATTTTAAAAAACACACACTAAAAGCAGGAAACAAACCAGGGTAGTAGCTTCCAGATCTTGTCCACATCTCCCCTAAATTTTTCAATACTTTGAAAAGTCCTCTTATATAAGAGCACTCTTTGCTTGGTTTCTTTTGTTTGAGGTAGAGTTGTTTTTTTTTTCTGTGTGTTTCTTTTTAAAGAAACTCCTATATAAGAATTCAGCGTAGTGCGGTGGTCAGAACATACAGGGAAATGTTGTTATGGAGATTGCTTTAAGGTCTCCCAGCAATCCCAGTGTATAATTAGTGCTGAAAACCACATAACAACCATCCAGGAGATCTCCATGGCAACCATTAAACCTATATTTTCCTATTTGCAGCAGCTGTTCTGAATCAAAGACTCTTTACACAGGTTTTTTAAATATTGTGAATAGTACATCAATTGCTTTCTTTATTAGTCAAAGTGTGACTAAATAAACTATGGGCTGTGGGGTTCTCTCTCTCTCAAGCCCCAGCAGCCTTGTAGAGTTTCATCCACATGCTGGTACTTAAGAAGTGTTTGATGAGTGGAATGGAATGGAGCTTTGAATGACATCTTCATACAAAGTACAAGCTGCCCAAGTACCCAGTCGATTTGATCAATTGAGTCAAATAACCAATCAGCTCAGAAAAGGAATCAAACAGATTGTTGGATGGCACTGATCACCGGATGGACTAAATGCACCAGGCAGTTCAGTCAAAATTGTTCAATCAGAAGCTTTCTGCAGATAATTGCCACTTAAAAGAGCTCTTGGGCCATGCAACTTGATTTCTGTAAGCAAGAATTTCTTTTGGCTGTCACTGGTCTGCTTTTATTTTGAAAAATGAAAATGGAAATTAGAAGGCCAGATTCCTGATCACATTTTCTTCCTTGGCCTTGGTCCAGGTTCCTTTCCTCACTACTACAACTAACAGATTACTCAGATTCGAATCCTGACATCCATGGGACCCCATCTAAAGAAGGGTCTTGTTGTCTTCCATATGAATTGTTAATTGCGCTGTCAAGGGAATGGCAAGCAAGAAAATGCAACTCAAAAAAAAAAAAGAAAAAAGAAAAGGTAAATGGGAAAAGAAAAAAGAAAAAAAGAAAATGCAACTCCATTCTTGTGATAAACACTATCTAAACCCTTCATAGAAAAGAGACAATGGAGAAAGCAGATCTGCCCAACTACTTGTGTTTTCTTTCAAGGAACATGATCTTTAGACTGGTAAAGGTAGCCCAAATGTAATTAAGAGGGAACTGAAGAGGCTATGAATAAGGAAATAGAAATTGCAAATAATCATTTGAAAAAATGCTTAACCTCTCTAAAAAAAACCCAGAAAGAAATGCATGTTAAGACAACTTTTGAGGTATTACCTCACACCCATCAAATTGGTCAAATTATCTCTCTCTCTCTCTCTTTTTTTTTTGGCGGGGCAATGAGGGTTAAGTGACTTGCCCAAGGTCACACAGCTAGTAAGTGTCAAGTGTTTGAGGCCAGATTTGAACTCAGGTCCTCCTGAATCCAGGGCCAGTGCTTTATCCACCGTGCCACCTAGCCGCTCCCAAATTGGTCAAATTAAAGGCAAAATATTCAGTGCTGGTGGGCCTGCAGGGAAGTAGACAGTCACACATTGCTGGTGGTATTATAAATTTGCATAATATTTTTGCCTAGTGATCTGATTGTACACAAGAACTACAAAACTATCATACAATTTGACCCACTAATCCTATTACTGGAAATATGTCCTGATGATATAATGAAAAAGGCAAAAAGGTATATGGAATAAAGTAATAGTGGAATTAGAATATTACTTGCATTAATTATAATTTTATATATATAATTGAGAAAGAAAAGTATACATAGACATGTATACTTTTCTTTTTCTATATGTATGTATATGTACATAAATTATATCACTATAATGAAATATTTTTGTTGTTCTTTAGTCATTTCAGAATCTTCATAACCTCATTTGGGGTTTTCTTGGCAAAGATCCTGCAGTGGTTTGCCATTTCGTTCTTCAGATCATTTTACAGATGAGGAAACTAAGGCAAATAGAGTTAAGTGATTTGCCGAAGGTCATACACCATTTGTATGTATGTATGAGTATATATAATGTGAGTATGTATATGTAAACACATATATGTGTGTATATACATAAATATATGCATATCAGAGCTAGGCAGTACAGTGGATAGAGCCCTGGACCTGGAATCAGGAAGACCTGACCTCAGATCTGGCCTCAGACACTTGTTTACTATCTGTGTGGTCCTGGATAAGTCATTTAACTTCTGTTTACCCCAATTTCCTCATCTTTAAAATGGGAATACTTCCAAAATTAGAAGGGATACAGAAAGCTGGGAAACAATCTTTATGGCCAGTACCTCTGATAAAGGCCTCATTTCTAAAATATATAGGGAACTAAATCAAATTTATAAGAATCCAAGTCATTCCCCAATTGAGAAATGGTCAAAGGATAGGAACAGGCAGTTTTCTGATGAAGAAATCAAAGCTATCTATTCCCATATGAAAAAAATGTTCTAAATAACTATTGATTAGAGAGATGCAAATTAAAACAACTCTAAGATAACACCTGACACCAATCAGATTGGCTAAAATGACAAAAAAGGAAAATAATAAATGTTGGAAAAGCTGTGGGAAAATTGGAAAACTAATGCATTGTTGGTGGAGCTGTGAACTGATCCAACCATTCTGGAGAGCAATTTGGAATTATGCCCAAAGAGCTATAAAGCTATGCATTCCCTTTGACCCAGCAATAACACTATTGGGTCTTTTCCCCAAAGAATTCATGGAAAGGGGAAAGGGACCCACATGTACAAAAATATTTATAGCTGCTCTTTTTGTGGGGGCAAGGAATTGGAAATTGAGGGGCTGCCCATCAACTGGGGAATGGCTGAACAAGTTGTGGTATATGAATGTAATGGAATTCTATTGTGCTATAAGAAACGATGAGCAGGTAGAGTTCAGAGAAACCTGGAAGGACTTCCATGAACTGATGATGAGTGAGATGAGCAGAACCAGAAGAACATTATACACAATATCATCAACACTATGTGTTGATCAACTGTGATAGATTAGACTCTTCTCACCAATCCAACGGAACAAGAATGTTCCAAAGGACTCATGAAGGAAAAGGCTCTCCAAATCCAGGGGGGAAAAAAAGGAACTGTGGAATATGGATACTGATTGGACCATACTGTTTCTTTTGTTTTTGATGCTGTTGGTTTTCTGATTTCAGGTTTTTCCTTTGTTCTCTGATCCTTCTCATATAACATGACTAATGCAGAAATATGTTTAATGTTATTATGTATATTTAACCTATATCAGATTGCCTGCTGTCTAGGGGAGGGGAGGAGGGGGCAGAAAAATTTGAAATTTGAAATCTTATATAAACAAATCTTGAAAACTATTTCTACATGTAACTGGAAAATAATAAAATAAAATGGGAATACTAATAAAACCTATTTAAATTAAATAATACTTGTAAGGCACTTAACATAGGGCCTGGCACATAGTAATCACTATATAAATGATAGCTCGTCTTATGATTATTATGATTATTACATATTATTATCGAGATTAGGAGAAGTCAAATAAATGCAAAGATATTATTAAAGTATATTTTTGTGGTAAACATTTTTGAATTTAGACCAATCTGGCTAGAATAGGATATAGGATGTATGATTGAGCTGGTTTAGAATTTGACTGAAGGGCAAGCTGACAGTTTATACTGACCCATCTTACTGAAGTACCAATAGTATTGTTAAACAGATCCCTGAAAATGCCGAATGCTACCCCTAACAGATCACTGATGTGTTATGCTACTCTCTGTCTCCTGGAAGCAGCGAAAGTGAATCTGTGAAGAGCAGCTCCTGCCTAATAAACATGATTAGAGCTCATCAGAATTGGAATCCTTGAGCTGGAAGGAACCTTAATAACTGTCTATTCCCACTGAGACCCCTGGGAAGGTATGCAATGGAAACTCGGCCAGCTAGTTCACTGGAAGTGTTCTGCTTTATTCCTTGAGGAGCTCTGGTTTAAATATGTAACCACGATTCCTTTTGATTCCACTATATCTTATCACCTTTATTCATTAATTTAGCGCTTACTGTCTACGAATCAATTAACAAGCATTTATTAAACACCTATTTTATGTGCCTGGAACCAGGGAAACGGAGACAGAAACAAAATATCCCCTACCCTACAGGATCTTACATTCTTTTGGAGAGGATAGAAGAGATTAACCTTTAATGTAGGATGTATGTAGAATAGATGCATAATGATTTTGTTGAGGGTGACACACTGAGGGAAGTAGGAAAGGGCTCTTGAAGGAGGTGGCCCTTGAGCTGAACCTTGACTAAGGGGTGGAGGTGAAGAGAGAGTGCGTTCCAAGCAGGGGGTACAGCCTAGGCAAAGGCATAGCTACGGGAGACGGGATGCCACATACAGTAAACAGTTAATAGGCCAGTTTGGCTGGAGTGAAAAGTGTATGAAGAGTAGTATTGCATAATCAATATGTAAAACCAGATTGTTATTTCAAGTCCATCACAATCTGGCTGCAATCAGAGGGCTTTCTAGTTTATCCTAAAGTCAGTGGGGAGCCACTGAAGTTTCTTAAGTAGGTCAGACCTGCAGTTTAGGTACTGTGCTAGGTACCAATCAGCACGTATATATGCATATATGTAAAACCATACTATGCCTACTTCTATTTTTCAATTCTTTCTCTGGATGTGGATAGTATCTTCCTTCATTTGAGTATTTGTAATACTTAGAATAACTTAGTTGTTCAAAGAGGAACTTTGAACAATATTGCTGTTACTGTATACAACATTCTCTTGGTTCTGCTCATTTCCCTCTTTATTATTTTATGCAAGTCTTTATATGTTTTTCTAAAATGAAGCAGTTCAGAATTTCTTATAATACAGTAGTATTCCATCACGATCATATACCACAATTTGTTCAGCCATTCCCCAACTGACAGTTGCCTCAGTTTCCAGTTCTTTCCCACCACAAACAGAGCTGCTATAAATATTTTAGAACATACAGGTTCTTCTTCCTTTTTCCCTGATCACCTTGGGAAACAGTGGTATTGCTGGGCTTTATGTCTTTTGCCATAATTCCACGTTGGTCTCCAAAATGGTTAGATCAGTTCATACTTCCAACAGCATATCAGTGCCCCAACTTTTCCACATCCCCTCCAACATTTGTCATTTTCCCCTTCTATCATTTTAGCTAATGACAGATGTGAAGTGATATCTCAAAGTAGTTTTAATTTGCGTTTCTCTAATCAATAATGATTTAGAGCACTTTTTCATATGATTATATATAGCTTTGATTTCTTAATTTAAAAAACCTGCCTGTTCATATCCTTTGACTGTTTCTCAATTGGGGAATGACTTATAAGTTTGACAAAGTTCTCTCTATATATGATATGGGACCTTCATTTGAGAAAATATCTATAAAATCCTCCCCCCTCGATTTTTCACTTTCCTTCTAATCTTGGCAACAATTTATTTGTACAAAACCTTTTAAATGTAATGTAATCAAAATCATTACAAATATTGTCAAGTAATAATACTTGTTCTATATGCCATATAGGGTTACTGTGGGGAAAGTAATTTGTAACCAGAGAAATGAACTAAAATTGTTATTGTTATTAGTGTTACTGGGTCATCTAGTTCATCTCCCCAACGAAATAAATTTATTCCCTTTATAACATACCTGACAAGCCTCTATATAAACATCTCTAGTGGTGGAGAACTCACTACATAAGGTAGTCCATTCCATTTTCACATATTTCTAACTGTCAGTAAGTTCTATCTTTTTTTTTTTTTTAGTGAGGCAATTGGGGGTTAAGTGACTTGCCCAGGGTCACACAGCTAGTAAGTGTTAAGTGTCTGAGGCCGGATTTGAACTCAGGTACTCCTGACTCCAGGGCCAGTGCTCTATCCACTGTGCCACCTAGCTGCCCCTTATGTAAGTTCTATCTTACACTGAGCTGAAATTTGCCTCCTGGAAATTGACCCACTGCCCCTAGTTCTTCCCTCCACAGCAATGCCAAACAAATCTAATCTCTCTAGAAGCAACAGGATGTAATAGAAAGAGCCCTGCATTTAAAAGCTCTGTGTTCAAATCCTGATTCTTCTACTTACTAAATGGAAAAACAAGAAGGTATATTAGAAAAAAGATTTTACAGAGCTAAACAAAATAATAGCAAAATTCATTTGAAGGGGGGAAAGATCTAGAATGTTAAGGGCTTAGCTTGGCATGCAGCAGATGCTTAATGAATGTTTATTGATTTATTAAAATAATGAAAAAGGTAGAACTAACAGGAGAACAGTACTTCTAAACTTCAGTTTACATTACATCATAAAGCAGTAATCAAAGTCCATTAAGGCATGATTTTTTAAAAAGTAGATTAATAGAACAAATAAGATAAAGAAGAATCATGAAAAAATGAAATTAGTAGCCCAGCCAATGTTCAAAAACCTCAAAACATAAATTTCCTGAGAAAGAACTCCCTATTTGATAACAATGCTGAGAAACAACACGGCTATTAAGGAAATATAGTTTGCAATCAGTATCATAGTGCTTGCCTTCTCAAGGGGTGGGAGAGGGGAGGGAAGGAAGATCCCTTTTAGTGCTAAATCCCATGATCTTCTTCATATTTGAAGAACTTACCCTCAAATATTCGTAGATCCACTCTTTGCAATTAGGCTAAACCCTCACAGTATTTTCCAACCACTAAGGTACCTTTTCCAGGGACCATAATGAATTCACAAAGGGCTAATTGCTTTAAGCTATGTACTAACTAGTATTTCAGTCTGTAGTCTCCGTAGGTGGCCAAATCCTGAATTCTTCTATATCTATCCCTGGACACCTTTTTTTATTCTGAAAAGAGATGTTAGTATCTTGGAAGGAAAGGCCATGGAAGCAAGCCAGACTCAGGGGAAAGAATCAGTCTGCTTATTAAAGATAAAGAACTTCTAAAACAGGATCATATCCTTTGTTTCCATTCTCACCACCCACTCCAGCTGGAATCATGGAGATCCATCCCATGAGAGTCATATTCTTCAGCTTCCACTGAGACCTCTATTCTGCTACTGTTCTATATACTACACAGGGCTACTGTGCTGATGCTTTTATTCATCTCTCAATCTCTTCCTGATAAATTCCTTACAACAGTCATTCCACTTGCTCTCAAAGACAAGAGACCAACACCTCACCCTACAGGCTTGCATACAAATCTGACTAGACTAGTCTGAAGCCATTTCAGAGACAGTGAGGTGGCAAAGTGGATAGAGTGCTGGGCCCAGAGTCAGGAAGACCTGAGTTCAAATCGGACACACTTTGGTGACTGGGTGATCAATCAATATTTATTAAGCACCTATTATTATATGTGAGGAACTGTGCTAAGTGCTGGAAATACAAAAAGAGGCAAAAGATAGTCCCTGCCCTCAAGAAGCTCACATTCTAATGAGGCAAACGACATGAAAGCAAATATATAACAACATGCTCCATGCAGGATAAATAGGAAATAATTAACAGAAAGGAGGCACTGGGATTAAGAGGGGTTGGGAGGGGCAGCTAGGTGGCGCAGTGGATGGAGCACCGGCTCTGGATTCAGGAGTACCTGAGTTCAAATCCGACCTCAGACACTTGACACTTACTAGCTGTGTGACCCTGGGCAAGTCACTTAACCCTCATTGCCCTGCAAAAATGAATGAATGAATGAATGAATGAATGAATAAACAAACAAACAAAAGGGGAAGTTGGGAAAGGCTTCCTGTGAAAGTTGGGGTTTTAGTTGAGACTTCAAGAAAACCGGGGAAGTCAATAGGTAAAGCTGAGGAGGGACATCATTCCAGGGATGAGGGACAGCCAGAGAGAATACCCAGAGCCAAGAGATGGAGGTTAATGGAACCTGAGGAGTGTCACTGGATTGAAGAGTGTGTGGATGCATGGTGGATAGTGATGTATAAAAAGACTGGAAAGGTAAGGCAGGGGCTAGGTAACAAAGACCTCTGAATACCAAATGGAGAATTTTGTATTTGCTCCTAGAGGCAATAGGAAGCCCCTGGGGTTTAGTGAGTAGGGGGATGACATGGGCAGCCCTATGCTTTAGAAAAATCACTTTAGTGGCTGAATGGAAAATGGATTGGAGTGGGGAGAGGCTTGAGTCAGGCAGATGCACCAGTAGTTATTGCGATAGTACAGGCATGAGGTGATGAAAGCCTGTACTGGAGTAATGGCAAGTCACTCAGCTTCTCTCTGCCTCAGTTTCTTCAACTGTAAAATGGAGATAATAATAGCACCGACCTCACAGGGTTGTTGTGAAGATTAAATGAGATATTTGTAAAGTACTTGGCACAATATCTGGCACACAACAAACACTTAATAAATGTTTATTCTTCTCCCCTTCCTTATTTCTATCAATGGTTATCACATTTGGTCACCTTACCAGATAAACAAGCCAACTTTTTGACTTATCCCAGCAACCCACAGACACAAACACACCAGCAAGTCCCCACTGGGTGGTCCTAATTCACCCAAAAACACAAAAGACAAGACCAGTGTTGGACCCAAGGTCTAAGAAAATCCCCCATGGCTGGTTTGCATGCCATCAGTTTGTGGGGTAGGACAGTGAATTTGTCGATATTTTTAAAGATTCCCATTCCATGGGGCAGCTAGGTGGCGCAGTGGATAGAGCACTGGACCTGGATTCAAAAGGACCTGAGTTCAAATCTGGCTTCAGACACTTGACACTTACTAGCTGTGTGATCACTGGGCAAGTCACTTAACCCTCATTGCCTCACACACACACAAACTATTCCCATTCTATTATCTACTGCTTTTCTTATATTTCCCTCTCAATTGAGTGGAATCTGAAAACTTCATCTATGTTTTGATGCAAGTTGCTGATAAAATATATTGAACAGAACAGGGTTGTGGGCAAAGCCCTACCACAGTGGGTTTTCTTTCCCTCTAAAAACCTATTCCCCTTTCCCATGACCATTTTTATTAGTGTTACAACCACAATTCCAGCATCCCTGGCTACAAAATTTAGCATCACTTTTGACTCTTCCCTCTCTCTCATTCTCTATATTCAGTGTCACAAAATTCCATTATTTCAAAATGTCTCTCAGATTAATATTTTCTTCTCTATTTCTATAGCCACCAATTCATTCATGTTATGGCAATAGGACTCCCAACTGACTTCACTAACTTCAATTCATCTTTGAACAGGATGGTTTTTCTAACACATCACTTTCATCATATGATTCTCAACTTCAAGACCTCCTCCACCAAAAGAAGTCTCATACTAGGCCAAATAATGATCAAGAAATCCAATGGAAAAAACCATAAAAATGACCTCTTTCATTCCCCAAACTGCACAAAGACTAAGGTAGGACCCAAGGGTAAGAGGATAGGATAGTCCCCCCACCCTGCAAAGTCAACACATTACATCCAAGTTTGACCAAAAAGGTAACCTGCAAGGTTCTGTGACAGGGGCAGAAAGGAAGGATTCCCTGGGAAAGCCCCAGGATAGTCAGCCTCAGGCTGAGGACCTTGGAAAGGTGGAAGGTGAAAGGGAAGGGGAGGAGTAGCAACCAAGTTCAAGTTCAGTCCCAAACAGCCAAGGTCCACAAGTTCTGAGGTTCCTAATATTCAGTCCTGAGACACCAGAGAGGACCCTGAAGATTCAGCACTCCAAACCTCAAGGATCCAAAAGGCTCAACTCCTGGGAGGTGAAGGTTCCAAAAGACTCAGGGTGAGACCTAGGAGGCTGACTCCATTCCCTAAGGCACATCAAGGGACAGAGCCCAGCTGTGGCACAAAGCCTTGATTCAGAAACTAAAGCCATAAAGATGCATAAGTCAAAGAAGCTCCCACAAGTATCAAAAATGGTTACAAATCTAACTTTATAACAAATGCAAGCAGAGACTCGAAGGAAAAAAAATAGATTTTCCACAAGCACTGCATGAATACTTAGAAGCAATGAAGAGATTAAAAAATTAAATAAAAGCTACTGGGGGAAAGATGAAAAAAGAAAATGAGTAGATTAGAAGGAAAAATGGCAAACTTTATCCAAAAAATAGAATCCCTGAAAATTAGAAATAGACCAAATAGAAATTAATATCTCTGTGAAGAAGAAAAAATATTAGAACAAAAACAAAAGACTGAAAAAGATATAAGAAAATTTAAGATATCTAATCTCAAAAGCAAACTTAACTGGAAGACAGATTAGGGAGAGCCGATTTAAGAATTGCTGGACTTTCTAAAAACCATGATTTTTTTTTTTGCTTCATTTAATATTTTATTTTTCCCCAATTACACGTAAAAACAATTTTTAAAACTTTTTTAAAAAAAAAAGTTGAGATTTTTCTTTTAGTGAGGCAATTGGGGTTAAGTAACTTGCCCAGGGTCACACAGCTAGTAAGTGTTAAGTGTCTGAGGCGGGATTTGAACTCAGGTACTCCTGACTCCAGGGCCATTGCTCTATCTACTGCGCCACCTAGCTGCCCCAAGAGATTTTTCTTTTAATCATAAAAGTATTTTATTATTTTTCAGTTACATGTAAAAATAGTTTTCAACATCTGTTTGCCTCAGCTTCCTCATCTGTAAAATGAGGATAATAATGACACCTCCCTCCCAGGACTGTTTGTGAGGATCAAAAGAGATCATTGTAAAGCAAAATGCCTGCACATAGTAAGGGCTATATAAATGTTAGCTATTATTATGATTTCTCTCTTTTTTTTCTTTTTGTGAGGCAATTGGGGTTAAGTGACTTGCCTAGAGTCACACGGCTAGTAAGTATCAAATGTCTGAGGCTGGATTTGAACTCAGGACCTCCCGAATCCAGGGCTGGTGCTCTATCTACTGTACCACCTAGCTGCCCCTATTATTATTACTCAAGAGGGGAAAGAGAAAGAAGGGTAAAAGGAGGACCACAATAGTATAGAAATAATGAAGAAAGGGGTAGAACTTACTATTTCTCATAACTGGAGTTCATGGGAAGAATATATGGAAGAAGTAATTGGGAGAGTAGATATCAGATAAACCTTACTCTTACCTGAAACAGTCAAAAGAGAGTTGAACACACACACACACACACACACACACACACACACACATGCACACAAAGACTTACGTAGAAATACATCAAATGCAACAGGGAAATAAGCCAGGAATGGGATTAAAAGAGCATGAGATGGGGGCAGCTAGATGGCGCAGTGGATAGAGCACTGGCCCTGGATTCAGGAGTACCTGAATTCAAATCCGGCCTCAGACACTTAACACTTACTAGCTGTGTGACCCTGGGCAAGTGACTTAACCCCAATTGCCTTACTAAAAAAAAAAAAAAAGAGCATGAGATGACACTGGGGAGGGCAAATAGTCACAAGCAAAATAAATTTCCTAACATTGAAAGGAGAATGAAAAAGGAAAAAAAATCACAACTAGAATCTAATTGAGGCTTTCCCTCAGACAACTGGGGAATAGCTGAACCAATTATGGCAAATGGAAATGATAAAAGAAATTAATTCCAGAGAATCCTGGATAGTATTAATCAATGTGGAATCCAGTGTGCAGAACCAAGATAACAGTTTATACAGACAGCAGCCCTGTAAAACAAAATAGCTTTGAAAGACTTAAGAATTGGGGCAGCTAGATGGTGCAGTGGATAGAGCACCGGCCCTGGATTCAGGAGATCCTGAGTTCAAATCCAGCCCCAGACACTTGACACTTACTATCTGTGTGACCCTGGACAAGTCACTTAACCCCAATTGCCTCACACAAAAAACAAAAAACAAAACCAAAAAAAAAAAACCCAACAAAAAAAGAAAGACTTAAGAATTGGGGCAGCTAGGTGGCACAGTGGATAAAGTACTGGCCCTGGATTCAGGAGGACCTGAGCTCAAATTTGGCCTCAGACACTTGACACTTACTAGCTGTTTGACCCTGGGCAAGTCACTTAATCCTCATTGCCCTGGGAAAAAAAAAGAAAAAGAAAAAGAGGGGCAGCTGGGTGGCACAGTGGATAAAGTACCGGCCCTGGATTCAGGAGGACCTCAGAGGACCCAAAATGAAGCTCATCTTACCCACCTCCTGAAGGAGAGGTGATGGATATAAGGTATAGAGACCTGTGGATTCATTTTGCTTTGATCATGTGTATTTATTACAAGTGTTTTCCCTCCTTTTTCTCCCTCAAAGTTAATAGAAGAGGGTGGAGGGTGGGGAGAGAAGGGATGCCAAAAAGTGTGGGGGCAAGGGGAACACCAAAGAGAACAGAGAGAAATTCAGAAGGAAGTACAGATAAAAATGACCATTTTCAAAATAACATGAAATTTATTACATACTTAAAAAAAATAAGCAAGCAATATGAAATGAAAATCCATGGTTTCATATAGAACCCTCTTTGTATTCTGAATATACTGAAATGTGTTTTTTTGGGGGGAGGTGGTGTTTAAATTCAGAATACAAAAATATTTTTTAAAAAACAACAACCAAAAAACCTGTCCCTGTCCTCAAGGATATTATATTCTTTTGTAAAACAGCATCTACACAGAAAAGCAAATACAAAAATGATACAAAGTAGATACAAAATAATTCCTAGGAAAGAGTTTGAGCAAATGCATGGAGAAGGTAGGGACTAATTTGGTTGGAATGTAGAATGTGTGAAGAAGAAAAATACATAATAAACGTCACGCCTTCAGGCTACCTGGCTAAACCTTAGCCATTCTTTGAGGCCCTATTCAAATTTCACCTTTTAGGACTACTCTAGGGGCAGCTAGGTGGCACAGTGGATAGAGCACCCAGCCCTGGATTCAGGAGGACCTCAGTTCAAATTCGACCTCAGACACTAAACACTTACTAGCTGTGTGACCCTGGGCAAGTCACTTAACCCCAATTGCCCCCCAAAACAAAACAAAACAACTACTCTAACCCTGAACCTTTTATGGAACCTCAGTGTCAACACCACTAACTACTCTGTATGTGTGTTAGGTTGGTATTCTATTATTAACAATAAGAACCGAGAGCTTCAGAGACAATTAGGTGGCTTAATGGATAGAATCCTAGGCCTGGAGTTAGGAAAACCAGTGTTCAAATCTGGCCTCAGACAACACTGGTCAAGTGCTTATCCGCTGTCTGCCTCAGTTTTCTCATCTGTAAAATAGTGATAATAATAGCACCTATTTCCCAGGGTTATTATGGGCATCAAATGAGACGATATTTATAATGTGCTCGCACAATGTCTGGCATATAGTTATTCATAGAGGTGACTTACCCAGGGTCACAGAGCTAGTAAATGTCAGAGGAAAGATCTGAACAGACTCTAAGCCCAACACTCTATTCGCTGTGCCACACAGCTGTCTGTCTCTCTAGGACTCAGTTAATAATAAATACTTAATAAATACTTTTTTTCCTTCCTTCCAAGAATGCAGGTACCACATCTCATAAAACTAAAGAATATCGTGCCATATAAATACTGGCTAATTATTATTACTAAGAAACTTCTTCTGAAATACCCTCAGCACCTGGGCATTTGGAGAACTTGGCAAATACTTGTGGACAGATCCTATCTGAACAAAGAAGGATTCTCAGGGAAGGAATTTGTCCATAGAAATAAAAATACTTCAAACATCACAATTGTCAACAATATCAAGGATTCAGTAAACCTTAAAATTTCCTTCAGTGAAGAGCTACTTCAGGCAAATTGGGAGCTGAATAAAACATCACTCGAACAACTCCTTTCCCCTCTCCAAAAAACAAAACAAAAAAATCCTAAACAAACAAACAAGGCAAGAAACACATTCTGCAAACTGCCAAAGGCAGTTTGAGTCTCCAAAGGCCCCAAACAGCTCGCAAACTTCAGATGCTGGTGTACGGGCCTGTTGCTGCCTCACCAGGCCCAAGACGATGGCAGCCTGCACAGCATTTGTTCATTAGTTACATAGATACAAAGCAACCAAATGGAAAACAGATTCTGGAATCTCTGAACTTCCCCAAAGGCCCAGGTTGCTGACTGAAGACTGTTCAGTCTCCTCCACTGGCTCCCTCTCAACACAAATACACTCTGGCCTCAGCTGCTGCTTCTTTCGACTGCCACTGAGAACTCCAATCAGTCTGACGTTTATGAGGCTGACACGAGGCACTACTCAATCTAGGAAAAATGCTCATGTGAGAATTTAAATCAGCTGGAGAGCCCCACCAGAGCATAACAACATCTAGAACTTGGACCACATTTCCCTCATTTGTGACATCGCTTCTATACATTTTGTTATTTTGATCTTAAACCTCACTCTCTTCTTTCTGTCTTGAGGATTAACCTTACAAATATGAGGGAAACCAAACCCTTTATAATGTTATCCTAAGACTGTAGGGAACTACAATTGGGTTTCCTGTGCTGACATTTGCTTGTACCTGAAATCAATTTGCAGGGTTGAATATCAAGAAAATATGAATTGATTCTTTTGGAGTATTTCTCAAGAAAAGAGCATAATTATACACAGTGGTGTATCAGCCCCTTTTCTTACCCAGAGGAGCCTGGGACTGACAGGTCACAGAATGACATAATCTCAGTCTAAAAGGAGACTATAGAGATCCTCTAACCCAATCTCTTTATTTTGTAGATAAGGAAACTGAGGCCTAGAGAAATAGACAGCTAAGTAGCACAGTGAATAGTGTTGGGCTTAGAGTCAATTCAAATCTTTCCTCTGACATTTACTAGTAAGTCACCTCTATGAGCCTCAGTTTCCTCATTTGTAAAGCAAGGATAATAGTAACATCTATCTCCAAGGGTATGATCAAATGAGATAACAGAGGTTTAAGCACTTTGAAACCCTTAAGGGGCTAAATAAATGCTAGCTATTATTAGCCCTTGTGTGTTGAAGCAGCTGCAAGAGTGACAGTTGTTTGCAAGCTTCAGATGGGAGGAAAGCCTATTCTCTAGAAGAGTGGAAAGTTGTTTTGATCACACACTCCATCAGTAAAAATTGTTTTCACATGTTCCCCTCTGCATGTGTATTTACTTAATTACAAATAATATAGGAAACTCTCTAAGACTTTAAGTTGTCAAGAAGGTGCTGAACTTGTATTGGTTGAGAAAGAGAGTTTCCTCACTGAGGCGTTCCAGGTATTAATGACATCCCAGGCCCAGCCTCTATCCTTATCCATGTACTATTCTGATAATTAATCAATCAATCAGTAAACATTTATTAAACACCTACTATATGCCAAGCACTGTGCTAAATGCTGGGGATACAAAAAGGTGCAAAAGACAGTCCCTGACCTCGAGGAGCTTATAATCTAATGGGAGAGATAACCTACAAATATGTGCTAATAAACTATATAGAGGATAAATAAGAAATAACTAATAGAAAGAATAAGGTAGTTAGATGGTGCAGTGAATAGAGGGGCTAAAGTGAAGAAGACTCATTTTCCTGAGTTCAAATCTGGCCTCAGAAATTTACTAGTCATGTGACTCTGGGCAAGTCACTTAATCCCCTTTGCCTCAATTTCCTCATCTGTAAAATGAGCTGGAGAAGGAAATGGCAAACCACTCCAGGATCTTTGCCAAAAAAAAAAAAACAACCCAAAATGGGGTCACAAAGAGTTGGACACGACTGAACAACAAAAACAGAAGGAAGGCATTAGAATTAAGAGGGATGAGGAAAGATTGTCTATAGATGAGACTTTCTCTGGAACCTGAAGGAAGGCAGGAGGCAGAGATGAAGAGGCAGAGAATTCCAGGCAAGGAAGACAGCCAGAGAAAATACCCAGACCTGAGAGATGGAGTATCTTATTCATCGAACAGCCAGGAGGGCAGGGTCACTGGGCCAAAGAATGTGGGGGGACAGGGGTAAGGTGTAAGAAGACTGGAAATGGGAGGGAGGGGCTTGGTTATGAAAGGTCTTGAACTCGAGGATTCTGCATTTGATTCTCAAAGCAATGGGGAGCCACTTGATTTTATTTAGTAGGAGGTGACATAGTCACATCAGTGCCTTTAGGAAAATGACTTTAGGACCTTCAGGGAGGGTGGACTGGATTAGGGAGGGAATTGTGTCAGACAGAACTAGCTGGCTATTTCAGTAGTCCAAGTATGAAGGGATTAGGGCCTGGTGGTAGTATCAGAAGAAAGAAGGAGTTATATTCAAGAGCTATTGCAAAAGTGAAATCAACAGGTATCGGCAATGGATTAGATCTGAGGGAGAAAGGGTGATAGATATTGAGGAGTCAGGATGACACCTAGGCTTTGAGCTGGGGGTACTGAGAGGATGGTAGTACCCTCAAGAGTAATAGGGAGGGGCAGCTAGGTGGCACAGTGGATAAAGCACCAGCCCTGGATTCAGGAAGACCCGAGTTCAAATCCGGCCTCAGACACTTGACACTTACTAGCTGTGTGACCCTGGGCAAGTCATTTAACCCTCATTGCCCCGCGCAAAAAAAAAAAAAAAAAAAAAAAAAAAGAGTAATAGGGAAGTTTGGAAGGGGTGAAAATTTGGAAGAAAAACATAGTGAGTTCAATTTTGGATATGTATAGGACATCCAGACTGAGATATCTGAAAGACAGTTATAGATGCAAGACTAGAGGTCAGTGGAGAAGTTAGTGACAGATAAATAGACTTGAGAATCATCAATATCAAGATGATAATTAAGTTGATGGGTGAAGTAGCATAGAAAAGGAAAAAGACCTAGTCCAGAGCCCTGCGGGACACCCACAGTAAATGGGTATGACCTGGATTAACTTACAGCAAAAGAGACAGCAAATGAGTGATGAGACAGCTAGAACCAAGGCAGAGGGATGTCCTAGAGAGATGAGAGCATTCGTGGCAAAAGCTGCATGGAGAGCAAGGAGAAAGAGGATTGAGAAAAGGCCACTGCATTTGTCAATAAGAGATCACCAGTAACTTTGCAGGGAGCCATTTGGGTTGAATGATGAGGTGGGAAGCCATATCACAGGGGAGCTAAGAAGAGAGTGAGAGGCATTGTATTATAGATCCACTAAGGATGGCCATCTATAGCCAAGGGACTTATTCACAAAGGACAGAAAACATAGAGAATGACAGTTGGGATGAAGGATCAAATGAGGCTTTTTGAGGATGGGGGAGACACAGGAAGGTTTGTGGGCAGTAGGGAAACAGCCAGTAAATAGGGAGAAATTAAAGAAAAGTGGGTGAATAACAGTAGAGAATTGAGGATGACACCTAGGTTATAAATCTGAGGGCTTTGAAGGACCAAGGTGTCCTTTATTTAATCAAAAAGTTTAGAAGAGAGCAAGTTTTTATGGGTATGTGGAAAGTAATGAGCTCCTATATATTTATATTTATATTGAGTTAAAATGCTTAAAGGACAAATGTCTAAAATATAGTTCATGATCTGGTACTGGAGCTCAGATGACAGACCAGAGCTGGATGTTTCCATCTGGTAGTCATCCACATAGACATGACATAGGGGTTGATTACATAATCAAGTAAGTTTACAGAGAGAATAGAGGGAGGCCAAGGACAGGGCCTTGAAGTGTATACATAGTTAGGAGACATAAAATGGATGAAGACACCTCAAAGGAAATTAAGAATAATCATACAGGCAGGAGCAGATCCGAGAAAGAGTAGAGAGAATATCTAGGAGGAAAGAGTGGTCGATAATGTCACCCAGCCATACAACAAGTAAAGTTGGTGCCCATCATATGAGGAATGGGTAAAAAAATTATGATATAAGAAAGTAGTTGAATATTATTGTGCCATAAGAAATGATAAAGGGAATGGATTCGCAGGCTTATAAGAACTGATGCAGTGAAGTGAACAGAACCAGGAAAATAATTTATACAATAACTTCAATATTATAAAGAAAAACAAACTTGAAAAATGTAAGAACTCCACTCAATACGACCAGCAATGCATCCAGAGAATCAATGATGAAGCATGCTCCACACTGACTAACAAAGACTCAAGGTATAAATTAATATCTGCGTTAGGTCATGGTCAATGTATAGATCACAAAACTCATTGGAAAAGGCCCTGATGTTGGGAAAGATTGGAAGCAAAAGAAAAGGGGGATGGCAGAGGATAAGATGGATAGATAGTGTCATGGAAGAAATGAACATGAGCTTTTACAAACTTAAGGAAATAGTGGAGGACTGAAGGACCTGGTGTGTTATGGTCCATGGGGTCACCAAAACTCAGACACAACTGAATGAATAAAAAAATGTAGATTTTTTTGTTTATGCTTTTTTTTTCATGTTTTAGTCTGAGAGTTAGATATTTTATTCTTTGAAGTACCAACATTTTCACAGAGGGCATTCAAATATTGACAGGCCCCCCCAGACTGCCCCATCAATTATAGACCAGAGGGAATATCACCCCTCTTTAGGTAACCAGAGAGGGACAGTTCCGAGTCCTGGTGGGGTCTATCAGGGTTTGACACAGCCTCTTGGAAAAGGATCAACCTCATTAAGATAAGATGCACACATTCTCCAGCGGTGCAAGTCCTTTCTATCTTTCAGGATGCCCAACCCAGGATCCTTTAGCTAAAAACAGCAAGAGAGGCTAGAAGCAGCACAGGGTAGGAGGAAGAGGGCTACACTTGCAGCCAGAAAACTCTGGTCTGAATCCTCCCTTTACCACCAAAGGACTGGTCACCCATGTAACCTTGGACAAATCACTCACCTCCAGTTTTCTCCTCTGTAAAATTCTTGTTCTACATACTTCCTAGTTTTGCTGTGAAGAAGGTGCTTTGTAAATGGCAAAGCACTATAGAACTGTGACCAATTCTTATGAATAAATATACATGGAATTGAAATGAATGCAAGCCCGCAGGGAGCAAACTTCACCTTCTTCTTCTGTGCAGGAAGCATACTAAAATAAGATCCCCAAGATCCAAAGTATAGTCTATATACATTCATTTACAAATATTTAAAAATGCTTGGATCTTTGAACATGCATTTTGGATGTGGGTGAAAAGCTTTCCAGCGATGGGAGCATGTTGCAATTGAGTTACACAAGTGCTCCTGGTAGTGAGTGACCTGTAGGTGGTATTTATGTGGATCTGCTCCACCAAATCTTAACTATGCTTTTTTAAAAAGTTTATTTTCTTTTGCTGAGGATGAAGGGTTGGAGATGGAGAGGGGAAATGATAATAATACTGATGCCCCCCAAAAAGAAAAAGAGAGTCATTATAGTATTTTAAGTAAGCAGAAGAGAACAGAAAATTAAGAAGGAGACACACACAGATATTTAGGACATCTTTGAAACTAACGTGAAATTTATTATATAACTTGGAAAAGAATTCCAAGCAGTATATAATAATGAGATGTAGTGTTTTATATTGCAGTCCTCTTTTTCTATTCTTCTTTGTATATGGAAAAGTTTGTGTTTGTCAATATTTACCAAGTTAATAATAATAGCATATCGCCCTATAAGAAAAATGCATATTCTGCCAGAAAGGGTCAGACAGATTCTACCAAGTAGAGTTTCTATGTAGCATTGTTGTTGTTAAGTTGTTCAGTTATGTCTGATTCTTCGTGACCATAACACGCCATGCCCTTCTATCTTCCACTGTCTCTCAAAGTTTGTCCAAGGTCATGTTCATTGATTCTATGACACTATCCATCTCATCTTCTGCCATCCCCTTTTCCTTTTGTCTTCAATCTTTCCCAACATCCGGGTCTTTTCCAATGAGTCCTATCTTCTCGTTATGTGGCCAAAGTATTTAAGCTTCCACTTCAGTATTTGACAATCTAGTGAAGAGCCTGAATTAATTTCTCTAAGTATTGACTGATTTGATCTCCTTACTGTCCAAGAACTCCCCAAAATATTCTCTAGCACCACAATTCAAAAGTGTCAACTCTGTGGCACTCAATTTTTCTTACAATCCAACTCTCACAGTCATACATCACTACTGAAAAAAACATAGATTTGACTATACAGACCTTTGTCAGCAAGGTGATGTCTCTGCTTTTTACTATGCTGTCTGGATTTGCCATAGCTTTCCTCCCAAGGAGCAAGCATCTTTTAATTTCAGCTGCCGTCTGCAGGGATCTTTGAGCCCAAGAATATAAAACATGACACTGCTTTCATTTCTTCTCCCTCTATTTGCCAGGAATTAATGGGACTAGTTGCCATAATCTTAGGGATTTTTTGCTGTTAACCTTCAAGCCAGCTTTTATATTCTCCTTTTTTCACCCTCATCAAGAGGCTTCTTAATTCTTCTTTACTTAAATGAAGTACAAAAGCCAAATTCATATAATGCTAAAACTGGGGAGTGGCTTAATTGTTTGCCTAGACCATCCCCCTCATTCCAGGAAGAATCACAACTCAAACCATCCAGCAAATTAAAAATCTACACTATGTGTAATTAGTTATGGAAGAAGAAACTCTTGGATTTCCTTCAGTAACTCCATTCCAAAATTTAACGAGGGAGAACAGAGACTCTTAGAGTATCTGTCTTGCTAGGCAAAGCTTCATGTTAAAAAAAAAACAACAACTGCCCTTCCTAATCCTGAACATAAGATTTAATTACTATGACTTTGGCCTATGTTGTCATTGGAGCAACATCATTAAAAAGTGAATAACATGAACCAAAAATATCCCTGCGGAGTTTCCATTCAAAGGGCACAAACAAAAGAAGAATGACACATTCTTTGGGGGGAAAATTGTAACAATCTTAGGCTGAGGAAGTACATTCCAAAGATGTTCTCTCCACTTTGGGTGACATGGTATTTCCTTTTCATATATGATTTAGAAGGGCAGTTAGGTGGTACAGTGGATAGAGTGCCAGGTCTGGAGTCAGGAAGATTCATCTTTCTGAATTCAAATCTGGCCTCAGACACTCACTAGCTGCGTGATTCTGGGCAAGTCACTTTTTTCCCCACAAGTCACTGTTTGCTTCAGTTTCCTCAAAATAAATGAGCTGGAGAAGAAAATGGCAAAGTGCTCGCGGGTCTTTGCCAAGAAAACCCTAAATGGGGTCATGAAGAGTCAGACATGACCAAAAGCCAACCAAATGACATATGATTTAGAGCTAGAAGACACCTTCCAGATTATCTGGTCCAACCCCTTTATTATAAGAATTAGCCCAGAGGTTAAGTGATGTACTTAAGATCACAAAGGTAGTGAGTAGGGCTGAACTTCAAACTCGGAACTTCTGACTCCATACCTACCCAGTGCTCTTTCTGCTACCGGATACTTTTCTTTCTCCTTAAACTACTCAACTCTATCTTGATTCTTTAACTATGAATTTTATAAATAGTTTTTTATAGTCCCTTCCTACCTTTGGTTCAGCTCCCCATCTAGGCTATTGGGGGGAATGGGTGGAGCAATGTGGGTTAAGTGACTTGCCCAGGGTCACACAGCTAGTGTCAAGTGTCTGAGGCTGGATTTGAACTCAGGTCCTCTTGAATCCAGGGCTGGTGCTTTATCCACTAGCTAGCTGCCCCCTAGGCTATTTTTTAATGTTCTCTAACCTTGTCCTTGCCCTTTTACCAGAGATGTTTTGAGTCCACCTAAGGAAATCAGTTTGGTGCCTCCTTTATAATCCTACCATGGAAAGCAAAAATAATACCTGTCCTTTTCATATCTCCCTGGAATAGAATAAGAATTCTTTATATAATGATAATAAAAGATGCGTTGAATACTTTAGATTTCTATCTGAATCAGAATTGCAGTGCTGGGTTCACGGACATCGAGTTTATGTTCTCTCTTTATATTTAAACACAGCCTGGAAGATCGATCAGACCAGTATAGATGAGACAACATGAAGACCCAGAGGTTCCTGAGATGGCTAATGGCAACAAGCATTAATATGAACTTGCTATGGATAGGCACTGTGTAATCAGCTAGATGTTTCTACCCTACCCCTCTCTCTTACCTTGGCAAAGAAAATCCAGGCTGTGTGCTGTCCTGGAGCCATGCTGTTTTTTAGCTTTGCTGAACTTAACATCAAAAAGAATCCCAAGAATCCACTGGATGGAGAAAATAGAAAAAAAAAGATATTTTATTAATGAAACCAGTGTTCTTTCAGGCAGTTAGTTCTCTTACAATTTTTTGGATATCTCATATTTGCCCTGATTTCACCAAAACAATTTTTCTCTATATTTTGTTTTCCCAAGTCATTATATTTATTGAATTCTATTCAAGCAATGTTTACTTAGCAACTACTGTGTGCAAACCACTGTGTTAGGCATTGGGGGAAATAGAAATTTTAGATAAGATAGATTCCCACTTGGTTTGGGAGCTTACAGGGTAATGTGGCAGAGAAGTAACTATGGGAATGGGCTTTAGACCTTCAAGTTCATTGACATAGGAACTCCTATTAAGAACATGTAGGAGGGGGCAGCTAGGTGGCGCAGTGGATAGAGCACTGGCCCTGGATTCAGAAGCACCTGAGTTCAAATCCAGCTTCAGACACTTGACACTTACTAGCTGTGTGACCTTGGGCAAGTCACTTAACCCTCATTGCCCAACCAAAAAAACAAACAAACAAAAAAATTATGTAGGAACAAAAATTTAGAACTGAAATGGAATTCACTTTCCAGATGAGAACCTGAGCTTCAGAAAAGTGAAATGATTTATTCAAGATCACATTGGCATTATGTGACAAAGCTAAGATCCAAACCCAAGTACTCCCAAATCTAGGATTTTTTCCCCCTGGTACCATGAAAGTACTTCTAACAATATAAATTGGAACCTAGTTTTAGAGAGTTACCTGAGACAAGGGAAGTTAAGCAATTTGCCCAGGGTCATCCATTCACTATGTATCACAGCGGGGGACTTGAGGAAGCTAGCTTTCTATCCACTACACCATGTAACCTCTGACATAAATAGCTAATATACAACAATCTCATTAGATGAGGGGAAAAGTCACGACTAATTGGTAGATCAAAGAAGGCTTCAAGGAAGTAACCACATTTGAGCAGGACTTTAAAAGACTGGAGCTAGGTGGTGTAGTGGATAAAGCACCGGCCCTGGATTCAGGAGGACCTGAGTTCAAATCTGGCCTCAGACACTTGACACTTACTAGCTGTGTGACCCTGGGCAAGTCACTTAACCCTCATTGCCCCACAAAAAAAAAAAGAAAAAAAGGAGAAAAAAGAGATTGGCAAGAATACAAAGGGTGGGAAAAGGGAAGTAAGGGGTCTTGAGTGGGAAAGGATATTCCAGGAATAAGAATAGTGAAGTACAAAGACAGGGTCTCCATGGCAGATGTCAAATGGCTCTGTCTACTTGGATAGTAAAATGTAGGCCAAATGTATTGTATAAGGCTTAAAGGAGAACATAAAGTACTTGAGGGCAAAGATGGTTTTGTTTTTGTCCATACATCCCCAGTTCCTTGCACAGTGTCTCCTGGCATGTAATAGGCATTTAATAAAATGGTTGTTTTTATTCTGCCAAATTGTGTCAAACACTAGATGTTCATTTGTAAGTAACTCAAGTAACGTTCCCAGTAACAAAAAGATTTGTAAAAGTGTTTCTAACAACAATAAACAGTATTTCTGCCACTTCAAATTCTAACATTCAACGGAAAAGAAAATCCAGTCAACAAATATTCATTGAAAATACTGGGGGGGGGGGAGGGGCGGAGCCAAGATGGCGAGGAAAGACATTAAGCTCACAAGGCTCCTGATTAGATAACCCCCAAAAATAACAATAAAAGAACCCTTGGGGCAGAAAAACACACAAAAATGCGGGCTGAGAGTTTTCTCCAGCTATAGATAGATTTCAGGGGGCTGTGCTGGGCCACGAATAAAGCCTATCCCCGCAATCAGGCCAACACACCAGACACCCGCCAGAGGCATTTGTCCCAGTGCCTCTGAATCAGCTGCAACACCAGCGTCTGCTGGAACTGAGCACATGGTCAGACTGAACGGCTGGCCTGGGGGTGGGGAGGTAAGTGCAGGGGTACCAGTGGATTGGGGGGAAGGATTCGACTGTCCCACCCCAGCGGGCAACTAGGAAGAAATCCTGAGCGGCAGGAGACCCAGGTTTGGGAGGGGAGCAGGGGAGCAGTCTCATTGGAAGCTGAGAACCACACCACAGAAAGCTTTGCTGGTTGGTTTCTTAGTAAATATGCCTGAGGTTATCTCTGGACCTGAGAACAGGCCAGGTGAGATCAAAGCCCCCCCCCCCCCCAACCCAAAACACCTGGGACCCTCTGAAGCTGAGAACAGGAGGAGCCGAGAAGCAGCACCCCCCCCCCCAGTGGAGAGTTTAAAATCAAATGAAAGCGAGGCCAGGCAGGCTGAGAAGAAGCCCAACCATCCCCTGGGCCATGCTGTAGCTTGAATAGTGTGTCCTGGAAGCAGCACCACACACTTAAAGAAGGAGTTAAAAGACAAGAAATAGTAAGCCAGGATGAGCAGGCAGAGAAAGCAGAAGACCATCGAAAACTTCTTTGGGGGTAAGGTAGACCACAACACAACCTCAGAAGAAGAAGATAATAACAGGGTCAAAGCTCCAACATCCAAAGCTTCCAAGAAAAATATGAACTGGTCTCAGGCCATGGAAGCTCTCAAAAGGGACTCTGAAGAATGGAAAGGGAAATGAAAGCGATGCAGGAGAGTCATGAGAAAAAAGTCAACAGTTTGAAAAGCCAAATGGAAAAGGAGATTAAAAAACTGTCTGATGAAAATAACTGCCTAAGAATTAGGATTGAATAAATGGAAGCTAGTGACTTTATGAGAAACCAAGACACAGTAAAGCAAATCCAATTGAATGAAAAAATAGAGGGCAGTGTGAAATATCTCCTTGGAAAAACAGCTGACCTAGAAAATAAATCTAGGAGAGAGAATTTGAAAATCATTGGACTACCTGAAAACCATGACCAAAACAAGAGCTTAGACACCATCCTCCAAGAGATTGTGAGGGAAAATTGCCCTGATATTCTAGAAGCAGAAGCTAAAATAGAAATTGAAAGAATCCACTGATCACCTCCTGAAAGAGATCCCCAAAGGAAAACCTCCAGGAATATTATAGCCAAATTCCAGAACTCCCAGGTCAAGGAGAAAATACTGCAAGCAACTAGAAAAAAGGAATTCAAATACTGTGGAGCCCCAATAAGGATAAAGCAAGATCTAGCAGCTTCTACATTAAAGGACTGAAGGGCATGGAATATGATATTCCAGAGGGCAAAGGAACTGGGACTTCAGCCAAAAATCATGTACCCAGCAAAACTGTGTATAATTTTTCAGAGGCAAAAATGGGATTTCAATGAGAAAGAGGTCTTTCAAGCATTTGTGATGAAAAGACCTGAACTGAATAGAAAATTTGACTTTCAAATACAAGATCCTGGAGAAGCATAAAAAGGTAAACAGGAAAAAGACTTTGTGAGGGACATTAAAAGATCAAACTGTTTACATTCCTACATGGGAAGATAATACTTTGAAATCATAAGAACTATCTCAGTAAGAAATTCAGGGGCAGCTGGATGGTGCAGTGGATAGAGCGCCGGCCCTGGACTCAGGAGAACCTGGGTTCAGGTGTGACCTTGGACACTTGACAATTGATGGCTGTGTGACCCTGGGCAAGTCGCTTGGCCCTGGTTGCCTCACCAAAAAACAAAACAAAACAAATTCTTTACAAGAAATTCACAGAAGACAGGGCTGAACTGAATGTGAAGGGATGATATCTGTAAAGCATTTATGTTTTGTTCTTTGTAGGGCAGATGGAGAGGGGCGTCTTATATCTGGGGCTGGATTTGGGCTTGGGGGGCCTCCTGGGTCCAGGGCTGGTACTTTGTCCACTGTGCCACCTAGCTAATCCATGATGACATCATTAAAATAGGGTTGAGGTGTAGGAGGAATAAACTGGGGGAAGGAGAAGGGGAGAGATGGTCTGGGGAGAGGTATTTCACATGAAGGAAACAAGAAGAAAGCTTATGGAGGAGAGTAGAAGAGGGGGAAGGAGTTGAACCTTAATATCATCAGAATTTGCTCAAAGAAGGACTAACATACATACTCAAGTAGGTATAGTAATATATTTTTGCCCTTGGGGGGTGGGAGAAAAGGGGGGTGGAGAAGGGAAGGAGGAAAGGGCAGATTGGGGGAGAGAGCAGTAAAAAGCAAAACATTTTCAAGGAAGATGAAGATGTTTTGCATTACTGCATCAGTATGACATACTGAATTGCTTGATCTCATAGGGAGGGTTGAGGAGGGTGGGAGGAAGAAAAATTTAGAACACAGAATTAGCTCAGGGACCCTGATCTCATTGGAGTGGGCTCATGGAGGGAATAGATTTCATACCCAATTGGGAGGAGTAATCTAACCCTGCAGGAAAGTAGGAGGGGAAGAGGATAAGGAAGGAAGGATGAAAAAAGGGAATGCAGAGTGAGGGAGAGGATAGTTGGAAGTAAAACACTATTGAGGAGGAATAGGTAAAAAGAAGATAGAGTAAATGTCATGGGAAGGGAGTGGGATGGAGGGAAATAGTTATGATGATTGATTATAATGGCAAAATGTATGGTACCTACTTTGCTGGGCTTTTGTGAAGAAGATTCTCTGTCAAGCTTAAGGTACTATATAAAGGTTATGATGAACAGGATACTATCAGGAAAACCCAGAGAGACCTACATGAGCTGAAGCAGAGTGAAATGTACTGTATACAAAATAACAGCAATAGTGGGGGATGATCTGCTGAGAAGCATGTGGTTGTTCTCAGCAAGGCAATGATCCAATGTAACCCTGAGGGACTTAAGAAGATTGCAGCCCATCTGCAGAGAAAGAACTGATAGTATCTGAAAACAGATGGAAACACATTTAAAATTTTTTTTCATTTCCTCTTTGACAATTCCTTAATCTGAAGTTTTGGGGTTTTTTACTGTTTTCTCTCACAACTAGCTAATATGGGAATTTTTCCATGACTACTCATGTATAACTTATTTTGAATTGATTGAGTTCTTGTGGGTGGGGGGGTGGGAATGGAGGGGGGAAGAGAAGTTGGAACACAAAGTTTTTTAAAAATTGATGTTAAAATTTTGTTTTTACATATATTTTGGAAAATAAAATTCTATTCAGAATTTTAAAAAAACAAAACAAACAAAAAAAGAATGTATAAATGTACAAGGTTATAATTTAAAGGCCCTGCTTTTGTTTCTAACTAAATGGAATTGATGAAGCTGATCATAAGTTCAAGATAAGACTTATTTAAAGCAAAATTTTAATGAAAAGTTTTACAGTTATCCCTGAGAAATGTAAGAAAATGTTTTCAGATAAAAGGTAAGAAAAAGTAATAAATGATTTAGGTTTTTTAAAAAAAGAAAATACTAGGGGCAGCTAGGTGGCACAGTGGATAAAGCACTGGCCTTTGATTCAGGAGGACCTGAGTTCAAATCCAGCCTCAGACACTTGACACTGTGTGACCCTGGGGAAGTCACTTAACCCAATTGCCCTGAAAAAAAAAAGTACTATGTGTACAAAAAACTATAGAACTGTGCATACCCTTTGACCCAGCAACACCACTATTAGGTCTTTATCCCAAAGAGATCATAAAAAAGGGAAAAGGACCCACATGTACAAAATATTTATAGTTGCTCTTTTAGTGGTGGCAAAGAATTGGAAATTGAGGGGATGCCCATCAATTAGGGAATGACTGAACAAGTTGTGGTATATGAATGTAATGGAATACTATTGTGCTGTAAGAAACGACAGAGCAGGCAGATTTCAGAAAAACCTGGAAAGACTTAAATGGACTGATGCTGAGTGAAATGAGCAGAACCAGGAGAACATTGTACACAGTATCAGCAACATTGTATGATGATCAACTGTGATAGACTTAACTCTTCTCAGCAATACAATGAGCCAAGATAATTCCAAAAGACTCATGATGGAAAATGCCCTCCACATCTAGAAAAAAGAACTGTGGAATCTAGATGCAGATTGAACCATACCGTTTGTACTTTTTTTTTTTTTTTTGAGGTTTTCCCATTTTGTTCTGATTCTTCTTTCACAACATAACTAATATATAACCCATATCAGATTGCTTGCTGTCTTAGGGAGTGGGGAGGGAAGAAGAAAAATTTGGACCTAGAAATCTTATAAAAACTAACGGTTAATGTTGAAGAGCAGCTAAGTGGTGCAGTGGATAGAGCACTGGCCCTGGATTCGGGAAAACTGAGTTCAAATCCGGCCTCAGACACTTGATACTTACTAGCTGTGTGACTCTAGGAAAGTCACTTAACCGTCACTGCCCCTCAAAAAAAAAAGTTGAAAACTATCTCCACATGTAACTAGAAAATAATAAAATACTTTTATGATAAAAACATTAAGAATTTTTAAAAACCTAATTTTTTTAAAGTATTGTGTGGTAGGTAATCTGGAGGAAATAAAGAGGTAAATGTTCTAGGTCTCATTTTCCCCATTTTCAGACAAGGAAGTTCTTGGCCTATTTTTGTCTCATGGTCCCCTTTGACAATCTGGTGAAACCTATAGACCCCTTGTTTTAATAAATTTTAAATGCATAAAATACAGTACATAGAATTACCCAGGAAACCAATTATTTTAAAATACACTTATCTGAATTTTTTTTAAACCAAGTTCTCAAGTCCCGGGTCATGAACTGTTTTTCTAGATGGTCTCCTGGTTCACTCCTAGTTCTGACAATCTATGATTCAATGATTCCTATTAATTTTTATCTCTACAATATACCTCCCTTCTAACAGAGCTATCTTACTTCGACCCTCACCTTTCACCCCTTGCCTATTGTACCAACTTCCCAACTAATCTCCCTTCCACCAGCCTTGCCTCTCTCCAATCCAATTCCCCCAACTGCCAAAATATTATTCCTAAAGCCTACAAAGATAATCAAATCAAGATCAAATGAGATAATATTTATAAAATGTAATTAGCATATTGTCCAGTACACAATAGGTACTTAATAAATGCTTACCCTCTTTCCTTCCCCCAGTAAATCTGACGCTGCCATTTCCCACTGAAAAAAATGTAAAAGCGATTTCCCTTTTGCTTGCACATTAAAATGCAGATTACAGTGCCTGGCATATAAGGCCTCAACAACCAGGGACCAATCTGTTATTTGTTGTTTGTTGTTATGGTTGTTGTTTGTGGTGGGTGGTAGTGGTGGTTGAGTCCTGTCCAATTCTTCATGACCCCATTTTGGGTTTTCCTGGCAAAGATACTGGAGTGGTTTTCCATTTTATAGACGAAGAACTGAGGAAACCAGGCTTAAGTGACTTGCCCAGGGTCACACAGCTAGTAAGTGTCTAGGGAAAGATTTGAGCTCAGGCAGATAAGTCTTTCTGACTCCAGTCCTAGCAGTCTATCCACTGTGCCACCTAGCTGCCCATATAAATGCTAGCCATCATCATCGTCGTCGTCGACTTTGCTAGGAATAGGCTACTTGACAAGGGGAACAATTTTCATTTTGAGGTCCTAGCAATATATTGAGATCTTTCTCCAGGAGATCCCTAAATGGGGGAATCTGTATACAAGAGTCTGCTCTCAGAACCAGCTGCTTGGCTCCTGTTTGTGACTGAGTGTGCTTAGGACACGGTTATGGGGATCAGCTTTACATTTAGGGCAGTTTTGCCATGGAGGCTTAAATCACTCAGTCGCTTATAACAGAAAGGCAGAATAGTTCCATGAGAAGGCAGAGTCCTAGAAGTCAGGTAGCCTAGAATTCTATTCCTTGGCAATGCTTCTGACACCTCCTTTAACTTTCCCCATCTATAAAATGGGACTGAGAGTACTTGCTTTCAATGTAGGAATATTTTGCACAACCTCACACGTATGATTGATATCATACTGCTTGCCTTCTCAACGAGTGGAGCAGGGGCTAGTGGGAAGAGAATTTGGAACTCAATTTTTTTTTTAAATGAATGTTAAAGTCTATTATAAAAAAAATTTAAAGGACTTTACTTGCCTTTTGTTTTGGTTCATAAGAACGAATCACAGACTTATAGAAAAGCTGAGAGAAAGCTTAGAGATGATTTAAGAGCAATCATCTAATGTTAACAGATTAAGAACAGTATGACACAAAGGATCACTGGCCTCGATACTTGATGGCTTCCATGTAAGTTTTGGCTCTGCCTCCAGCTATGTGACCCCTCTGAGCCTCAGTTTCCTCCTATGTACAAGGCAGATAATAATGCTTTCACTACCTACCTCATGAGAGGCTTCAAAGAAAGCAACATAAATTTTAAATCTTAAAATACTGTATAGATGTGAATAATAATAATAATTGTCATTAATATTATAAATGAAGAAATGAGAAAACTGAGTCCAAAAAACCTGAAGTCACTTTGCCATGGTGACAGAGGTAACAAGTCAGACAGCCAGGAATGGAACCCTGCCTTTTGATTCCTAATTCAATACCTTTTCTGCTCCATCATGAAAATTCAGTGAGATTAGGTTTGAGATAAGCCGGATTCCCTCATGAGAGAGCTCACAAGGTAGACTGGGAGAGAAAAGTAAGAAATAACCCTGTTCCAATCCTTTCGGCAGTTTTTAATTTAATTCCCCAGCATAGATTGCCTAGAGTCACAGAAATAAAGTCAAAAAGCATTTTTAAACCCCCAATGTGTGCCAGGAACAACGCTAAAGGCAGAGGATACAAAGAAAGGCAAAAATAGCCTCTGAGTTGCTTTTGTTCAGTCATTTTCAGTTGTGTTCGACTCTTTGTGACCCCATTTTGGGTATTCTTGGCAAAGATACTGAAGTGATTTGTCATTTCCTTCTCCCACTCATTTTACAGATAAGGAAACTGCAGTAAGCAGGGTTAAGTGACTTGCCCAGGGTCACACAGCTAGGAAGCATCTGAGGCCAAATTTGAATTCATAAAGACTCCAAACCCATCACTCTCTCCACTGTACCACCTAGCTGCCCCCCAACCCCAGCTGCAGAGTCTCTTAGGTGCTCATAATCTGAGGAGGAAAACAATATACAATTACATACAATCAAACACAAATACATGGTAAATTGGGGGTAATCTCAGAGGGAAAACACTAGTATTTGATTGGAAGAGGCTTCTTCCAAGAGGTAGGATTGTAGCTGAGACTTGAAGAAAACCAGGGAAGCCAGAAAGGGAAATGAATAGGGAGGGAATTCCAGGGATGGGGGATAGCCCATAAAAATTCAGGGTTGTGACTTGGGATGTCTTATGCAAAAAAAAAACCCAAAACCCAAAAACCAAAACCAAAACGAAAAGAAAGAAACTAGCAAGAAAGCCAGAGTCAGTAGATCATAGAGTATATGGAGAAGAGTGAGGTGGAAGAAGACAGGAAAGGTAGCAAGGGGTCAGGTTATGAAAGACTTTAAAAACCCTCAACCCTGGGGAGATAAATTTGGGTGTGGCTGCTGCCTTTGTGTCCTGAGGAGAGAGATGGCTTGAGAGATCCAAAGCCACCCCTCACCCAATTCCCCAAGCCACCACCAGTGGGGGATGGTCCTCCCTCACTAAGGGAACTTTCCACAGTCAAATGGTCACCCCCATCAGTCCTCTATAAAAGCACCTGCCTGTCTCCTGCTCGAGGATATTGGGTGTCCTAGAGCCACTGTCTCTGTGCCATGCCTTTCTCCCCATAAGAAATCCAAGGATTTCTTTCATGGTTTCCTTTCCCTTTCCTTCCCCTTCCTTTAAATAAACGACTATCTTATTCTAAAAACAAAACAAAACAAGCAGGATTTTATGTTTGGTCCTAAGGAGCCGTTGGAGTTTACTTAGTAGAGTTACAGGAAGGATTTTTTTTTGGGGGGGGGGAAGGAGCAGGTTAAGGGGGATATGGTCAGACTCATCCTTGCAGAAGATCACTTTGGTAGATGAGTGGAAGATAGACTGGAGTAGGTAGAGACAAGGCTGGGAGACCAATTGACAGGCTGTTTCAATAGTTCAAACTAGAAGTGGTTAGGGTCTATACCAGGGTGATGACAGGAGTCCTCTGAATCCAGAACCCACAGTTTATAAACACTCGTAATACAGTGGAAAGAAACTCCCAGGGGTCTTCTCTTACTGTCCCTCCACTTTTTTCCCCTCTTAATTTTTTCTCTCTCTGACCTCTCCTCACATTTTAAAGCACTAGAATATCTAGGGATAAGGGACAGGAAGAGAGGGGACATGGGTAGCAAGGGGATCAGGGCAGTAAAAAAAGGGCAACAACCACTTCAATTATACCACACACACACACACACACACACACAAAGCCCATCTCTGTGCTTAAGTTACTGAGTATATGCATTTGTCTCTGATTCTCTGTGACCCCATTTGGGGTTTTCTTTGCAAAGATACTGGTGTAGTTTGTCCTTTTCTTTTCCCCACTCATTTTACAGGTGAGGAAACTGAGGTGCACAGGTTAAGTGACTTGCTCAGGGCCACACAGCTAATAAGTGTCTGAGGCCAGATTTGAACTCAGGAAGATGAGTCTTCCTGGCTTCAGGTCCTGCACTCTATCCAGTGCACCACACAGCTGCTTAAGCTACTACTACTGACCTTAAAATAGACATTTATAGAAAGTGTACTCACTATTTCAGGTTAATTTAATATTTCTGTGAAATACTTCTGAATGCTTTTAAAATGTTTAGTATTTTGTTTTTTCCCAATTACATGCAAAAACAATTTTAACATTCATTTTTAAAACTCTGAATTCCAAATTCTCTCCCTTCCTTTCTCCTTACCCCCCTTATTGAGAAGGCAAGCAATTTGATACAAATTATACATGTGTAGTAATGCAAAGTAGGTTTCCATATTAGTCATGTTGTGACTACTTCTGAATTCTTTATGCATCAACATCAAACTCATCCTTTGCAAACTCCCCTCCTCTCCCCCAACAGTTTTCCCCTCCTTGTAGTGGCAGTAAATTTGAAAGGATGGGAGGAGGACAGGAGGAGGGGAATCTCTAGGACCCTCCCTGAACGGCTCTGGAATTCACCCGAGATAGTTTCATGAATGGGATGCATCCTCTCTCAGGATTTAGCCTTCAATCGGGAAGATCAGTAACATGGCTTAGAGAAAGGAACCCTTTTTTATACCAAGAAAACCTCTGTACTCTCATGAGGAGGAAAATGAAGAAGACAGACTTCTCTCCCTGTTAAAATGTAATACATCAGTTTGTATGTCAGGTTGTGGGCAGTAGCAAATTAAAGAGGACCAAACTGAAGCAAAGATGTCACCCCACAGAGCAAGGCAACACTAATGGGCCACAAATTGTGTCTCTGCTCAAAATAATGAAACATCAGTTTGACATTCCCTTCTTTGTCTTTCTAGTAATTCTGTCAAATAATAAAACCTCCAGGAAAACACAATCATATGTACAAGTGTGGCACTAAAGAATTATATTTTATAATCATAGCTAAGAGTAAACTGAATAATAAATAAACAAGCTAATATACTCTGGAAGAGATATTTTAGTCAAGCTTTCCAAAAATCTGTAACCAGGGAATTTAAAATGAGCTAAGGCTCAAGCACATAAAAGAATCTCAACAAAGTACATTCAAGCCTTTGCTTGAATATCATTTATATCTAGGAGCTATTCATGACTTGTTGATTTAAAAAAAAAAAATAGGATGGGGGCGGCTAGGTGGCGCAGTGGATAGAGCACTGGCCCTGGAGTCAGGAGTACCTGAGTTCAAATCCGGCCTCAGACACTTAACACTTACTAGCTGTGTGACCCTGGGCAAGTCACTTAACCCCAATTGCCTCACTAAAAAAAAAAAAAAAATTTAGAAGTAGGTCATGTATGCTGTGCTAAAGTTTAAGCCCTAAGGTCAATAGGTATTGCCCTGGGCAGCTAGGTGGCACAGTGGATAGAGCACCAGCCTGGAGTCAGGAGTACCTGAGTTCAAATCCGGCCTCAGACACTTAACACTTACTAGCTGTGTGACCCTGGGCAAGTCACTTAACCCCAATTGCCCCGCCAAGAAAAAACAAACAAAACAAACAACAAAAAAAATAGGATGAACTTTTAGGCTCATGACATCATCAAGTTAAATCTGGAAAGGGTGGTGTTGTTGTTCAGTCGTTGGTAAAGATACTGGAGTGGTTTGCCATTTCCTTCTCCAGCTCATTTTACAGATGGGAAAACTGAGGCAAAGAGAGTAAAGTGACTTGCCCAGGGTCACATGGCTAACAATTGGTTGAGCTAGTCCTGAGACCCAGGTCTTCTGTTCCCAACTCCAGTGTCTTCCCATTACGTTGTTATGTGGGACTTTTTAATAGGATTTTTTCCCCAAAGTATTGACAAGTACCTATAGTAATGGGAGCCTTTTTCCATATTAGGAGGTCTGACAACAATAAGACCCCCACTTTGGAGGAAGTATTGTGCAGAGGGGAGACCACAGACGTGTAGTCAGAGGTGCACTGGAGAGAGCACTAGATTTCAACACGGTCGACCTGAATTTAAATCCCTTCACCTCTCTAGATCTCAGTCTCCTCACCTGTAAAATGAAGGAATTGGGGGCTGATGATCTCTAAAGTCCCCAGCTCTAAGTCTGGTTTGAAATCTCAACTGTGCTCCTTAGTACCTATGTGACCTTGGGCAAACCACTTAAACTCCCTAGGGATCAATTTCCTCTTCTTTACAATGAGGGGGTTAGACTAGATGCTGTCTAAAGTTCCTTCTGGTTCTAAATCTTTTAATTTACTAGCCAAACAGTAAACTAGAAGCTGGGAAACTAAGTGGTGCAGTGGATAGAGCACTGGGCCTGGAGTCAGGAAGACGAGTTCAAAAATGGCCTCAGACACTTAGTAGCTATGTGACCCTGAGCAAGTCACTTAACCCTCTTTGCCTGAGTTTCCTCATCTGTGAAATGAGCTGGAGAAGGAAATGAAAAACCACTCCAGTATCTTTGCCAAGAAACCCCTAAACGGAGCCAAGAAGTCAGACACACCTCAACAGCAACAAACTAGAAGCTAACAAATTTGGATTCTAGTCTAGCTCCTACTACCAACCAGTTGGATTAGGTGAACTTCCAGCTCCATAATTCTAGGATCCCATGAGTTTGAGGTCAGGTGTTGGGAAACTGATATTCTAATTTAAGGCTCTGACTTCATTTGAAAGTTAAATAATAAATGATCTTTGCATCTGTCTACTGTTCTGTATTACCCACTAGACTGTAAACTCCTTGAGAATGGAGATTGAGTCTGATGCATCTTCTGTCTCTCCCCCCACTTCTCCCCAAAGCACCTAGCACAATGCTGATCACCCATAAATGCCTGTTATATGTCTGAGTGATCTTTGCTTCCTCCTTATACTCCACACAGCCTCTGCAATTCATGAAGTTAACGGATTGTATTGGGCTTTTTCCAACAGAAATTCAGCTTTACCTTGGAAAACTTCAGGTAACATAAATGGCTAGAGTGCTGGATCAGACTCAAACACTCACAAGCTATGGGACCACAGGCAAGTTACTTAACTTCTCCAAGATTCCATTTGCTCATCTATAAAATGAGGCTCCAAAAAGATAAAGTGTTTCTCCGAATTTAAAGTGCAATCTAAGTAGTAGTAGGATTTTTTTTTTTTGGGGGGGGGAGGTGTTCTTTTCTTAAAGATTACCTACAGGGGCAGTGAGGTGGCGCAGTGGATAGAGCATTGGCCCTGGATTCAGGAGGACCTGAGTTCAAATCTGACCTCAGACACTTGACACTTACTAGCTGTGTGACCCTGGGCAAGTCACTTAACCCCAATTGCCTCACCAAAAAAAAAAAAAAAGAAAGAAAGAAAAAAAGATTACCTAGCACAGCAGCTGGTGTGGAATCTGTAGAAATACAGGAATGGAAACTCCAGGGCCCTGAAAAGATCACCTGAGGGACAAAGAATACAATGCATAAAACACTGGCAAGAGATAGATACATACATACATACATATATAAGTCAGTCAGACGGGGCAGCTAGGTGGCGCAGTGGATAGAGCACTGGCCCTGGATTCAGGAGTACCTGAGTTCAAATCCAGCCTCAGACACTTAACACTTACTAGCTGTGTGACCTGGGCAAGTCACTTAACCCCCATTGCCTCACTAAAAAAAAAAAATTAAAAATAATAAAAATAATAAGTCAGTCAGACAAACAAGTAAATGGATAAATAAGAATAGATAAATCAACATATGTAATTAAATAAATGAATAGATTGAAAAATAGATTAAAATGGATAAATAAGAGTAATTAAATGAATAAATAATAATTAGATAAATTAATAAATCAATGAATAAATAGATAAACGGACAAACTTCCATTATCATCAGTGAAACACAATTAGCCAGTCATTGGTCCAGTATTCCTTTGATTCTTTCCAATTACCTACTGGTTTTATTGGTGCTTCTCTGGTGCAGAATGGAAAGTGGGAGAGTAGAGAACATTTTTCAAAAGAGCCTTTTACGAGGGGGAAAGAGTAGCCTTACACAACTAACATTCAATGATGAATAAATTCCACAGGCATCTTTCAAAGTCTTCACGTTTAGAGGGCAAAGAAGGAACAAGTTCCATGCAAACAGTGTGTGTTCATTTAACTTCAGGGTCCAAAGGCTACATTTATTTCTACTGAAGTAAGTTCATTCTTTTAGTTCCACTTAGTGGAATAGGAAATGCTCACACACATTGGCTGTGTCCCTCTGTGGAATTTGAACTCGGTCATAGACAATAAGTCAAGAGGTTTTTAAAAAATGTTTTAAGCCCTTCCAAATATGTCCAGAGAAAGAGAACTGAGCATTTCCTTCCAAATCTGGAATTCTTTCATCTCTGAGGGGTCTTGCCTTCAGAACTGTGGTCCTCAGAAAATCTGAGTCTTCGACTGATGGGGCTATAACATTTATTGAATAATCATAGTGTTGCTTCCTGAGCAAAACTCACAAGAACAAGTTTACAAGTATTCCACTGATTAACTTGAATTAGATATTTCCCATAATACATGTACAGTAATCCTTTGACAATCTGGTCAGACATATAAATGCAATCTTGTTTTAGTTGTTTTGTTGTTATTGTTTTTTTAGTAGCATAAATCACAGCCAAGTTGACCGACATTCTTAGTGATGTTTAGGTCTCAGGAAACAGACCCAAAAAAAAAAAAGCAATTTTCTCTCTTAAGATTAAAGAATAATGCCCAAATTGGAGGAGCCATCTGCAGCCATTTAGCAAAATCCACATTGGAGAAAAGAATCCCTACTACAATACATGCAATATAAGTAACATATCTAGCGTTGGTTTGAAAATTCATAGTGAGGATGAGCCCCTTACATCCTAAGGCAACCCATTCAACTATGGGAGCATCCTAATTCTTAGTATTTCCTTATATGAAACACAAGTTTGTCTCTTCACAACTGCCTCCCATTGGTCCCAGTTCCACCCTCTAAGACCAAACAAAAGTCATCAAATCCTTGTCTCCAGGCTAATGAGGTTAGGATTTAGACACATCCAAGTTTGTGCCTTTCTCAAGCACTTAGGGGTTTTCTTGAACAGTTCTAAGGTAGTTACAATACTAGTAATTATCCCTATCCTGGAACATGACTCATTTTTACAAATAAAATTATATTGATATCTTTTGTTTTTACATTGCCTGAATCTCCTTCTGTATCTCTTCCTTCACTTTACAGAGCCACCCCTTATGACCCCCCCAAAAAAATATTGAATAGAAAAAGAGGGGAAAAGAAGAGAAAAAACAACCAGTAAAACCAATTTGTCAACAAAAAAAAATCTGAAAACAAATGCAAGGTTCCACACTTGTGGACCTCCCATCTTTGCAAAGGAGCAAGGAGAGGTGTTTTCTCATATCTCTTTGGAGCCATTCTTGTTCTTTATAATTCTCTTAGCATTCACTTGGGGCAACTAGGTGTGGCAGTAGATAGAATGCTAGGCTTGGAATCAGGAAGACTCATCTTCCAGAGTTCAAATCTTGCCTCAGACACTATCTATGTGACTCAGGACAAGTCACTTGATCCTGTGTGCCTCAATTTCTTCATCTGTAAAATTAGCTGGAGAAAGATATGTAGTATTTTTTTTTGCAGGACAATGAGGATAAAGTGACTTGCCCAGGGGCACACAGCTAGTAAGGGTTAAGTGTCTGAGGCAAGATTTGAACTCGGGTCCTCCTGAGTGCTTTATCCACTGTGTCACCTAGCTGACCCCCTGGAGAAGGGTATGGAAAACCATTCCAGCATCTTTGCCAAGAAAACTCCAAATAGGGTCATGAAGAATCAGACACTACTGAAACAACTGAATAACAACAACATTTGCTTTTGATTATGTTGTGGTATTTGTCCTATTTATATTGTGGTAGTCATTTTATATCCTTTTCTTCACTTTCCTTACTTCATTCTGTATCAGTTCATGTACATGTGCTGTGAGAAGCACAATAATATTTCATTACATTCATGGACCACATTTTGTTTAACCATTCAGTTCCCAATCAACAGACAACACTTTGTTCCTGGAAAGTGATTTGTAATCGATAGAATCCATGATTTCAGCAGTGTGGATATTCATTAGCATATCACAACCCTATATCTATACCTTAACAACCTTATATCTATACCTTAACAGCTAGTCTTCTTGAGTTGCTGAGACTGAACAAATATAGCATCTGGTGGCCAACTTTCTGATGATGACCTTCTCTGAGCTTATGCCAGCTGGTCTTTGGATGACGGGAGCACACATGGTTCATTGCTGGGCATATACCAAGCTTCCCCAGCTTAGTAGGACTTGCTAGGGCTCTTATTCTTCTGGCCTTTGAAAACTTAAATCATCTTCATTTCACAGTGAAGTATCAGAGTAGAGCTCTTAATTTATATAATTCTTCAAACAGGTAGATAATAATATCCTTATCTAGATTTTAAGAAATTCTGCTATTAGTCTTTTCAATTATATCTTCAATCCATTGATAAAAATCAAGTGGTACTATAATTGTTCCAGGAATTTTAAATCTTACATTAAATAAAAAATAAAGTAGTGAAATTCATTTTTTAAAAACACCAAAATACGATAGATTGCCTCCCCAAAAAGGAAAGCTATGTACCACAATGGAATAAAATAGTACCTTTAGACATTACAGAAAATGGTATGAATATATGATCAAGAAATAATTTTTTAAAATAAGAAAACAGGAAAATCTTTAAAATGATAAACATAAGAATTCCTTTATTAAGCACTTAGAAACCTCACTTTAAGTGATCATGAAATCTCAATCTACAAAATGAATTTGAAACTCTACTTTTCAAAAATGATATGTGTAAAAATAGAGGACTATGGGTTCAGGAGGTATGGTACTCGACCTTTGCATATCAGTTTATTCACTTTTAAGACAAGAATAATACCACTTGATTGATTATACATAACTTTGGGACTCTCTCTCCTTTTCCATTCCTACTATTACTGCTAACCATATTCCAGGCAAATGGAAAAACCTCCTTACACCCAGACTTCTTTATCCCTCCAATCAATCCTAAACATACATACTAAATTAAGCTTTCTTTAATTGTGGCCCACTCTGCTTCCAAATCATTCAACAGACTACCACTGCCTACCAAATAAAATCCTGACACTTTGTCCTAAAATTTCAGGCCTTCTCCAATGTACAAGGGCTGTCTTCTCAGTCCCTTCTAATTATTGTTTCCCAATATGAACACTATACTGCAACCTATCGGGACTAATCTTTGTTTGGACACAAAGATACAATATGATTTCCTGGCTCTTCATCTTTCCCCAATCCTATTCCTCTGTCTGGAATGACTTCCTGTCTTATCTTTGTCTTTTTTAAAAATTTATTTTATTTTTAATTTATGGAATAAATAATAATTTCCATAACATTGTATAATTTAAAAGATTGCACATGAAACTGAAAATCTATTATATACATTGACATAAAATAAATTTATATAAAATTTTTTTCCTCTTTTTTCCCTTCCCACCCCTAGAGATGGCTACCATTAGACACAAATAGGTATAGATTTGTAAAATTATTCTATACAAACTTCTATGTATCAATTCTTTCTCCGGATGCAGTCTTTCTTCACATGTCCTTTGTGGTTAATTTGGATATTTTTTATAGTCAAAAATGACTTAGTCGCTCAAAGTTGTTCTTAAAACAATATTGCTGTTACTATTTACAATGTTCTCCTGGTTCTGCTCATTTCCCTCTTCATTATGTTGTGTTAGTCTTGCCATATTTTTCTAAGATCACTGAACTCATCATTTCTCACAGCATGGTAGGATTGGGGAATGGCTGAACAAGTTGTGGTACATGATTGTGATGACATACTACTGCTTTTGTCTTTCATAATTCCATCAATTCTTTCAGCTCTTGATTCAATACACCTTCTACACGGGGCTTCTCTGATTACCCTGTAACTGTCTTATTTTGTCACCAAGTTCTTGTCTTTTGCAGCCATGATTTTTATTACCTTCCCCAACTTCAGGTGCAGAGACACCAGCCCAGATGAACAGCATCAGGTTCCACTGAGTGTGTGAAAGACTGAGAAGTCTCCCTGGCCTTATATTTGCAGCTTCTGCTCTCTCATTCCATAACTATTTTCAGTGGATTTGAGCCGTGACTGCCCCTTCAAGTGAATTGGACTAAATGACCTGTGAAGTGGTTTCTCCATGAGTCTATGATTGAATCCCATGATCCATAGAGCTGTCCCTCTGTGAAAGGTTTTTAAGGAAGATAAATGGCAGTTAGCTTCTGTATAAGTTTATTCATCTGTAAAATGGGAGTAATGCCACCTGCCTTACCTATTCTGCATGTTTTCCAGGAGGATCTCCTTTCATTTCAGATTATACATGGTAAAGGGGAACAGGAACAGTATAAATAAGTTTAATACAAAAGTAATAAAAAAATTACAGAAAACTCCTCCTTGCCATAATGGTTTCACCAGAAATGCCAAGAAAATACAAAATGAACTAGTTTAGGTTTCAGCTCTTTTTATTCCCCAGCCCAGCCCTGGAAGGAAATGCTTAAGAAGGTGGGCTGAGAGTGGGAGAAGAACCTAGCTGAAAGCTTGTCTCATAAGCAAGTAAGAATGGAGAAAAATCTAACCACTTCCTGTTTTCCTGGGTCAGGAAGTTCCACATTGTTTTGAACTGGCTAGGTTTGTCCTCAGTTTCACACTAAAACAACCTCTTTACCTAGGATCCCTTTGGCTCCCCTGACTTTCTTTTTACAGTTAAACATTCAAAAGCAGCAAACAAATCAACCTCAAAGATGGGAGCCAAAATATCTTTGAACTCGAAACACCCCTGAGGATTGTCAAGAATAGTACTGACTTCAACCATGGTAGGGACCCAAAGAAAAGTGCCTAGTGAAGCCCTACCTCTCCTTCAAAACAAATGCTCAGGAAAGCACAGGCTAGCATCAAAATGTAGAGATGTGCACCATTTTAGCAAGGATCATTTGGTTTAACAATTTATGTGAATACTTTTGGCAATCAACATACTGCATTATGCTGAAGATCATAGATGTATTGACTGAGCCCCTGCAGGACTCTGTCCAAGGTTTATTGGCACAGTGAAATCACCTTTATTCTTTGAGAACCACAGAATATGCAAGTTGGCAGAAAAGAGTATTCCTGTGGCCACATTCAAGTTGGTATCTAATCTCTCCACCCCAGGCTCAACTGTAGTTTCAACATCAGGAGTAGAAAATGCATGGTGGTCACCTCCAAGTAAACAATGAGGATTGTCTTAATGATTTCTAAAGCACTGGTCACCCTATATAACATGATCCTTTCTGGTTCTTATGCTACTCCAATTTTCAACCACTGTGGGCATTCTGGGAAGTCCAGGAAAGGGATCATATCACCATAAGGTCTTTTCCAATGCCATCATCAGCTCAATATGCTGCTGTAACCAAGAAACCAACAACATGGTAGCTATTATAGCTGAATTATAGAGCTGGAAGGAGCCATAGAGCCCAAATTCTCTGATTTTATGGATAAGGAAATGGAGATCCAATAAGGCTGTGATGTGCATAAGGTGTCATAGGTGGTCAGTGGTAGAGCCACCCACTAGAACCAAAATTCAAGTCCAGGACTCAGGAGAACTCAAGTCTTCCCCAGTGCAGTATGTCTTCTCATAAAGAACATAAAGAACTTAAAGGTATTTCAAGAAATTTGTAGTTTTAACTTTACCTGTGGGATGAGATGCAAAGGCCAACAGGACCATGCTAAAAAAAGAAATGACAAAGTGTTACATATGAATTCTGTAAGTAAAAGAAACTTTTAACCTATTCTATCAGGCAGCAAAGTTTTTCTCAAAGCAAATTCTCCAGGATAACAATTTTTTATTAACTATATATTGCATTCTATGGCTTACCAGTGACTGGCACACAATTATTAAAAGTTTGTTAACTTGCCTTGTCATACCATAACTTTGCCTTAATATACTTTACCTTCTTCCCATTTACTGAAAGAGATGAAAAACTTAAAATGAATCTTACGTTGATGTGCAAATCCAGTCACCATTTACCTTAGATCTCAAGCTCTACTCCTTATCCCTAAGTTTCCTGTCTGGCCTCAGTCATGTTATTTTTCTCAGTTCCTCTTAATGGAATGCCCAACTAAGCCATCATTAGTACAATATGGTACTGGAACCAAAAAGCCAACAACATGGCATCCATTATTGCTGAACTATAGGCTGGAAGAAGCCATATATCTCAATCTTCCCCCAATCCCAGTGTTAGAAAGATAAACAGAGGCCATACCCAATTTACTAGTGGGTCCTGTTTCAATGTTCTTTTTTTTAATTATAAACTTGATCAACATCAATGAGCATGAACACTTCCATATACAAAGAAGGTCAGAAAAGGTGTCCATGTAAAGCCATGAATCTATGCATTCTGGACAGCTTGTTTTTATTTTGTTTTTCTGAGAGTTTCTGTTAAAGTTCCTTGTTTAGAACCTGAAATGCACTATTTCAGAGAAACAATTTTACATGGAGTAATTAAGTAACCAAGCCTGCCTACAAAAATATACTTAACTACATTTCTAATCATCCTAGCTTGAGTCCTGGGATCAGGAGACCACTAGGTGGATGAAATTCTCATCATTTGAGAATTTGACTTATAGCATTGTGTTCCCTTCATATGCAAAGATGTTCATTTGGATAGGTAAAACATGAACATGGATTACTTTATAAAATGAGGTAGCGGCCATCAATCATGACTCGAACTGAAACAGTGGGTGAGTAAACTTGAATGGCATGTTCCCAGAACCTACCACCATACCTTAGTCATGGTAAGTGTCATTTGAAAATGATATGGATTGAATTAAAGATGCAGAAAGTCCTAAGTACAGGCTTCTCTACTTGGGGGTTGGGATCAGGGAAAAGAGGAGGTCAGGCCTGGCTAGGGGGCAATAGGGGCAGAGACCACATGAAGACACAATTTCTGCCAAGTTGGATGGGGAGAGGGCAAAATTAAAGGGGAGAGATAAAGAGTGGTATGCTTGGGGCAGCTAGGTGGCGCAGTAGATAGAGGACTGGCCCTGGATTCAGGAGGACCTGAGTTCAAATCCAGCCTCAGACACTTGACACTTACTAGCTGTGTGACCCTGGGCAAGTCACTTAACCCCAATTGCCTCACACACACATACACAAAAAAAGAGTGATATGCTTCATCAGACCAGCCCAACTTTGCCTTAGAGCTAATGAGACAGAGGAGATAAGGGGGTATTGTCAGTGTTATTACTCCCACTGTAGAATAGTTGGAGAAAAGAGGGTACCGAAGGAGAAAAAAAAATAACCTTTAAGAAATAAGTAGCCCTGGGGCAGCTAGGTGGTGCAGTGGATACCAGCCCTGGATTCAGGAGGACCTGAGTTCAAATTTGGCCTCAGACACTGTGTGACTCTGGGCAAGTCACTTCACCCTCATTGTCCCGCAGAAAGAAAGAAAGAAAGAAAGAAAGAAAGAAAGAAAGAAAGAAAGAAAGAAAGAAAGAAAGAAAGAAAGAAAGAAAGAAAGAAAGAAAGAAAGAAAGAAAGAAAGAAAGAAAGAAAGAAAGAAAGAAAGAAAGAAAGAAAGAAAGTTGCCCTTTGAAACTAGGGGCTATTGAGCTAGAAGCCCAAAGTCAAAGGAAAAAGCTTGATGAGAAAATTGGTCCTTTACCCACCATCGTAATTTTACAAGAACTAAATTTATAATTATTTTAGTCATTGCTAGTATGTACATTCTTGACAGAAATCTCTGGGAAGTCTATAATGTGAAATTACATATAGTAGTTGTAGCCATGGAATGATAGGATTAAATAATGTGCTAATTTGGAAAAAAAAAAGAACACATCAGAATATGGCACCCATTTCTTCTCTGCTAAACAATAAACAAACTAAACAATAAACTCTCCCTATGCTTTTTTGTTTTGTTTTGTTTTTACTGAGGCATTTGGGGTTAAGTGACTTGCCCAGGGTCACACAGCTAGTAAGTGTTAAGTGTCTGAGGCTGCATTTGAACTCAGGTACTCCTGACTCCAGGGCCGGCTCTCTATCCACTGCGCCACCTAGCTGCCCCGCCTCCCTATGCTAATAGCCAATAAATCTTCCTTCAATTCTATCCAAGTCTAATTGTCAGTGATGTTGTTATTTCTCAAAGAGGACCATGATATCAGGGTGATGTCATGACTTACACTGAATTGGATTTAAGTGAGGGAGGGCTATGCAAATTCACCAACCTCACTCTCTCCTCCAGAGTCATCCTGGTCCATGGCAAGATATAGATCAGGACGACTAGAGATGGCTCCAGATGTTCAAGGTAATTGGGGTTAAGTGACTTGCCCAGGGTCACACCACTAGTAAGTGTCTGAGGTAAGATTTGAACTCAGGTCCTCCCAACTTCAAGGCCAGTGCTATATCCAATGTACCACCAAGCCAAGACAGAATTCCTAAGTTTCCTTTGGAGCTTTAAAACAACACCATTTCAAAGAAACCTCATATGTAAAATAAAGGGTTTGGGCTGGATGATCATTAAGCCCTAAAATTCTCTGCTTCTGAGCCCCTGGAAAATTGTTCTTCCATTTAAACAACTATAGACTAAGTGAAGCCAGAAGTATCCTGGAAAAACCCAGACTAAGGGTGTCTGAAAGTAAGCTGCACACCAGAATTTCCCATAGGCGTCATTAATTGATAATTAATTAAAGGTCCCTAAAAACCAAGGTCAAGCTTTGAAATTTGTGTTTTGTTTTAGATGGGGAGACAGACTTGTCATCTCATTTATTTGAAGAGTTCCTCATGGTGAAACTCTCTCCACCAATGCAAACATATAACTTATGGTCTAAGAGTTGCCTGAAAGGTTGAGACAGCCATAGTCATAGTGATAATATGTATCAAAGCCAGGATTTGAATACAGGTTTTTAGCCACAACCCTATGCTGCTTCCCCACATTACTTCTACCATATAACATAGCTGTGAACCCAGAAGAAAGAAAAAAAGGCCCAAACTATTCACTTTTAATGGTTATCCCCACCTCTTGCATATACATTCTTCCTTCTTCCCCTCCATCCTTTCTTCTCTACTTCCCTTTTATCCATCCAACTGATCAACACCACCCCCCCCCTTGCCTCTAGTATCTCACTGCTCTGCTCAGAATCATTAAACAGAAAGATTCAGGGAATAAATATTCCCTCAGAAAAGGGGGGGTGGCTGGACTAAAGTTTCAAAAACTTCTCACCACTTGTCTCTCACTAAAAAATTGAAAGCTCAAACCAAGTTCCCTGCCTTGGCCGGCAAGGCTTTGAGTTGGCAACGCAGAAGCACAGATGACCCATAAATCCACACATAATGGAAAGCTTTGGATGCTCATTCCTCTGTGTTTTCAATGCCATTGAAAAGCCAAACAGTGCCCCCAGTATTGATTCACACATTTTCATCACTTGTGCCGAAAGAAAAGACTTGGCAATGGGATTTTGGCGTGAGCTGGCTGACCCCCAGTCTCAGCCAGGAAGCTGTAAGCATCAGACTCACAGGCAATAAATATACACATGATAAAAATAAAGGAATGGATAGGACTAGGGAAGAGAGCACAGGAAAATTAGCGATAGGTCAAAAAAGCTCTAAATCTTCACTTTTCCATATTCCTCATTCCTTTGATTGTTTGATTTGGCTCGAAGTTTTGCCTGAAATGGTACAATGCCATGGAAGCATTTAAAAAACAAAACAAAAAAAATCCTGAGTTTTTAGTCAAGTCCCATAAAAAGGCTTTCACTACAACATTCAGGCAAGGTAGACCAGATGGGAGTCTTCTATTTGCTCCAATGGAAGCTCTCATCCATGCTTGGAGCAAAGCCTGCTGTTTAAAAGGCATTCTTCAATATAAATATTTAGTTGAGTATCAGGTTTACCTTGAAATGAGAATAACAGTTCTCTGTGGATGCTGGAAGCAAGGCTGCTCACTCCAGAAATAATGGATGACCAAATGGACAAAAGGTTCACCCCCAACTTGACTCCGTTATTACCTCAGTGTGACTACATGTAAGCCTTCCTGGATTTCCCCAAACCAAGCTAACTTGGCTTCTTGTGCTGAAGCCTAGAGTGGACAGTGGGAGACTAGACTTTCCTGCTACAAAAAAGCCATACACGTTAACCTGCTCTTCTATTAAATCATTTTAATTTCTGTCCAGTTCACAGTTCATTCCTTTGAACTAATCTGGTGAGGAGGAACAGTGTCTCAAAGTGTTCAGAATTGTTCAGAACATGACTGGAAAATGTTTTTGAAAAATTAAAGCAAAAGACAACATTTTAAAAAGATGACGAGGTTAGTAATTTTACCTGAATATGTAGTTTAGGTACTGCTGGTCAATGTCACTAGGGAGTCAAAGGGAAGGGAAAAGGGAAAATTACTGTCAGTTGTTTTGCAAATATAAAATATTTCTATTTCTCTACTAAGGCATTACTAGTGGCACATTGTTACGAAAGAACAAGAAGCAGTATTAAGGGTCCTTCAAATGCAAACTAGCACCTGGATTTTAAAAAAAATATCAGTGTAGTGAATTCCCAGTGAGCAAACTCACTCCCCACCAATGTAGATTATTGCATGATCTGTTACTTACGGAGCATTGTCTGGTGTGACGGGTAAAACTAAATGTGTGTGGTTACCCTACCTGTCCCCTCATGGGGAAAGCTAACTGGGACAACAGTTTAACAGTTTAGGTATTAAACATTTATTAAAATATATTAGACGTTAACAAAGAGAGAACAAGAATAGGAAAACCCTATTCTCACACACTGCTGTCTCATGCTCACACAGCAGGGGGCCCGTGTAATATTAATAATATTCTCACACTGGGCAGGGCACTGAGAGATGGAATAATTTGATGAGTATCACCCAACCAGTATGTTTCAGCAGCAGGTGACAAGACAAAGGTCATTGTGACTCTGGGCACGGTTCTCTATCCATTATGTCACACGACCTTTCACCTGGATTTTCAAGAATTTTTTGTTTGTTTCATTCAAATCAGATACGTTTTCGCATGAAGAAGGGGACACTTGGCTGAGAGAAGCCATAGAGATCATATAAAACAGCAACCATTTTTTGGTGATCTCCTGGGAATATGGCCCAAAGAGCATGTGACCCAAGTGAGGACATCCAACACTTGAGATGCAGAATTGACTTAATGCTCATCTGGGAGAGTTTAATTTAAAAGAAAATTTGAAAGCAGTATGTTTCTTTAGGTTTAATCCAGGAATAGCCACTCAAGGCGGCTCTCAAGGAAACTCCAAATTAAGTATCCTCCGCTCATTTCCTTCATCTAACTAAGCTGACAAAAAAGTGACTACTTGGACCAACCCCATCCTGTATACCAAAGGTTCACTGTATCCAGAGAATAGAGCTGATAACTATATAGGCTTCTTTCTATGTGTGTCCAGATTCAAACTGAAAAACTATGGGGATTACTTACTGCCTCTATAGGCTAGAAGTAAGCTCAGGGCATAAGGTTGACAGCTGAGTAACTTAGAGAAAATTGTACACATGGGTATGTACTGAGATTACAAAATTTCAGATAGCAATAACAGAGATGAGAATAGCCTTTGGGACCTAAATCTGTTGCCCTCCCATAATCCTATGCTGCAGAGCTTTGGGTCCCCAAGTTTATAGGTCACTAGCTATTGGGATGAATGGCTGCAGATCATTCCTTTTCTTTAATCAAAAACAAAAACAAAATCCAAAAAAACTTCCAAAATTTACCTTAACGTGTTGGATTTCTGGGCCTTGTGAAGTATTTTGTAAGTGCCTGTAAATGAAATAAAACATGCCACTGATATGTGCTCACTCTAGTAAACAAACTAAGCTAGCTCACCGTCATTGAATCACATAAGCAAAGGGCTGGAAGGGTCTCTCAAGGTCAGAGCAAGGTCCAGATGAGACGGTACTACGACCTGATAGATGAGCACCCATCCTCTTTCTAAAGGTCTACAAGAGAGCTGTCACAATCTATGCTGCTGCATTCCAACATATAAGCGGCTTAAAGAGAATACTAAACAGGCAAGGGTTAGTCATTCACTAGTACAGTGGCCAGCAAAAGCTGAATTTCCCTTACATGTCAGCTATGGTAAACAGAAACACAGAGCACCGTTCAGATTCCAAACTCAGTCAGAGTGGCACGTTTTCTCACAATACAGTATGGCTCACAACATGACATAGGCCAAAACCTGCCCCCCCACACACACACACAATTAAATGAGCCCTTTATGTAAACCCACTCTGGAATTTTCTGGTATCCAGTTGAAAGAAAATGACCTTGACATAAATTTCTGTGCATATTCCCAGGATTTTTGAGGAAAGACTTGCCAACATTCCATAAATTGGTCTGGGGAAGTGAATCTTAAGTCACAATGTCTTAATTAAAGTTTTCCATGAATGACAGGAAGAGGTAGTCGGGACTGATATAATTGAGGGAAAATTCCAAAGAAGCCAAAGCAATTCAGAAAACCACCAGTGGATTCTGACCCAATCCAAGTCTACTTTGGTGCCTGGAGTCCGCTTCTCCTCTCATCCACATCTCCTCTAACAGGAAGGTATCTTTGATTTGAAGAAGCATGAGTGGGATCTGACTCTTTCCTCAAATTCTCCCTTCTTTCCTCCACTCTTCCAAATCTTAAATACTTTCCTATTATCAAAACCTTCGTGATTTTTTTCCTGGAGTGCTTTTTAAACTTACCTACACAGAATAAGTGAATGGTAGCCCAGAAATATCCAATTTGATCAAACTGTAACAAAGGACAAATAAGTGAATTATTTCAGGCAGGAAAAGATAGATATCCTACATCGTGTGCACAAGGCAACAAGGACAGTGGTGTCTACAGAACGCATGGCATGCTCCAGAGGTTAACGGTGGCCAGGGCAGACAAACTCTGAGACCCTCTTAACCTTCTGATGGGTTGTCAGTAAGGGAAGTCTTTAAGGACATCATATTTCAAAACACAACTTCAAAGTTGGATGTTTCAGCCATTGGTCTCTGACTGTAGTTGAAAGAAAAGGGGGAATGGTAAAAGCACCTACTATGTGCTAAGTAGGCACTGTGCTAAATGCAGTTGGATCTGTCCCCTGGGTCACTCTTCAGGCCATATACCCAGGAGATCTCACACACACACACACACACACACACACACACACACACACACACAATGCTTGCTATTTTATATAATCTCTATGGCTCCCCCTGCCTAAGTTTCCCTTTCTTTACATGGAAATGTATCTTATTTGGATGAAATGTGGTCTCATTTGACTCTCACAACAGCCTTTGAAGTATGTGCTACTATTATCCCCATTTTACAGGTTAAGGAAACTGAGGCAAACAGAAGCTAAATGACTTATCCAGGGTCACAAAGCTAGTAAATAAATGTCTGAGGCTGGATTTGAACTTGGGTCTTCCTTACTTCAGGTCCCAGCACTCTAACCACTATGCCACATTGATGCCTTTCAAAGTAGATGGTAGAAAAGATAGCATAACTTCTCCATGAATCACAGAATCACAAGATTACAGAACTTGTGTTGCAAAAGGCTTCTTCAGTGGTCTTCTGCTCCTAGGGTATCAAACTCGAACAGAAATGGGGGGCTACTAAATAGTACATAAGGATCCTAGCAGCTACATATTGGCTTTAGAAACCACATTTTGCCATTATCTATGCTCGATGGTATTTTTATTTATTTTGTTAAATGTTTCCCAATTAAATTTTAATCTGGTTCTGCTGGGCCACATGTTTGATATCTCTAATCTAGTCCATCTTAAAAAAGGTGTCCCTGGGGCAGCTAGATGGTGCAGGGGATAGAGCACCGGCCCTGGATTCAGGAGGATCTGAGTTCAAATCCAGCCTCAGACACTTAACACTTACTAGCTGTGTGACCCTGGGCAAGTCACTTAACCCCACTGCCTCACCAAAAAAAAAAAAAAGGGTGTCCCAAAACTCCTAATGTACTTTCAACTTGGGGGAATCATTAAGCTTTTGGGGACAGCCTGTATAAGAAATAAATACTCAGGATAACATACCCAACAAGGGGACATATAGCCACTACTTGAAACACTCAAAGGAAAGGGAACCCATCACCTCTCATAGCAGCCCCTTTTACTTCTGGATAGTTCTAAATGTTAGGAAACTTTTTCTGACATCAAACCTAAACTGATCCCTTTGCAACTTCTATTTATTGTTTCTGGTTCTGTCCTCAGAAACCAAAAAGAAATCTTTCCACATGCCAGACCTTCAAATACATGAATATAACTATCCTGTCCTCCACTGGGTCTTCTCTTCTCCAGGTTAAAGTGCCCTCAACTGATTTTTATATAACATGGACTCAGAGCCCTTCACCATCTCCTTTGTCCTCCTTCAGACCCTTCCCTGTTTACCAATGCCCTTTTTAAAACTTTGGCACCCAGAACTGAAAACTAAAATCCACATGAGGTCTGATCAGGGCAGAGAACAGAGGGATTAGCACCTCTTATTTCTGGATGATTTACCTCCCAAGACCAAGTTCATACTAGTTTCTTGTGAATGTCACATCCCAATGCTGACTCACACTGAGCAGACAGTTCCCTAAAACTCTCATCTCTTCTTCAAAACAACTACTTTCTAACTAGGCCTCCCCTCTCTTATTCTTGTCGAGCTGGTTTTGGGGTTTTCTTTTTTGAACCCAAGTATAAGTAGTAGGCTTCCACCAGTCGCAGACGACCATGGATCAGCGCCTTGAAGAGCCACAGGCCACAGTGTGGCTGTGCAGTCTGATACAGGAGCTGCAGCTCCTGCTGCAAGGAGGACATCAGAAAACTGCGCTCTCTGTTGCCCTTGGGCTCCTGCATCTCATTCATTTTTCTTCCTCTGGAGCTTGGAGGCCCATCTCAACTGCCCGCAAACTGCTCCTGAGTACTGAACTCCATTGGGCGCCATCCTTGGCCATCTCCTTCCAGCTGCTGATGTCTATTCCCAGAGCCCTCAAGTCTCGCTTGCATACATCTCTGTAGCGAAGCTGGGGGTGTCCAGCAGGTCTTTGGCCTGAGGCTAACTCACCATAGAGTAGGTCTTTAGGAATGCGCCTGTCTTGCATGTGGTGCACATGACCGAGCCAGTGCAGCCATCTTTGTTTCAGTAGTGTGTAGATGCTCAAAGTTGCATGCGTTGGAGTACTTCTGTGTTGGTGATCCTATCTGACCAAGATATGCAAAGGATGTACTGAAGGCAGCACATGTGGAAGCTGTTAAGCTTCTTCTCTTGTCTAGTATACATAGTCCATGTTTCACTGTCATACAGTAAGGTACACAGGACGCATGCTCTATAGACGGCAAATTTGGTTTGTCTTGTCAGTTTACTGTTTGCCCAGACATGCTTGGCAAGCTTAGCCATGGTTGAAGTAGCTTTCCCAATCCTCTGATTGATCTCAGAATCAAGTGACAAATTGTCACTGACAATAGAGCCAAGATACGAAAATTGGTTTACGACATCCAACTGGTAGCTACTGATGTGTATCAATGGAGGTGACATAGCACTCTGACACATGACTTTCGTCTTTTTAAGATTAATGTTTAGGCCAAAGTTCGTGCAAGCTTGGGAGAGGCGATCCATCAGGGTCTGCAATTCACGCTCTGAGTGACAGGCAAGTGCAGCATCATCGGTGAAAACCAAGTGTAAGTAAGACTTTATATTCATCTCTATTGAACTTAATAATAGTAGCTAACATTTATATAGCAAGAGGCACTTTGTTCAGCACTTAACAATTATTATCTCATTTGATCCTCACAACAATCCTGGAAAGTAGGTACTATTATTATTCCCATTTTACAGATGAGGAAACTGAGGGAAAGAGTCGTTAAGTGATTTACCCAAGGTCACAAAGCTAGTACTTGTCTGAGATCAGATCTGACTTCGGGTATTCTTGACCCTTGATCCGGTACTTTTCCAATGCACCATTTTAGATTCAGTCCAATTTTCTAGCCCATCAAAACCTTTTTGGATCCTCCTATTATCTATTAGCCCTTCCAGCGTTGTAAACTCTGAAAATCTGCTAAACACAGTATTGCTCCTCTGGACCAAACTTAAGCAATTGTAGCAAGTGAAGGTAGCTGCCCAGGAGTCAGAAAGCCCACAGAAGTCTCCACTCCAGGAAGGGGGAAAAAAGGAAAGAGAGAAAGGGGAAAGAGTCTGGGTTCCAAAAAGTAGACTGAAATACTCATGGTTTTCTACAGCTAAATTTCTATGTAGCACTTCTCTGACAGAGTTCCACTGGGGCGTTTATGTTAACTGGGATTAGTAGGGAGGAAGAAATAGGCTGCTTCCTTCTCTCTGGAGATCAGCTTCAGAGCCTAGAGCTATTGCCTCAAGCCTAAAGAGAGGAAAACTGAAGACTGTCACTTGAGGCTTTACAATACTGCTAAAAGGTGGGGATTGGGAATAACCAGGAAGTTAAGCCCAGTCTTATGTATAAGAAGAAATCATGTGAGTATGTGTATTAGTCAAAAAACTTAACAGTGAGATATAATAATAATAATAATAATAATAATAACAGGGGCAGAGCCAAGATGGCGGAGAAGAAGCAGCAAGCTGCCTGAGCTCTCCTTCTGTTCCCTCAAAAAGAACATTAAATCAAGCCTCTGGACGGATTCTGAAACTACAGAACCTGCAAAGAGACAGAGAGAGACACAGTCTTCCAACCAGAGATAATTTAGAAGACTTCAGGAAAAGGTCTGTCTGACTTGGGCAAAAGGGAGGCCCAGCGCAGGGCAGCAACCCAGCGCCGAGGCGGTCAGGGCAAGTCAGCAGGAGTTGCGGGCCACAGCTGAACAACTGAGGCCCCTGGAACCTGGCTCAAAAATCTGGTGGCCAAGAAGGACAGTGGAAAAACCTACCTGCACCGGCCGGGAGGGCCATGAACGGGTCAGGCGGGATCAGGTGCCACGATTGGATGCCTGGCCGAGCGCTCAGACAGGAAGTGCAGGGGGGGCAAACTGCACACACTATAAAGGCCTCAGAGTAAAAAGCTGGTCACACAGCACCTATACCCCTGCACAGGAAGCCCAAAACAGGGACCCTGGTGCCCCCAGAGCAGACCTCAACTTAAAAAATAAATAAATAAGCTGCAATAATGAGTAAGAAGCAAAAAAGAGCCCTCTCCATTGAGAGCTTCTGTATCAATATGGAAGAAGCCAACGCAAACTCAGATGAGGACAATACCCTCAAATTGCCTACATGTGAAGCCTCATGAGGGAAGGTGAATTGGTCTCAAGAACAAAAAGCCTTCCTGGAAGAGCTCAAAAAGGATTTTAAAAATCAATTGAGGGGCAGCTAGATGGCGCAGTGGATAGAGTACCGGCCCTGGAGTCAGGAGGACCTGAGTTCAAAGCCGGCCTCAGACACTTAACACTTACTAGCTGTGTGACCCTGGGCAAGTCACTTAACCCCAATTGCCTCACCAAAAAAAAAAAGTCAATTGAAAGAGGTAGAAGAAAAAATGGGGAGAGAAATGAAAGCAAAAGCAGAAAACTATGAAAAAAAGAATCAGCAGCTTGGAAAAGGAAGCACAAAAATTGACTGGCCAAATGGAAAAAAAAGAGCATAATTTCACTGAAGAAAACAATGCTTTAAAAAATTCATTTGGCCAAATGGAAAAAAAGGTGCATAATCTCATTGAAGAAAACAAAGCCTTAAAAAATTCACTTGGCCAAATGGAAAAAAACATGCATAATCTCACTGAAGAAAACAATGCCTTAAAAGTTAAAATTGGCAGTTGGAAGATAAGGAATCCATGAGACACCAGGAATCAGTGAAGCAGAATCAAAAGAATGAAAAAATAGAAGAAAATGTGAAATACCTCATTGGAAAGACAACTGATCTGGAAAACAGATCGAGGAGAGACAATCTGAGAATCATTGGTCTGCCTGAAAGCCATGACCAGAAAAAGAATCTAGACACCATATTCCAGGAAATTATTAAGGAGAACTGCCCTGATATCATAGAATCAGAGAATAAAATCATCATTGAAAGAATCCACTGATCACCTCCTGAAAGAGAGCCCAAAAGGAAAACTCCAAGAAATATTGTAGTCAAATTCCAGAATTATCAGGTGAAGGAGAAAATACTCCAAGCAGCCAGAAAGAAGCAATTTAAATATCATGGAGCCACAGTCAGGATTGCTCAGGACCTGGCAGCTTCAACATTAAAGGACCGCAAGGCTTGGAATATGATATTCTGGAAGGCAAAGGAGCTTGGATTGCAGCCGAGAATCTATTACCCAGCAAAACTGATCATTCTCTTTCAGGGGAAAAGATGGAAATTTAATGACATTGGAGACTTTCAATCTTTCCTGACGAAAAGACCAGAACTGAATAGAAAATTCAATCTTAACATACAAGACTCAAGAGAAGTTTAAAAAGGTAAACAGAGGGGGAAAAAAAGGGGTTACTCAATTAGGTTAAACTGCTTATATCCCTACGCGGGAAGATAATACTCATAACTCTTAAGAACTATAAATATATTTGGGCAGAGAGAAGGAGTTTACACAGAGGGTATAAATATAAATTGTCTTTGATGTGATGATACAAAAAAAAAATTAAGGGATTAAAAAGGGAGTCTAAGGGGAGGAAAGGAAAGGGGAGGTGAAATGGGATGAATTATATCATATGAAGAAGTGAAAAAAAAAACCTATTACAATAGAGGGAAAGAAAGGAGGGGTGAGCATTGTTTCAACCCTACTCTCATTAAATTTGATTCAAAGAGGGAATAACAGATACATTAATTGGGTTAAAGAAACTTAGCGCATTCTTTAGGGAAGCAAAGGGGGAAGGGAAAGGGGGGACTGATGAGAGGACAAAAGCAAGGGAGCAAAAGGTAAAGAAAAGAGAGGGAGGTGATAAAAAGGGAGGGCAGATTGGGGGATGCTGGAGTAAGAAGTAAAATGTTGGTGAGGAGGAATAGGGTGAAAGAAGGGGGAAAAGTACAAAGGGGGTAAATAAAATGGAGGGGAATAGACAGTCAGTAATAGTAACTGTGAATGTGAATGGGATGAACTCTGCTATGAAATGGAAGTGAATTGCAGAGTGGATTAAAAACCAGAATCCTACAATATGCTGTTTACAAGAAACACATTTGAAGCAGAGGGATACACACAGAGTAAAGGTAAAAGGCTAGAGCAGAATGGATTATGCTTCAGCTAAAGTAAAAAAAGCAAGGGTAGCAATCTTTATCTCAGACAAAGCACAGGCAAAAATAGATCTCATTAAAAGAGATAAGGAAGGAAATTACATCTTGCTAAAAGGTACTGTAGATAATGAAGTAATATCAATATTAAATATGTATGCGCCAAGTGGTATAGCATCCAAGTTCTTAGAGGAGAAATTAAATGAGTTACAAGAGGAATTAGACAGTAATACTATACTAGTGGGGGATCTGAATCTCCCCCTCTCAGAATTAGATAAATCTAGCCAAAAAATAAATAAGAAAGAAGTGAAAGAGGTGAATAGACTACTAGAAAAGTTACACATGATAGATGTCTGGAGAAAATTGAATGGGGATAGAAAGGAATATACCTTTTTCTCAGCAGTACATGGCACATTTTCAAAAATTGACCATGTATTAGGGCACAAAAACATCATAGTCAAATGTAGAAAGGCAGAAATAGTAAATGCATCCTTCTCAGATCATGATGCAATAAAAATTACATTTAAGAAAGAGCCAGGGAAAAATAGAATGAAAATCAATTGGAAACTAAATAATATCATTCTAAAGAATGAATGGGCCAAACAACAAATCATAGAAACAATCAATAACTATATCCAAGAGAATGACAATAATGAGAAAACATACCAAAATCTATGGGATGCAGCCAAAGCAGTGCTTAGGGGAAAATTTATAGCTCTAAATGCTTACATGAATAAAAAAGAGAAAGAGGAGATTGATGAATTGAGCATGCAACTTAAAAAGCTATAAAAAGAACAAATTAGAAATCCCCAATTAGATACTAAACTAGAGATCCTGAAAATTAAAGGAGAAATTAATAAGATTGAAAACAAAAAACTACAGAATTAATCAATAAAACTAAGAGCTGGTTTTATGAAAAAACCAATAAAATAGATAAAATATTGGTTAATTTGATTAAAAAAAAGAAAGAAGAAAACCAAATCACCAGTATCAAAAATGAAAAGGGTGATGTTACCACCAATGAAGTGGAAATTAAATCAATAATTAGGAATTATTTTGCCCAACTGTATGCCAATAAATTTGACAATCTAAATGAAATGGATGAATATTTACAAAAATACAAACTGCCCAGGTTAACTGAAGAGGAAATAAAATCCTTAAATAATCCCATATTAGAAAAAGAAATTGAACAAGCCATTAATGAACTCCCTAAGAAAAAATCCCCAGGGCCAGATGGGTTTATGGGTGAATTTTACCAAACATTTAAAGAACAATTAATTCCAATATTATACAAATTATTTGGAAAAATAGGTGACACAAATATGGTGGTGATACCAAAACCAGGCAAAGCAAAAACAGAGAAAGAAAATTATAGACCAATTTCCCTAATGAATATTGATGCTAAAATCTTAAATAAGATATTAGCAAAGAGATTACAGCAAATGATCACCAGGATAATACACTATGACCAGGTGTATACCAGGAATGCAGGGCTGGTTCAACATTAGGAAAACTATTAACATAATCAACCACATCAATAAGAAAACCAACCAAAATCATATGATTATCTCAATAGATGCAGAGAAAGCTTTTGACAAAATACAGCACCCATTCCTAATAAAAACACCAGAGAGTTTAGGAATAGGTGGAGCTTTCCTTAAAATAATAAACAGTATCTACCTAAAGCCATCAGCAAGTATTATATGCAATGGAGATAAATTAGAGGCCTTCCCAATAAGATCAGGGGTGAAACAGGGATGTCCATTATCACCCCTATTATTTAATATTGTCCTAGAAATGTTAGCTTTAGAAATCAGAGAAAAGAAAGGAATTAAAGGATTTAGAGTAGGCAAGGAGGAAACAAAACTATCACTCTTTGCAGATGATATGATGGTATACTTAAAGAATCCTAGAGAACCAACTCAAAAATTACTTGAAACAATTAACTTTAGCAAAGTAGCAGGATATAAAACAAATCCACATAAATTATCAGCATTTCTATACATGACCAACAAAGTCCAGCAGCAAGAGATAGAAAGAGAAATTCCATTTAAAGTAATGGTAGATAATATAAAATACTTGGGAGTCTACTTGCCAAGACAAACCCAGGAACTCTATGAATACACTACCAAACACTCTTCACACAAATCAAATCAGATCTAAATAATTGTAAAGATATCAATTGCTCATGGATAGGCAGAGCTAATATAGTAAAAATGACAATACTGTCTAAATTAATTTACTTATTCAGTGCCATGCCAATCAGACTACCTAAAAATTATTTTATAGAGCTAGAAAAAATAATAACAAAATTCAACTGGATAAACCATAAATCAAGAATATCCAGGGAAATAATGAAAAAAAATTCACAGGAAGGTGGGTTAGCAGTACCAAACCTGGAGCTTTACTATAAAGTGGCAGTCATCCAAACTATCTGGTACTGGCTAAAAAACAGAGTGGTAGATCAATGGAATAGGCTAGGCACAGGAAATGCAGTAGTAAATGACACTAGTAATGTAGTGTTTGATAAACCCAAAGACTCCAGCTTCTGGGATAGGAACTCAGTATTTGACAAAAACTGCTGGGAAAACTGGAAGATAGTATGGCAGAAATTAGGCATAGACCAACATCTTACACCTTATACTAAAATAAGGTCAAAATGGATACACGATTTAGACATAAGAGGTGATACCATAGGTAAATTAGGAGAGAAAGGAATAGTCTACCTATTCCTATCTTTGGAAAGGAAAACAGTTTATGACCAAACAAGAGATAGAGTATATTATAAAATACAAAATGGATGATTTTGATTACATTAAATTAAAAAATTTTTGTACAAACAGAAGCAATGCATCCAAAATTAGAAGGGAGGCAGAAAGCTGGGAAACAATTTTTGTGGCCAGTACTTCTGATAAAGGCCTCATCTCTAAAATATATAGGGAACTAAATCAAATTTATAAGAATCCAAGTCATTCCCCAATTGAGAAATGGTCAAAGGATAGGAACAGGCAGTTTTCTGATGAAGAAACCAAAGCTATCTATTCCCATATGAAAAAATGCTCTAAATCTCTAATGATTAGAGAGATGCAAATTAAAACAACTCTGAGGTACCACCTGACACCTATCAGATTGGCTAAAATGACAAAAAAGGAAGATAATAAATGTTGGAGAAGCTGTGGGAAAATTGGAACACTAATGCATTGTTGGTGGAGCTGTGAACTGATCCAACCATTCTGGAGAGCAATTTGGAATTATGCCCAAAGGGCGATAAAGCTCTCCATACCCTTTGACCCAGCAATACCACTTTTGGGTCTTTTTCCCAAAGAAATCATGGAAAGGGGAAAGGGACCCACATGTACAAAAATATTTATAGCTGCTCTTTATGTGGTGGCAAGGAATTGGAAGTTGAGGGGATGCTCATCAATTGGGGAATGGCTGAACAAGTTGTGGTATACGAATAAAATGGAATACTATTGTGCTGTAAGAAATGATGAGCAGGGGGAGTTCAGAGAAACCTGGAGGGTCTTGCCTGGGCTGATGATGAGTGAGATGAGCAGAACCAGAAGAACATTGTACACAGTATCATCAACATTGAGTGTTGATCTACTGTGATGGACTATATTCTTCTCACCAATGCAATGGTACAGAAGAGTTCCAGGGAACTCATGATAGAAGAGGATCTCCAAATCCAAGGAAAAAAAAAGAACTGTGGAGTATAGATGCTGAATGAACCATACTATTTCTTTTGTTTTTGGTGCTACTGTTTTTTCTATTTTGAGGTTTTCATCATTGCTCTGATTTTTCTCTTAAAACATGACTAATGTAAAAATAGGATTAATGTTATTATGTATATATATATATATATATATATATATATCTGCCTCAGTTTTCTCATCTGTAAAATGGGGTTCAAAATAGTAACTACCTCTCAGGGTCATTGTGAGGATCAAATGAAATTATAATATATATATAATATATATATATATATAACCTATATCAGATTACCTGCTGTCTAGAGGAGGGAGAAGGGAGGGGAGGGAGGGAGAAAAATCTGAAATTGGAAAGCTTGTATAAACAATCTGAAATTGGAAACCTTGTATAAACAAAAGTTGTGAACTATCTTTACATGTAATAGAAAAATAAATAAATTAATTAATTTTTTTAAAATAAAGAATAATAATAACAAAAACAGCATGTATATAGTGCCTGCTACAAGCCACACATTTTACAAATATTGTCTCATTTAATCCTGACAACAACTCTGGGAGGTGGGTGCTATTATCTCCATTTTGGAGTTTAAAAAAAACAAGCCAGGGGCAGCTAGGTGGTACAGTGGATAGAGCACTGGCACCAGATTCAGGAGTACCTGAGTTCAAATCCATCCTCAGACACTTGACACTTACTAGCTGTGTGACCCTGGGCAAGTCACTTATCCCTCATTGCCCTGCAAAAACAAATATAAAAAAGTCCCTGAGTCAGATGGTGGTAAAGTGACATACCCAAGATCACATAAGTAGCAAGTATCTGAGGTAAGATTTGAACTTGTTTTCCTGACTCCAGACCCAGCACTATATCCACTACAACACAGGATCATCATAATGATGATGATAGCTAACGTGTATAGCACTTCCTTTATGCCAGGAATTAGGCTGTGTTTTACAATTATAATTTCATTTGATCCTCACAATGACCCTGAGAGGTAGTTACTATTTTGAACCCCATTTTACAGATGAGAAAACTGAGGCAGAGATGCCTAGGATCACACAGTTAGCAAGTGTCTGAGGTGTGATTTGAACTCAGATCTTCCTTATGGAAAGGCAACTGAATTGTTCAATGGATAGAATGTTGGGCCTGGAAACAAGAAGACCTCAATTCAAATCCTACCTCAGACACTTACTAGTTGTGTGACCCTGGACAAATCATTTCATCTCTGTTTGCCTTGGTTTCCCTATCTGTAAAATAAGCTGGAGAAGGAAATGGCAAACCGCTCCAGTATCTTTACCAAGAAAACCCTATGGACAGTATTGGTATGCTATGGTCTGTGGGATCATAAAGAGTTGGACACAACTGAATGACTTCCTAACTCCAGACTAGTGCTCTATCCACTGAACCATTTGGGTGCTTCTACTGGGTTTCTTCACTGTCTCTGCTTTTGCTCTTAGGGTAGCAGATAAAGTGAAAATCGTTCCAAAAGTCAACCAAGGGGGCAGCTAGGTGGTGCAGTGGATAGAGGACTGGCCCTGGATTCAGGAAGACCTGAGTTCAAATCCAGCCTCAGACACTTGACACTTACTAGCTGTGTGACCCTGGGCAAGTCACTTAACCCTCATTGCCCACAAAAAAAAAAGTCAACCAAGGTTACAAGAGCCATGCCAAGATAGGCCAGGTGCACATGGTTGGGAGGGAGATGGAGAGAGAAGGGAGTACAACTTGATCCAGTCTCAGTTTCAATTAAAGACTCAATGTGCTACAGTGGAAACAACACCTGATTTGGGGGCAGAAAACCTGTGGTCAAATCCCAACTCGGTAGCTGGCTATCTGTGTTCATTTTAGCCATGCTTAAGCGGGCTGGACTTCCATCTTCTCATGTGTAAAGGAGAGAACAAAATTACTTTTAAAGGTCTCTCCAAGCTCCCCACCTATGATCCTCACAGTCACTCATTCCTGTTTTCCTGCATGTCTACCAGTGCAGCAGATGGCAATCACGCTCCTTGTTATCACAGTGCTACAACACTAGCAGACAGGAAAAGGACAGGACAAAACCCGGGAAGCTGTGTGTTGTTTTAAAGTAACAATAGTCATTGGCATGCACCTAGCACTTATACAGTATATGCGGTTTACAAAGCACTTTCCACACTGCAAGCCAACAGGGATTGTAATGCCACACTAGCGTTCTCATTTTTACAAATGAGCAAACTCAAACATGGAAAGAAGAAATGATTTGTCCATGGTCACATATCTAGTAAGTAAAACCTCTCCAACTCAAAAACAGGTCATCTGAAGCTAGGTCTAATGTTCTTTCCACTATATCTGTCAGAACTCTACAAGCCTGGGCTATCCCAAGTCAACAATAATTCATCAAAAACTGGCACTAAGTGCCCACTAAGCTACATGTGCTAGGCACTGGAGATATAAATTGTTGTTGTTCAGTCGTTTCAGTTGCTTCTGACCCTTGGTGACCCCATTTGGGGTTTTCTTGGCAAAGATACTGGAGTGGTTTGCCATTTCCTTCTCCAGGGAATATAAATGCAAAGCATGAAATAGAGTGTGTTGGAAAAAGTAAAGTTCTGTAGCTTGAAGGCAGCTAGGTGACACTGGAAGACCTGAGTTCAAATCCAGCTTCAGACACTTACTAGCTGTGTGACCCTGGGCAAGTCACTGCACCTTTGTTTGCCTCAGTTTCCTCATCTGTAAAATGGGGGAGAATAATAGAACCTACCTCTTGGGATGATATGAGCATCAAATGATTTAATGTGACTAAAGCACTCTAAGGCCAAAAAGGACCATATAAATACCAGCTATTGTTACTATTTATATTTCAGAGCATGGGCAACATGAAGGGCAAAACTAATTTATGGATCTGTACTTACTTGTGAGTCATAAAAGGGAAGACATCCTGCAGCAGCCAGGAGGAAGATAACACTGTGGAGAGAAAGACAATGAACAAAGACATTACCTCTTCATGTTAAGGGTTTCACAGACCCTCCCTAGTCAAAGTGAATGAGGAGAGACCAAAAACCAAGTCCACTTCTCATCTATCTTTCCAAGCCCAGGTTGTCATCCCACATTACCTGGGCAGCTTTCCTATCTGAGGCTTGGAGGTGGATGTGATGCATCTGACAATAGGGAGCTTGACACCTGAAGATCTATATGCCTACTAGCAGGCTCTCAGGAAAACAAATGACTGGGGACCAAAGAATGACAAAAGACAAGAGGACTGGCTGGCTGCCTCTTCATTTTTTAGCTGTCTACATTACCGACCCCAAGATGCTCTATCTTTCCACCCTCTACTGATTTAGCACAATTGTTCATTAGACCAGGGGTTCTTAACCTGGTGTATCCGTGGACAGATTTTAAGGGGTCTGTGAACTGGGATAAGGAAAACAAAATACATCAACACTAACCTCTAAATGAAAATGATCATTTCAACAAGCAGGATGGTTACAGAAAAACCTGGGAAGACTTATATGAACTGACTCAAAGTGAAGTGAGCAGAACCAGGAAAGCACTGTACACAGCAACAGCAATACTATAATGATGATCAACTGAGAAAGACTTAGCTACTCTGATCAAGACAATAATCTAAGACAATTTCAAAGGATCCATGATGAAAAATGCTATCCACCTCCAGAGAGAGAACTGATGAACTTGGAGTGTAGACTGAAGCATACTTTTTTACTTTCTTTTTCTTGGTGTTTTTTTTTTGGGGGGGGTCTGTGTTTTCTTTTGCAACATGGCTAACAAGGAAATATGTTTTACATAACTTCACATGTATAATTTATATAATATTGCTTGCATTCTCAAGAAGTGGTGAAGGGGGGCAGCTAGGTGGCACAATGGATAGAGCACCGACTCTGGAGTCAGGAGGGCCTGAGTTCAAATTCAGCCTCAGACACTTGACACTTATTAGCTGTGTGACCCTGGGCAGGTCACTTAACCCCAATTGCCTCACCAAAAAAAAAGTGGTGAAGGGATCAGAGAAAGGGAGAGAAATTAGAACTCGGAGTTTTAAAAAATGAATGCTAAAAGTTTTTATATATAATTGGGAAATAATTAATGAAATAAAAATTTTAAAGGAAATGATAATTTACTTCAATTATGAATTTTTTGAAAAAAATTTATTCTGAGGAAGGGTCTATAACTTTCACTAGAAGGTCAAAAAGAGTTAATGGCTCAAAAAAAAAAATCCAGTTAAGAACCCTTATTCTGTGATCACCCAGGTATAATTTATCTCAAATTGCTTACTGTCTCAGGGAGGGGGAAGTAGAAGGGAGGGAGAGAATTTCAAATTTTAAAAAATTAATGTTAAAAATTGTTTTACATATAATTGGGGAAAATAGAATGTTATCAAAGTAAAAAAAAAAAGGACCCTTGTCCAAGACTGCAAACGCAGGTATTTCAACTTATCTAAACTTTATAAGCCCACCTCCAAATGCCTAACACAGTCCTCTGCACATAGTAGGTGCCTTGCAAATGTTTAAGTGTAACTGAATTTTTGAACTAGTAATTTGCCAGGAAAAAAGCCTTTTGCAATAAATCTGCAAATCCTGATTGGCTCCATCAAGAAAACTAAATGCCCCTTTGCATAGGGGATTTTGACCAGCTGTGCCTAACCATGCTGGAAAGGTGTAGTAATTCAACACCAGTTCAGACCAAATTAATTGTTAGTTACAGTTACTGAAGGAAAACACCGTGCAAAGCATATTAAGAATCTCCCCCACAAGATGACAATGTTCTCAATCGCCTCATATTTTGGAAAGAAAATGTTCTTTGTTTCATGGAAAGTTGATATTCTACAAAGTGATTGAAACTGTCTAACTTTTTTTACTTCCCTTTGGTTATTTCGTTTCCTCCAGGGTTTCAACATCTAAACTTCCTTGACTTAGCATACAATTTTGGTTTAGAGAGAGTGTAGGGAGGGATAACCAAAATTATATAATGATGATGATGGTGGTGGTGATGATGATGATGATGATAAAAACAACAGCACCTACTATGTGCTAGGCACCATGCTAAGTGCTTTACAAATATCATCTAATTTGTTCCTTGTAACTGCCCTGAGAGAGATGTTATTATTGTTATCCCCATTTTATTTCTGAAGAAACTGAGGCAGTTCGATGTTAAGTGACTTGCCCAGGGTCACACAGTGTCTAGGGCTAGATTTGAACTCAGATCTTCCTGACTTCAGATCAAGTAACTCTATCCACTGTGCCACCTAGAGTTGCAAGAGACCTGCTTATCTGTTCTCATCCATACATAAAAAGGAATGTCCTCTGATACTATTCCCAACAACCTCTGATTAAAGTCCTCCAGTGATGGGGAATCCACCCCTGAGACTAGCTCCTTGAGAGCAGGGATTGTCTTGTTCAGTCCTTGTAACCTCAGCCCCGGTATCCACATGGCTTATCCACATTTAATAAGTGCTTGCTGAATTGCCTTGCTATAACTGTTAGGAAGTTTTCCCCTACATTATACTGAAATCTGACTCTCTGTAAGTCCCAGCCTCCTAATTCTTTCTCTCCCAGAGCAAGCAGAACAGTCCAAGGACCCCAATTCAAGTCCTTTCTCTGACACTACCTGGGTGATCTTCAGAAAGTCACTTAACTGCTCTTGGCCTCAGTTTCCTCATCTGTAAATTGAACTCGATGTCCACTAAGGTCTCTTCCAGCTCTAAATCTGAAACCTTCCATAGGACATCCCTTCAAACACATGAAGACTGCTACTGTGTCTCCCCTCCCGCCCCCACCCCAAAGGCTGTTGCTCTCTCTAGGTTCCAGTTCCTTCAACTAGACCCCTCACTATCCTGATTGCCCTTTCTAGACACATTTCAGCTGGGTGGTGCAATGCATAGAGCTTTGTGGCTGGAGTCAGGAAGACCTGAGTTCAAATCCAACATCAGATAGCTGTGTGATCCTAAACAAATCACTTAACCTGTTTACCTCAGTTTCCTCACCTGTATAATTGAGATAATAACAGCACTTACCTCGAATGGTTGAAGTATGAGTAGGAATTCAGTACTTAGCACAGCACCTCGATCATATTGGGCACTATGTAAATGCTTATTCCCGGACCCATATTCCTACCATCAAGATCTTTGACCTAAAATGTTGCACCTAGAACTGAACACAAGAGTCCCGTTGTGATCTGACCAGGGCAGAATGCAGGGAGATTTTCGCTTTCTTTGTTTTGGACACCAAGACTCATTTAACGCTGTCTGTGACAGTGTTGGGCAGATTTTGAACTGCTTTATCACCCTGTTGACATATATTGAACTTGCAATCCCGTAAAACTCCTAGAAATTTTTTCGTGCAAAGTACCTGATACTTGTGCAATGGATTTTTTTCAACCGTGAAGGACTTTACACCTCCTCATATTAGATTTTAGTACACGGGCTTGGCCCGTTGCTCCATCCTACTGAGATTTTGGGGCATCCTGTCTTTGATTTCCAGCGTGTGAGCTATTCTTCTCAGGTTCATATTATCAGCAAATTTGATAAGCAGGCCATCTATGCCTTCATCTGAATCACTTATAAGAAAGAGCACATGGCCAAGGACACATCATTCCTAAGGCATACTACTAGAGATCTCCTCCGAATTGGCAGAGGTGCATGTTGTAAATGGAGCATAAATTACTCTAAGTCAAAAGTTAGAAGTCAGAGGTTTGTGTCACATTCATTTGTTCAACAAAATGGTAACTGTGTGTAGAGCACTGTTAGGCCTAGGGAAGATATGAAGTTTAAGTAATCCCCCCACCTGGTGGGGCTTAGAGTCTATAATAGCCAATAACAGTATAGGGAAGGGGAAGCTGGGTGGTACAGTGCATAGAGCACTAGGTCTGGGGTCAGGAAGACCCAAGTTCAAATCTGGTCTCAGACATTTACTAGCTGTGTGACCCTGGGCAAGTCACTTAACCCTGTTGGCCTCAGTTTTCTCATCTATAAAATGAGCTAGAGAAGGAAATGGCAAACCACTCCAGTATCACTGTCAATAAAACCCCAAATGCAATTGGAGTTGGACACAGTTGAATAACAGCAAATAATACTATAACATAATATGTATATTATGTCATAGTATTATATGATTTTTGATAATAATAAAGATTATTATATATAAGCACACTGGAAGAGCCGCACAATAAATTGTGACAAGGTCTAACAGACTAGCAGGGGGAAGGTCATTACTGACTTGAGTTTTAATGTATGAGTAGGAATTCAGTTGGTGAAGAAAGGATGACATTTCAAGCAAAAGAAACCACGTGATTAAGATATAACACTGGAAAGATGTAGGTGTTTTAGGAGACAGAGGGTAGTCCAGTTTGGCTCCAGCAAAACATTCTTGGACATGAGTAATGTGAGATGAGGTTGGAATGGCAAGGTGGTAACAGACTGTAAAGAAATTTGAACACCAGAAAAAAAAAATCTAAACTCTATTTAATAAGGGAGTCACTAAAATTTTTTGAGCAGAGTAAAGCAATTTCAACCTGTAATCCAAGCTGAGGAGAATAAATCTAAATAGGTGGGAATTGTCCTCCTCCAAATACCCAATAAGAGATTATCAGGAATTTTGCTAAGGCAAACAGGTATGGGGTCACAGTGTTGGACACAACTGAAAAAGACTGAACAACAAGATGTACAAAAGACATGTGATATCTGTTTAAGACTCTTTTAGTGTTGTTGTATTTTTAAACCCAATTATACAGAACAGTCTGGTCCTACTCAGTACTATAAATAATCCATCTCAAAGAACCACTGCCATCCTAATAAAGTGGAGCGTTTGTATACGACTGAATTCAAGGGTGGGGAGGAAGCTGGAAAAACAAGCCAGAGAAATACGGTTTGAATTCGGATTTTCTAACTATCTGTGTGATCCTAGACTAGTCACTCAACCTTTGTGGGCCTCAGTTTCTTCATCTGTAAAATGAGGGGGTTTGACCAAATGATCCCCCAGATGCCTTCAAATTAACATCCTTGAAAGAGGGAGACCACCCCCTTGTAGATGTAAAGGGAGTGTCCTAACATGGTCTTTTACTTAACTACATCATCTCATTGGATCCTCACTGGAAATGAAGGTCAGGCTCAGAGGTTTAAGTGACTCACCAGTGGTCACACAACTGCTAAGTATTGAAATCTAAATATGAACCCAGGGTTTACCTGACTCCAGATCCAATTCTCCTAGGAAACAGACTTTAAAGAATGGTCTTTATTTCTTAAATGGTATTAGAATGACCGTGCATGCGTACATGAAAGAACAAGACAATAATTCCAAGGCAACATGTCAAAAAGTATATGATAATGCAGTCAGGCAGTCAATGTAGTCAGTAACTCATGGAGAAAGGTCAAACTGGGCTGGAGTTGTCAGGGAAGGCTTTATGAATGCTAAGTACTAGTCTAGAGCATTGGACTTAAAATCTAGAAAATGAGCTTTGAATCCCATCCCTGACACAACCTATCAGGGACTCAGTTACCTCATCTGTAAAATGGAAATAACAATACTTGGAAACCTACCATTGTTGAGAGGAAAGTGCTTTACAAACCTTAAAGAACCTTATAAATGTGAGTTGTTGAAGAAAGAAAAAAATCTGATCTATCAGAGGCTAGACAGAAAAGTGGCTGATTTAATAGTAGACTTATCAGTAGTAGCATGAATAATAATAATCACAGATAGATGATTTGGTGTTTATGTAAAAAAAGATACAATTTTTATAAAAGACAGTATATGCACTCTCTATCCCTGGGTGATAAATTCCAGAAATCCCTGGATGGAGTCAACATGTAAAATATTTCCTCGACGAAAGTCCTCCATGGATATTTTGGGGCTTGGGTTTGAGGTTTGAGTGGTGGGCTGAAGGGGGCAAGGTAACCAGAGAAGGAAGCAGGTTGGTCAAGTTGGATTGATTGCTTGGTTTCTACATTTCTGCCCTTCAGTATAGTAAAAGAATGAGAGAAACGCCTCCAGCTCATGGGCTGGACTCCCTCGGGAAGACTGATGGAAGGAAAGAGGACAGAAGATCAGAAAGCAGTAACGGAAGAAGTGCCCAGCCTAATGATCATGGAGCCAACCAAGCAAGGCATAAAATGCTTTAGTCAGCTGCCCACTTTTCCTCCCAAAGTTCTTTGGCAGTCATCTGCTAAATCTTTTGCTTACATCTGGAAGAACGTAGCAATTAGGTGTTATAGGTCTTTAACACCTCTCTGTAATTCCTGGTAATCTCTCTTTTAATAAGAAGGGTTTTCCTGGAATTCCGAGCATTCTATACCCCACCCCCTACCCCCAGTAGTAGTAACAATGGGGAGGGAGGAAGGAGAGTGTCTGGACCTAGACCAGGGAACAGGAAGCAATGGAATGTTTGAAACCACCAATCCTAAATCCCTGAATTAGGAAGCTTTCATCACTTCAGAGTTTCCTACCTATATTACAGAGCAAGAAGATGGAGTTGGTTAAATGCTCCGGTCAAAACCACAAAATTGCAAAACCATAAGGAACTTTGGCGATCAGTTGGTCCAACCTCTTATTTTAGAGACAAGGAAACAGAGGTAAAAGGTTTGGTGCCCTGCTCGGCATCACACAGCAGAGCTGGGTTTAAACTCCTGGCTCGTGTTCTCAGTCCTGGTTTCATGTTCCCTGGCTACATTTCCAGTGCTCTTTCCACATCACCACACTGGTTATTTACGAAGTTCTGAATACCCACATTTTTAACCAAATTTTACCAAATGCAAAAAATTTTTCTCTTATTTGTATTTCGCTTCTCCATCACTATTCTACAATTGTTGTTCACTCACATCTGACTCTCTGTGACCCCTTTTTGGAGTTTTCTTGATAAAAATACCGGAGTGGTTTGCCATTTCCCATTTCACTTCATTTTACAGATGAGGAAACTAAGACAAACAGGGTTAAGTGACTTGCCCAGAGTTATACAGCTAACAAATGTCAGAGGCTGGATTTGAACTTGGGTATTCCTGACACCCTCTATTTACTACACCACCTAGCCACCCCCTCTCCCACAATAGTTTATCATTCATTTTTTTTTCTTTAGTGAGGCAATTGGGGTTAAGTGACTTGCCCACTGTCACACAGCTAGTAAGTTTTAAGTGTCTGAGGTCAGATTTGAACTCAGGTCCTCCTGAATCCAGGGCCAGTGCTCTATCCACTGGGTCACCTAGCTGCCCCTTATAATTCATTATTAATTGTTTGAGTACCAACAGCTAAAATCTGGCACAGGGATCCCCTCCCACCCCTAAGCCCACCCTGCCCACTCCAGGAAGAATTATCTAATGAATCTTTGGGGGAAAAATAATAAAACAATACAATGACATGAACAATGCAAAAGATAATATGGTTTCTATGTGTTAAATGCCAGCATCCATAATTCATTAATGTCTCTGTTCTAGTGTGACAAATACAAATATTTATTCTGGATCAAAGCGAGCATGAATGTCCAGTTTTAGACTCAGGGACTTCTTGACTTACCTACAGATTTTTGCAGGAGATACAAGCTGAATGAAAATAAAGAGACTAGAATTAAAACTCACATCTTCATGAATAATGATGAAAGGAGATAGACTTAATATACGTTAATAGGGGAGGCTTGAAACCTTATTATACAATTAAATTTATGAGGCTCCTGAATGGGCAGAATGAATCCAATTTTGGGGGGTGAGCCACTTCAACAAAACCTTTCTGAGTTTACAAATCAAGGGTTTTTTGTTTAGTTTTGTTTTTACTATTAACTATGGAACCCACACAGCATCTGGATGGCCGTTTCCACCCATCTAAAGCACTTAGCCATTCAGTCAACAAGGACCTATTAAGTATTCACACACATAAAGTATGTGTGCGTGCCAAGCACTGTGCCTAGTGCTAGGGATACAAAGAAAAGAAAAGCAAACTAACAACTCCATTCCCTGCTCACAGTCTAATGGAAAACAATATGCAAACCAGTATATCTGTGTGTGTGTATACATACTTTATGCATATTGTATATGTATACATGTGTATGTGTAAGTATATGTGCATATATATATATAGGATGAATTGGTGATAATCATTAGAGGCAAGGCCTTGCTATTATAGAAGGTGGGACTTGGAGGAAGACAAGGAAGCCAGGAGGTGGAGATGGGAAAGGATAGCATTCCTGGGATGGGAGACAGAAAAAATGCCGAGAGCCAAGAGATGGAGTGTCTTGTGCAAGGAACAGCCAGGAGCCTAGTGTCACTGGTAATAAATTAAAATGTGTTTGATTTCCTATTCAAATATATTTATTCTCATGGGGAAAAGAATCCCCTAAAAGATTAATTGATTAGACTAGTGTAGCATAAATTGTTCTTTGGCTGTAATGATTACCTTAAGATTTCATATAAAACTAAAAAAAAAAAAACAAGTTTTAGTGGTTTGTTGTAGATTGGGGGTAAGAGGAGAGCCTTATACATTTCACTCTTCCTTTCAAAACGACAACTTTGATTTTATCTTTTTAAGGAATTCCCTCCACTGATGTGATTCTATGCCCTTGTTGAGCTGACCAAGAACACCTATTACTTGTCAATGCCATCTGGTGGCAGTATATCCAAATTGCAGGGGCAGGTCTTGTGAAGAAACAAACCAACACTTCAATAGTTTGGTTAAAAGGGGAAAGATGTAAGGCTCTGATCTCCATTTTGGCTGTGTATTTAAAGTATTCTGGAGTTGACCTAGAGGTGATATGTCTGTTTTTCAGGGCATAATTTGGTAAATTTTATCTTTTAAGACACTAAAATCAATTCAATTACTAAAAATGTTCTTTCAATTTCTAGAAGTGAACCTTCTGGATCTTTTGACCAGATTTCAGAAATAGAATAATGGTGAGTGGGCAAATGAATAAGCTATGTTGCTATGTAGGAAATAACTTATTAATGATCCACTTCTCTTTGCTCAGATGGCAAGTTAGGTTAAGTAAGTGGATCAACTAAATCCTTTAAGCTAAATGGTACTTCAGTATCCTAAAGAAAAGGAGTACACCTCTTCCAAAGCCAAACTTATACCCAGTGAAAGAATTACATTCATACTGGAGAGACAATGATCACCACAATACTTCAATCTTCAAGCTATGTCATGTGTAAAAAGACTGAGTCCACAAGCCACTACTTTATAGTCATACCTTGACACTTGTACACATGTAAATATGAACATAGTATTCTCTTTTAAATTGGTTTCAACTTTTTTAATAAAGTTAAATGTGTATAAAGAACTAATGAAAATAGCTAAATAAGTATGGTGGGAAGGAGAGGAGAGGCCAGGACAAACCCTCTCTGTAATAGTAAAGTAATTCTCATTCCAACGAAACTCTCATTTCCCAGAAGGTCAAAAACTTGATCCTTGAAACTAGTAACTGTTGACTATCAAATTATAAGGCAGAACAATAAATCCAAGGCATGAAATACAACTGCATTCCCAAGTGGGCATTATAAACCTCTTCTCTGTCTAAAGCAGAGCAGGGGGCACTGCCCATTTGTACAATTAGTTACCTCTTTTGAAATGCACTTCTGGTACAGACAGACAATAACTTCCGATGCATTATGCAATGTGAAGAACACGGGAATGGACTGAAACAAAAGTAGGAAAGTAACCATCAAAAATCAGTACATTTTCCAGCAATGTTCCTAGTATAAGAGACCTGATTTTTATTTTTAAGAAAAAGTCAACAAGTGCAACAAAAATGTATGATCTTCTAGCAAAACAGAATATAAACACTTTTGTTTGTTCTGTTTATGATAAAACATAAGTCTTTATTTACAATGGGAGCTTTCTCACCAACTGGTAAGGAAAAAACCCCAGTCATATGTTATTCTTCAAATTGGAGTTACAAAAAACTCCTAAATTCACTTCTTTTTCCTTCTGAAGCTATTTTGTGGAGATTGTTATTTACAGACACTCTTAAACTCAGAGCCCCGTGAAGACTGCTAGGTATATATCCTATTGACAAAAAGAATAGGACCATAAACATCAAGCATTTACAGGATTACTTTTTGTAGCAGCAAAGAATTGAAATCAAAATGAACCCCATCGATTAGGATGACTAAACAAATTGTGTTACATAGATGTAATGGAATATTGTGCTGCTTTTAAGAAGTGATGAATCTAGACTGCACATGTATAATTTATATTGAATTGCGTGAGTTCTTAAGGGGGTGGGGAGGGCGGGAGGAAGAGAATTTGGAACACAAAGTTTTAAAAATCGATGTGAAAGTTTGTTTATACATGTAACTTGGGGAAAATCCTAAATAAATAAAATAATAAGAAATGATGAATCTAGAGAAGCCTGGAAAGATTTACATGAATTGATACAAAGTGAATCAACAAAACAATAAAAACAAATATTACAATAATGTAAATAGAAAGAGAAACAACTATAAACAATTGAAAATTAGTGTTGAAAATGACAAAAAAACCCATTTTAAGCCATGCCAAATGTGCTGATTTGTTATTGTTATTGTTTACTAATTGTTTGTTACAAGGAGAATACCACAGGGAAGTAGTGTCGGGAAAGATAGAAAAGGACACCAATAAAACATTTAAAAACTCACGGAAAAAAATAAAACCAAGTTCAGTAGAAGACGTGAACAAGCAGGGCAATTTTATTACTACCTTATTAATTTTTTTTTTGGTGGGTGAGGCAATTGGGGTTAAGTGACTTGCTCAGGGTCACACAGCTAGTAAGTGTTAAGTGTCTGAGGCTGGATTTGAACTCAGGTCCTCCTGACTCCAGGGCCAGTCCTCTATCCACTGCACCACCTAGCTGCCCCCTACCTTATTAAATTTAATATGCATTTTAATAAACTATGTAACATAGGTTTTTAAGTTCATATGCAATCTTCTTTTTGTTCTTCCCATACTGAAATGCTTGTGAGTTTTGATGATTCATAAATGCATGACAAAAAAGAAAAGAAAAATCATATGATTAAAAAAAATGAATGTTGCAAAATAAAAGAAAACAAAGCTAGCCCCAAAGAAAAGATAGAAAACACATCCTCTCAACTACTTTGCAGAAGTCAGGGGTTCACAGGTATGGAACATGGGTTAGACTTTTTTTTTAATGTATTGATCAGTTTTGATGAATTTTTTTCTTCTTCCTTTTTTTCTTTAAAAAAAAAATTCTTTTTTAATAGGAACTGTTCCCTGAGAAGAGGAGGCTATACAGGGAGAAATATAGGTGATGTAAAAGCAAAAGATATTTTAAAAATAGATAGAAACCTATTTTTTAAAAAAACTTTGCTAAAATCTAGGTGAGTTATACCCAAAGCCTTCCCTTTGTCTACTACTTTAGTAGTATCAAAAAAGGAAAAGAGGTTAGCATGGTATAACCTATTCTTGATCAATCTATGTTTGCTCTTTGTAATCACTGCTTCACTCTCTGGAAATTCATCGGAAATTTCTTTAATTCCCTGTTTTAGAATCTTTCCAGAAATTGAATTTAAGCTCATTGGCTTATAGTTTTCAGATTCTGTTCTCTTCCCCCACCCCTTTTTTAAAAAATAAGGACATTTTCCCTTCTTCAATCTTCTGCTATCTCTTCTGTTTTAGGTGATCTTTCAAATATCATCCACAATAACCACACCTATGTATTTCAAGATATGATGTTGTAGTTTATCTGGGACGAGGAACCTTCATTTACCAATGAAAGCTTACTATCTTACTATCTCTCCTTATTTATCTTTTTTTTTTTTTAAGTGAGGCAATTGGGGTTAAGTGACTCGCCCAGGGTCACACAGCTAGTAAGTGTCAAGTGTCTGAGGCCGGATTTGAACTCAGGTACTCCTGACTTCAGGGCCGGTGGCTATCCACTGCGCCACCTAGCTGCCCCTCCTTATTTATCTTGAGTGTCACCTCCCTCTTAGTCAATTTTGTTCTGTCATTTCCAGTTCAAAGGTCCTTCTCCTTGGCAGATACAAGTGAAACAAAATGAGATTTGAGCCTAACCCTCCCTCCCTCCTTCCTTCTTTCCCTCTTGCTCTTGATCTCTCGCTTTCACTAATAACCTGGAAACTAAGGTGCTGCTTATCAACTGAAGAATAACTTAACAGAATATAGCATATGAATGTAACAGAATACTACTGTGCTAAATGACAAAAGACATTTTCAGAGAAACTTGGGAAGGCTTGTGTGAACTGATACAGAATGAAGTAAGCAAAAGCAGAACAATTTATACTAGAAGATCAACATTGTAAAAATAACCAATTTTGAAAGACTTAATGATCAACAATGATTCCAGAGGACTGATGATGAACAGTGCTACCCATCTCCTGACAGAGAGGTAATGAACTTAAGATGCTGAATGAAACCTACAGTTTTGGATATGGCCAACATCCAAATTTGTTTTACTTGACTATACTTTTTTGTTATAGGAGGATTTTTTTTTGTTTTAAAAGGAAAAGGTGGGTAAAGGTGGGAGGAAAAAATAAATGCTTAACAATGAGAAAAATGAATTACAAAAAGAAAAATGAAGACAAAAAATTGAGCAGCTCTTCCTTCTCTCTGGTGTTGTCATCCTCCTATTTACTCTAAGCAAAAGCCCCATCTAATTTACTCCTTTGATGCTCCTCTTCCTTCTAATATGTCTAAAACAAACAAAAAAGTCTTGTTTGTGGTCCTTAGCTTCCCTTACCAGCTTCAGCTTATTCTGAGTTTTTGCATTCCTGATATTATTTTTACATGACATTACCACACTCATTCATTGTCTGTAATCTAGCCTTATTTTTATTTTATGTTAATTTCTTTTTCAAATATAAGTTTTATGGTTAGTTACCCATACATCCAAACTGGTCTCTTCAGACAAATCTGATTTCCTTTCCTCACTTTAATTGTTTCCTTTTATGTCTTTGGGGAGGTGGGGGGGTAGTCTTTCATTTGTGAGTATGTCCTGCTTCCTTAGCTAACTTCACCCAAAGTATTTTATATCATGGGATCCTATCTATCTTTCCTCCAACCCTTTGAAATCTGCTTTCTCCAAATCTAGGCTACATATCAGACTACATATAGATTTCTAATCTTTCTCTATCACAAGTTTTATGATGGAATGGTGTTAAGGGCTAAAATTCTAGCTATACTGTCTAAAATATCTAATGAGTGGTCGCCAATAAATTATAAGCTTTAGCAAGAGTTAGACTTTTAAGCATTTATTAAGGAGAATAAGAATTTGGTAAAGAGAGAGAGAAAGGCCTAGATTCCTATCTATTAAAGGGAGAGCATGTTTCTAGCTCCGCTCTCCACCACAGTCCAAAGGAAAAAGAGCGAGACAGAGCGCCAGTTTCTTCCTTCTTCCTCCCACTAGCCAACGTCACTTCCTGACGCCGAAGAAAAGACTCCTGGTGTTGCCCTCAAAGACCTTCACTTCATGGGCGGAACTCTTCTACAGTAAGTCTCCAGCAGGTGGCATCATTCCAATCGTTACAATGGATACTTTCTCTCTGCTCCCACCCACCAGAGTACCCATCATTTTCACCCCAACAATCAGCATCAGATCCAGAATAAAATTGCCCCTTCCTGGATATTCTTCCTCTTGAAGGATGAAATTATCAACAAAGCAAATAAAGAAGGTATTGGTTTGGATAGAGCACCTGCCCTGGAGTCAGGAGGGCCTAAGTTCAAATCCAGCCTCAGACACTTAACACTTACTACCTGTGTGACCCTGGGCAAGTCACTTAACTCCAATTGCCTCACCAAAAAAAAAAAGGTATTGGTCATTCGACTTTTTTTTGTTGTTGTTGTTTGTTTTAGTGGGGCAATGAGGGTTAAGTGACTTGCCCAGGGTCACACAGCTAGTAAGTGTCAAGTGTCTGAGGCTGGATTTGAACTCAGGTTTTCTGAATCCTGGGCAGGTATTTTATCCACCGTGCCACCTAGCTGCCCTCGGTCATTCTACTTTTGGAAGAAAGAGTTCCAACAAATGTCTGGATAATTGAAGCCCCCATCACTACTCTAGTATGTCTCTGTGCTGGGTCTATGATGCTTCCCAAACTCTTTTTCTATTTCTTCCTTTAGTCCAAATAAATATTAAGTATACTCCAATGACAAAATCACTTCTGTTTCTGCCTCCTTTGACTTTTACCCAAATAATCTCTGTCATGTTTTACCACCTCTAGTTCCTGGATTCCATGATTCTTTAATTTTGTAATTATCTCCATTTTATAGTTGAGGAAACTAAGGCTTGCTGAGCAATAATTTACTTATTCTAAGTCACGCTCCTAGAAAGTTGCTGAGTTAGGACTTTCAAAATCAGGCCTCCTAACTCCATATCCTCTGTATGTTCCATTTGTTGGGGATGTTCTTGCAAAAGTAATTCTTAGTCAGAAAAAGATTGGACAAGAGAGTTCCTGAGGCCCTTTCCAAGTCTGAGGTTCTGTGCCTATAGTCTTAACTATCCTTTCCTTCCTCTAGTCCTTAATAAAATTCAACACGAATCTAGTTTTGGGGTTTGTTTTTGTTTTTGCGGGGCAGTGGGGGTTAAGTGACTTTCCCAGCGTCACACAGCTAGTAAGTATCAAGTGTCTGAGCCTGGATTTGAACTCAGGTACTCCTGAATCCAGGGCCGGTGCTCTATCGACTGCGCCACCTAGCTGCCCCCACGAATCTAGTTTTAATAAGTGCTTGTCACCATTTTGTAAAAGTCGTATTTATCACTTTTATATAGTGTAAGAAGATAGTTAAAAGGCCAGCTGTTTTCTTGAGTACTTCACTGAGAAGGAAAGTACAACTGGCTATGCAAAACCAGCCTTAATTCCACAGCTGGACTCTGACTGCAACCCCCCCCACACACACACACACCTCACCAAACAACTTCAACTAGGACCCTCTGTTATGAGCATCTTGAGCATCGTAGCACACCACCTCCATAGGAGAAACATCATGGAAAATAATGTTTGAGAGAATCTGACACCAAAATTTACATACTTATCCTTTGTGGAGCCAACTTGCATTATGCAGCATTAGTTTTAGGAACCATTAAAAAAAAAAAAAAGTGCCCTGCAGCCAAAACCGGCTCCAGTTTGCCCAGCTAAGTTAACTAGGTCCACATGGGTTTCATCCTTTCTGTGGATTCTCACACCCACACACCACCTTCATTTGTTGAATGAGTTTAGTGCTAGAGACCCTGAGAGAGATTAAGAGAGGGAGAGAAAGACAGAGACAGAGAAACAGACAGAGACAAGAGAGACAGAGACTCTGATGTAAAGCCAAGAAAGCAGAATCAAAGGATAAATAAAGTGCCCAACCTTTCTGTCAACAAGCCTTCATCCAGACTAAGTAGTGACCTTATCTTCCTGAAGTAGAAGAACCCTCTGGTGTGGTGAACCAAAATCATGATGACATCACCTGATATTTGTACAAATGGGAGACTGGGTTCTGATCATCAGCCTGTTCAAATTCAGAATAGGCAGAGAAGAATACAATACCCTCAGCTAAATCCTTGAAGGTCTAGAAGATTTAAGGTTCTAGGAAAGAATGCCAGTCGGATTTGGATAAACAATAAATATTGGATATATGTGCCCATAAAAGTAATGCCATACTTCCTCCTGCAAGCTGCCTGAAGCGAACATCATCTCTGTGAACTTATTAAGTCCAGGAGGGTGGGGTAAGTGTGCTCCATTACTCTAAGTACCTGGGGAGTGAATTGAAATCTTTTCTCTCCTGCTCCAACAACCCTAACTATTGCATCATCCATTTGTGGTTTATAGGCAGCGGAGGGACTTTAGGGACACAGAAGCAAATTATTGGCGCAAAGTAGACCTGGCCCCAAGAGCCAGAGGTCTAGACAAAGGAGCAAGTTAGAGATCCTCTCTTTATTATATAAGCCCAGACATTCCAACAAGCAATAACATTGCTGTAATAACAATTCCTTTAACAAATGACGTAGGTAAGTCAGTTATGAGTTTCGAAGAGAGAAAATCTGGTAAATACCACTCAAAAATGTACTTATAAACTTACTATTTCAATTCCATCCTATGTGTTTTTGTTCTGGTGTAAATGTATGAGAACAAGGTTTCAAGGCCTTGTCAGTCAGTCAATAAGCATTTATTAAGTACTTACTATGTGCATTGTGAAATAGCTGCACCCCATTGGGAAGCTGTCAAACATACATTGGCACACCCATTGGTTAGAGAATAAATCTTCCATGATCTCTACCTAATGCCTCGAATGAACCAGCCAATCATTCAGATAGCCATTTTCAAGCCAACTAAAGTCCCATGCTTAGTGATATCTCTTAATTGTTTCGTTTTAAATCAGAAAAATCCAAGAAGATGCTAGTTTATGCTACCTGTGCAGTAAACACACAGGGTTGTTTTTTTGTTTTGTTTTTAAAAATAAGCATTTCTTTCTCTGGGGGGAAGTTACAACAGCACAGAGACTGAATTGACACAGCTTGGCTTCGCCCACTCTAAGAAGGATAACTCTCAAAGACAGGATTCTGTGTAAGTGCTTGCAGTTCTAATGAGTGGGAGCTGAATGAGTACAAGTCTAAGAGTTGGGAGACCTGAGTCTTAGTCCAAGTTAATAATTTCTGTCACCTTGTATAAGCTGCTTAATTTCTTTGTACATTCTGGGCTTCAGTAATCATCCATCAAATCAGGAAAGAGAATACTTGTAATATGATCAATCTCACCACTTGTTTTAAAGATCATATAACATGTTGCTTTGAAGAAACACATTTAAAGTACTGGGAAAAAATCTAGGGTAATATAACACTCTGCTTACCATCATCATCATCATCATTGCTGACATTTATAAAGTATGTAAATCGCCTTATTATACATTCTCATTTGAGCTTCAAAATAACCCTGTGAGGCAGTACTGTGGGAATTATCTCTATTCAACAGATGGGGAAACTGAGGTTCAGAAAGAGAAAGTTATTTGCTCATTGTCACAAAGGTGAAATGTCTGAATCAGGATTTGAACCCAGGCCTTCACTCTGCCATACTGTCTCCAGCGTCAAAAGAAGGAGGAGAAAAAATAAAACAAAAAAGCCTCTGAACAATAATAAATAGTTCCAATAAAATTTGTGTGCTCTACTGGATAGCAAAGGCAAGAGAGAACCTTTCAGGCCAGACAATTGTGTGTAAATAAAACTTCATGTCAGAATTAATGATACTAATGAATAATAATAGCTATAATGTATGTAGTGCTTTAAGATCTGAAAAGTACTTTCCAAATACTATCTCATTTTATCCTCATAACAACTCTCGGATTTAGATGCTATTCTTATCATCGTTTTATAGTTGAGGAAACTGAAGCAGAGAGAGGTTAGATGACTTCAAGCGATTGATCAATAATCAATGAATAAACATTTATTTTCTACTATGTGCTTGGCACTATTCCTGCCCAGGGACACCCAGCTAGTAAGTGTCAGAAACCATATTTGAACAGTGACAACATCAAGAGAGAGGGAACAAAGAACAGTCAGTGTTCAAATGAACTATTTTGGGCCAGGAATAAATTGGTATTATTAATCAAACATCTTCTCTTTGAACTTATCCAGTATAAATTTGTACTTCTTTTCCCACAGACAAAACAATATAAAACAAACAAAAAACTATTAAAACTACATAAGCCCATGTGTCTGTTTTAATTCTGAAGTTACATTTTACAAGGCTTACTCTTTTTCTAGTTTTCAATTTTGTGCAAGTTGTTTTTAATTTGGTTTGCCAACTAATAAAATGGTTACACATTCTAAAATTTTGACCATAAACTGATGGTTAAAACTTGGAATGCTTTTACTATAAAAAACAATGTTAGATTCCCAGGCTAGACCACAAGATTACTGAAATCAAAATGTTGTACTAAATTACCAATAGTTCTGAATCATGGGAACAAAAAGTCATGGGGTTTAAGAAGGACAAAGGGAAAGTTTTCCTAATGTCCTAAATGACAGGGTTACTTTAGCCTTTAACACTTAAATACCCCACCCCAGGCATGCCCTACTCCCCACTAAAGTCCTCTGTACATCAAAATTATCTATTTTATTCCCCTTTGGGAGAAAAAAAAACAGCTAAGTGTTAGAAAGACTCAGTTATAATTTTACAGGTATGAAAAGATCTGCTCCAGGGGAGAAGGCTCCTTCTGCTAATAGATAAAAGCAACTGTTACGAGATTTCTAGTTTTAGAAAGTTGCCTGGGAAGGGGCAGCTAGGTGGCCCAGTGGATCAAGCATCGGCCCTGGATTCAGGAAGACCTGAGTTCAAATCCAGCCTCAGACACTTGACACTTACTAGCTGTGTGATCCTGGGCAAGTCACTTAACCCCCATTGCCCTGCAAAACAAACAAAGAAAAACAAAAAAACCCAGAAAGTTGCCTGGGAATACTGCAAGGTTAAGAGACTTTCCCAGAGTCAGACAGCCAGTATGGATGTGTCAGAAGAGGGATCTGAACTCTGATCTTGGTTATTCAGAAAATAGCCCTTTATCCATTATACTAAGACAGATCTGTGAATTAATTTGCTGTACAAGACCTATGAAGCAAGGTAGTGTGATGGATAGAGGTGGTATCAGATTAGATAAGCTTGAGTTCAAGTCTCTCCTCAGGGACATGATTGCTAGGTGACCTTAGGCCTTTGTTCTCAGTGTCTCAGACTACTTTCTGACACCATTGTTGTAAATAGGTACCAATTTGCATTGGTAGAGGGAGTATTCTCACTGGGAGTTCCCTAAGCCATATCCAGAATTGATTCTTCCCTAAGATTTTTTATTTTTTATTTTTAAAAGAGGATAGTTGTCAACCTATAAGAATATTTAATAGGTAGAAATTAATGTATAGTAAGAAAAAAAGGGAAGAATTCAGGCAGTTATAGGGGAAGAGGTTGCTTTGTGCGAAGGCACCATGGATCCTGCTCCTCCCCACCCTAGCCTTGCCTAGGAATCTAAACCCCAAGATCAGCTGCATTGTTATTTTTGCTTTCCCCAAGAACAGTTTATTCCTGACTTCTACTTATACATTCTTAGAGTCTCCAAGATGGTAATTTTTTTATGAGAGTTTCAATGTCAAAGGTCACAGATGAGAGTAAGGAATAAGGTAAGATGGGATGTGTTTGTGTACATACAAGTCACTGGTATATCAGGGGTTTAAAAGCCAGTGATTGTCTATAATATACCATCTAGATTGTATTATTTAGTCAATGCTTAGATTTTTTACTTATTTTTCCTAACATACCAACATGACATTTTACAAATAGATCAATTCACTGTGCTACCTTCTGTCTTTAAAGGGAATACAAGAAAGAGCCATTTTTGACAGAGAGAATACACAATTACTTTAGACCACAAACCTGGACTTTGAACATGGATGAATTGGAAAACATAGATTATGGCTCGGGATGGGTACATTTTATTCAAGGGAAAAAAGATAGATTTTTTTATGTGGGAGGAGATAGAAAGGGGGTAGAATAGAATAGCAGATGGAGTTATATATTCATGTGAGGAAAGCCAGAAACCAGAGGGAAGAAGCACAGAGGATAGCAAGTGAGCAAAGATCAATAGAGGCAGAAACAGTAGTAATATTGCTATCTGAGTAGACAGACCACCCTGATAGAAACAAAGAAACAGTTGAGGAGTGCAGAAAAAATATCACAAACTTGACACAAAGGCATAATATAATAGTGATGGAGGACTTCTTAATTGGCCAGACATCTGCTGCAGCCTTCTCTCTCTGCCTAAAGCAAAGAGCTAATAACTTCTCAATATGACTTCATGATAATCTTATCCTTGAAATGAATTATTTTGTCAGTGTTTTCCAATATCCCAACAAATGTGGGGTTTGGTGGCTTTGATCCATCTCCAAGACCATCATTTTCTAATGTTTTCCCAGTCTTTTCTCCAGTTGAGTTACTCTATGAGCTTACTTCTCATATTATTGTCCATGCGGTGTTTGACTGTATTGATTTTGCTTATCTACCACATTCCATTATCTTGACACATTCCATTATTAACATTTCTAAATTCTCCCTGGTATTTTGATGTTTTGTTACTATTTCCTCCCATGATTGCTTAGCTGAATTCAGTTCTCATCCCTTTCATAACCTAATAATGTTTATTCTTCCTTTTGTAAAGGAGTATCCTTGTTGTACTCACCAAAAGGCAAAAGGGAGGCAATTAATATAATAATAATAATATAGAAAAGCTCTGTTCCCAGAGCTGACCCTTACTTTTTAAAGGCCGTGTATGTCTAATCCTTCAGCCAGCCAACTAGTTGAAGTTTCCTATGTCCTCTTGGCTGCCTTGACCAAAGCCCCATATTTCCATCACATTAAACCAAGAAACATCTTCACTTCATGGGCAGGTTATCTAGGCAGTTACTTCATACTCTAATGACTAATTGTTTAAGAAAATTTCTAAATTCTTCCCATATACTTTGGTCTTTTGATTGTCTGTTATCCACTTAAGCATCTCTCATGATTTCTTTTTTTTTAATTAATAAAGTATTTTATTTTTTTCCCGTTACACGTAAAGATAGTTTTCAACTTTTGTTTATACAGGCTTTCCAATTTCATATTTTTCTCCCTCCCTCCCCCCTCCCCTAGACAGCAGGTAATCTGATATAGGTTTTATATATATATAATATGTAACACATTGATCCTATTTCTGCATTAGTCATGTTATAAGAGAAAAATCAGAGCAATGATGAAAAACCTCAAAATAGAAAAAACAACAGCACGAAAAACAAAAGAAATAGTATGGTTCATTCAGCATCTATACTCCACAGTTCTTTTTTTTTTTTTCTTGGATTTGGAGATCCTCTTCTATCAATCTCTCATGATTTCTTGCATTTTCTTGCATCCTGTTTTAGCATCTATTTCTTCAAGTACTTTTCCCCTTGTTTCTTATACTCAATATTTTTAAAATTATATTCTAAATTTCTTCAGTTTGCTTATTGTCTTTTTGGAAAATTTTAATATTTGAGAGAAAATTTACTACAATATTCATTTCTATTGTCACAAGTGCAGCATAGTGGCTAAAGAACAAGTCTTAAGAATCAAGATCTGGGTTTGAGTCCCTCACCTGACACATACTGATTGTGTGACCTTGGGCAAGTCCTTTAACCACTCAGAGTCCCAGGAAACTCTCTAATACTAGAAACTGGAGAGAAGATGTTAATCTGTATTTGTAGAGAAAGTTCCTCACCTTTCTACTGGCATTAACTCTCTGTTTTCTTCCTGTTCGTCTCATGGCTACCAAGACAAATATATTATTCATGTTAATGGTTCTAAATTGTCTAGCAAAGTTGACATTCCAAATTAAACAATACTCTGTCCCTTCCTTAACTGTGCACAAAGATCACTGGCATTTGTAGTTAAGAAAACACATCACATTGAGAGGTTTAAACTCCTCTGTGAGCTTCTCAGATTAGGTCTGAGATTTAGCTACAAGGGAAACAGTGCTCTGTTTTTCTCTTCTTAAGAGGCAACTCGTTCAGAATGTTGCTTATTCTGGATACATCATTTCCCACAGTATCCACATGTATCAAGCATGAGCTATATTTCTTCCTCATGGCCATAGAATTGCAGCCTGGGGTGGCCCCCCTGAATCCTCACACACAAAGGAAAGCATGTGGCTTCCTCCACTCCTCATCCTTGAACCCTGCTTGGGTGTTGGAGAGAGAAGAACTACTAATGTACAAACATGACAGCCAGAAGCCATTTAGTGACAGATAATAAAGCATTCCTCAATGATCCCAGAGTACTCCACAGTGATGCAATATGGTTTAATAACTGATGTTAATGAGGAAGGCTCTCAGTCATGAGAAAAGATTAAATTAGGTTCAGAATTCTCTGCTTAAGAGATAGGGACTGGACCTGGAATTTCATTGATATAGAGAACTCTTGATTTTTCTTTCACAACATGACTAATGTAGAAATCTGTTTAACATGACTGTACATGTATAACCTATATCATCACATTGCTTGCTGTCTTGGGGAGGGAAGAGGAGGGAGAAAAATTTGGAACTCAAAATCTTACAAAAATGAATGTTATGGGGCAGCTAGGTGGTACAGTGGATAAAGCACTGGCCCTAGATTCAGGAGGACCTGAGTTCAAATGTGACCCCAGACACTTGACACTTACTAGCTATGTGACCCTGGCAAAAAAAAAAAAAAAAAAAGCCCTCTAAGGAATAATCTCAGAAAATTAATTAGTCATATACTTGTATCTGCATGGAAATATCATGATTTTAACTAAAACTATTTGAGTGCTATTTCAAACACTGGAAATAATGTTAAGAAAACCAAGTTCTTTTTAACAAGAGAGAATTGTACATTGGCCCAATGACTCTTTTTTCTTCATTACTTACCAATCTAGATAATGCCCTAGAACCTGCGTAGATTATCCCCACAAACATCATTGAAGAGGGAAGCCATGCCAGAACCTTGGCCCTGAGGGGGAAAAATTCACAATTCATTACCAAGCAGCATGTCAATCATAAGAGGCACAACTAATTAGGAACAGAGCCTGCAGAGAGACCACAGAGGTTAAGAGTGGTGATTTGACAGTAATTGACAGGTTGTGTGAGATATATTTTTGTGTCCAATGAAAAATGAGTTAGGCAAAGTCCTCCCTCACTCTTTTGAGAAAGAAAGGAAGGGAGAGGGGGAAGAAAGAAAAAAGGAAGGGGGAGAGAAAAAATGAGGGGGAATGAAAGAAAGAGAGAAATGAAGGAAAAAAGAGAGAGACAAAGGAAAAGAAGAAAAAGAAAGGAAGAAAGAAAGAAAAAGAAAACTACACTCCTGTTTAATCTTCCCTTTATATTTCTTACTGATCCTCTTTATAATGGGGATTGATATGAAATGGAAACAGAGTATTATAACCCAGAAGAAGGAAGAGAATTTGAATGTTAACCAGAGTTTTGGGGGGAGGGGAAGTGGGAGGAATTTCATCCTGGGTTCTAAATTTTAAAAGTGCTGCCAAAACTTGCAGTCCTTCAGCAGTGTAGAAACAACAAGAGTTTAGCACCTACTTGGCAAGGATAATTAATTAAAATAGAAAGGATTAGATGATGAAATGGGGTGGGGTGAGCTCCCTCCTTGCCACACCTCTGCTCCTTTCCCTTCAAGGGTGCCCTTATACAGCAGGGTCCCCAGTAGCTTTGTGCCAGGCTTCTTAGGGTCTCTGTCTATCCTATGAGGTAGTAGCCCACACTCCTTGATTTTAAATGAGGGTACCTTCCATACCATTTACCCCAGGAATGGCTTTGTGGTATTCTGCAAAGAAGGAAACAATCATTTCTATGTGTCAGGCACTGTACTAAGTACTTCACAAATATTATCTCATTTGATATTCACAACAACCTTGAGAGGTAGGTACTACTATTTTCCTCATTTTACAGTTGAGGGAACTGAGGCAAAGGAAAAGTAACTTGTCCAGAGTCACACAGCTAGTAAGTGTCTGAGGCCAAATTTGCTCAATCCACTTCATCACCCAGCTGCCTCTAGGCAGACTTTGGGGAGATGATGTAGTACAATGTAAAGAACATTCATTGGCCCTGGAGTCAGAGACCCTGAGTTCCATTCTCACCCCTGAATCTTCATAACGTCTTAATAATACCAGTAGGTCACCTGAACTCCTTGAGCTTATTTTCCTTATCTGTAAAATTAACAGGAAGGAAGGAGATGGCCTCTGACATCTCTTCCAGTTATAGATCTGTGATTATTCTGGGAGCAAAAATTCCTAGTTATACAGCTCTGCAAATAAGTGAGCTATTCTTTATCTCTCAAATAGGTTAAAAATAAAAGTCACAGACTAGTGCCAAATTGCATGGTTGTTGTTTTTTTTAATGACCGATTGTTGTTCCTTCTGTTTGACTAAGAAAGCTTCTTTTGACAAATGTACCTGACAGCTCCACCCAACCATAGCAAAAGGAATGACAGACTCACAGGACAGGAGCCAAATGAAGAGTGATGAAAAGCCATCTCTACAACCTCACAATGGCTGCTTAAACCATTAATCTGACATTTCCTGTACACCCAGTTTCTGGGAATCTTCAAGGACTAAGGAGAAATTTTCTTTGATTCAATTATAGCACTACTAGGAACCGCCTTTTCAGCATGATTTATAGCTTGTAACATGCTATAATCTTGTCCCAAACAAGAAAAGCACTTCTTTTCCCTGGACAATCTAGGGTGCAGGTTACTGGTGCTTACATCTCACCTCCTGTCACTTATAAATGGGTTTCCATCTGCCAATTGAAACTCCTAGGGTCATTTTAACAACCAACACAAACAAATGAAGCTATTCCAGCAAAAGGCATGAATTTCAGGTAATTCACGGCTGAGTGTCAGTTATCGGAAATTGCCCAACAAGAATGGCACTTGCCCACATGTAAAGTTCTTCAAAGGTTTGGATTGCATGTGCAGACATAGCATCCACTCACACCCCCATATGGGATCATACCTGCCTTTGTTCAAATTGCTGAACCCTGAAAAAACAGTTCCTTGCCTACTACAAGGCAAAATTAAAACACAAATCATCTGTGAGCAATTCCCTGGCTCCCAGAAGCACTGGAGTAAAGAGATGTCTGAAATCTAAACCCCAAGGCAGAGTGGGGAAAACAGAATCTTGCTTTGGGGCCAAAACCTTCTCTAATGTTTCAAGAAGGGTCAGCCTGTTGCTAAACTTCTTCCAGGAAAAGGCTTCAGCATTAAGTGTCTCTGGGTCTAGCTGACATGGGTTAATGCAGATAGGATAGGAGCTTGAAACAGAAACAACTGAGTGTGGTATAGTGATAGGAAGGATAGAGTGGAGACATCAACACCAAGAATGGATCAGCTCCTTTAAGGAAGGAGGCTGTGCTTTGGGTAAAACAGCAGCTGGCACAGCTGGAAGCATAGGTCCTCAGTATGTAAGGTCAATGAGGTTGCAAATATTTGTTCTTGATTCCTCCTTGTGAAATAAACAAAGCAAACTCCTGCTGGTTTAGATATTCCAAGAGACACCAATAAGGTTGAAAAGTCAGTAGACCTGAAGGAAAAGAAAAAATCTCTGGGGGAACATCTTGTCTATTTATCCTTCTACCCAAAAACACAATTTAAAAAAACTAAAGGAAAGAAACAAAACAGAGCAAAATGAAAACAAGAGTCACTCTTTAAATCAAAAAGATTTTGGCAAATTGCTGAAATATTCATTACCTTGCATTAGACACACACAGCCCCCTAAAACAGAAAAGATAATTTCTCTCTGCATGTGCCATTGGCCATAGACACTCTGGGAACTGGTACCTGGGTTGCCATAAAGGACTATGATGGATATTGACACTGAACTAAGCTACCTCCAACAAAATTTGAAAGTCTTTAGAAGCATGAACTCTGAGTTGAAAGGGAAGTCAGAGGTTTCATCCAAGAAGTACTTAACAGGAATGTACTCTTCAACAAACCCAACAAGTGGTCATCGAGTCTCCACTTGAAGATCTTCTTCAGTGAGGAGGAAGCTGCTGCTTTCTGAGGCAGCCCACTCTACTGTGAGACAGCCCTAATTGGGAGGGAAATGTTTCTCCCTACATTCAATATATTTAATCTACCTCTCTGAAATTACCAATGATCTTTTTTTCTAGTGTCACCTACTGGGGTCAAGCAGGAAAAAGTATATAAAGCCTTTTCTATATAACAGACCTTCAAATAGTTGAAGGCAACTGATGGTTTCCCTTCTCCAGGCTAAACATTCCATTTCCTTCTAAAAGCATAATCTTCAAGCCTTTCATCATCTTGATTACTCTACTCCAGCTTATCAATGTAGTACCCGTGACTGACCCAGGGCACAGTACAAAAACAAACAAACAAACAAACAAAAACTACCAAAATCCTCAACCTAAGTATCATGCTTCAGTTAACAAAGTCTAAGAAAGCTTCTTTGACCACCATGTTACAATGGTTCATTCATATTGAGCTTAAAGTCTTCTAAGAACCCCAAATATTTTTCATATGAATTTGAAACAGAAACAGTCGCCCTCACTTTGAGTCTTGCCTTTAAATGTTTTGGTGTCATTCTCTTCTGCATTTGTGTCTTGAGTGTCCCTGCCACCATAACAGCTATTATGGCAGATTTCTGTTTTTGTTTGTCCATTATTCCATCCAATTTCTTGACTTTGGGTTCGATGTTTGGGCTGGGCTAGCACCTCCGGAGGGAAGGTCTCAGCTGGCTCTGTTGCTGCTTTCTTGGGCAACTGAGGGTTAGGTTATCTCAGGGTCTCAGGGACGGGCTGGGGACCTGTGAGCTTTCAGTGCTTTGAAGGGGTCTGATGACAAATTATAGTTGTTGCTCCCCTATTCTAAGTGTAAGGGGCTAAAATCCTAGCTATACTATCTAAAATCTAATGAGTGGTCACCAATAAATTATAGGCTTTAGCAAGAGTATTTTTATTTATTAAAGAGCATTAAGATCAGAGAGAAAGGTGAAAATCTAACTATTTTCTAAGAGACCCCATCATCCGACCCACCATGGAGAGGTCAGGAACCAAAAGAGGAAAAAAGCTCTCTCCCAGTGTCCGCTTCCTACTTTATGTGTTCCTCCCAGAAATGGGAGGCTCCCCAAGTTGATTGGCTGGTAGCCTTGATAGGCAGTACCCACGGGCAAACATCAATTCCTGACGCCAAGGACCTTGACCACATGGCTTGCCCTCAGACACCTTCTCCTCATGGCAGAGCTTTCCTACAGTAGCTCTCCAGCAGGTGGCATCATTCCAATAGTTACATAAGCTCAGCAAATTCTTGACCTGGGTTTGGATATGAACAATAGCAGAATCCCACTGGTAGACAGTAGAGAGCCTATCAGCCAGCTAGAAAACTTTATTCATTCAAAGTGACAGAACTATAGGTTACCCTTTGATCTGAGATTCCTGCCCTGGTTATTCCTTTACAGTCTGGACTAGAAGCTGGAACCGAGTCCTCACTCTGCTCCTGATGTCTGGGTCATACAGCTGTTGTTTGCTTCTGAAATTCCTTCTTTCTCAATACACTGCCCAGGATCTCCCTACCCAGGAATGCCACCTTTGGGCACAGGTACTTCCTCAACCCATGCTGGATATGTTACTCAGAACTCAATAGTGGACCATGAAGCTTCAGGTTATTACCTGTCCCACTATGGGTAGGTGGTATGGGTCCTCTCTCCTTAGTTCACAGTCTCTTCCTGGGTGCTGGAGTACTCCAAACGTAGCATGCTCCTGGTCTGACCCTGTCCCAAATGTCCACAGATCTCTGTCTGACTCACTGTGCCAAGCTGGGCTAGAAAAATGACTCACTGTGACTTTTGCTGGATCTCCCCTATGAGATTCAAGCTAGTTCATTTTCTAGGTCAGTTTGGGGGAATTTTTGTGGAAGAGTTTGCTGCACCACTTCCTACTACTCTGCCATCTTGGCTCTGTCTCCTCCCCACCAGGTGGCTTCTTCTTAAGAATCAATTTACCAGGTCAAAGAGAAAGTGGCTGTGGTTACTCACAGGCCAGGCAGGCTGAGAAGAAGCCCAATCACCCCCTGGGCCATGCTGTAGCTCAGAACACTGTGTTCTGAAAGCAACACTACATTTTAAGAAGGAGTTAAAAGGGGCAGCTAGGTGGCGCAGTGGATAGAGCACTGGCCCTGGATTCAGGAGGACCTGAGTTCAAATCCAGCCTCAGACACTTGACACTTACTAGCTGTGTGACCCTGGGCAAGTCACTTAATCCCAATTGCCTCACCAAAAAAAAAAAAAAAAAAAAAAAAAGGAGTTAAAAGCCAAGAAAGAGGGGATCAAGATGAGTAGGCAAAGAAAACAGCAGACCATCGAAACCTTCTTTGGGGCCAAGGTAGACCAGAATACACCCTCAGAAGAAGATAATAACAAAGTTAAATCTCCTGCATCCAAAGCTTCCAAAAAAAATATGAATTGGGCTCAGGCCATGGAAGTACTCAAAAAGGACTTTGAAGAGAAAGTAGGAGAGATAGAAGGAAGATTTAGAGAGGTGGAGGAAAGAATGGAAAGGGAAATGAGAGCAATGCAGGAGAGTCATGAGAAAAAAGTCAACAGCTTAAAAGATAAATGGAAAAGGAGATACAAAAGCTCTCTGAAGAAAATAATTGCCTAAGAATTAGGATTGAACAAATGGAAGCTAGTGACTTTATGAGAAACCAAGACACAGTAAAGCAAATCCAAATGAATAAAAAAAATAGAGGGCAATATGAAATATCTCCTTGGAAAAACAGCTGACCTGGAAAATAGATCCAGGAGAGATAATTTGAAAATCACTGGACTACCTGAAAATCATGACCAAAATAAGAGCCTAGACATCATCTTCCAAGAAATTGTCAGGGAAAATTGCCTTGATATTCTAGAAGCAGAAGGTAAAACAGAAATTGAAAGAATACACTGATCGCCTCCTGATAGAGATCCCAAAAGGAAAATTCCAGGAATATTATAACCAAATTCCAGAGATCCCAGGTCAAGGAGAAAATATCGCAAGCAGCTAGAAAGAAGGAATTCAAATACTGTGGAGCCAGTCAGGATAACACAAGATCTAGCAGCTTCTACATTAAAGGACTGAAGCACATGGAATATGATATTCCAGAGGGCAAAGGAAGAGCCAATTTACCAGGTATATGCTTCAGGGAATTCAATGAAAGAAAGAAAGTCTCTATATACACCAAAATAGTCAAAGCAACACTTTTTTTTTTAAGTGAGGCAATTGGGGCTAAGTGACTTGCCCAGGGTCACACAGCTAGTGAGTGTTAAGTGTCTGAGGCCGGATTTGAACTCAGGTACTCCTGACTCCAGGGCCGGTGCTCTATCCACTGCACCAACTAGCTGCCCCTAAAGCAGCACTTTTTTAATAACAAAGAACTGGAAAAAGTATATGCCCATCAATTGGGGAATGGCTAAACAAATTGTGGCACATGAATATAATGGAATATTACTATGTTGCAAAACTGATGGTGATGAAAAATTCAGAGAAGCAAGGAAGATTGATATTAACTAATTCAAAGTGAAGTAAGCAGAGCCAGGAAAACAGTAAACACAATGATTATAACAATTAAGTGGAAAGAACAATAACAAAACAACCCAAACTGAATGCTATGACATTATAAGGACTAAACTTGGCCCCAAAGAAAAGATAGGGGAACACTATTCACTCACTCCTCAATGCTTTTTTTTGCAAAGGTGGAGACCCTCATATTTATCATTTTTTAAATACGTCGGTTAGTTTTGATGAACTTTGTCTTCTTCCTCTTTTAAAAATTCTCATTATTTATTAATTATGTATGATAAGAGTTGCCTCTCTGGGAGGGGATGAGGGTACAGATGCAGTAGGGAATTTAGCTGATATGGAAACAAAAGATTTCAGTAAATTTTTTTTAAGAGCCAATGTGCTATAACAGAAAGAGCAATGGACTAGATGGTCAGACACGAATATAAATCTCAGTTCAGATGCTACGTCAAGTAACCTAACCTCTCTGTAAAGTAAGGATAATCATATCGATACTGGCTATCTCATAGAGTTGCTCTGGGGGAAGTGCTTTATGAATCTTAGAGTACCATAGATAAATGAGCTTTTATCACTATTATGGTAACTTCTGTTTCTCAGGAAGCCTCAAAACTCCCACTGCTTCTAGGCTCTTCCCTTATCCTTCTAGGTAGGGTCCCCAGATTAGGCTGGGGTTGTAGCATCAAACTCAAATAGAAAAATGACCACTAAACCTTACATAATGATCCCTATAGCTGCTTATTGACTTATAAAACCGCATAGCACAGAGGTAGCTAGGTGGCACAGTGGATAAAGTACTGGCCCCAGATTCAGGAGGATCTGAGTTCAAATCCAGCCTCAGACACTTGACACTTAATAGCTGTGTGACCCTGGGCAAGTCACTTAACCTTCATTGCCTGAAAAAATAAAATAAAATAAACTGCATAGTAACATTACCTATGATCTATTGTATTTTTATTTATTTTGTTAAATATTTTTCAACTACATTTTAATCTGGCTCCTGGCCACACTCCAAAAATGTTGTGGGTCACATGCAAATACTGGCAAATTACTTGACACCTCAGGGCTAGAGGATCAGAGGAACAGACTTTTCCAGCTGGAAAGGCCCTTAGAGGATGACTAGTCCAGCATCTTGATTTTATAGATAATGAAACTGAATTTCAGACGGCTGAAGTTACTTGCCCAAGATCATGCAGATGGTCAAGAGAAGAGCTGAAATTGGAATGCAGGTCCATATTCAAGCCTCTCTCCAGTAGACCATGCTGAAATGTCAACAGGATAAGAAGTATATTGGGGGGGGGGGGGGAATGGCCTAGGCAGAGAAATAAACCACCCTCTAGTCCTTGGCCATTCAGTCCTATGCAGATCACATGAGATCAGCCAAGGAGTGATGCGGCCTAGAGTGGAGAGTCAGGAGAACCAGATGCTATTCTTGGCTTTGTCACTAAATGACAAAAAGAGAAAAATACTCATTCTGAAGTCAGGAGATCAGAGATTGAGTGCAATCTCTGCTGCTTACTACCTGCGGGACCTTGGGCAAATCACTCAACTTCCTTTGGCCTTAATTTCCTCAACTGTAAAATGAGGTAGGAAGGTTGACCTGGTTGGCCTTTGAAATCCTTTCCAGTTCTAGATCGATGGGACAGCTAGGTGGTGCAGAGGATAGAGCACTGGGCCTAATGTCATGAAGACCAGACACTTATTAGCTATGAGACCCTGGGCAAAACACTTAACCCTGTTTGCCTCAGTTTCCTCACCTATAAAATGAACTGGAGAAGGAAATGACAAACCACTCCAGTATCTTTGCCAAGAAAACCCCCCAAAAGGGTCATGAAGAATCAGACAATAAAAATGGCTGGGGGCAGCTAGGTGGTACAGTGGATAAAGCACCAGCTCTGGATTCAGGAGGACCCGAGTTCAAATCTGGCCTCAGACACTTGACACTTACTAGCTGTGTGACCCTGGGCAAGTCACTTAACCCTTATTGCCCCACAAAAACAAAAACAAAAAACAAAAAATAAAATTAAAATGGCTAATGATCATTATCTGTGAGACCTAAGGCAAATCATTTGAGTTCTTTCTGCCTCCATTTCTTAATCGACAAAATGGGGAAAATACTTCTCATACATGACACTGGGTTGTGATAACCGATTTATCTATGCCCTTGTTGAGACACTGTTAATGAAGAAGAAATCCACTTAATGAAAAATGAGGAAAATTATTTGTTGTTCAGTCATTTTTCAGTCCTGTATGACTCTTCACAACCCCATTTGGGGTTTTCTTGGCAAAGATATTGGAGCAGTGTGTCATTTCCATTTCCAGATCATTTTGCAGGTGTGGAAACTGAGGCAAACAAGGTTAAGTGACTTGCCCAGGATCATACAGCTAGAGTCTCAGATCATATTTTAACTCAGGAAGATGAGTCTTGCTGACTGCAGGCCCTGACTCTATTCCCTGTACCACCTAACTTCCAAGAGGAATATTATATTTTCTCTAAAATTCACTGAGAAGATACCGCTGGTTTTTAGAGGTTTCTTGATAACCATCATCCTAACCTTATATGATTGAACACTCTTTGGTGGAAGAGAGATTTGCGCCACAAAGCCTAAGACCTAAAGAATGCCTCTCTCAACCACAAGCTATATGGAAAACTACCAAATTAAATTTATAATACTTGGGAACAAACACCTTTGCACAAATGTTGGGTATAACCCTTGACTTGAACCACATTTTTAAAAGGTAAATTTAATCCATTTTAAGGCATGCAGGGTTTGAAGAATTCAATGCTATCAAAATTGAAAAGAAAAATTTCTCAGTGCCATGGAAATCAACTAGAGACGGGACTGACAAAGGTATGAAACTATATACTGAATTATTGAACATGCACTGAACTGAACATATGGCAGGTTTTTATTTAATTTTCTTTTTTATTATGAACTCAAATATCAACAAACATGAATATTTCAATAGACAAAGAAAAACAAAGGGGATCAGAGAGGGAACTTCAGTTATGTTCATTTTTTCCATTACAGACATCTTTTTGTTGTTGTTGTTGTTGTTGTTGTTTAGTTGTTTCAGTCATGTCTGATTCTCTATGACCCATTTGGGGGTTTCCTTGGCAAAGGGACTGGAGTGGTTTGCCATTTCCTTCCTCCAGCTCATTTTACAGATGAGGAAACTGAGGTATACAGAGTTAAATGACTTGCCCAAGGTCACACAGCTAGTATCTAAGGTCAGATTTAAACTAGGAAGATGACTCTTCCTGGGTCCCAGCCCAGTGCTCTATCTACTGAGCCACATAGCTGCCCACATACATCTTGGGGTTTTGGTTTGGGTTTTTGCAATAATTCAAATTTGATAAAGTCATTCCAATGCTGCCTTCCTTGTCCATGACCCCTCTGGAAATTCATTCTGCTCTATTTTTATTTTTTAAATGATTCACTGACAGTCTTTTCTTCCTTTTTCAGTATTACCATAAGTACCATCTCTCCAACTCTCCCCCACCAAAAAAGAAAAAAAGAAAAAAGAAAATCATCTCTTATAACAAATAAGTAAAGCCATGCAAAACAAATCCACCAAAGGGTCATGTCTGAACATGCACATCTCAGCCTGCACCCCTAGTTCATCACCCCTCTGCTAAAAGGTGGGAAGCATCATTCATCATAAGTCCTCTGGAGTTGTGTTTGGTCATTTCATTGACCAAAGTTCTTAAGTCTTTCACAGTTTTTTCATTGTAAAATGTATTATCCTATAAATTGTTCTGTTGGTTGAGCTCATTTCACTCTGTATCAGTTCATATAAGTCTTCTCAGGTTTCTCTGAAACCATCCCTTTCATCAAGTCATAATACAATAACATTCCCCTACATCTACCTATCATAAGTTGTTTGGTCATCCCCTAGTTGATAGGCAACCAAGTTGTTTCTAGTTCTTTGCTACCACAAAAAAAAATGCTGCTATAAGTATTTTTGCACTTATAGGTCCTTTGCCTCTCTTTTTTTATTCTGTTTTGTTTTGTTTTGTTTTGGTGAGACAATTGGGGTTAAGTGACTTGCCCAGGGTCACACAGCTAGTAAGTGTTAAGTGTCTGCGGTCAGATTTGAATGCAGGCCTGGTGCTCTATCCACTGCACCACCTAGCTGGGCCACCTCTCTTTTTGATATCTTTGGGAGTAAAAGCCTAGCAAAGGTATTGCTGGGAGGGCTGTTCCACCATCAGCTGCAAGACAGACTCATCCTGAACTTGTATGGAAACAGCTCAGAATGACAAAAGATGGGGTCAACACTTCTGAAGGTATGTAATAAACAACTGCCTTTGAGAAAACTACAATATTATTCGGGGAAGGCATATATATTCCCTGTACTATTTACCAATCATGATAAACAAAAACCACTTTTTATTAAGCTGTGAGCATTAGTCCTGCCTGCCACACATGGGAGCAAATACTGCTCAGAAAAACTGCACAGGGTAAAGAAAAGAGGAACTGACTCCATCTCCAGTGAGACCCTACTTACTCTGTAGTCAGGAAAGGACAGGATAGGGGTACCTTCTGAAATCTTTACACATAAATCTAAGAACTGAAATAGACAATACTGCTGTCATGGATACTGTGAACAGCACGGAAAGTACTGGGGTTGGGGATGGGGACCAAGTATTATTCAAATTTTTAAGAAGTATTATTTATTAGAAAACTATTGTTATTTTTTTAAATCCCACCTTCTCCTATATGGAAGATTATATTTTCTCCATTGGGGCAGGCAAGTAAGACAACACCTGAATGTATAAGTAATCACAGGCATTTTACAGAGAGAAAGGAATCATCCCTTATAACTGAAACAAAACCCTAAGGACTGAAGCCAACAGGTGAGAGGACTTGGTGAAATTAATAGATTTTTGTTTTCTTCTCTTGGCTTCCTTGAGTCCTAGGAAGATGACAATTTAAGATCCAGAAATGTCATCTTTCTCTAAGTATAAATTAGGTGCCCATTTCTGATACACTGGGCCTTGCAAGTGGTTTTGCAAACATTAACAATGCCACCAAATCTCTACCCATGGCCCCACTTCTGGGCACTCCTAGGACACACAAAAAGGTCTACCTTTTAACATACACTGTTATGAGCTATCCTCTTGTATTCCAGTAAGCACTAGTATTATTCATACTTAAAAAGGTGCCCTGTATTTCCTTACTCCAACAATCTAGAGGAAAAAATGTAAGATTTCCTCTGTAAAATTTACCCCCTAGCAGACTGCCACTGTCAATGGCAAGTGAACCTCCAAAGACTTGGCAACACCAAAAATCTTACCTTGAGGTTGTAATACCTAATGTTTTATGTAACCAGTTCTGGTCATGCTTCCCTATTTATATCATCCAGAAGGTTCCAACCATTTGGGGGAATTAAAAAATGTTCTTGTAGTCTTTCTCTCTGTCTCTGTCTCTGTCTCCACCACACCTCTCGATCTCCATTCCTCTCCCTTCCCCCATGATGGTGTTAGTCAGTGAGTTTCCACAAAAATTGCATACTAGCAATCATATTTCTAAGTTGACTTTTCAGGATTCAAAGGTTTCCCTATTCAACAGGAACTTCAAGGAAAACCAGAAAATAATTTGGCAGAAAATAGGTTTAGACCAGAATCTTACCCCATATGCTACCACAAGAAACACATAAATATACTGCCTAAAGTATAAAAGCCATTAAAGAATGGAAATATCTTTCAGGTCTATGAATAAGGAAAAAATTCTTAATTAAGCAAGGGATAAAGGTGATTGTAAAAGAACAAAATGAACAACTTTATTTAATAAAGTGGAAAAACATTTGCAAAAAAATAAAAAACTGCAAGGAGAAGTCTTTGCACCAACTATATCATTAAATTTTATATCTAAGATATATAGAATTGATAGAAAGAAAGAAGGAAAGAAAGGAGAGAGGGAAGAAAAGGAAGGAAAAGGAGAGACAGAAAGAAATTAAGACCAAAATTCATTCCCCATATAAGCAGCTTTCAAAGAAGGAAATGCAAACTATTAGCAACTATATGGCTGGGAAATGTTCCAAACCACTAATAAGAGAAATTAAAATCTCTAAGGTAGCAGTTCTCAAAGTGTGATCCACAGACCACTGAGGGGTCCTTGAGGTCTTTGCAGGGGGTGTGTAAGGTCAAAACTATATTCATAATAATAAATATATTAATTTGCCTATTAAAACACTCCTCTTTTTTCCAACTACACATCTAAGAGTAGATTTTCTTCATAGAATTCAACCAAAATACCATATCACAAAAGATTGAATGCAAAAGCCAATATGAAAATCCAACTGTCTTCTATTAAGCCAGACAATGAAGACATTTGCAAAACTAGACAGCTAGGTAGCACAACAGAGAGTAAGTATAACCTGAGTTTAACTCCAACCTCAGACACTTACTAGCTGTGTGATCCTCAGTAAATCACTTAAGTTCTCTGTGCCTCAGTTTCCTCATCTATAAAATGGAGATGATAATAGCACCTACCTCCCAAGATCATTGAGGATCAAATGAGATAATATTTGTAGTATTTTGCAAACCTTAAAAGCACTATATAAATGCTAGCTATTATCACTATTATTAACATAAAAAATACTATTCTTCTTGAATATTTTTGTTTTAGAAATTAGTTTTCATAAAAATGCACTATTTGTTAACATATAATGGGTTTATTGTTGCTATTTTAAATGAGTTAATTTTTAGTCACCTTTAATATTTTTTCCAATTATATGTAAAGACAAGTTTTAGCATTCATTTAAAAAATATTTTACATTCCAAATTTTTCCTTCCCTCCCCTCCCCTCATGAGTTAATATTTTAAATTTTTTTCTGCTTTAATTTCTAATATTTTTGTTGTTGTTTAGTCATTTCAGTCATGTCCAACTCTGTGACCCCATTTGGGATCTTCTTGGCAAAGATACTGGAATGATTTGCCATTTCCTTCTTCAGCTCCTTTTACAGATGTGGAAACTGAGCCAGAGAGGGTTAAGTGACTTGCTTAGGGTCACACAGCTAGTGTTTGAGGTCAGATTTGAACTCAGGAAGATGTCTTCCGGACTCCAGGCCCAGCCCTCTATCCTACACCACCTAGCTGTCCCCAACAGCTGGAGTTTATATAGCATGTTACAGCTTTCAACATGCTTGATCTACACTGACTTATGATTTAGCCTCATAAGCAACATGAGTAAGGTAGAGCAAGTATTTATTATTATTATTATTATTCCCATTTTTCAGGGGTTCGGAGGGAGTTGGCCTGAAGGTAAAAATTTGTTGGATGGGTTTATCTTATAGACAATTGGTGCTTGGTACAGTCGGATAATACCAGAGTCAAGAATTGTGATTTAATCACAAATATAGGAAAGTTCTGAGTGAGGAAACACCTACCAATACTAGGCGGCACCAGTTTGAGACCTCTTTTTTTAGAGAGCTTCCTACAGTGCTGACAGGTCACTTATCCAAGGTCAAAGAGACCATACAGGCCATAGGTTAGATTTGAACCCAAATGTTCTCAACTTCAAGGTATTTACTACACTATGCAAAAAAAAACAAAAGCAAAAACAATTTTTAAAACCATCGATCACACTCTATCAATTGTTTTCAAGCCTGAAATAAAGCGAATATTTAGACAGGTCTCATCCAACAGGAACAAGACACAGACAGATACACTAACCTTGCATCTTCTGCTTCAATCCCCTTTAATTATATTTGTCCCTAGAAAGGCGTAACACCCATCTACCCTCATTGCCAAGAGAAAATATCATTGCTAATTCTAGCCTCAGATAAGATCTCTGCTGCCTGATCTGGACTGGGCCAAGTCTCCAAGGGTTAAATAAATACCTGGGAAATTCTGGCCCCTACAAACATCTTTCACCTCTAAGCTCCTAAGGCAGGTTGGGCTGGCTTAGCCACAAGATGATCCAAAGAGAGATTCAGGAAAAAGGGCCCCCAGCAGACTTTATAGCTTTGTTGATTACCTCAAACCCTAATTGTTCCTTGAAGGGCACTGTTTGGAAATTATTACCACTTTGGATTTATGTGCACGTAAACACATTTTTATTACTACAAATACTCGTATTGTGGCCTTGCCTGAGTTTTTCCAGGTGTGCTCTTTAGTAGCAGAGAGCCCGAAGAAACAAGTGTTAACCCAGGCAGCTAGCATAAGTTGGTTGGCATGAATAATAAAACTGTTGTAATTGAGATGAGAACTAATTAAATTAAATCACTTGTTTTTCAAATAGAGCATGCATTATTGAGTGAACATCTGCTCCTTGAAAACACTCCGAAATTTATCCCTTCTTTTCTCGCCAGGCTCAGTGGTTGGAATTTTTAATAAATCCCTCATATTCTACTGACACCTAGTGGATTTTGGCAGTTATTTCTAAACAGGAAAAATAACAAGACCATAACCAGGGTCAATTTGGATAGAGGAAACAGTGCTGGATGTCTACTTCCTCTCCCTTTTAACAACATCTCCCAATAATATCCATTACTGGCACATTTTGTCCCTCGCTTAATCTCATTTCTTTTCTCTGTTCTTCCTTCTTTTTCTCCTTGGTTTCTCCATCCTCGTCTTCTTCACTCAATCATATTTCTTTGATAAACCACAGCCTACTTGAACTGGAAAATAGCTATAATGCTATGGAGCAGAATTCTGGACAAGATGACTCTTGCCTTGTAATTCATCCAATGTGGGGGTAAGGGGTGGGGGGTGGAAATGGCAATTAAGCACCAAATGGAAGTTTCACATAAAGTCAGTTCCATATACCATAGCTTTTGCTCCAAAGGAAGACCTTGGGCTGAGTCAGATTTCCATTTTGGGGGAGAATTCTTCAGCTGTTTCTATCTACCTCTCCCAACACCTCCGTGGGGGAAACAATGAAGGAGCCTCCCTGGCCCTCATTCCCCCAAAATTCAATTCACAATAACTGATGTTTTTATAAAGCTTTAAAGCTTGCAAAGAATAATAAATGTATGTCACTTGAGCCTAACAGTCCTAAAGAACAAATGAGAACGTGATATTAGGAAATTGAAGTTCACTAGCTACCTAAAATGATTAAGTGAAACAGAAGAGTTATGAGAGAAAAGCGGATCTCTTCTTCTTGGTTAATATAAAGAAAGGGAAATATTGGCACTTAAGAGTTCTTTTAGTACACATCCAGGAGTCCTGCTATGATACCAAAGATGAATATATAAATGAATATATACATATATACATATATATATATACACATACATATACACACATACATACCTATACACAAAACATGCATATATAAATATATATACAATATACAATGCACATATACAAACATATATATTCCTTAGAAGCCAATGACTTTTGATCCTAGTTCTGAAAAGATTGAAGCTTCCTGCAAAAAAAAAAAAGTTAATAAAAATAAGTTTCCCAAGGGGCAGCTAGGTGGCGCAGTGGATAAAGCGCCGGCCCTGGATTCAGGAGTACCTGAGTTCAAATCCGGCCTCAGACACTTATTAGCTGTGTGACTCTGGGCAAGTCACTTAACCCCAAATTGCCTCACTAAAATAAAAAACAAAAACAAAAAACACTTGAGAAACCTTGCAGTACTAAGTCAGGTTTTACAATTATAACCATTGTTATTATTACACTAGAAACAATAGGGAGAAGACTGAAGTTTTCAATTGAGCAGGAGAGCATCATCATCAAATTTGTTTTATATGAAATCGGCACTTGTGTAGAAGCTAAATAGAATGAGAAACTGGACCCAGGGAGAACAAATAGGAGGCTACAGAAATAGTTGAGGTGAAAAGCAAGGGCCTGAACTAAGAGAATAGCCCAGTAAGAAGAGAGAAGAGGACAGGTGGGAGAAATATTGTGGAGGCAGAATCAACAAGGCTTGGTAACTAACTGATCACTTTGGCAGCTAATAGATAGGGACAAGGTAAGGCTAATTTTGAGCTTTCAAACATGAATAAATGGAAGAGGAATAGATTTATGGAAAGAAAATCCTAAAATATTTCTTAAATATTGTTAGCTGATTTTTAAAGCAATTGCTACTTTTATATGCTATAAAAGGGACTTAATCATTTTGTGTTGGTAAACACCTTTCCTTTTGGACAAAATTTTGGAAGAAATAAAATTTGGTTTTTTGGGAGTGGTTAACACTGTGTAAATACAAGTAAACATTTTTTCAAAAGAAAACTAAGGGGACAACTAGGTGATACAGTGCATAGAGCACTGGACCTAGAGTCAGGAGGATTTGAGTTCAAATCTGGCCTCAGATACTTACTAGCTCTGTGACCCTTGGCAAGTCACTTAACCCCAACTGCCTCCAAAGAAAAAAAGAAAGATAAACACTTTCCTTGTGCCCAAGAAGAAAAGGCTTCATGCTTTCACAAAAAGGAGCCCAAGGGCAGCAAGGAGTAAAACATTAAAAGATGTCTCCATAAGAATCATGGCTGCATTTCTTCCCATGGTAGGAATTATCCACAAGAGCAGTAGGAGGGGCAGCTAGGTGGCGCAGTGGATAAAGCACCAGCCCTGGATTCAGGAGGACCTGAGTTCAAATCTGGCCTCAGACACTTGACACTTACTAGCTGTGTGACCCTGGGCAAGTCACTTAACCATCATTGCCTCGCACCAAAAAAAAAAAAAAAAGAAAAGAAAGAACAGTAGGAAAGGATGGGGGAACCTAATATGCCAATTTCCTCTGGTCAACATGGACCTGAAGGAAACAAGCGATCCTGTTCTCTCCAGATCCATTGCAGCAAGGGACTCACTATGGCTGAAAATAAAGAAAATTTAGGAAGTGCCCCCACTCTGGTAGGGGGCCCCTATAAGACTTAATGAGGAGGAGCTGGGAAAAAAGGAAAGTAGAACAAATAAACAAAGTAGTGAAAGAGGGGCAGCTAGGTGGCACAGTGGCTAGATAAAGCACCTGCCCTGGATTCAGGAGGACCTCAGTTCAAATCTGGCCTCAGACACTTGACATTTACTAGCTGTGTGACCCTGGGCAAGTCACTTAACCCTCATTGCCTCACAAAAAATAAATTTAAAAAAACAAAGTAGTGAAAGAATGTCAGAGTAAAAAACAAAAAACAAAAAAGGGGGGAAATGGGGGCTTGGGAATCAGTCAAGGAAAAGGAAAGTAACATGAATTCAGCCAGGGGAAATAGAGAAAAGAAAGAATTGCTATAGTGCAAAGGGCTGTGAGTGAGGCCCACGGGCCATTGACTATGTGCAATGCTCTCTTCCAGTTTCACCCTCCAGACTACAATGCAGTCCAACAGTCCTGAGGATGAAGTGGCAAAGACATATATCCCAGTAACTCTTCTTTCCTTGTCTGGCTTCTGTGGCAAAAACATCAAGTGAGAATATGGATTCAGGGACCAGAGCCTGGATCAAGAAGGGCAATACTGGCGCTACTGCTCCCACTGTTGCCCCAGGTATTTGGAGCTAAAGATGCTCGTGCTCAGGTCAGCCCAGCCCAGTCTTCACATCAGGTGCAGCTCCCTGAATCTGGCAGGAGCCTTAATTAAAACAAGCACTGGAAGCTAGAGGAAGTATAATTATCACTTCCACATCAAGACTTTCCCCATGGTGGTTTTAATATATGGCAGGTCAGCATAAGAAATTAAATGGGAATGTGGGGGGGAGTTTTTCAGAAGCCCCAGACAACACTTGAAGGTCAACAGATGACACAGAAAAAGTTAAGAAATTCAGAAATGCATGAAATATATATATATATATATACATATATAGTATTATATATCAACATATTTTATCTTTTAATACCATAATAATTCAGACTCCTCTGGTATGAAAGGAGGGCCAGAAAATTTTAAATAGATTTTCCATATCACAAAGGTGCCATTCCTCTAACACTCTTGGTGTAAAAGGCATAACTGTAGTCTGTTCTCTGTCACCAAGTGCTATGTCACAGATACTACCATCCCTGACCCCCTAGACTGAGCAGCAGCTATAGTGCCACTTAGCAGAAAAAGACCAGTGGAAACATGATGGTGTGCTGAGTGTGCTTGTCCACCACGAAAATTTTTCTCTTTGTAGAAAGTCTTGGGTTTTTCTCTTTTGTTCTGATTCTTCTTTTACAACATGACTAATGAAGAAATATGTTTAATGTGATTGTACATATATAACCTATATCATATTGCTTTCTGTCTGGTGGAGGGGGGAAGAAAAATTTGGAACTAGAAATCTTATGAAAACAAATGTTGAAAACTATCTTTACATGTAACTGGAAATAATAAAATACTTTTATGATTAAGAAAACAAAACAAAAAAAGAACCTCTTGGACTACTTGGCAGAATTCCAAGTTCAGTGGAACAAGATGAGACACATTGTGTTACAACACTTATCCAAAAGACTCAACAACATAAAAGCTATATAGCAAACTCATGCATTTGTGTCCTCTTTGCCTGTTAGAAAAGATAATTGAGAAACATAGGAAGACATGTATGAACTGATGCAAAATGAAGTGAGCAGAACCAGGAGAAAATTGTATACAATAACAGCAACACTGTAACAATGATCAACTGTGAAAGACTTAGCTCCTCTGATCAATGCAATGATCCACAATTCCAAAGGACTCATGATGAAAAATTCTATCTGCCTCTAAAGAGATGGACTGAGTATAAATTGAAGCATTTATTTTATTTTTTGCACATTGTTTTTTTTTTCCTTCGATAAACCTTTTTATTTATTTTTTAGTTCCAAATTCTATCCTTTCCTCTCCCCCCTCTCCACTCGCTGAGGCAGTAAGCAATCAGATATAGGTCATATATGTACAATTATGTAAAATATTTCTATATTAGTCATTTTGTATAAGACTCAAAAGAAAAAATGAAAGAAAGAAAGTGAAAACAGCATGCTTCAGTCTGTTCTCAGTCAATATCAGTTCTTTCTTTGGAAGTGGATAATATACTTCATCATTAGTCCTTTGGGATTGTCTTGGATACTTGTACTTCTGAGAACAGATAAGTCATTCACAGTTCTTCATAGTACAATATTGCTGTTACTGTGTACAACATTCTCCTGGTTTTGTTCACTTCACTATATATCAGTTTATGTAAGTCTTTCCAGGTTTTTCTGAAATCATTCTGCTTGTCATTTCTTATAGCACAATAATAATCCATTACAATTATATACCTCAGCTTCTTTAGCCATTCCCCAATTGATGGGCATTCCTTTGATTTCTAATTCTTAGCCACTACAAAAAGAGTTGCTATAAATATTTTTATACGAACATGTCCTTTTCTCTTTTTTTGGATGTCTTTGGGATATAAACCTAGCAGTGGTATTGCTGGATCAAAGGGTATGCACAGTTCTATAGCCCTTTGGGCATAGTTCCAAATTGCTCTTAAGAATGGTTAGATCCATTCACAACTCTACCAACAGTGGATTAGCAACCTAGTTTTCTCACATCCCCTCCAACATTTCCTTTTTTGTTATATTAGCCATTCTGATAGATGTGAGGTGGTACCTCAGAGTTTTAATTTGCATTTCTCTGTGATTTACAGCATTTTTGTATGACTATAAGTAGCTTTGATTTCTTTGTCTGAAAACTGCCTGTTCATATCCTTTGACCATTTATCAATTGGGGAATGACTTGTATTTTTATTAATTTGACTCAATTCTCTATATATTTGAGAAATGAGGCCTTTATCAGTGATACTTGTTGCAAAAAAATCTTTCCTGGTTTTCTGCTTTCCTTATAATTTTGGTTACATTGGTTTTGTTTGTACAAAAGCTTTTTAATTTTATATAATCAAAATTATCTATGTTACATTTTGTAATGTTCTCTATATCTTCTTTGGTCCTAAATTCTTTCCCTGACAGATAAACTATTCCATGTTCTCTTTTTTTTGGGGGGGTGGGGGTGGGGCAATGAGGGTTAAGTGACTTGCCCAGGGTCACACAGCTAGCGTCAAGTGTCTGAGGCCAGATTTGAACTCAGGTACTCCTGAATCCAGGGCTGGTGCTTTATCCACCTAGCTGCCCCTCCATGTTCTCTTAATTTGCTTATGTTATCCCCCTTTATGTGTAAATCATGTACCCATTTTGATATTATTTTAGTATATGGTGTGAGATGTTGGTCTATACCTAGTTTTTGCCATACTGTTTTCCAGTTTTCCCAGCAGTTTTTGTTAAATAATGAGTGTTTGTCCTAAAAGCTTGAATCTTTGGGTTTATCATATAATAGATTACCATAATCATTTACTACTGTGCAATTCAAATCTATTCTATTCCACTGATCTAACACTCTATTTCTTGGCCAGGACTAGATTGTTTTGACAATTACTATTTTATAATGTGATGAAATTGAAGGATTTAGCAGATACTCAAAGACCCACCTGGAGATTAATCTATACTGATTGAATCAAGTGAGAGTGATTGACTGCTGATTAAGCCTACTTCAAGTTAATTGGATTATAATCACACCTGGCTATCCCTTAAGAAGCTATTGTTCTCAGAAGCTAGACTGTGAACTCAACTTGAGAACACCTTCAAAACCAATGGATTTGGATGACGCCAACCAATCAGCTTGAAGCAGTGTGTAAGGACCGCCTCTGTTCCAGACCTATAAAAAGCTTCCACAATCAGCTTGCTAGAGAGTTCCTGATTAAGGCAGGACTTGAGGAAGAACCCAACCAGGCTGGAACTCTAGGCTAGGTAGCACTACTTTTTCTTAACTTTCTGAACTCTTTGTAAATATCTGTGTGCTTTAATAAATGTTTAATGCCCAAAGACTGGTGCTGAAGCTTCTAATTTAAGATGGCCACAATTTAGATTTTAAACATCACAGTTTGGCAACCACGAAGGGATAAACCAAACATTCATCTTCTGATCTTCTGATTGGGTAAGATTTCCCCTCCCCTGTCCCCTTAAATTGGAAAGTACTGCCAAGTATAGGCTGTTTTAAATTTCAAATGGATCTTTTAAACATCCTAAGTATCCCTTTTCTAGCTTTACATTCACTAATCAGAGATGTTGGCCAGTTTGAATTTGATGAATATATTTTTAAAATTTTTACTCCTCTTTTTGGTTTTGTGGGGCTTTGTGGTGTGGTATGGAGAATTTGGCATGCCCTAGATAATATTAGGATAAAGATGATTCCCCAGGATTCCCCATTAGGGAAGCTACTTATGGATTGGAATGAAGGAAAACTTAGACTAGATACAACCATGACCAGAGGAGGGATTATCAGACTGTGTTTTATGTGGCATGAGGAATTACAGGAAGAATGACCCAAATATGGGTCATTTGATCCCCAAATATTGAGACATTTGCAAAGAACCCTAACTGGTACAGCCAGACCAACTTCTTTCGCATTTTTTCCAATGAAGTCCTTTATACCCTTGAGCTTTTGTTCTATTTTAAAATTTTCTTTATATTTTTGCATTTTTTTGCAATGTGACTAACGTGGAAACGTGTTTTGCTTAACTTTGCATGTATAATATCATATTGCTTGCCTTCCCAATGGGTGGGGAAGGGACTGGAAGGAGGAAGAGAATTTGGAACACAGCATTTAAAAATTAATGTTAAAAAAAGGGCAGCTAGGTGGCGCAGTGAATAGGGCACCAGCCCTGGATTCAGGAGGACCTGAGTTCAAATCCAGCCTCAGACACTTAACATTTACTAGCTGTGTGACTCTGGGCAAATCGCTTAACCCCAATTGCCTCACCAAAAAAAAAAAGATAATCATTTACTATCATAAGACCCATACCACCAACATGGGCAGGGTCAGTGCTATGAAATACTAACGAAAATCAAACTTACTTAGGGAAATTCACACTATCATTATCTAGTGGCAGGCCTCAAACAGCTGTCAAAGTGATATAAAAATACAAGTCTCTCTATGTCCCTATTACTTCTAGGATCAAAATATAAACTTTTCTGTTTGGCATTTAAAGTCCCTCATAAACTAACCCTCACCCACTTTTCCACATTTATTTCCACGTCCCTTTCCTTCATACACTATATTGTCCAGCCAAATGGGCTGTTCCTCACAGACGGCACTTTGCTCTTGGTCTCCATGCTTTTGCCCCAACTCTTCCCCATGCCCAAGACATGCCTTCAGAATCCATCATTTCCTTCAAGGCTCAGCACAAAAGTCACCTCTACAGAAAGTCTTTCCTAACACCTCCAGCTACCTGTACCTGCCCTTCAAATTATCTTGTCTCTCTTGTATCTTTTATACAGGTTGACTTCCTCATTTATAATGTAAGCTCCTTGAGGGCAGAAACTATTTTGAATTTGGATCCCCAGCACATAACACAGTGACTGGAACTTAGTAGGTGCTTAATATTTTTTTATTGTGTAATTAATGGTTTTTAATGAAGATAGATTGGGGGGGTGGAGCAATGAGGGTTAAGTGACTTGCCCAGGGTCACACAGCTAATAAGTGTCAAATGTCTGAATCCGTATTTGAACTCAGGTCCTCCTGAATCCAGGGCCAGTGCTTTACCCACTGTGCCACCTAGCTGCCCTTAAGGTAATAGACTTTTGCTTTAAAGTAAACAACTGAAGGGCAGCTAGGTGGCCCAGTGGCTAGAGCATGGCTTTGGCATCAGGATTACCAGAGTTCAAAAGTGGCCTAAGATACTCACTAGCTGTATGACCTGGGGCAAGTCACTTAACCCTGATTGCCCCCCCCAAAAAAAATTTTTTTTAATTATCCTTTACTCTAGAAGTATAAGCAGGTCCCTAATTCACTAACTGGCTAATTGTTCTTACCTCTTAGTAATATAGCTATTAGTTTGGAATTTTTAATCAAGACATATGTTGATGGTTCTCTAACAAGGTCCTCTGATGGAAAATTAAGGCAGAGGGGTAAGGAAGCTTCTGTTTGATCAGCTGGAAACCTTCTTTTGCAAACTGGAGAAAGGAATGTTAGCTAAGATCATAGCTTCAGCTCTATGAGCATTTGTGTTAAGCCAATACAGTTTCTCTCATTTCAAAATAATTTTTTCTCTCTCTTTAGAGTAGTTGAAAAGTGTTAAGTGGAAGGAGACTGAAAGCAACTTTTTGAGTTCCAAGAAATTACAGCAAATTATTTACAAAGAATTAGATGTAAATTTTAAGTGGCTTGAGACCAAGGGTTCTATTGGACTAAATTTTCCATCTTCATGAAGGACCAACTGACAAAAGAGTCTGAACAACACTATAATTTCAGAACAGTATTGACTACATCCACTTTAAGGCACGATGGGTCACAATGTTCCCGTAGGATCACAGCTCAAAAGTGCCTAACTATTTCTGCAAGGGATTGAATATCTGTTAGAAAAATCACATTAAAAGTTCTCCAAGAACTTGGCAACCGCAACAGCTGCTATACAACAATAACAACAAACATGTGGCTGAAGAAACAGTGGGTATCTTTCCTAAAACAGAAGGCTCTGTGATCATCCAGGATTAGGTGCTAATGACCAATGGCCTTGGCAAAAAAAAAAAAAAGGAAAAAAAAAGCCTTAAAGGAAAATGACTCATACAAGAGTCACTTTTATGGAATCAGGATAATATGTGGCCAGAGGCTGACTCATATTTGCAAATCTTAGATATTTTCAACATATTAATAATTGGACCATCAAGTCGAGAAAATGGATTAAAAGAAAAACACCATCCTTTGACTCCAACCAAGCTGTAGTTTCCTGGATTACAGCTTTAAAATCTACTGGGATTTGGCCACAAATTTCTTTTATGGGTTGTTTTATGAGTTGGAATCAACTTTCTCTCTCCTCTCTGCTGACCTGAAGCCTCAACAATTCTTCAAATTTGTATTATCTGAAAACTGAAACTTAGTGCCTGCTCTGTAGCATTTTTTTCCACAGGATTTTTTAGGGAATTCTGAATGTTTATTGTGGACATATGAAGCTCCCTGAAAGGCCTACTATATAGTAAAAATGTAATACTAGGGTAGTCCTCTTTTAAAGGGCAAATTACTTCATGTGAAAAGCCTCTGTTTGAATTCTATTCATCAATATTTACAAAACCCTGAAATGATCTAATTTCAAGTTTAAAAAAAGCATTCCATGAAAATATTAATTTATTATTATTGACCAAATGATATCAGGTAAATAATTACTTCCTACTGGTAATAATTAGGCAAAACTAGGTAAAATTTGTGAAGTGCATTAACTCTTCTCATTTTCAGTGATATCACTTGGCAGAGGCTTACAAATTAACCAAAACCCAATCATTTAAGAGCTTTAAAAAAAACCAATAGGACCTAAAAGAAATCAGGTAATAGGAAAAACATTCTTAAGCTTCCATTCTTATGATTTTTCTTTGCTAATTTTTCAGGTGATTTTATAATTGCAGAGAAATCTGAATGCAATAAACACATGAATTCTTTTCTGATCTAGCAAGCATTTAAGTGCTTACTACTTACATTAGTGTTGAGTGAAGGTAGCAATTTAACAATTCTCCAGTTAATGTGAAGTAATCAAAATAATAATAATAATTAAAACCATCAAATGGATTTGCTGAATTGAATTGAATTATGTGACAAAATTAACTAAATAAATGAGAAACCTTAATTTAATTTGCATGTAGAAAAGCAGCAGGACACACTAGAATGACTGCTGACAGTCAGGAAGAGACCTGGACTTGAATCCCATCTCTGAGAATTACTTGCTAAATGAACCTGAACAAGTCATTTAACTTTGGTTTTCTCTAATCTGTGATTCTCCTCATACCTCTGAGTACTTTTCAGTGTCCTTTACTAGATCTTCATCCAAGGTGCAGCCAATAACAATGGTTGTCCCTGCCCTCCCCCCCCCCCACAAGGCTCTATCTTGGGTCCTCTTCTCTTCTCTCTATAAGATTTCACTTGGTCACCTCAACAATTAAATCATGGATTTAATTATTATCTCTATGTCAAAACAATGCTCAGATCTATTTATGTAGCCCTAGCCTCCAGTCTCATGTCTCCAAATGTCTATTGGACATTTTATACTTGACCTCCCATAAATAAATTCAAGTCCAAAACTGAACTCATTATCTTTCTCCCTAAAGTGTTCCTTCTTGCTAACTGTTCTATTACACCTGAGGATACCATTGTCCTCTTAGTTATCCAGGCTCCTAACCTAGATGGCATTCTAAACATCTTACTCCCTCTCACCACCAACACCCCCCCATATCCAATCAATCACCAAATCCTGTCAATCCCACCTTAATAATATCTTTTCTATATGCCTTCTGGGCCATAACAACTTATGTCTCGCCACTGGACTCCAGTGAATCTGGAGAGGTGAGGCTGATGACTGCACAGCTCTGCCTCACTTATATTCAATTTACTTGTAAGTCAAGACATCACCCTCCTGATGTCATTGGTTCTCTCCAAGAATGAAGGATGAACAACAATCCATATGTCTACTTCTCTTCTCTGATATGGCCACCACCATGATACTGGCCTTCATCATCTCATACCTGGACTATTATAATAGCCTGCTGGCTGGTCTCCGGGCCTTTCAGCAAGAGGAGGGGTCTCTCTCCATTTCCAGTCCATCTTCCATCTAGCTGTTCAACTTGATTTTCCTAAAGTAAAGGTCTGACCATGTCACCTCCCCACTCAATAAACTCCAGTGGCTCCCTATCACCTCCAAAATCAAATATAGAATCATGTTTGACTTTTAAAACCAGGTCCCATCATACCTTTTCAGTCTTCTTAGGACTTACTCGATTCCACATACTCAGTGACAACCATCTCTGCACTCTGGGTTTTTTCACTTGCCGCCCCCATCCCTAGAATTCTTTTACTCCTTATCTCTGTCTCCTGGCTTCCCTGGCTCTCTTTAGTTTTTTTTTTTGGGGGGGGGCGGGGGGGATTGTTTGTTTATTTGGGGTTTTTGCAGGGCAATGAGGGTTAAGTGGCTTGCCCAGGGTCACACAGCTAGTAAGTGTCAAGTGTCTGAGGTCAGATTTGAACTCAGATCCTCCTGAATCAAGGGCCAGTGCTTTATCCACTGTGCTACCTAGCTGCCCCCTCTCTTTAGGTTTTAATTAAAATCTCACCTGTGCAAGAAGCCTTTTGCAATCCTCTTTAATGCCAGTGTCTTCCCTCTGAGATTATATCCAGTTTATCCTGTCTGTGCCTTGTTTGGACACAACTGTTTAGACTGTGAGCTACTTGAGAACAGGGACTCTTTTTTTGCCTTTCTTTTAATCCTCAGCACCTAGATCAGTGCCTGGCACTAGTAGGTACTTAATAAATTTTTGTCAACTTGACTTACACGTAAAATGGACATACCTAATTCACAGGGTTGTTATGAGAATCAAATGAGCTAAAGAATACATAGTGCAGGGGGCAACTAGGTGGCACAGTGGATAGAGCACTGGCCCTGGATTCAGGAGGACCTGAGTTCAAATCCAACCCTCAGACCCTTGACACTTACTAGCTGTGTGACTCTGGGCAAGTCACTTAACCCCAATTGCCTCACCAAAAAAAAAAAAAAAGAATACATAGTGCTTTGCAAACCTTAAAGTGATACAAAAACATTAGTTACTGGGCATTATTATCATAGCTTCACCCTGATTATATGGCAAGTAATAAGAGAATAGGTTTAGCTAGGATGGGGAAAAGTCAAAGGGACCAGAGTAGATTCTTTGATTATAGAAAAATATTATGAGCACAAAGATATTTTTTCCAATCTGATAAACATTCAGTGCCTATTGTACACAAAACTAAATGAGAAGCTTTTAAGGGGAATAAGATATAAATTAAAGAGTCTTTGACCTGCCCTAAGATATTTTAACAAATCAGCTTTAAAGACAGTTTATAATAATTGCATCAGTGTATTAGACATCAATTTAAGTCTTAAACTCTACATCTCATCCCAGCTATGAGTTAACCTATGTCTCAGAAAAAACCCAAACCATTACATTTTTTTAAATCAAAGAGTCAGATGAAAAGCCTAAGAAAGCAACATGAGTTGCTTATAAGTACATAGCTAATAAATTGTGCCAAGACAGAATTCACTGTACCTGGAACTGCTGTTGATCTCTACCCAACCCAGCTTCCAAGAAATGTGAAGCAAAAGTCCACCAATTAATGTCTGCCACCTGAAATAATACAATTATCAACAGAAAGATCACAGAGGATAAGGTTACTGTGTCATAAAACATACTGTCTACAGTCCAAGAACATTCATGGCCTAACATCAAATGCAAACACATTAAATTATTTTACAGTTATGAATTTCCTTCCTTGAAAGAGCCTCTTTCAAGGGAGAATGTGGTTAGGAAGAGAATAGTTTCCTATGTCATTTATAATTTTTAGGCCCATCTTCAGCCTTTTAAAAGAGGCTTTGGGTGGCACAGTAGATCAAATGCTGGGCATGGAGTTCAAATCTGGTCTCAGACACTTACTATGTGACCCCTAGGCAAATGACTAAATCTCTGTTTGCTTCAGTTTCCTCAACTATAAAATGGGAACAATAAGAGCCTCTATGTCACAGGGTTATTGAGAATATTAAATATTTTTATTGTGAGGATTAAATACTTTGTTGTGAGGATTAAATATTATTTGTAAAAACACTTAGCATGATGCCTGGCACACAATAGGCTTTTAATAAATGCTTATTCCTTTCCCCTGCCCCCATTTTATACTTGGAGACAGGTATTACCACATAGGAAACTTTTGTGGTCAGCATCCTCTGTCAAGCAGAGGACTAGAAATCCATTGCATTTATGGTAGCAATTTTTTACATGCTGCTAAAGATTTGGTACTTAGCAACAAGGCTACCTAAAGCCATTGGTTTGGTTTTTTGGTTGTTTTTTTTTCCTAGCAGTTTTCTTCTATAGGAGCAGCTGATGTATTCTTTTTTTTTTCCTGACTGCCATATGGAATAGAAATATGCAGATTTTTAGAGTATGTTGATTTTGGAAGAGCCCAAATCTCTCAAGTTTCAAATCAAGTAACTAAGAAGTCCTTTGTATTCTCCCTGGTGAATGGCATTGGCACAGATCATGGCTCATTTTTAGGAGTAAAAACAGCTGTGGGGGACTATAAACGGGTCTAAAGGAGATAAGTTGGTACCTGAGCTTTGCCCTTTCTTTATTGCTCCAAATTGGGCTAGTCCAAAAAGGTCTGAAGTCAGAATAGATCAAGTTTCATAAATCATTTACTATGCTCCAAAACACTGAACAGAACATTACAATTTTTTGTCATTGGGCTATACTCAATCACTGATCATATTTAATGTGGATCTCCCCTCCTAGAATATAAAGTACTACAAGTAGGAACTGTTTCATTCACTCTATTTATATCTCTTAGTGGCACCTAAGTAGTAAATGCTTGATAGATATTTATTGAGTAATCCATTGCTAAAGACACTACTACAAAACTGTACTTAGGCTAAGAACTTAAATAATCGGTTCTGGACTTAAAAAAAATCATTGCCATATGCCCACAGGCTTGTGGGTAACTAAAAACTAAATAACTTCCTCATCATAAGAATATTCCATTCTACATGAGACTCCAGCTCCATAAGATAGACCTACATCAATGACTCTTTTGCTTCATTGTGGCTTGAAAGTTCCCTGAAGAAACAAGCATTGGTAGGTTCCATCCAGTTTAGAAAGGCTATAAATAGCAGCCCAGCCATGAACAGTTTGTCACCCAATATTAGCTGAACTAAATTCTGGGAGGGTCTTCACTAAAATATAATCTAAAATAATCCATGGAGACCATCAACCAAGGACACAGTGACCTATATTGACAGAGGGATTACTTACAAGGTGAAACCATGGATCTTTTCAAATATTGATGTTTTCATAGTATTAGAGTGAACTTCTTTAGAAGGATCACTTCTATACTCATAATTCTCAATTATGCCCTTTAAGTTTGTGGGGTTTTTTTCCAATCAATCAATAAATATTTATTAAGCTCCTCTCAAAGTAGGAATGACAGAGGGGTGTGTAATTTAAGATTCTAAATGTGGATTCTAATGTGTTCCCCCAGTTTGGGGGAAACTGACTAAAAATCACTGATAAAACGAGTTTAGGTTTTTAAGGGTTTATTGGAAAATAGAAAGAAAAAGATTGAGAACAGAATTCTAACAGTCTGGCATTCCTATCTTTCCTCAAATCTCCTGTGAAGTCCTCTGCCCCCACCACCATCAAGTCCGGAAGTCAAAAAAGGCCCGCGCTCTCTGCGCAGGCTCCCTTTCCTCCTTCCTGTCTCCTCCCAGACCATAGGAGGCTCCTCCAGTTGATTGGCTGGTAGACTTGATAGACAGCACCCATGAGCAAGCGTCATTTCCTGACGCCAAGGAAAAGCTACAATGCCTCTGAGGCATTTTCCTCATGGTGGAGCTCTCCACAGCAAGTCTCCAGTAGGTGGCGTCATTCCAATCATTACAGTGGACAATTTGCTGGAGGAGATGGAATGGAATGGGATTGCTTAGACAAGTAGAGGGGTTAGCCTTGGTAAGGGGTAATGTCGCTTTATTGTGTGAAACAGGGGTAAAGGAAGAAAAAAGGAACCAAATGCACCTGAATGAGATGAGATGAAGAAGAGGAGAGATGAGGAAGCTCATGGCAGATTGCCAAGGGTCTCATCTGAGAAGGTGGAAGCCATGGGAAGTCTGAGGAAGGATGAAAAGGTTTGCTTGGAAGAGCCCCTGTGGAGAGGGGGAGAGCAAGTTGATTGAGGGGGTAGAGTAGGGTTGCCTAGCAGCAGTGAGGGCCCAATTCAGATTACATAACATGAATTTGTAGTGAACCTGGTCAGAACAGTTGCGTGATTTTCTCCACCCTCATTCACTAATACAAATGAAGACACCAAGTTATGGGAGTGATCCAAGGCTGAGGCTCTACTAGAAGCAGTTAGCGACATGAAAAAGGAATTAGACCCTATTCATGAGAGGAAGGCAGTGTAAAGTTGAATTGATTCACCAAGGAGTCAAGATGGAGAGAAGAGGAGAGGAGAGAGTGACTAGTGCAGAGGAGATGGCCTGGGAGAGAATTAAGGGGTCAAGGGACTGGAAATCACAGTACAGATAAAGAGTAGGGTTATGCAAGAGACAGCAGAGGGATAGGTGAAAAGCCAACAAATTAAGTCAAATAAGGAGAGATGGGGGGGGCGGTTAGCAAGTACAAGGATATGATAATCTTTATGCCCTGGATCTCTAGGTTGTTTTGGAACTTCTTCATTCCCCCTTAAATTTTTATTAAGTTCTCATTCAGGGAAACTGGGAGAATTCTGGGTTCCTCCGGGGATTCCTTGGGCAGCCAGGTGGCACAGTGGAAGCAAAAGTTGAGTGGAGAAGTAGTTCATGGGAGATAAGTAGATTTGAAGAACTGAGGGATTAGTGTTTGAGGGAGAATTCATAGGTATGTCTCAATTTCCTAGTTTGAGGGCAAGAGTTGGGGAAAACGGAAAAACTGTAAGGCAGGCATCCCACTCAATGAAGAAAAAAGGGGAATGACATGGGGGTCTGTAGACAACAACTAGGAGAATATTGATTGGGTGGTAGATATGAATAGCATGAATCTCAAAGGAAGAGAAGTTACTGAGTGATAGAGGCAGGAAGAGAACCTGGAAATGGCAATGGGAAGCAAGGAGTATTCCAACTCTGCCATCTTGACCAGTGAGCCAAGGAGAACCAGTGATGGTACAAAAAGGCAGCCCACATGGGCAACTTTTTGGCAAATGATTATGACAGAGTGAAAGTCAACACCTGCTCTGGGATAATAAAAGTCTTGGACTCAGTGGATGTGTTGATTACTTTCACAGAAC